>NW_022196366.1:375218-1006736 GCF_008641045.1 Pistacia vera | reverse complement strand
CCACCACACTTTTGAGAACTTTTGTAAATGATACTAACTTTATGTAAAGAATATGTATATTAAATGAAAGAAAACTTTTGGGCCCAACTATTTTTCTTAATGTACCTTTATTTTGTTGTATGTGTTTTTATGGATATAGTAGTATAAAGCAGTTATTACAGGTAGGGAGGCTAATCAACACACAAGGAAGTCACTAGAATCCTTGGATGCAAGAAGAGAGAACATGCAATTGAGACGAAGAAATTCTCTCTCAAAAGCTAATAGGTGGCTAAGGTTCTTGCTTGGAAGAAAAAATAATGAACTTAATATCAATTCTCCCATTCCTTTTCTTATATAGTGGGGAATAAAATATTCCCCATTGGGTGCATTTGGATCATATAATAATTTATTATAGGGGGGATATTATATTAATGGAAAGATAGATCACCTTGAAGATTACTGGGAATGTTTAAGAAATATGTTTGGTTGGTTCGAATAAATTGGTAAGCAATATGTTTGGTTGGGAGGATAAATAGGTAGGTATGTTATATATATTATTAAATTGCTCTCCTTTTTAAATATCAATAAAATATTCTTTTTTGAATTATTTCTTTTAACCCCCTATATTTGAAATTTTGCTAAAACACCCCAGCCATATAAAACTTTAATTTGTAGCAAAATCACCCCATCCACCCCAAGCCACTACTGACAGCCAACCACCACTATTGGTAGTCGATAGAATGGCACACAACTAACCATATATGGCCGGCCGTGTGCCGAAAAAAGCCATTTCACTGCCAGATCTAGCCGTTTCCCTGCCAGTCAGTGGTGGTGGCTGACAATTGGCAGTGGTCTTGGGTGGCTGGGGGTGTTTTGTTAACTTTTAAACTTTTTTGTGGTTCGGGTGTTTTAGCTAAATTATCAAATGTATGAGGGCTGGGCTAATGGTTATTTGGTAGATATTTGAGGGCAATTATGTCTGAAATGGTATTTAATTAAGGGCAGAATAGGTATAAAAATCTGATTACCTGATAATCTTTTAATAACAGCTCTGGGGGAGGGTATCAGATTACCCCCTACGTTATCAATAGTAAACACTATTTGCAATAAAAGATACCCATAATATTTTATTACTTGCAAACCGAACAATGAAATCTTGTAAAATAAACAAAGATTAACTCTATTATCTTATATTACTCTGATCCAAATGCACCCATTAAGAATAGGAATATTTCTATTCCTTATTTTGGAATGGGAAATTTCCCAATTAAATATATCTTCCTATTTTGGAGTAGGATATTTCCCAATTAAATATATCTTCCTACTTTGCAATAGGATATTTCCCAATTAAAGATACTTTCTTATTTTGTAATAGGATATTTCCCAATTAAATAAATATTCCTAGTAAATAAATATGAAATTTATTTATCCATATATGTAATTAATGGGATATTTAAATATAATAAATATATTTATTCCATATATTTAATCCATATTAATATTAATATAATTACAACTTTGCTAAATTAATTTCAATATAAATATTGAATGTTGGCAACAAACTTCAGCAAATTTAATCGCACTAAAAAATTACCAAAATACCCTTTTTGTCTAAAAGACGAAATTACACTTTCATTTTTATTCTCAGTAAAACTGCCTTTAATGTGTGTGACCTATAGACTCTTTATTATGTTAGAAGTGACTGGATTTATAATTAAGCATCAACTAATTAGTGTTTCGTACACCAATCAAGATTAGCCTTTAACAAAACATCATGATTACCCAACAAATAAAGATTCAATGTAGTAGCTACATTTCAACAATATGGTTACCATGCAATGTCAATCCTTTCATCATCATTTATCTCACCAAGGTTTGAAGTACAAAAGTAGTGTCAACTTCAATGAATGTACCTTGATATGTTTATATTCTGTTGCTGAATCAACGACCATATAAATTAGATTCAAGTACTAACTCGATTCTACCATGGCCATTACGATTATAATTCCTTACTGAATATCTCAAGTAGATAATTTCTCCTATAACCAGGAATGGTGAATCCTTTATCCACCATAGCCAAAGTGTACTTCTCGATGTAACTAACGACTATCGTACTAATAAACTTAAATAAGATTACGTTAGGCTGGTGTCAAATTTTATCAATAATTACACATGGTGCTTTGGTGATCTCAAGTTGAGAGATCATATGCACCACATCCGTTGGAGGATATATTCCTCAAACATTGGTGTTACCATCTTGTGTGGAATCCTCTGGTAGGTCGGTCCAGTGAACTTATCATTAACAAACACACATGTGTCACACCAGGTTGTCACCCAATAACCTTCACATGTGAGAAATGTCACTACCTTTAGGTAGAGTCGTTCAATGTCATGATAGTCTTACCGTATAATCTGTGTCCTTAGTCAGATTAATACTGAGGCTATGGACAGTTCTACCATATGTGATCATAGAGTCCTCACAATTAAGATTTAAAACATTTAATTCCCTTGTCACAGCTCAACCCTTCTTAGGACATATTGAAAGAACAACATGCATGAATAGTGGTGGAAATGGAGAATGAAAGTAAGAAATGATGGATTTCAAAAACAGTTTTTAAACAAAGCTTGGGAAAGGGATTATACCTACTCTTTTGCTTTGGATTGATGAAGATTAGCCTCAAAGTAATGAGACCTTCACACTTTAACACCACCTTGAGAGATTAGAGAGTGGCCGTGGCTTTGAGAGAGAGTTTTTAGTTTGTTTTTGAGTGAACAAGTGAAGAATGAACTAAAATGCAACCTTTTGCATTTATATATACTTGGGCAATTTTGCAATTATTTGTTTTTCAATTCCAAGCCCAATAAAATCTTATTTTAAAAGGGACCCCATGAATTTATTATGTTACCCTTTGAATAATCAATATTATTCAAGGGCCCAGGTAAACTAAACTAGTTTACAATAACAAGCCATAAATTTACCCTTTTACCCTTTAACTATTAAAAGGTAATTTTTATTCATCTCATTAATCTTAACGCTTTAAGATATAATAATTAAATATAATTAATTATTGCTTGACCATTTTAACCCTTAAAATGTCACAAACAATTTTCTATGTAACTATTACCATAGAAATCTTTTTATTACCCTCTGAAGGTGCTAGCCCTCTTCGGATAATCATTTCTCTCTCTCATCCTTCTCTAAATTCTCAAGGCTATTGGTGTGACCATGTAGGCCCACCGTGGATTAGCTGTGAGCCAGTTCTGGATGAATCCAGAAATCTGTCCGGAGGCCCAACGACTATGGTAAACATCTAGCAATGTGCCATAGTCCCTAAACCAGGATGAAGAAATACTTCATCGAACCCATTTCAGATCATACGTACCATGCAGGGAAAGTCCCTCCATTGAAATATCCTGATCAAGCACAGATTCATGGAACGTCAAAATCTTAAACTCGATCTTCTACCGAATCTTCAATTAATATGTCCGGAACTTGTATCACAAACTTGCTTTTGTATGACTAATAATAGACGTTGGCCAGAGATTCTGATTTCCAACATTTATCGATGTTCGTCTAGGAACTTGAATCCGGATGGAGTCAGCGGTACTCCCGATCCTATGTTTTCGAGTCAATGGATCCCCTCTTGACCATCGTTCGTTTCCGCATATGAACAACACATGACCAAATAGGCTTTATTATACGAAATATGATTAGTCTCATACTTATACACCGTATGAACCATATGCATCCGTATCGGATCTGACTACAATGTCTCAGGTCAAAGGACTACATCGTGCATTGATACAATCAAACAATCAATCATTGAATACATGTTTTTTCAAGTGATTTGTCGTTATTCAGTCATGTTCGAAAAATAGTTCACCAACCATTAATCCATACCAATGCCCCAATGACATGACTATCATCATCGTTCATACTTATATCAACTCATGATATCTTTCAAAAGCATCCGATATGCCTACTGTGCAATATAGTTGCCCAAATTATATTGCTTCCATAGGGAACCCTTTTTGATAATTCATTTACCGATTAAATGAATCATCTGGACAATTCATATACATACTTTATTTTAAATGCATCATGCCTAGAGTTTTGATGCAACGAAATCGCCTGTACAACATCACAACACACGTTATGGGGTTAAGCCTACAAGTACACCACTCATTGGCTCAAGGATCACTGATTTTGTCCTGTAATGGACTCATTAGAGGAATGAGTCCAATTCTTGACTAGTTTGTGCAAGAATAGCTTAAACCCTTTTCTATCATGGACTATGAAGAACAACTGCTAACAACTAATGCACTCCCCGTTTCATGTATCACCTCATTCCTAGAAAGTCTTATGAAATATTACCTATGTGTTATGAGGATACATATTTGATGTCTTAATTGTCACACACCACATGAATGCTTCGTGAAACCACATAATCTGGTATGCTTTCCAAATCTGATGCTCTTATGATGACGTTGCGGATAAGGTCGTGACACTAGCCATCTAAGAATGTAATTCAACAATCTCGATGATAAAAAAAAATGTGTAATAGCTCTTTCTAGCTAGTATACTTGGAAAATATAATAAGATAAAAATACATAAGCATAAAAATGAAAAGTAATGGGCCCAAAAATTCTCTTTACTGTATATATTAAATTCTTTACATAACAAAAGTATCATATACATTAGCTTGAAAACTATGGACAGTAGTGCCATTTCTCTCCGCTTCTCGACGTCTATCCGACCGCTTCTCACCTTTTTCCTGCAAAAACATTTAGAAACAACGGGGTGAGCACTAGATGCTTAGTAAGTAAATCTGCTACGCTATCCGTTGCTCATATTCTGAATTTTTTCCTTACATTACTCTTTTTCTTCTTATTCTTGATTCTTTCTTTGTTCTTTCTCTATTCTTTCACTATTTCTAGTTCTCACTATTCTTTTGTTCTCACTTTCTTTGTTCTTTGTTTCCAGTTCTTCTGTTCTTTCTTTATTCTAATTTCTCACTACCCATGATAGAAATCATGGTATCATGCGTAAGTGTGATGCAAATGCACAAATGCATAGAGATGCATTTTCTTTCCACTTTTCTATTTCTTATTTTGTTTTCTTGTTTCTTTTCTATATTTCTTTCTTTCTTTTCTTTCTTCTTCTCTTCTTTTCTTCTCTTTTCTTTTCTTTTCCATTATTTCTTTTCTTTTCTTATTTTTTCTTATTCTTTGCCGATCAGACTTAGTTGATGCATGGATTCGAAACTCTGGCCGTGTGAGTAAGTACAATCCTCATCTACATGCACTCTTACGGACTGTACGAATTCTTCTCTTCTTAGGCCACTCATTTAAGGTGGCGTGCATGTAGATATATTTTTCTGGGTACAGCCCTCATCCACATGCACTCTTATGGGCCGTACAAATTCTTCTATTACTCTTAGGCTGCTCACTGAAGGCGGCATGCATGTGGGAATATTCTTCTTCTTGTCACCCATGGGTTCCCCATCGCAACAACCTTTCTTTGATTTTCTTTAGCACTTTTCTTTCTTTCTCTTTGTTCTTTAGTATGCTTATATGCATGTATGCATGTAGATGGTTTCTTCTTATTATTCTTTCTCAATTCTTAATGAAATGCAAAGATGCAATATGGCATGTAAACATGTCATTCTCTACTTTCTCTACCATCTACAAACCCTTTCCAAAAAATTATACTATCATAATCATACATGCACTTCACTTTGGAATTTCATCAAACAAGTGGTATGCACAAATAAGCACTAAATTAGCTACTCTTCTCTGTAAAACCCCTCCCTAGCCGGGTATTTCCTAAGTATCCCTTAGCCATTGAAAACCTAGAAAACGCACGCTTAGGAAAGAAGTTTATTTTAAAATCCTATTTAAAGAATAAACTTGTAGTTTATAAACATATTTATTTATATTTATTTATTAATTCAATTTCTAAACTATAATAAGTTCATTGTATAAGTCAAAAAAGAAATATAGTTTCCTTTCTCAGAGTAAATTATGAAATCCATAGTAATACTTACTAGAACATATATACTTTTACAAAATTTACTAGTAATTTGATTTCCTTTATTAATACAACATATTTACTCCATTATAGAACATGGACATATTTACTACATTATGAAATATGAACATAATTACTACACTAAATATTAGCAAAACTATTCAATAGTCATCATTAAAACATCCATTCATGCTCATAGCGTCCCTCGGAATCCTCTCCCAGTTTCATGCCTTAATCATTACTTACAAAACATTTTAAAACATTTCATGGGGTGAGCGCTAATCACTCAGTAAGGAATATGGCCATTCATAAACTATAAAGGTTCATTATACAAGTATATTACTTAGGACCTTACCTACCTACAAAACATGACCTTCATTCTTTGACATAACAAGTTCATAAAACATATCATATACTTTGGACTTTTCTCATAAACATAAGTCATAACATAACCATACATAATATAACATAGAACATATATGACTTATGAAATATTCATGTACATGGCATGCTTATTTCTTTTGTCTCTATACTTGATGGTTTCATTAGTCTTTGTTATCCGATCGGATTCATTTAAACCATTACCTTGTTCTTGGTCGTCACCTCAAAGGACTCATGGTTTCCATAAGAATTCCATTCCTCTGATCTTGGTTTATACCTCAAGAGACTCATGGAATTCATTCTTTAACATTTCATAAATTTTTCATAAGACAACTAAATAAGCTATATGCATTACCATTATGAATGCAAACATATGGACTAACATATTCCATGCTCAATCATACTATATTCTCCTACTAAACTTCTTAACTTAATTCATTCAATTTCTCATACAATACAAGGAATTTCAGTAGTAAGATTATTCAGGGGTTTATTAGAATTAGAAACAAATGGGAATTTCCATTAAGAAGGTGGATGCCATACAGTTCGTTACTTTCAAGCAATTTTTCCATTATCTTCTAATTCGAATTTATTTTTGGCTAAAACATAAACGTTTTAGGTCTGTTTCTCAACTTTTTAACACTTCAAGAATCAACTCAATCAGACTTCTATAACTTCAGTTATGACTGATTCAGTGAAGCATGTACAGTATAAGTCTCAAAAAGCCAAATCCGAATTCTATTCATTTTAACCATGTCACCTTCATTTGCACATTCATATCATTTGCCATATCATTCTTAGTATAAAAGGCCATAAAAACCTCCCTTTTTACAGAACCAAAAAGTGCCAAAACATCGTCCAACTACAAATCTCTTAATTGGCATAATCATCCTCCACATGCACACATACACCAATCAACACACCCATTTAAACAATCCATAACCAAAACATAGCATCACACTCATATTAACATAAATAAATGTAAGTTTCATAAACCCTAGGTGTTATCAATTGTAGTCATAAGGGAGATTTTTTTCTTACCTTAGTATTCAAAGCACAAAGGTACTCCTCCTTGGCTCCAAAGTTTCACCTTTCTACCTTACACACACAACCACTTATGAATTTCTCTTTTAACTAAAAAATTCAGAAAAACTAGGGTTTTGAAACTCACCTTTAACCCTGAAATTGAAGTTCTTTAAGGGTGGATGGTGATCTCCTTTGAAAATCAACTTGAAATCCTAAGAAAATTTGAGAATAAAAGCTTGGATTAGTGGCTTTTATGGTGGATTTGAGAGATGAAGAAGAAGATGATATGTTTGGGGTGTACAAGGCCGACTACTCTCTCTTTAAACCTTGTAAATATTTATTCCCTTGTTGCCCTAATGTGATTGGTCAATAAAAGTTAGATATAAGGGTCATTTGGCATAAATTTTTCATATAAGGGTGTTTTGGTCATTTCTACCACAACATAAAGATTAGCACTCATTTAATGCCATTTGAATTCTTTAAAACACTTAACAATTAAGAAATCCCATTAGGTAAATGACTAACTTACCCTTGGTGCACTTTTATGGATACTTATTACATATGGATTCATATGAAAAGACCATTATACCTTTGGTTACCGTTTACGCCATTTAACCATATCAATCAACTTTATGACCATTCTACCCTCATTTCTCTTCAATGACATCACCCCTTACATTTATAATGACCACATCTCGAAATACATGTAAATCGACCATTTTACCTTCCATTCAAAAAAAAGAAAATTACTTGAAAGGTAAATTTCATACCTTAGGGCATCGAAATAATAACGCGGGGTTTACATTCTCTTTCTTTTTCTAGCTACAAAAATCGAAACACGATTCTCTACAATTAACCTCAAACCTGGCCAGGGAATTCACACTTCAAAATTTTTTTTCAACTTCTTCACAATTTCTTCAAACTTCCACCAATTCATCTCATACTAAACACTACTTCTCATGGTGGAGTTTAAACCAACACTCAACATCAAATTCATCATCAATTCTCAATACTCAAGCATATAAATATATATAAGGAACTTCTCTACTCAAGTATTGCTCAAATCAAGGGCTAGGGTGTAATGCCCACATTAAGGTACGTAGCTTTATTTATGCCCTAATACCCTTAGTTGAATTTTATTAAAGTTATCTTGAACAAGTGTGAAGAAAATTCTTTAAACCTTCATTAGGGGTAAAATGGTCTTTTCACTCATACTTAGTTGAAAAAGTGGGGAGTGAAAAGAAATAGAATAACATGGAAAAGATAATAAAAATGAGGGCATTCTTGTAATAGACTAAAGGACATAGATGGAATTTTTAGAAAGAGCAAGGGTAAAATGGGAATCTATATATATTATTTTATGATATTAAGAGTTGAAGAAGAGAAACCCTAGCCACTCTACCCTCCATTCAAGCCATTCTCTACCCAAATTCTCTCAAATTTCTTTATTAAATTTCCAAGAAAATTCATAGGATTTTGGTTAACTTTTGATAGATTTTCAATCCTAAGCATCCAAAGGTAAGATTCTTGCACCAAGAAGTGAGATTAAATTTTAAAGTTTTGAATTCTTATGGTCATCCAAAGGCAAGATTCTTGCACCAAGAAGTGAGATTAAATTTTAAAGTTTTGAATTCTTATGGTTTTATATGCTTAAGGTTTGAGAAGGAGGGAATTCTACCAAAGAGAGAGTATAGTGTTTGGAGTTGCTCAAATTCAAGGTAAGTAAACCTAATTTGAACCTTAATTTGAGCAAGAGAACCTAATTTGAACCTTAATTTGAGCAAGACTTTGTTGAATGAATTTTTTTGCATGTTTATATGTGATGGTATGAGAGAATTATGGGCTGCTTTTGATGTTTATTGATGTATAAATTCTAGCCATGAGAAGTAATGTATGGTTGTGATGATTTGGTGAAGTTATGGAAGATTTTGTGTTGAGATTTTTGGAGTGTAGAGAAGTGATAAATTCAGCCAGGTTTGATACTCAATTTAGTGAGTTTTTGGCTCACAATTTGGTTGAATTAGAGAGTTGTGGAAGTGTAGCCAACATGGTAGTAGCATGTGCAGATGAATTGTTTGATGAAAATCCTAAGAGAAAACATGTTACCATGGTTGCCTTGTCAAATCTGTGACCTTATGAGTGATTTTTGAGCATCTTACCCATCGAATTGGATTGACACCTAGACATAAAAGTTGTAGCCCTTTCTCTAAGCTTTAAAATAAGACTAAGATCATAGAAATCCAATGTGTATAGCTTGAGATATGCCTTCTTGAATATGACCTACGCAGAATGACTACCTCAAAAGTACCTCCAATTTATTAGTTATTTTTAGTCTAATAATCTATGATTGATTTCAAGTATGGGAATGTTGTTGGTAGAGAATACTAGTTCCATAATGATATCTTTATATGCATAATGCATTCTCACATTTGCATTTAGAAAGAATAGCAAAGAATGAGCATATTTCCATGCACATTCACATATATGATAACATTAAAGAACAAAGAGAAAGAGAGTTTGGATGAATTGTAGAGAATTTATTTTATGCATATATATACTTATATATGAAGAATTGTTGATGGAATGGATATTGAATGATGGTTAGAATTTAGCCATGAGAAGTAGTGTTTGTGTACTTGATGTTTGATGAGAGTTTGGATGAATTACGGAAGAATTGGAGTAGAATTTATGGAGTGTGAATCCTGGACAGGTTTGACATTAATCTTGGTGTGTTTTATTCCAAATTTTGGTGGCTTAGAAAAGAAGTAGAAGTGTGTAGCCAATTTAGAGCTTAGATGTGCACATAAGTTGTTTGATGAAATGTCAAAGAGAAGTGCATGTATGAGTATGGTTATGTGTTATTTTGAGATGAGCTAGTAGATGGTAGAGAATGACATGTTCACATTCCATATTGCATTATTGCATCCAAACATGTAAATTTAGGAAGAATAATAAGCATGAGCCCATATACATGCATACATACTCATAGGAGCATTAAAGAGCAATAATGAATATTAAAGTTAAAGAACAAATAGAAAGAAATGAGAATTATTAAAGAAAAGAAATTGAATACTAATTTCCATAAGAAAGATAAAACAAAAGGAGGTTGTTGCGATGGGGAACCTGTGAGTGACAAGAAGAAGAATATTCCCACATGTACGCCGCCTTTAGTGAGCGGCCTAAGAAGAAGAAGAATTTGTACAGTCCGTAAGAGTGCATGTAGATAAGGATTGTACTCACTCACACGGCCAGGTTCTGAACCCATGCCTCAACCGAGTCCGATCGGCAAAGAATAAGAAAGAAATGAAAAGAAAAGAAAAGAATAAGAAAGAAAAGAAGAGAAAGTAGCGAATAAGAATAGAAAGAAGAGGATAAGAAAGAAAAGAAGAGAATAAGAAAGAAAAGAAAGAATAGAAAAAAGAGGAAAAAATAGAAAGAAATACAAAGAAAAGAAACAGAAAAGAAAATGCACATTCTGTGCATTTGCGCATTTGCATCATACCTATGCATGATACCATGCTTATTATCATGGGTAGTGAGAAATTAGAAATAGAGAAAGAACAGAGAAAGAATAGAGAAAGAACAGAGAAAGTACAAAGAAGAATAAAGAGGTTTTACGTAAGGAAAGAAATTCAGAATTTAAGCAATGGAGAGAGAAGAGTAGCATAGCGGGTTTACTTACTAAGCAATTAGTGCTCATCCCGTTGTTTTTAATGTTTTTGCAGGTAATAGGTAAGATGCGGTCACTTGGAACGTCACGCGGCGAAAGGTTTGGGCAACACTGTCGAGTTGATGTTTTGTGACTTTATTATACTTTATAAAGATTTGTATTTAAAGAAATATTAGTTATGGGCCCATTATTTTATACTCATCTACATGTATATTTTCTTATATATATTTTGTGAGTTTTACTGTTATTTTCTGTAATACTTTTTTTCTAGCTAGTATACTCGTAAAATAATCAATAAAACTCACTAAAAATATATATAAGAAAATACACATATAAACGAGTAATAAAGTATGGGCCCATATTTAATTTTTTTTTTATATACAAATATTTACAAAATATACTCAAAATAGCAACTTGACAGTGCAGCCCAACCCTTCCACTACGTGACGTTTTGAGTGACCGCAACTCACCTATTACCTACAAAAACATTGAAAACAACGGAGTGAGCACTAATCGCTCAGTAAATAAACCCGCTATGCTACCCTTCTCTCTCCGTTACTTAAATCCTGAATTTTCTTTCCTTACAACTCATTTCCCAAGTATTCTCTATTCTTTCTCTGTTCTTTCCCCATTCTTTCTCTATTCTTTCTCATTCTTTCTTTGTTTTGCTCACTATTTTTCTCTCAATTTTCTAATTTTTCACTACTCACGATAATGAGCATGGTATTATGCATATTCATGATGCAAATGCACAAATGCATAGATTATGCATTTTCTTTTCTATTTTTCTTTTTCTGTTTTCTGTTTCTCTTTCTTTACTTCTTTCTTTCTTTTCTAGTCTTTCTTTCTATTCTTTCTTTTCTTTCTTTCTTTCTTTCTTTCTTTCTTTTCAATTCTTTCTTTCTTTCTTTCTATTCTTTCTTTTCTTTTCTATTCTTTCTTTCTTTCTTTCTTTTCTTGCCGATCGGACTCGGTTGAGGCATGGATTTGGATCCTTGGCCGTGTGAGTGAATTCTCTAATTCCGGGTACAGTCCTCATCCACACGCACTTCTAACAGACTGTACAATTCTTCTTTCTGAATTCTGAGGCCGCTCACTAAAGGCGGCATGCTTGTGGGACCATGTCACTCACGGGCTCCCCATTGCAACAACCTTCTCTTCTTTTTATCTTTTTACACTTGTTTAACTAATTTCAAATTTGAATATTTTTAATATTCTCATTTCTTTCTATTTTCTCTTTAACATATTTTAGTGCTTTTCCATGCTCTTATGAATGTGTATGCATGTAGATGGTTTCATGCTTATAATTCTTTCTAAATTCACATGTTTAAATGTAATTATGCATTATGGAATGCAAACATGTCATTCTCTACCACCTACAACCTCATCCCAAAGTAACACATAATCATACTCACACATGCACTTCTCTTTGACATTTTATCAAACAATTCATATGCATAAATCAACACTAATTTGGCTACACTTCTATCTCTATTCTAGGCCACCAAAAATTTGGAATAACATCCTCCATAATTAATGCCAAATCTGCCCAAAAAACACACTCCAAAATTTCCACTTCAATTCTTCCAAATTTCAATCAAACATTCATCAAGTATCAAATACACCAACACAATTTCTCATGGATAGGTTCTAGTCATCATTCAACACCAAATTCATCAACAATTCTGCATACAACACATATATATGTATAAAGAAAATTCTCTATATAACATAACTTAAATCATACTTAGGGTAGGATTTACTTATTTTTGATACGAGCAATCCAACCTTTACGAATCTTCTTTGATCAAACTCTCTTTCTCTTAAATCCTTCATGTGGGCATTACATTTTCTGAACATACTAGCTAGAGAGAAAGTATTACATAGAGTTGGATTTACTTACCTTGAACTTGAGTACTTCCACTAGAATCTCGAATCTCTCTTTCTTTGGTAGACTTCCTCTTTCTCTAAAGCCCTAAGCATATAAACTATAAGAATTCAACACTTTAAAAATTAATCTCACATCTATTCACAAGAATTCTTACCTTGGGATGCTTAGGAATGAATATCTACTCAAAATCCAACCAAAAGTCCTCTAAATCTCCTTGGAAATTGATGAAGGAATTGAAAGAATTTGAGAGTAAAGATGGCATGTGAGGGAGTAGAGAATGATAGGGTTTGTGGTCTTGAACCCTTAATATCTCATATAATATGCATACTTTCCCATTTTGCCCATACACTTTCTTAGAAATTTCATCTTTGCCCTTTAGTCAATTACAAAAATGCCCTCATCACCATTGCATTCTCCATAAAATTTCTTGACTTTTCACTCCCCACATTTTCAGCTAATTAGGGGAAGAATGGTCATTTTTCCCTTAAGAAAATTTTCTCTAGAATCTTCTCAAAATTTCTAACCAATTCTTTGCCCCGACAAAAATTCTTCTTCGTCTCGGTGAAAAATTCCAGAGCATATGTTGCTGCGGCGAACTTTCTTCTCAGCCACGGTGAAGTCTGAAATTTCCAACTTCGCCAATCTTCCACCTTAAAACAAGCAAAACTTGGGCCAACCAAACAACACTAAGAGCATATAAGCTTAACTAAGGGCAAACAAGCATAAAATAAGTTACGTACCAATGTGGGCGTTACAAAATGAAACCAGAAAAGCTCTCGAAAAATTGTTGGAAGGGGTTATGCTTTCACTGTAATAATGTATATGGTCCAAGTCATATGTATAACGCTTTAAAGGGAACATTGATAATATAATATATAATACCAAAGGGGAAATATGTCAAAATGATTAGTTTCAGGTCTTTTTATTTTGCAAAAACAAACAATTTAACACTTGTGTCAAAAAAATAATTAAAAAAAAATAATCATATCATTTAGATTCTGTTATTCAAACTATTCAGATTATAAATTAATTTAGTTCAATTTAGTTTCAAAATTAAAGGAAAAAACACTATAAATAATTATTAAATAATACCAAAATATTATGTTAAATTAATTTAATTCATTATTCTAGAAATATGAGTTCTTTTATTATTTTATACTAATAAAAGAAGTTATATAGATTGTAGGCAAATAAATTTATTTTTACTACAATATTTATAATCTAATTATGAAGCGTCTAAAATAATTAGGACAATACTACACTTACAATCCAATCTCATAAACTTTCTCTCACAACTTTGACATGTCAGCTCACAATTGATCAGCTCGTAATGAGTGTTGTCTGCTCAATTGCGAACTGATCAATTGCAAGCTGTCATATCGGGGTTATGAGAGAAAATTTATAAGATTAAGTTGGGACAGAAAGTTTGTAAGATTGGGTTGTGAGCTAATCCTTATCAAAATAATTAATATATCTTAGTGCAAACAAATTGTATTGTCAACTTATGCAAAGAGAGGGTTGTTTTACCTAAAACGAGTTAAAAAGTTAAAAATAAAAAAGATTCTTTACCATTCAAGGGCGTCGGTGGATTTAATCATTTTATTGACATTAACATTTTTTATGCTTCTGATCCTTGTGATTGAATGTTGGTGAACTACGTTTGGTTAATAAAGTTTAACCATTAAAAATATGTGTTCCTCCTTGTTTAGCAATGGGAACAAACTTTCTTACGTTTGTATTCACAAGAGGCATCAATCTCCGCATGTGACTTTAAAGTGGTTCAGTAAGAAATATATTACCAATACTATAATTTGGTTTGATGATTGGCGTGCACGCATTCAATTGTACTGATTATTATATGTATTGAATTAAAGTGATCTAATTTAAATTAAAATAGATTAAATTTAATATTGTCAGGTGTTTAGTAAAACACCATACTAAATGTATAATTAATTATGTTAGTAAAAATATTTTATTTGAAAATTTTATTATATAATAAAAAGATTTTTAAAAAATCAATAATAAATCTTTTAACAAAAATTTTAAAATTAGTCTAGCGGCACCATTAACATCGAACTATCACCAACGGTGGTGAGAAGAATCTGTGGGAGGTAATCGTAAAATCATTTTTAAGATATTTATGATAGAACATCCATGTTGGAGGCTGTTTTGTCATCCATGCTACCAACGATGTCAATGGATGCGTCTATGATGTTGGTTGGTCGTTAAGTAATTTTTTAATATATTAATATTATTAAATGATTTTAATGTAAAGTAAATATTTTTCAAATGAAGGGTTTAGCTATTAATTTTAGAAGAATAGCGCAGGAATTTTAAAATTTCTAATGCAAATTCGCTCATCAAAACAAACCGAACACCTAACCAATGTTCTAAAACCCGAACCAGAAGGTGACCCAGCCAAGTGACCAGTTTCCGATTTGAGCGGTCCAACCGGTCTAACCAGCGGGCCAGACCGGTGACATCGGCAACTCTATATATATTCATCTTTTCTCACCTATCACCTCATCTCCTCTTTCTTCTTCTCACCCGTCACCTTATCTTCTCTTTCTTGTTTCTTCTTCTCACTTGTGACATCATCTTCTCTTTCTTCTTCTGCTTCTTCTTCTCCTTCATTTTTATTTTTTTCTCTCTTTTTCTCCATTATCTTCTCTTTCTTCTTCTTCTTCTTCTTTTTCCCTCTCTTTCTTCCTGTCATCTTCTACTTCTTCTTCTCCTTCATCCTTTTTTTTTTCTGTCTTTCTCCCCATCCTCTTCTCTTTCTTCTTTACAAATCAGATTTTGCTATTTTGAAGTTGAAAAATGCCAATGAAGAAGGGGAGATGAGGTAAAACGGTTTTGGGGATTTTGATTCAGTAGACCAGATTTGTTGTCGAACCTGTTGGACTGGCAGTCTGACACTGTTTCACTGATCTAATAACAGTTTAAAATGGTCTAAATGATAAATCTGGTTTTATTGTATTAGTAAACCGAAATCTTGAAAGAAACCCGATCAGACCGGTCTAATCGGCCGATCTGGTCCAGTTTTCAGAGCATTGCACCTAATAGTAGTATATTTAATGTAGCGTAGTCTGTTAACCAAACACCTCCTATAACCTTAATTTTTACCCCAACAACAGTTAAATAACACTTTTTTTATTAATAACAAAAAAAAAAAAAAAAATACAGTATCATGTGTTGTTGTATACATGGCACACGAAAACTTCATATAATCTTATCTGTTTTACATAATATATAAGGACCTTTCATTTCGTTTCTCATTCGATACATTTTTCTTCTCCTCTGGTCCACATTATTTAATTTTATAAACAATTTAATACACACCCATCAACCCTCCATGTCGCAACATCTTCGATGACACATCACCAATCACTGACGCAGCAAATACGCGCCACTTTATCACTCATCCTTAATGACTAATTACACTCCCATAAGCCTGGAATTTAGATACCAATCAAACAGTAATTTTGTTGATCTTTTTAACTGCATCGAGTTGTTTGTCTTTTCCGTCTGGAATAATTTCATCTGGAAAGATAATGCTCTTTTATTTCCCAAATAGGATCATCAAGGCAATCCGAGCATTGATAGTCAAGATCAAATGGAGTATGACCAGTGACTGGATCTAATTGATGATAGACAGGAGCACCAGATTTTTGAAATGAATGAATGGAAAGTCCAGGTTCCTGTACTGTTGTAGCTGGTGCGATTGGAGTGATCATGAATTGAGTTTGTTGAAAACTCAAAGGTGGAGCACTGGGAGTTGCTGGAGACTTGAATCTAATAGTTGTTGTTACGTCACTATTATCATGCATGGTAGATTATGTAGAAACCAATGGAGTTTCTTTTTTATTAAGAGACTCATAACTCGTCACCCAAGAGTCTGGTAACAGTTTAATCAAATCATCTCTGGAAATCTACCTAGGAATATTGATGCAGTGAGGAGTATTTAAGAGTCAACAGTAAGAAGCAAAGCATCAGTAGTCGTAGGAATAGCGAGATCAAGAGCATGGTCTTGGATCTGCCAAACCATCTGGTAATGCAAAGTAGATGCAATACTTCCTGGATTTAAATCTGCACCAACTATCTGTAATTGAACTTTAAGAGCTTTGGAGCAATGAACATCAGAGAGAGACATATTGAAATTAGGAAACGGTGTCATAATAACTGTTCCAACATTCAAAATTGTTTGTGTCGTTCATATGCAAGCATGCTGATATTGGACAAATATGGTGTCTAACAAAGCGTTTCGGACAGAGACTGGGAGTCCTTTTCTGCCATGGTAAGATAGAGCAAGTATGATAGCACCAAATTGTGCATGAGAGTATCCTTCACGAATCCATCAGGTAATGGATTCTTGAGGGATTTCCAAAGTAACATATTGTTCTTGAGTCGTGGTTGGAATTTGACATTTATCAAAAGTACTAGTCTGGACATACTTTTTGTCTGGCTTTATGGAAGGTCTAACAATAGTTTCAAAGGTTTTAGACAAAGAAGAAGAAGACTAGGAAAAGGTTGTATAAGGATTTACAATGGGAGGGATCATATCTTGGATTTTTTTATGTTCTAAGATATAAGATATTTCATACAAACTATCTACTTTAGAAGAAGATCTAGATAAGCTAGTATTTATTGGAGCAGTGAACGTAGATAAAGCTGAAGAGGACTCCATAAGCGTGAGTTCAACCTCTTAGATGTGTAATACAACTTCAAATGGTAAGAATAGCTCAAGACCCATAATAAATTAAAAACATTAAACATAAAACATAACCATGACTTAAAGGAGCCAATATCCGAGGGGAGGTAGTCCTCCGCGCACACAGAAATTAGAACCAATAAGTAACTTAAAGAAGTCAATATCTGAGGGGAGGTAGTCCACGAATAAAACATTATTTTTTTTATTCATGGAAAGATGCCTAGTAATACTGTGACTAAAACGATTTAGAGAATCAGATAAAGAAGTATTCTGCCTAGGTCCAAACTTTTGTTCATATTTTTTTTCTTTTTTAGCAAAAAGGGCTACTTGGTGGTCTTGTAGAATCCTTTCCATCGCTATTGTGCTACTCCTATGAATTTGAAGGTGGAGTAATTTGCGAATAAATGTACAGATTGATATAGTCAGTGTGCTTAATGAAATACAATACTGATCTTTAGTGCACATGATTTTTAAGTTAAAAATTCCGATTGTCATTCCAAAGATTGGGTCATAGTCTTTAACATACTCCACCTATAATTTCAGTAATTTGGATAGATAACACAAACTCAGGCTTGCAACTATTTTCAATTACCAATTAAGAGGGTTTCTGCTAAATAAGTTAGCACCTCTTTAAAGAAAATCCAAGTTTGTTATCACTCTTTCTTCGAACTTGTCTTGGAAAATAATTTTGGCGCGCATCTTGGTAACCTTTTTTCATGCCAGGTGGCCAGGAACCTCCATCTAGAAGCAACAACCTCCATCTAGAAGCATTGTTGAGATCATTGATAATGATCATGATTGTTCTTCAGGAGAAAGTTCCAGCAAAAATGAAATGACTTCTCCAAGAGTTCCAAGTAGTTCTCCTTCAGGTCAGACATGTGGGCAAAGTGGGATAGGAATGCTCAAAAGAAAACTAGACGCTTGTCTAAGTGTAAGTGAGAGCAAAATAGATAATGATGTTGATGATGTTGAGGTGAACAATTCTGCAACTACTGATTGCAATACAGAGAAGCTTCAGATGTTGACCCATGAACATGATGGTTGTTGTAACCTAAGTCCAAATTAATCAATCCACCAACCAATCCAACACAAACAAGAATCAAGAATCACACACATACACAAGACAAGATTTACCATGGTTCACTTATCCAATGATGGATAGATTACATTCAGGTTGAGCTCCGAAATATGGAAACTTACTGCACTAGGATTATTCAATAGTTACACAATGATTACAAGCTCAATCTACTGAATCTAAACAATATCTCTACCCAAACTTAATCACCCTAATTCGTACTTGTAACTTGCAAGATTTCAGAGAACTAATCTAGCCTCAAAAAGGAAACGCAACCTTTAGTTCAATCCTGCCTAGATTACAACGAAATAGCCCCAGCAACTAAGCCCTAATCAATTGCTCACTCACTCAAAATAGAACCCTAACAGAGAAAGACTAACCCGATATCTTCTTCCACTGTTTTGCCCCTTTTTATATCATTAACTATTAGTGATTTTGAGCCACACAATCTGTCTTGAATCAATGTCCAGGATTCATTTCTTTATTAAAATGAGAATGACGTTATTTGGCTTCATAACACTTTCAATCTCCACCTTGAAGCCAACATTCTGCCTTTCCCTTTTCTGCTAAACCTCTTTCAGTGTAGTAAGTTTCTCTCATATTTCTTCTCAGCTCCGGAATTGACTAACTGATGTGAAGTGAGTTCAAGCAGTGCTTGAACTTGGCTGTTGTCACCACTTTGGTTCCTATGTCTGTTAGGTTTTCTTTTGTTGGTACCTTCAGGAGATTTACTTTTCCTTTTGCAATTAGGTATCTGACAAAGTGATTCCTGACATCCACGTGTTTTGTCTTTTCGTGATACACTAGGTTCTTACTTAGGTGGATGGCACTTTGATTGTCTGAATAGACTGTTGCAATGCCACTTAACAAATCTGCTTCTTTTAAAATTCCTTGTAACCATGTTGCTTCCTTGAAGGCAACCGAGACTGCTACATACTCAGCTTCTATGGTTGATAATGCAACCAATGGTTGCAACTGTGATTTCCAGCTAGCACAGTTGCCCCCTAATGTGAAGTAGTATGCTGTAGTGGACTTCCTGGAATCTCAGTCACCTGCAAAATCAACATCTACATACCCAACAAAATCAAGTGATGCATTTCTCTTACAAAAGACCAAACCAATCTAAATAGTATAGTTTTTATATCTAAGCAACCACTTTAGAGCATTCCAATGTTCATTTCCAGGATTTGACATAAATCTAATCAATAGTGATATTGCATAAGCCAAATCTGGTTTGGTGCTTATCATGGCATATATCACAGAACCTATGGCATTCGAATAAGGGACATTTTCCATTTTCAGCCTATCAGATTTTGTTTTTGGGGATTGTGACTTACTAAGTATGAAGTGGTTTGGGGATTGTGACTTACTGAGTATGAATTGCCAGGTTTACCTCCAGAGAGGGAAGTGGAGTTTAGTATAGAACTAGCCCCCGGTATAGCACCCATTTCTAAGGCTTCTTATCGCATGGCCCCAGCTGAGCTCCAAGAATTGAAGAAGCAGTTACAAGAGTTGTTAGACAAGGGCTTTATCAGGCCGAGTCATTCCCCATGGGGTGCTCCAATTCTATTTGTGAAAAAGAAGGATGGGTCTATGAGGATGTGTATAGATTATCGTGAACTGAATAAAGTAACAGTAAAGAATAAGTACCCATTGCCCAGGATAGATGATTTGTTTGACCAATTAAAAGGTGCCTCAGTGTTTTCTAAAATTGATCTAAGGTCAGGATACCATTAGGTTAGAGTGGCTAAGGAAAACGGCTTTCCGAACAAGGTATGGACATTATGAATTTGTTGTGATGCCATTCGGATTGACTAATGCACCTGTAATTTTTATGGACTTGATGAACAGAGTNAATTGCTAGCATGAGTCTAATAGTTTTAAATTTAGCTATTGGTGAAAAAATTTCAGTGAAATCAATACCTGCTCTCTAAGTGTAGCCCTTAGCCACTAACCTGGCTTTAAATCTTGGTGGATCAGATTTATCTATCCCTTCTTTCAGTTTGTAAAGCCACCTGCATTCCACCAACTTCTGATTTTTTGGCTTTGGGACAAGTGTCCAAGTGTTGTTCAAGTGTAGTGACTCCATCTCCTCTTCCATAACAGCCACCCATTCTTTGCTGTCCCTTGATCTCATTGCCTCAGCATAAGTGTCAGGTTCTAATCTGTGTACCTCTGAAGCAGTTAGGAGTGCTGTATAAATCAGGTCAGCATAGTTGTACCTTGTAGGAGGTCTAATTTCCCTCTTGACTCTGTCTCTGGCTAACTGATATTGGGCCAGATCACCATGCTGATCCACTTCAGCATTTTCGGGAGGGTCTTCTTCATCCTCCTACTCTTGGGTTTGCTGTGGCTGGTCTTCAAGTGGACCAATCTCATTTGTTTAGATGTGTTGGTCAGGATTAGTTGCAGGCTCCATCTCAAACTGAGTTGTCCTAGTTTGTCCAGAATTTTCAGAATATTCTTGTGAGCTAACTGCATTGTCAATACCAGATTCGCAAGGAAAAACAGCTTCATTGAAAATCACATCTCGACTAACAATTACTCTAACCCCTGGGGCAACCCTTTCCCACACCCTATAACCCTTGGTTCCTCTTGATACCCTAGAAATACACACTTAAGAGATCTTGGCTCTAACTTTCCATCTCGGGTATGTGCATATGCAGCACATCCAAATACTCTTAGGTGTTCAAGAGATGGTCTCCTCCCAGACCATCTCTCTTCAGGGCACTTAAAGTCTATGGAGCTTGAAGGACTTCTATTTATTAGATATGCTGATGTACCTAGTGCTTCCCCCTAAAAGGTTTTTGGTAAACCAGTCGTGAATAAAAGGCATCTAACCCTCTCTAGTAGGGTTTTATTCATTCTCTCAACGACCCCATTCTGCTGAGGGGTCCCCTTAACCATCCTATATGCCTCAAAATTCCCTCTTCTACACAATAAGAGTTAAAATCCATGTTGCAAAATTCCAAACCGTTGTCTGTCCTAAGGGTTTTCACCTTCCTATTAACTTGGTTATCAACCAGGTTTTTCCAGCCTTTAAACTTGGTTAAGGCTTCATCCTTGGACTTAAGGAGGTATACCCATACCTTCTTGCTATAGTCATCCACAATGGAGAGGAAATAGCAGTTCCCTCCATGTGTCCTAACCCTTTCAGGACCCCAAAGATCCGCATGCACATAATCCAGACTTTTTTCAGCTAAATGAGTTCTCTTTTGGAAACTCATTCTGTGTTGTTTACCCAATACACAAGTTTCACAAAAAGTTAATTTAGATATTGATTCCTTACCAAAATAGTCTTGCTGGCTTAAAACTGTCATACCTTTTTGGCCTATGTGGCCAAGTCTCAAATGCCATTTCTCTGCAGCAGTCAGATTAGTAGATAATAAAGCAGAATTAACAGCAAATGCACAATGTTGACCACACTGAATGTACTGTCCATTTTGTTTGACTCCTTCAAGCAATATGTCATTATTTTTATAAACTACTATGGACCCTTTTTCTGCCTTGTAACTACATCCAGCTTCATCCAATGTTCCAAACGAAATCAGGTTTCGTTTAAAGTCAGGTATGTACCTCACTCTGGTTAACTTATGATTTTACCATTATTTAACATAATGGTTATGTTTCCTATACCTTGAACCTTACAAGAGTGATTGTTACCCATGAACACAGTTTCTAACTCTTCTTTCCTAAAGTTTTGGAACCATTGAATGTTTGGGCTCATATGAAAGGTGCATCCTGCATCTAGGACCCATTCTTTACTGCTAGCTTGGTTTGAGACTGTGAGAGCTTCTGAAATTTCAATAAGTGCTGGCTAAATTAATCTTTGTACTATGTTGTTTTTGTTTCTTTATCCAGTCATAACAGTTCTTCTTAAGATGGCCTTGTTTATTGCAGTGAAAGCACTTTCTGGTTTCTCCCTTAGTCTTATTATTCTTCCATTTCTTCTTAGTTTTAGAGCTCATGTGTTGTTGAACATTTTTACCATTATCCTTTCCTAATTGTACTAACTCTGTTCTACCTTTGACAAACAAATTATTCCCGTTTCTTTTCTGGATTTTCAACTCTAATTCTCTAGATTTCAGGCCAGCTATAATCAGGTCAACATTGGAAACCGTCTCAGTGTATTGTAAAGCATTTTTCACCACTAAATACTCATCAGGCAGTGAATTCAATAGTATCATTGCTAAACTAGAGTCTCCTAACTCCTAATCTGTACCTTTCAACACTAATGTCATCTTAAGAAATTCATCAAGATTTTCTTCTACAGACTTAGTCACATCCATCTTATAAGAGAACAAAGCACCTTTAAGAAATGATAAATTAGGTGCAGACTGTAAAGAATATAGGGATTCGAGTTTACCCCAAAGTGTGAGCGGTGTTTCCATGCCGTCTACCTTCCGCAGGATAGCGTCGGACAGGTTCATTATGATTAGATTATAGGCATCCTCGTCAATTTCAGATTTTTTTCTTCAATTTCTCCTCAGACCACTTGGTGGTGTCTTTCTCCAGAGCAAGCCCTACCTTGTTGTGGGAAAGGAGGGCCTTCATCTTTTTCTTCCATGTGTTGAAATCGATCTTCCCATCATATTGGGAGATCTCCATACGAGTAGCACTCATAACTCTGTAACTGTATTAGTAACCTTAGATAAAAATTTCAAGATTTTACTCTCTAACTTGTGTTTGTGAACCAGACTCTCGAATTTACCCAAACTCAGCAAGATTCAAAGTCCTGAAGATCTAGACACCTTTAAATTGAAAAACCCCCAATTCTGACAAACCCTAAATCTCCAATTTGTCACGAATTAATTGATCTTTTGTGTTTGTGACCTAGACTCGTGAATTGACGCAAGACTCAGCAAGATTCGAAGTCCTAATGATCTAGAAACCTTTAAATCGAAAAACTCCCAAATTCTGACAAACCCTAAATCTCCAATTTGTCAAGAATTAATTGATCTCTAAACCTAGATACACCTTAGAACTTTGGCTCTAATACCACTGTTATAACATGAGTCTAAATAGATCAATTCACAACTCAATCCAACACAAACAAGATTCAAAGAAAAAATCAAACACACACACACACACACACAAGGCAAGATTTACCGTGGTTCACCTATCCAATTTGGATAGATTACATCTACGTTGAGCTCTGAAATATGGAGACTCACTGCACTAGGAATATCCAACAATTACACCAAGAATTACACACTTAATCTGCCGAATCAGAGCAACACTATAACCTAAGACTTAATCACTCAATCACTCTCTATAACCTACAAGAAATCAGATAACTAACCTAGCCTCAAGAAGGAAACGCAACCCTCTCACACAACCTGCCCAGATTTTAACAAGAGAGACCCCAGCAAAAAAGCCCCAAAATCAATTTCTCATTCAGCTCAAACAAACCAAAAACAAAGAAGACTAAAGGCTGTATCTATACACTGATTTTTTTCCCTCTTTTATATCAAAGAATATCAGCAAATATGGGCCGTAGGATCCGCCTTAATCTATCGTTCAGGATTCATTCACTCAACTTAAATGGAACGACACAGTTTTGGCTTCATAAAACTTTCATAAAGCATTTTCTTTAATGTGTATATTTCTGTTTAATTTTTGTAAGTAAACCAGACAAAGAGGAAATGCCAAAATAATAAAAGAAATGCTATCGACAGCATCTTTACCCAAAAAAAAAATTCATTTTATTGATAATGTGTTTAATTAAATATATTTTTTTGATATGGCCTATTTATTTATACCTAGATTTTCATTTATTTTGTTTTTAAACATATATATTGAAGTGGGTTATTCAAAAAATAAATAAAATATTAGGGTATCACTGTCATAACATATGGAAAATTTTGAAAACCTTTGGGGGGTGGGGGTTGTGGCGGCCGCACATGCTACCCTGGGCCTTATGTGCCTCTGCCTTTATCAATCTTGGCTACATTACGCACTATAATGAGGATTTTGCTATCTTGCTGACCTCCTAATCAGGGGTGGATGCAGGGCCACCCTCAAATTTTTTTTAAAAATATTAATATTTACAATTTCTGGATTTTGATCCACCTTGACAAAATTATTAATGGACAAAATTATTAATATGCAATTAATTTTTATTATGGTTCACTATAATAGAAATTTCCAGATGTGGCTCTACTTCTAATATCAGGTTCGTATGAGTCACTAGTTTGATTTGTGTCAACCGACGATATTAGATCATGTTTCTAGAAGGGTTTTAATTGATCCAGTAATATTACACCACTTTAAAAAGGTATTCCCTGGCGCAATCTGCTCCACGGAAAAACAAGAAAACGCATCGAAAGAACTGAACACCGATGCTTGTTTTCGCAATGGAAACTTGTCAGAACATCAACATCAAGACCATTGTTCCCCGGCGACACCACAAGCGTCGTTGACCCAAAACAAAAAGAAGAAGCAAAGTCATCTGAGGTGACTGGAATTGGTGCCGAGTTGAAATAATTTGTTAAGAAGTTTTGAAAAGCTGTTAAGAGTTTCTAAGTATGGATTGATAAAGAGCAACGGTCAACTAACAGCAGTATCACAAAAGCTATTAAAATTCGGCATTACTAACGCAATCAAAGCTTCTCCTTTAGTCACTTGAATCAAAACACAGCGTTTTTTATTTCAATAGTAGTATAGAAGTTTAAACACGATGAAGATCAAAGCTTAAGGTTTTAACTTGTTTTCAAAGATGTTTATGCTAAGAAATTCATTGCAATACAGAACATATTTGGCGCGTGTGCTGGGCTGTCAATAATCGTCCCTTAGATGCAGTGAAATTGCTGACTCCTGTCCATATGTTAAGAAAACCTCTAGCGCCACCCAATGCCCAAACTTAGAAAATTGCTCCATTTATCGTCGATCTTTCGCCATGTATATAAAAGAGTTTCGCTACATTTTATTGATCAATAATGCTATCAGGTCGTAAGAGTTACCATCTAGTAACGTGTTAGCTTAATAAATGTATGTCATTAAGTGTATGTATGGTGAAATTACAACGATTGATGAATTATGTTCTTATCGTGAACTTGTTATTGCCTCATCAGATGATAAGCTTATTTCATTTTTTGGGTTTAACAGTAGGGGTTCATTATAAACTAATAATCAAATTATATATCATAATTTCTTTTCTTTATTTTACATAAATTTGTATTCTATTAGCATTGAGCCCCAACCGCCGGCCGAACCCCCCCCCCCCTCCCTTAATTTGCATGAACTTGTATTTAATAGTTAATACAACGAACGGATCACAATCAATTTTAGATTTTATCACTAACTAATTCCTTTGAAAGTAATTGCAGAGATGGGGATGAGTTCTAAAAACTTACAAAAATGTTTAATTTATTTGAACAAAATACAAAGTTGTTATTGATGGTGGATAAAAAAAAATAATTAAAAAAAAAAAGATAATTTTAGAAGAAAGTGATCTTAATTTATCATGAGATCTTACAATAAACTTGGATTAAGAAAGGATCCAAATTTAAAAAATGTTAACCAACTAAAGAGTGTTAACTAGAGTTCAAGTGTTAAAGTCATGTAACAATCTCTTACAAGTCAATACAAACAATGAAGGAGAAAGAAATATTCAAATTAAAATTTTTAATACTATTTTGAAACCCAACCCAGTTTGACTAGTTTAACCAATCAGACTAGGACCTGGAGCCTTCTCCAGGTCGGGTTACCGCTCTCAACTATTCCCAAAATCACTAACTAGACCGTCGACGAACGAGGGACTACCAAGTGCCGAGGTTACAAGGATTTTGTTGAGTGAAGATAGGTTTAGCGATTTATGAAATCTAGATAGAATTCCATAAAGCTTAAAAGACTTTGAACTATTAATCTTCATTTTATTAGGTGCGGAAGCTTAATTATGATGAGTAGGAAAATATAGTCTGAGAAGGTATGTTCTACAACTTAGGGAATTCCATTTTCAATCAAGGAATTAGAACTTGGGTAATAGATTCTATGATTTGGGTTAGTGTATCTAGGTGAAATCAACACCCTAGCATTTTGTTTAATTAGTTAAGTTGTTGCGTTTTACTTCAATTAGGACTTAAACTAAAAAATCGGTACTTAGCAATACTATCCTTGCGGGAACGATACTCTACTTATCACTTTATTACTTTTTGCGACTAAAGCACTTGCTACATTTGCATGTTTATAAAAAATACGCATTAGTAAACTCTGTTGATTATATTGGATTTAAGTGGATCGTTAGATTCCTGTGGTTTTTTTTATCTTTTCACATTCAAGAGATTTTTCTATGTAATAATTTTCTGGTGTTTCCTTGTGAATTGGATGTTATTTTCTTATGTTTTCATTAGTTAATTGGCAAACAGTGGGGGAGCAAGGGGCCCCCCGAGGAAAAATCCTGGGTCTGCCATTGATTGAGCCCCCCGTCCCTTAATTTGCATGAACTTGTATTTAATAGTTAATACAACGAACGGATCACAATCAATTTTAGATTTTATCACTAACTAATTCCTTTGAAAGTAATTGCAGAGATGGGGATGAGTTCTAAAAACTTACAAAAATGTTTAATTTATTTGAACAAAATACAAAGTTGTTATTGATGGTGGATAAAAAAATTAAAAAAAGAAAAAGAAAAAGATAATTTTAGAAGAAAGTGATCTTAATTTATCATGAGATCTTACAATAAACTTGGATTAAGAAAGGATCCAAATTCAAAAATGTTAACCAACTAAAGAGCGTTAACTAGAGTTCAAGTGTTAAAAGTCACGTAACTATCTCTTACAAGTCAATACAAACAATGAAGGAGAAAGAAATATTCAAAATTAAAATTTTTACCACTATTTTGAAACCCAACCCAGTTTGACTAGTTTAACCAATCAGACTAGGACCTGGAGCCTTCTCCAGGTCAGGTTACCGCTTTCAACTATCCCCAAAATCACTAACTAGACCGCCGACGAACGAGGGACTACCAAGTGCCGAGGTTACAAGGATTTTGTAGAGTGAAGACCGGTGGTTCACAGGGTAGCGTAGATTGAATTTTGGATGCAGGAATCAGTCAAAATTAATTTGGCCAGAAAAATCAATTCAATCACGGCGGTATACGCGAGTCGCGATTGACAAACAAGGGGCTACCAAGTGCCAATGTTAGAGGGATTTTGTAGAGTAGAGGCCAGTGGTTCAGGTGGTGTTGTCGAATTGAATTTTGGTCACCTGAATCAGTTGGAATTTGGCTGGAAAAGTCAAAAACCTAGCTGTTCGATCAGACCATAGGGGCGTGTTTGCTAGATTTCAAACCTGTAGGGATTAATAATAATTATTAGGAGTGTGTTTGCAAGATTTCAAACTTGCTAAATCGCCAATCAGACCGTCGGTTTAATTAGTTGGACCAGTCAACCCAGGACTCAACCCCTTAGTCGAATGACACCTCAAGTCGAGTTTTAGAATATTGCTTTTTAGCATTTTAGGGCATACAAAATAAAAGAGTTGTCAGGAGCTACTGAAGAAGATTTTGAAAAGGAGATTTTTTTTCTCTAGTAAAACCCTTGTTTCATTTATTAATTTGAAGGGAATTTAGTTTTAAATAATTTTATTCAAGAATAAAATTGGCGGATCATAAAAGCAATTAATAAACTGTATGCATTAATGAGTATTTATGTTATGTGTTCTTATTACGATAAACATATATATAATTTGATAATAAATTTATAAAATTAATTATAAAAAAATGTTGTATTAATTACTACTATTAAATGAATGTCAAGCCCATACATTAATATTTAATATACCAATAAAATTAAATCAATTAAATATAACATGTTAAGAGAGAGATTTATTTTTATGCAAACTGTTGGCATTTAGCCCACGTAAGTTAAGTTATAATAGTACGAACTGAGATTCCATCCCAAAATCTCTCATGTATTTATGGAGAACAAACAAAACAAGTAAAACTAGATTTACCAAAGTTGTGAATTAATTCATGGAAGTGAAGCTAAATTAAACCTTCAGATATGTATTTGTCTCCGTCATACCCCTAGTGAATTTGGCCTTCAAAGAAAGAATATTGAAATGTCCTCTTGATTGAAACAAATCCTTTTTAACATAATTGTGAATATCTCTTTGAACAAGAGTGTATGTAGATTAAGTATGGATTACATTAATTAAAAAATTATCTTAAACATTCAAATACATAAATTCATTTTATTCAAAATTTTAGCAACATGTTATTGCAATACTTCCAAAATGTATTAAGATCCTAAAAAATTGGAAAAATAAATAAATAAAAAATCAAATTGCGTTTGCCGGTAGTCAAACCCGGGCCTAATGCTTGGAAGGCAATTATCCTAACCGTTGGAATACAAACGCTTGTTGTGAAACGAGTTTATCAATTACATGATATTAAATAAGTACAACAACAAACATCCATTAATAGTTTTTGATATTTTTATAAATAAAAAACATAAATAATTTTTAGAGGATATGTAATACTATCTTATAGCATGCATGTGCGTTTTATATTTAATCGATTCGCATGATAGATAAAAAAAATAACCTCATATATATAAAGAAAAATAATTATTCTAAGAATTTAGAGTGATATTTTGTAAACGCCACAAATCTTTTTGTAAACGCCTAAATAATTAAATTCATTTTAAAAATTAATTTATATATGCATTACTTTTATTCCTAAATTACCCATATTAATTATCCTTCTAATACTCAAGTAACAACGGATTTTGCATTCATATCTTAATCAATAATGCTAGACATAAAATAAATCTTACAAAGATTTGTAACAAAGAGATGGTCAAGGACCATCCCAAGCAGGCCCGAGCCTGACCCATTGAGACTGGTCCTTTTGGGTCTGGTCCCATTTGGGACCAATCCTAGGACCGGTCCTATGGGCCTGAAAATTTTTCCCCCCTCCCCCCCCCCCCCCCTCCCACCCCCCCCCGGGGATCTTTTTTTATAGTTTAGGGGCGAAATGGAATTTTGTAGGGGGTTTTTAGTATTTTTCAGGGGTAGATTAGTAAGTTTCTAAAAGTTTAATTAATTTTAAAAAATAATAAATTAATTAATAGTTAATTTTAACATAAATGTAATATTCACATTTCACGCATTCATGCTTCACAAATAAACAATTAAATAATTTTTTTAATTAAATTATTCATCTTCATCGTCAACAATATTTACATAATTCAAATCTGTATTCCTAAAGAGTTCAAGTAGTTCAGCATCTTCAAGGTACTGCTGTAGTCTTCTTTCTGCATGAGTCCAATCCTGCAAACACGCAGATGCAATTTTAGAAACCGGCAGAGATAAAATGTCACATGCCATTTGGGCTACAATGGGGAATCGGCTTTTCATGTTGGTTTCACCATTGAATAATATCCATGTCAAGTTTCTCCTTAATCGTCATGAAAGACAGATCCACTTGTAGATAGTGATTCAGCTCATTTGGTCCATGTATGTACAAGCTAGAGCTGCTACTTCTGCCATGTTCCATATACGTCCACTTGCTCAATCCTTGACGGAGGTCTACATTAGGGTCCAGATCATCTCTCTTAAATGTTCCACTTCCACTTTCATTGTACCTCTTCTTATATAAAGAAAAAAGGTTATCCAATTTTTGTTTAAAGTCAGTCAAATAAGACGTATAATCATGTCCTAAATGTTGGCCTAACTTAGTAATTATATAGTTAACTATGTATAATTTAAACCTAGGATCTAGTGTTAGAAAACAATCAAGTCATGGCAGCGGAAAACAAAAATCATAAACATGAATCGTTCTTTAGAACCAAGATTAGGGCACAAATTTAACAATTTATACATTAAATACAAATCTACAAGAAAATCAGTTTAAAGTTAAGAAACCATACACACGTTTGGAGGCTCCTCCAACTTATCTCTGAATGGGTTTCGCTACCGATCCAAGGGTAGGATCGAACTACCGTTAGTCCACACAAAGATAACCCCAAGGAACTAAAGAGTGATTTGCTAGATCATCTTTAACCTTAAGAACCAAGAACAAAATCAAAATAAAATTTTGATTCAAGCATAAAAGCAATCTATCATGGAAGAAAGAAAAGGGGGCTGGAGTTTTAATTTTGTGAATGAAATCAATTCCTTAGTTAATTCACAAATTGTTGCACTTATATAGTGCACACTATGCCCTATTCCATCATGGAATAGGCTTGGACACCAACCCAAACAACCCCTATGTCCAAACAGACCCATTTAGGTATTTTAATTATTATTATTACTTCAATTAAATTCAATTAATATATATACCATATATTAACATTTAACAATAATAATAATTCATTTAAATATATGCGAACATATATTTAAATATAATCTCATTTATTTAATTTAAATAAAAAATTAAATAAAGACTACGACCTCAGAAAATTTAATTACACTGTGAGATTACCAAAATACAATTTCTTAAAAAGATGAAAACACCCTTCTTATAAATTGGCTCTTAAATTATCTTATATGTGTGTGACCTGTAGGCTCTTCATCATACTGGTAGTGTGTAGTATCACGATTAACACCAATTAATCGTTTCACTACGCACAGACTAAGATTGGCCTCTAGCAAGGTATCATGGCCACCCAATAGATTTGGATTCAATGAAGCAGCTACCTGTCAACGATATAGGTACCGTACAATCCAATCCTTTCATGATCTGTTATCTCTACGAGACCGAGGCATAGAAATAGTGTCAACCTCAGTTACTCTCGATATTATGTATTTAGTTACTGGAACAATGACCTGAATTATAAACTGGATCGAGCAATAACTCAATCCCACTATGGCCACAGTTTTAATGTTATTGCCATTTACTGAATTGCCCCGTCAGATAACTTCCCCCGTACCCGAGAGTGATGAATCCTCTGTCGATCCACTATAGTCTTGATACACTCCTTGATACAGTCAATCACTGTCGTATTGACAGATATGAATAGAAATGCGTTGGGCTAGTGTCAAACTACACCAATCGGTGCACAAGGCGCTCCGGTGATCTCAAGTCTAAGGATCACATGCACCACTATTCGTTAGAGGATTTGTTCTATAGACACTAGGGTTATCATCCATATGGAATCGTCTGGTGGGTCAGTGTAGTGAACTTGCCTACAGCAAGTACTCATGTGTTGCACCAGGTTATCACCAAACAACCTTGACAAGTGAGATCAGTCACTGCCTTTCGACAGAGTCGTTCAACACTATGATAGTCTCACCGTATTATCTGTGCCCTTACTTCAGAATAATACTAGGGCTATGAACATTTCTAGAATGGCCACCATATGTGCTCATAGGGTTCTAACTATCAATTTGAAACTCTTGATACCCTCGTCACGGTTCTACTATTCTAAGCACATATATCAGTACATACAATAATGATTTACGCGATATAGAATAAAATGTCTTTTATTGATCAATGAACATTATTATAAAGAGTCAATTCTATAATAATTGATTGGCTCTAGGGCACCTACTCTAACATCTAGAACAAGGCCTAATCCATATAAGAATGGAATATCTAACCAATATTTCTCATATTTTTCTTCTATCTTTGAAACAATTTCCCTTAAAATGTTATTATATTTATATATTTAGCAAAATTTTTAGCAATTTGAAGTAAAATATCTAACGCTAAATTAGTAGTCGGATAATAAATACCACTTAATGTATTAGTAGAATCATAAAAAATTTTAAGAAATGATTAAAAAAGTTCACAAACCGCCCAATCATCATAGCTGACAACTTCCTCTGGATAGTGCTTCTAGTTGATGAAATCTGTAATTTGTTTTGCATTGGCAAAGCTTTTTCCAACATCAAGTAGGTGGAGTTCCAACGGATAGGCATGTCCGTACATAACTTCAAAGGTCGAACTGGTGGGTCTTCTTGCTTACAATATTTGACGTACTCCTGTCATCTTTTATTACTACCACTAACGATAAATCTAATAACCACGCTCACCTTCTCCATCTTTGAATGTATAGCATCTAAACCTACTTTAACTATCAAATTGATGATGTGGCAAGCACATTGCTGGTGAAAAAATTTTCCTTCACCACGCGGATCCAATCTCTTTTCAAATAAAGAGATTATTGCAGTGTTAACAGCTGCATTATCAAGCGTTAGCGCTACAACTCTATCAGTTAATAGATATTCTTGCAAAACTTCAAGAATTGTAAAATAAATAGTTTCAACACTATGTTTTTCATATAATGGTTTAAAACTCATCAATTTTTGTTCTAAACCCCAATTATGATCTAAGAAATATACTGTGATAGTTAAAAAATCGGTTTTTGATCTACAAGCCCATATGTCTGATGTAAGTGCAATAGATATATTCCTAAAATTTTGAAACTCATTTTTAAGTTTATTATTTATTTTGTTATAAAATTTTAGTATATCTCTTCTACTTGTACTTCTACTAACAGGANTTCTGGAAATATAGAGGTTCAGCCTGAACCTTCTACAGTTCAAGAGGCTTTAGCTAGCAAAGCTTGGCAAGAAGCTATGCAAAGTGAGTATGATGCTCTTGTCAAGAACAACACTTGGACATTAGTGCCTAAGAGTTCTGATATGAACATTGTTGGAAACAAGTGGGTTTTTAGAGTTAAATTTCATGCTGATGGGACTTTACAAAAGTACAAGGCTAGGCTAGTTGCAAAAGGTTTTTAACAAACACCTGGCTAGGATTTCTTTGAAACTTTCAGCCCAGTTATCAAACCTTCAACCATCAGAATTGTACTTACTTTAGCAGTCACTCATAATTGGGACATACAACAAATTGATGTAAATAATGCTTTCCTTAATGGCACTTTGAATGAGACTGTGTTTATGAAGCAACCGGAAGGCTTTGAGTGTCCTCAGTTTCCATCTCATGTATGCAAGCTCAATAAGGCCCTTTATGGTCTTAAACAAGCTCCTAGAGCTTGGTTTGACAAGTTGAAGGAGGCACTCTTGACCAAAGGATTTCAGAATTCCATATCTGATTCCAGCCTCTTCATCCTTAAAAATGGGGATCAAGTAACCTATATTCTCATCTATGTAGTTGATATTCTCATCACTTGATCCAACCATTTATTTATTCTTCAACTTGTTCAAGATTTGAACCTTAATTTCTCCCTAAAAGCACTTGGGTCAATCAAATATTTTCTAGGGTTAGAAGCCATCAGAACATCTCAGGGAATTCACCTCCGGCAAACAGAATATGTTGTTGATCTACTTACCAAAACAAGAATGCTTGAAGCACATGCTTGTCCAACTCTAATGACTGTTGGCACAAAACTTTTCTCCACCGATAGTCCTTTGTTTGAGGATCCTAGTCTCTATATAAGTACAGTGGGAGCATTACAATATTTAACATTAACCAGACCTGATATAAGCTTATATGTTAATAAACTCAGTCATTTCCTTCAAGCACCTACAGAGCTCCAGTGGCAAGCTTGCAAGAGAGTGCTCAGATTTATCAAGGGAACACAATATCATTGTCTGCAATTTAAACCAGCAGCCTCCTTAAGTGCTGAATGTTATGCAGATGCGGATTGGGGAAGTAATTTGGATGACAGAAGGTTAACAAGTGGCTATTGCATTTACCTAGGGCCTAATCTGATACAGTGGAGCTCTCGTAAGCAAAAAGTTGTTGCTCTTAGTTCTACTGAAGCTGAGTATAGAGCCTTAGCCCACACAGCCACTGAAATCGCTTGGCTGCAAAGTGTTTTTTCAGAATTAGGGTTGAAAATGCCTACTGTTCCAGTGATATGGTGTGATAATGTCAGTGCAGGAGCCTTGGCAGCGAATCCTATTTTTCATGCAAGAACAAAACATATCGAAATCGACGCTCACTACATCAGAGATCAGGTTCTGTCAAAACAAATAGTTGTGCAGTATGTTCCTTCAAAACTGCAAATTGCGGATGTTTTAACTAAAGCATTGTCTGCTGCTCAATTTCATGAGTTAAAGGGTACGCTCACTGTTGTTGGAGTGACTAAAACTGAGGGAAATTCGAGCTATACAGAGGCCTCTGGCTCTGGTTGATTTCAGGAATTAATTGTTGCAGAGCTGCAGGTTTAATGGTTGAGTTGAACTGCAGGTTTAATGGTGTTCTGATTTTGCAAATTTGCTGTAAATATTAGTGTTGAACTGCAGGTTTAATGGTGTTTTGAGTTGAACTGCAGGTTTAATGGTGTTCTGATTTTGCAGATTTGTTGTGAATATTAGTGTTGAACTGTAGATATAATGGTTAAGTTGAACTACAAGTTTAATGGTTGAGTTGTAGTTACTTTGCACTGCAGATTAATGCAGGTTGGTTTGAGGAGCTGATTATTGCAGAACTGCAGATTTGCTGCAAGTGGTAGTGTAAAACTACAGGTTTAATGATTGAATTGCAGTTGAGTCACACTGCAGATTAATTGTTGCAGATGATTTGAGGAGTTAATTGTTGCAGAACTGCAGATTTGCTGCAAGTATTAGTGTAAACGAAGCAGATTAATGTTAGGTTAGTTAATTGACGTGTAATTGATTGCAGATGATTTGAGGGTTATTGGTGCAGATCTGCTACCCTAGCTTGTTTTTTTTTTTTGAAGTTTAGTGCTATATGTGAGCTGGTGTTAATGAGGAGCTGATATTGGGGCAAGTTAAATGTGAATTTTTTTTTTGAAGTTTATGTGCTTGTTTAGAGTTTGACTTCAGAGATGGCTTAAGTTAACAAGATAATGCGATATTGAGAAATGGATTTGAGCAAAATCTGAGAAGTGATTTGAGTGGAACAGTGAGAGAGTTGAAAGTGAACCAGTTTGCTTAAGGGAAGTATACCAAGGTTTACAAGTCTGGAAGTTGAGAGTTGAAAGGAACCATTTTTGCTAGGGGAAGTATCAGCAAAGGTCAAGACGGTGCCGTTTCTGCTTGGCACTTTACTAAATGCAAAGTGACTCGTTTCAATTTATAACTTACTCTTTCTCTTACTTCTGCACTTTACTCATCTTTCTCTTCATTAGTTTACGTCTTTCTCTTTCTCAATTGTATAAGAACACATCTCATGTAAGCTCATTCATTCAGTTAAAATAAAGCTACTGAAATTGTGCTTTTCTCCTAGAACTTCAGTTTATCTTTCTCAAAGTTCACAATTAATAAATCATAGTAAATGATTACAATTATCATAATTTATAATATTACATTAAAACATTTAGTAATTACTATATTAGTGCATCTTAATTAAATGATTAAAATTATAATTATAACATTACATTATAGTTTATGGTATGATTACTTATTATTCTGTAAACATTATATTATAAATATAGTACAATACTTTAATTAAACTGTTAAAATTTCGTACAACATTTATAAGTACCATGACCACAACATGAGAGTAATTCAAAGTTGAAAACTCTAATGGCAGGTTTCTAATTTGTTGAACTGAAAGAAGAAGAAGTTATCTACTGGTGCTGCTGACACTTTGTCCAGAATCGACAACGCTTGCAACACACAGTGCTTAGACATAGTCTGACAGGTATGATTTTTTTTCCGTTTTTTATTGGGAAAATAGGTTGATAGTCCTAAATAAATAGAATAAGGGACATATAAAACCCTAAACCTTGGGATATACATAAATTCTGTTAGCGTTATTGTTGGATTCTTGGTAGAGAATTAGAGGAGCTAATCGCAAGAGAAGATCAAAGTGACAGAGATTCTGGGAGTTTTGTATGCAATATACAGAGTACTTCTAAGTTTTTCTTTACTCATGTTCTTACTTCAATAAGAGGATTGTTTCTTTCGTTAATTATTACAAATTTATTCTCTAGGCTTCAAGATGAGCCCAATCTCTTGATATAGTGTTATTGTGTATTTATGTTGATGTTTAATAAATTCTTCATAAGTTTGATTATTATGCCTAATGCTTTGAATTTAAGGGCCCAAGAATATGAATGTAATGGACTAAGGTCTGATCGAGAGTAGACTTTAGTTTGGTCTTATTGTAGAAACCATAGGTTTGAGCGAAGCTAGAGAAAGAATACCGCGATTGTGAGGTTTTGTAACTCCATAGACGGTATGATCTCCATGGTTAAATTGATTAATAAATTCAGGTATTAATTACGGAGTTATTTGATAATGTTTCGAGCAAAATATTGGAAAATTAAGGGAGTCTTACCTATCGAAAGAGCTTAATAGAAATTACATAAGTGAGCAATACCTATGAATAAGATTGGGTTGTGAAATCTATGCCCTTGGTCCTGTCATTCTTGCAATTTAAACCCCCAGATTTATTTAAATCAATTTCCTTTAATTTCAATTTTATTTTTAATTAGTGTTGTCCTTGATACAATTTGGATTAATCAAATTCGCAACTAGATAGTTATATGGGAATTGATACTATTATTCCTTGGTTTCGATATCCTGTAACTCCTAATTTATTATTGTCACGATTTGCTAACTGTGCGAAAACACAACAACATACCACTATCTAATAAAGTATTATTAGTTATAATTTAATCACTCCCCACGTTGCGAAAAGAAAAGCTAAGACGTTATAAACCCCTTGGGTGTTGGCGGATGACAAAATTCTGAGTGGGTTAACCCAGGGAGGTCTTATGTTCGAGTCTCAAATAAGTGTACACTACCAATTTGTGGAACTTATTTGACCCATAACCGTATAGAGTGTTTTATAATGGACCACCGTAGATTAACTTGAGGTGAAGCACGGAAGTTGGCTCAGACATCCTCGATATACCAAAGAGATTAATTAAGATGACACAGCGCATCAGTTCCCAAAAAATAAAAATAAGAAAAAAAAAAAGATTAACAGAACTATTCCTACTTTACAAGAGGACCAAAACTAAACCCAAGTGAATGCCTGAACGCTGTTACTTCTTGCAAAATTAGTCAGGCCCGTCAAAAGTTCTCTTATAATTAAATTTACTTAAAAAAAAAAAAAAAAAATCCTTCAAGGCCCTTTAATTAATATATAGTTTATGAGTAGATCTAGGTGAACTCTATTTCCCTAGTTTTGAAAATCCAATGCCGTCATTTGAGGGTTGCACATGATTGATTTTTACGCACTACAGAATACCACAAAAATCAAACCAATAGACTCCTCAGAGACGTTTTATAAATGTTAGCAATTGACGTAGTTCTGGCATCAAAAAGATTAAATTTGATTATTAGCTAGCTCAAAGCCTTTTTCGCAAATTTTGAATATATATATGAGATTCCTCTCACTAGCACAACTAATCCTATTCCAAATCATCTTCATAGCAAATAAAGAGAAAAAAAAAATAAATCAGAAAAGTAATACTTCAAAGGATTAAAATATAGGACTTACTGCGTTTGTACAGGAAACAAGGAACTCAATGCATAGGCTGGATATGAGGTTGGCTTCAATTTTCATTCCACATCTAATTACAGATTTCAAAGTACTTGTAGCTCTAATGTGGAAGTTTTTTTCAAACTCTCTCACAATTTAATTAAAGATTGATAAGTTAGGTGCTAAATTAAAGTAAAAAGCTTTACCTATGACATTTTAATCAATTGATCTTAACTTTACTGAGCCTGTAAATAGTGTAACTTTAACAAGTCAAGACTCATCATTAAGTTATTCAGGAGCGCACGAAGAAGTTTCAAAAATAATTGATTTTTAGGGCAACTAAAATGAAAAGCGGTGGGAGCTACGAATAAAATTTTGGAACTACTACGTGACATGGAGATTAAATAGGACCTGTAATTCTTGTTTTGGGACAACTTAGAATACGAAATCCGTGGACATGGCTAATGAGTTCTCCTTGGTTCATTTTCCAATTGGACATCAAAAAGTACAGTTTTTCTCTTTAAAATGGTTAATTTATGATCTGGGTGGTAAAATTATATTTCTTAATTATCTCTTAACTTTTAGGATGACCGATTATGATGAAGCGGTGTTAGTCAGAAATCTCGTGATTAGTTCATAGTATTTTCCAATTTATGTCAAGGTAAACATTTTTCAGCATGAAATTCTGAAGTGAGCAAGTTGCAAGAGTATTCAACTACTCGTATTAACAGACATATGAGCTTAATAGAGAAACACAGATTAAGACGAATCACTCAACTTGCAGCGCAAGTGACGTTATGCTGAGGAGTGTGAGAGACCTTAGCCTAGTCTTGTGCTAGATGAATGCTTTACAAGGCTTACTGAGGCAAGTCTGGACAGGTCTGTTTGATGATCATTGTGAAAACAAAAATAAATAACTTACTACATGCGTATGTGGCTTTATTTTTAAATTTCCATTCAAAATTACAAGTTGTTCATCAAAAATCTTAATTTATTATTTAGTGTAAGTACTAATTTCTGTAATGGTGAGTACATGTGTAAGTGTATTTCTCAATTCTATCCAAACTTTCAAATATAACTTAAATTGAAGGATGGTCATAAAAGTACAACTCAAGTTATAGTTCACTGACGACGGATTGAATCACCATTCTTAATAATACTTAGTTAATTTACCTCGTAATTAGTTGAGAAGATTGGAAGTAAACACTTACTTCGCGTAGAAGGGATAACGTTAATTAATTAGGATGAACTAGTGTAGAGAGTAAATTAATAATCTAATTATATAAGATTATTAATGTACCTCTCTAATTAGTTGCCCCGATCTTATAATTTTATGCCGTGTTCTTATAGACACAGACATATACTAGTTCATCAAGTTGTATATTTTGATACAATATGTTGATTGGTTCTTAAGATTTTCAAGTTTTAACGTAGGGAAAAATATTTCATCACTAATATTAACTGACATATATACAATGGCTACATGTTGGTAGTCTATAAGCCTCAATTGAGAAGCAAGAAAAGGAATGCGAAAACTAGAAGCACGAAATAGAAAGCGAATGTCAATCCAGTTTAATAGAAGTGGCGTTGAGGGAGGAGTGGAAATTAATGCTAATTAGGAGGGTTGTAATTAGTCTAGGTAATGGTAGATGTTATTATTGAGGAGCAAAGTAAGATTTTTGAGGTATATTTATACACGTCTTTTGGTTATATTATAATAGTTAAAAGGCGATTTTATTCAACAGCAAAGAATGATGAATTATATAATCAATTAAACTTGGTCGTGTGGAACCGATACCAATCCATAAAATTAATTTAGAGAAGATATGTGTTAAAGAAGATAAAAGTTCTTTATCAACGAGTTTGCAGTTACACAAATCCACCCCCATTCTTTCTCCTATAAAATCCCATGCAAAAAGCCTACAAAATCCATCACTCGCATTCGCATTACTTTCAAGCTTAAACTTTCGAAAAACCTAAAATAGTTTAACTTATCTCCAATGGCTCTCCAAGGCAAACTGTTATATCAAACTCCTCCATCTTTAGCATTTTGTGATCTCCCTATACCATCCTCATCCAGTCGCGACGTCAATCCTATGCTTGGAGTATGTATTCCTATCTTTGGGGTTACCACCAACCACTGGTTGCTGTGCCTACCTCGGACAATTGCCCAAAGTATAACTGAGACCATGCCAAGATTAATGCCCTCACAACTTTTTTGAAAGCTGTGGTCAATGCCAATGTGATGTGAGGTTAGTGTCCGGCTACAGGAATGCTAAACATTCCGACTATATCAACACATGCATTGAAAGTCTAATCAATTTACCATCGAGCTTACCTGCAGTACTTAATATAGTTAGGGTGTTGGGATGTATAGGCCTAGTAATGCTATCAGGTAATAAGACTTATTAAAGATTATGGTTCGACTACTGTTTGATTATTGTACCAGGAAGAGTTTGATTAGTAGACCTATAAATATCTGGGACCAAAGTTGACTGGGGCATTTTTAAGGACAAAGTGTTAATAAAAGGGAAGAAAAACGATGTCAGTTTTCCTCTTTACTTTCTTTTTAATATCTTCTCTCTCTTCACTCACTTCTTCATATACAAGTGAGTTAAGTCATTTTTTGTACAGTCAATGATCAAGCAAGAACGAGCATTCTCTCTGACAATTCTTCCATTTATTTAATTTTAACGGTATCAGAGATAGACAACGTCAATGGCCAAATGTAAATCAGATCAATTGTGTCAAAATACTCAGCAGATATCTCCACAGTTCCATTCAATTTCACACTCAGCTTTCCTTCGGTCTTCAAGTCATTAAGCCGCCAAATGGGACTCGCGGACAATTACAGAGGGATAAATTACGCTTTTGGAAGTTTTAGTGTCAAGTACTTCAGCATCGGAGCTCACTGAGAATTAAGAAAATCTCTCATAGGTTGATTTCTGCCCTTTCCTTTAAGCAGTGTGAAGAAGGTTGTTAGGAATCAGGATAAGTTAGTTCGAAAAAGATACCTTGGTTAAAGAAATAGTTAAATCTAGAGTATGTTGCATGGAAAAGGATTGGATAAGGTTTTCGTAACCTAGTGTTAGCCTTATAGCCGAGGTGGATGTTTTCAAGGTATAACAAATGTCAGTCTTCACTGCTATTTGGTTGCTTGAGATGATTCTTAATGATTCAAAAGCAAGGCTCTGCTTCTGAAAAATCTACTGCAAAATACACAAAAAAGGAAAACGAAGGTTTTAGTGAATACATTAAGAAAATGAAAGGGATAGCTGAAATTTGTCAGACACTGCGGCACTATTCTTGTTGATGAAGATTGCTCCATTATAGTACTTGATGGTCTAGACCGGAGTCGATGTTGTTTAGTTATTTGACAATCTAGGATTGAGCCAAGTTTGACGCAGTTACACTAGGAAGCGCAGAAAGTACTTACTCAAAAAGTTTGAGATGAGAACTAAAAAGTTTAATTCTATGATTTTCAAGCCGTTTCAGCTTGCTTTCCATTAGTAATCCAGGACACAACAACGTGATCAGTCCAAATGTTGCTTTAATCCAACACTTTCTCCTAACTAACACTGCCAATCTGTTTGCATACACCAATCCTATCTTAAGTACTCACCCTCTACAAATTCACTATCCCATCAATTACAATCCCCTACAACACCAGATTGCTCATCAGAAACCAGCAATAGATGCTTTAATCATCCCACTGAAGCAACACACTTTACCCTAGTCACATAGGAAAATACAGAGCACCGTTCCACCAAATAATCCATCTAGTCTTTATTGTTTGGAAGACGGCAGAGGAAGAGGTATAATAGCAAGGAAGAACAGTTGTAAGTGTGTAATAAAATTGGGACATACTGCAGTCCAATGTATCACCGGTACAACTCTACCTATAATGGGGTGACAGCCACTACAGAGGTACAGTGGACAACAAGCTAGTCCTATCATCATTTTCAGCAATCCAGTAAACCATATGGCTGCAGCCGACTAATCACACTCAAGCACATAATTATCCCTGGTTCTCATGCTTCGTCTATGCACCTCAATTTGTCCACCATCCTAGTAAAACAATACCTATCCTATCCTTAGGTACCTGGATCAGTAGCACATTGACCACGAGAATTTTTAGTAATAACTTTCCAGGCCACAACAGAAATAATTTTGCCACATCATCAAGAGTAACACTCAATTGGTTCTATACTCTACCTCCTGTGTCACCAAGGCTTCAAAGTTCCCATGGTTAGGCAACCTGTGGTTAAGTCAAGCATGAATGGTTGCCAACCTTTTCGGTCTGGCTAACAAAGGAGGCTCTTAACTGTGTCTCCAGCCAAATGCCAAGACCTAATTGGGACATGGACTCAGGGGCAAACTGACCATTGTCACAGTTGACCTAAACCACCTCAACGTTAGCCATAAACCTATGATGGAAGGCTAAGCACTTCAAGTAGGTAGCGAAAGGTTCTTCAATCTCTCATGTAAGACTTATCTCTACCTAGTACTCGATAATCTCAAAATCATTTACCCTGAAAAATGTGTTGTGGTGCGCCTAGAATTACCAAAAAACTTACTTAGTTAATCTAAATTAATAAGGAACAATGTGAGTGAAGTTTTCTTCTTTGATCACTGTTGGGTTAAAGGATAAAATAACAAAACAGTGTTATTGCACCAGGGAGAACTTAAAGCTGGGTTGTACCAATTGAAATATATCCTCTATCCTGCCCTCCAACTCACCAAAAGTTTGCCTCACCCTTCTATTTTCCTCAGCTAACAGGTTTTGTCTATTTCCAAGACTTAGGCTAGTACTCTAATCCAATTGTCCAGCTCTAGTTCACTGTTACTTGTATCACTTAGACAGTCAATAATGTTTGTATTCTAACGTTTTGGTGATGTTGTAGTTTTTTGTGCAAATAAATCTGCATCGATGTGTCTATTAAATCAGATGGCATCAACTCGTAGGTCAATGCACCTACTCAAGTACTGTACTTCAGATTTTCTTAATAAAAACTGATTTTTCTACGTGTGTAAATGACAACCTCTCAATGTTCCATCATAACAATAGTGAGTGCTCACAAACTATGATAATTTTAAATATAGCACTATCACATTGTGCATAATGTTTGCATTCTTCACACATTGGCCACTCACACTGATTCTTCTCATGACTCTACTCTAGACTTGGCATACTAGACTAGGTCACCCACTGCTGGAAATTCTCAGAAAAGTCTCCTACAATACCCACGTATCAGTGTCTAGATAAATCTTCTTATTTCCTTTTGTGATCTTGTAACGTTGGAAAGCTCACAAAAAACCAGTTTCCCTCTCTCACATTAAGAGCTACGAATCCCCTTTAGAACTGTAGTTCCAAAGTGATATTTGGCGACCTGCTCCATAGTGTTATCTTGAAGGGTATTAGATATATACAATTATGATGATTTGAGTAGTTTCACATTGGCCTCTTTCTCATAAGAATCCCAAAGCTGAAACGTAGTTCGTGTTTCATCAATTTCATCATCAGTGAAAGGACAATTTGGTTACATCAACTAACATGCGTACAAATCCTGACCAATGGGAGTAATAAGAGGCTAATTTTCCTATCGAACAAACTATTGGAATTCAGGTTCACTTGTGCATAGGTCCCACCAAAAATGGATAGAAGTGAAAGAAGAACGATAGGATGTTGTTGAAGACAAGGTTTACATTTGAGCCATGACTCCATGCCATTGATTATTGGTGGTGTGCATTTGCAACTAAGTCAGTTTTTTAATAACAGAAAAATGCCCTGTATCTTGCGTTATTGTCACCTTATCAAACGGTCTTATTTGGGACACCTCATATTCTATCCTCGAACAGTTTTTGGTTTGCATGTTTCCTACAGTATGCATGACTTAATCTCGTAAATTAGTTTCATTCCTCAAAATATTATTTTATAAGCTATAGTCTAGTTAACAAGGCGAGAGTGATTGTCTGTCCAATGGAAAAGTTTTCATGACACCCAATGTCAAATCAATAAATGAGTTCCCTTTATGAGTATCTTCACCTTTCAATTTCCTTTTTTCACCTGCCACCGTAATAGAACATACCTGATCCAATTTCCTTTTGCTCTCATCACATCATCCACAACCTCCAACATCTCAGAAATCATACTATATTAAACCATACTGCTGATCCTACATGCTCCAAACCTCTCTCAAGCTAAACACATAGATTACATCTCATTAATCAACTCAATTCCATGCCGCGTCACCTCCCGTGCAGGGCTTCACAATTCATCTACAAGCTATCACAATCTTAGCTTCTAACCTTTCAAAACACCCTAAAGATTTTTCAAGCTCTCTCTGTGGAACTGCAATGGCTTCCAAAGAAATGTTACTTACAATGCTTCTTCTCATCAGTCACTTTTGCGATGTTCACTTATCTCCTTCATACTGCAACAACTGACTACAACTGTTGATGCTATGGTTGCAGCATGTTTTAATTTGGGTTGGTTTACCTATCAGCAAGCCAGTGCGCGGTTCTTCAGCATTTGATACTGAAGCGGGTTAGTACATGCCATTTGCATCGTATCCATTAGCTTGGATTAAAGTGACTGTGGGATTGAGTTACCTGTGCTGAGCCTACTCTCAAAAGTGCAAAACATTAACGTTGACGCTAGCAGTCAAAGTCGAAACATCTGTCCATTTATCAATCGATCTTCAACCTTGCCATGTACACACGTACTATCGAAGAACGGTTCACATGTAGGTTTCTAGGGTTTCTTTATCAGATCTAAGTAGTAATCGTTTATCAACTCAAACAAATCAGAGATATACACAAATGAAGATACAATGGGATAAGTCAAGCATAACCAAGACACTATAATATAGGGTTCGGCTGTACGCTAACTCCACTCTCCAAGGACTACAAATAGGCATTTCATTATCAATCAACACAATTACAGAGGTAAAGACAGATCATAACATAAAAGGATTCAATAAGGAAAAGAACACAACCCAAATCGAAAACCCTAGGGTTTCTTCAATCTGAAAATCTGCTCTTCCTTCAGATCAGCATGGGTTAAATACACATGCTCCCTTCTAGATCGTCATCACACTGTCTTGATGCCATACATACCATAAGCTGAAATCAATTTGGAACTTTCCCTTAGGTTAAGAGCTTGTCGAACCCAAACAGAAAGAGAGAGAGAAGATGAAGTCTACATAAAAGTGTGATAGTTCTAACAAAATAACTCATTAGGTTTTGCCCAAAACAAACGTCGCTCATGTGTTTGACTTCTAACAAGAAAGTTGACTTCCACATGGCAAAATGAGAAGCCACTCATCACAACTACTTTATTCATTTGATAATGTTATTGGTGCAATAAGGTTAGTAGATACATGATCAACGATGTTTGATATGTACTAGAAGGGTTTTGATGGATTGGTAATATTATCCGGTCTCTATATACCCCATATAATAAATGTGTACGTCAATAAGTGTATTTAGATAGAGGGAAGGTTTTTTAGAACTTTCTTTCTGGTAATGTGCATTATTGAATTAGGATGAATATACTGGAGATCGATGAGTAATTTGAAATTTTGTGCTCTTGTGTTACATGATTATTTTTTCCTGTTCTCAATCCATATGCATGTTATTTTTCTTTCTGGTGTATGCAGTAGCTAGATAGGTCATAAACTAATAATTTTATAAATATCTAGATTCCTATTCTTAATTGCATTTAGGTTAATTAGGTCAAGAACAAACTTTCGTGGATTAATACAACAATGAACACTCACAATTTTACATTATGTTTTGGATCAATAACCAATTCCTTGAACATGAGAAATGAAAATGAACTAAGCAACGAGATTTGGTATATGAGAACAAAATTTTCCAAAATCAGCGATGCTTTGGGACAAAATTGAGTAGCCCACAAAGAATATCTTTTTTCCTAACAAATTGTAAATCAAGTGTTGAAACACCTAAAGTTGAAAACAAAGAAAATAATGAAGAGCAAACACAAGAAGCAAACGAGTAACATTAATTGAGCCTTTCAAGTCATTTAACCTTCTAGTTATAAGTCAACAATATATTTAAATCTCTAACGTTATAAATCTCCTAGGATATCAGAGACCCAAAGCAGAGGTACATCTTAACTATCCTTAAAAGAAAAAAATATACTAAATGACTTTTGTAAACCAAAAATTAAGTAATACATATTAAATTGGTATTGATATATGATAGCACTCTAGCGGACACAAAAAGATTAATGCTCAAAAACTTAAATAAACTCTTCTAATTATTCATTTAGTAATTACCTTGACTATATACTATGGAGCAATGTCGGATCAAATGTAATTACCGTGCAGACTTATAGTTTTCTGCTTGTTCTTATCACAATATACACATATATTTGATAAACTTTAAAATAATGAATTATACTTAATTAAACGAATGTTGTGTTAAATCAATGCAAACCCCATATATTAATATAAACCTCTAAAACCTAAACAATAGTGTGTTAAGAGAAGATTTATTTTTGTGCAGTGAGAAGTTTCTGCATGTGCATGAATCACCCAATTTCCTCAAAATAAATTTCCATGCAGGAGTTTACAATTCCATCACCATCTTTCTCATCTGCGAACGGTAACCTGCCTGTTTTGGTTTCCGAAATGGCTTCTGACTACAACAAATGCTGCCATTTTTGTTTCCAAGCTCATCACTTGCGCCATAATACCAGTAGAGGATCTAGAAATTTCTTTCAGGGTGGACCAAAATAAAAATTAATTATAACATTAATAGTTTTGTTAAGGTGAGCTAAAATATATAAATTATACTATTAATATTTAAAAAAAAATGAGGGTGGGCCAAAAAGAGGTGGATCCCCCCTGCTAGTACTATCGCCTCCTCGATTTGGATGCCAAGGCGTTAGTGTAGCATTGTTTAAAAGCCTTTTAACACCAGGCTTGTGCTTCCATTTTTCATCAATCTTCAGTAGCAAAGGCAGAAATCATGTGGAAAAGCGAAATTCGAAACTAAGATTTTGAAAATTCAATATAATGTTAAAACTGGTGAGGAAGAAAAAACACATTTATGCACACATAATTTGATGTGTAGTCTAATTTTTTAAGTGTATATTTCTGTTTAATTGTGTAAGTAAACCAGACAAAGAGGAAATGCCAAAATAAATAAAAAAAGGCTATCGAAGATTGTACAAAAAAAAAAAAAAAAAAAAAAAAAACATTTTTTTTTTTTTTTTGATGTGGGTATATTATACCTAGATTTCATTTATTGTTTAAACATATTATTGAAGTGAGTTATCAGAAAATACAAAAAAAATATTAGGGTATCACTGTAATAACATATGGAAAATTTTGAAAACTCAGGGGGGGCACATGCTACCCTGGGCCTTATGTGCCTCTGCCTTTATCAATCTTGGTTACATTACACAGTTGTAATAAGGATTTTGCTATCTTGCTGACCTTCTAATCAGGGCGGATGCGGGCACCCTCAATTTTTTTTTAAAATATTAATATTTACAATTTCGGATTTTGCCCATCCTAACAAAAATATTAATGTGTATTAGTTTTATTTTGGCTTACCCTTATAGAAATTTTCGGATGTGCCTCTGCTTCTAATATCAGGGTCGTATGAGTTATATGTTCGATTTGTGTCAACCAACGATGTTGAATCATGTTTCTAGAAGGGTTTTATTGATCCAGTAAATTACACCACTTAAAAAAGGTTATTCCTGGCGCAATCTGCTCCACGAAACACCGATGTGTTTTTGCAATGGAAAATCTTCCCCGCGACACCACAAGCGTCGTTGACCCAAAACAAAAATAGCAAAGTCATCTGAGGTGACTGGAATTGGTGCTGAGTTGAAATATTATTAAGAAGTTTTGAAAAGCTGTAGAGTTTCAAGTATGGATTGATAAAGACCAACGGTCAACTAACAGCAGTATCACAGAAGCTATTAAAATTGGGCATTACTAACGGAATCAAACTCTCCTTTATAAAGAAATAAAGATTGTTGAGAAGAGAAGATTTTATTATCTTTTCACTTAATGAAAACAGAGAAGTGTTGCCTTTTTATACAGATTTCGTTTACTAAGCCTAACTAACTGCAGTTACAAAAACTAAATCTAGTTAGTCTTTGACTTTGTAAACAATTCATCATTTAACACTTTAGTCACAATCAAAACACAGCGTTTTTTATTTCAATAGTAGTATAGAAGTTTAACACGATGAAGATCAAAGCTCAAGGTTTCACTTGTTTTCAAAGATGTTTATCATTGCAATACAGAACATGTTTTGCTTGGTGTGTGCTGGGCTGTCAATAATCGTCCCCTAGATGCATGAAATTACTTGACTCCTGTCATATGTTAAGAAACTCTCTAGCGCCACCCAATGCCCAAAACTTAGAAAATTGCTCCATTTATCATAGATCTTTCACCATGTACTATAATAGAGTTTCGCTACCTTTTATGATCCGATAACTATCAGGTCGATAGGGTTACCAATCTAGTAACGATGTAAAACTTTAATAAATGTATGTAATTGAGTGTTAGTATGGTGAAATACAACGAAATTGATGAATTATGTTCTTATCGTGAACTTGTTAACAGTAGCTGGGTCATTATAAACTAATAAATCAAATTATATATCATAATTTTTTTCTTTATTTTACATAAATTTGTATTTCTATTAGCATTGAGAGCCCCCCCCTTAATTGCATGAATTGTATTTAATAGTTTAACAACGAACGGATCACAATCAAATTAGATTTTATCACTAACTAATTCCTTTGAAAGTAATTGAGAGATGGGGATGAGTTCTAAAAACTTACAAAAATGTTAATTTATTTGAACAAAATACAAAGTTGTATTGATGGTGGATAAAAAAAAAAAAAAAAAGATAATTTTAGAAGAAAGTGATCTTAATTTATCATGAGATCTTACAATAAACTTGGATTAAGAAAGGATCCAAATTCAAAAATGTTAACAACTAAAGAGTGTTAACTAGAGTTCAAGTGTTAAAAGTCACGTAACTATCTCTTACAAGTCAATACAAACAATGAAGGAGAAAAAATATTCAAAATTAAATTTTTACACACTATTTTGAAACCCAACCCAGTTTGACTAGTTTAACCAACAGACTAGGACCTGGAGCCTTCTCCAGGTTGGGTTAACGCTTCAACTATTCCCAAAAATCACTAAACTAGCGCCAACGAATGAGGGACTACCAAGTGCCGAGGTTACAAGGATTTTGTAGAGTGAAGACCGGTGGTTCACGGGGTAGCGTAGATTGAATTTGGATGCAGGAACAGTCAAAATTAATTTGCCAGAAAAATCAATTCAATCCCGGCGGTATACGCGAGTCACGATTGACAAATAAGGGGCTACCAAGTCCAATGTTAGAGGGATTTTGTAAGTAGAGGCCCTGGTTCAGGAGGTGTATCGAATTGAATTTTGGTCGCCGGAATCAGTTGGAATTGACTGGAAAAGTCAAAACCCAACTGTTCATCAGATTCATAGGGGCTGTTTGCTAGATTTAAATGTAGGATTAAAATATTTATTAGGAGTGTGTTTGCAAGATTCAAACTTCTAAATCGCCAATCAGAAGTCGGTTTAATTAGTTGGACCAGTCAACGCAGGACTCAAACCCTTACGGGATGACAACTCAGGTCGCTTTTAAATATGCTTTTTAGTATTTTAGGGCATACAAAATAAGAGAGTTGTCAGGAGCTACTGAAGAAGATTTTGAAAAGGGGATTTTTTTTTCTCTAGTAAAACCCTTGTTTCATTCATTAATTTGAAGGGAATTTAGTTTTAAATAATTTTATTCAAGAATAAAATTGGCGGATCATAAAAGCAATTAATAAACTATATGCATTAATGAGTATTTATTTTATGTGTTCTTATTACGATAAACATATATATAATTTGATAATAAATTTATAAAATTAATTATAAAAAATGTTGTATTAAGTGAATGTCAAGCCCATACATTAATATTTAATATACCTATAAAATTAAATCAATTAATTGTAACATGTTAAGAGAGAGATTTATTTTTATGCAAACTGTTGGCATTTAGCCCACATAAGTTAAGTTATAATAGTACGAACTGAGATTCCATCCTAAAATCGCTCATGTATTTATGAAGAACAAACAAAACAACTAAAACTAGATTTACCAAAGTTGTGAATTAATTCATGGAAGTGAAGCTAAATTAAACCTTCAGATATGCATTTGTCTCCGTCATACCCCTAGTGAATTTGGCCTTCAAAGAAAGAATATTGAAATGTCCTCTTGATTGAAACAAATCCTTTTTAACATAATTGTGAATATCTCTTTAAACAAGAGTGTATGTAGATTAAGTATGGATTACATTAATTAAACAAATTATCTTAACCATTCAAATACATAAATTCATTTGATTCTAAATTTTAACATGTTATTGCAATACTTCCAAAATGTATTAAGATCCTAAAAAATTGGAAAAATAAATACTAATAACAAACATTCATTAATAGTTTTTGATATTTTTATAAGGAAAAAACATAAATAATTTTTAGAGGATATATAATACTGTCTATAGCATGCATGTGCGTTTTATATTTAATCGATTCGCATGATAGATAAAAAAATAACCTCATATATATAAAGAAAAATAATTATTTATAAGAATTTAGAGTGATATTTTCTAAAAGGATGAGATTTAGGTTTAGAAAAAATAAATGTACCCAAAAACAGTAGAGTATTGAAATTACTTTCTGTTTAGAACAAATTCATTCTCCGTAAAATTAACTTCAAAACTTTGTAGTTTATAACTTTTGAAACCGGGCAAATTTTTTTTTCTATTTATTATAGGTTATATTCTCATTGATTTTATTTTTGATCCTCTAGTTTCTCTATCTAAAAGATATGGTCACTTAAAACTTTTGGTTTATGGAACAAAGAGCATAATAATTTATTTGTGAACAAATGTATTGGTTTAAATGTAATTTTTAGTATTTGTAAGTTAAAAAAAAAAAAATTATTAATAGGGTTTATTAATAAATTAAGCCACTCTATATAGTACAACTAATTCATGAAAATGAAAAGATACATGTAGCCTTACAATTTAATTAATTAATGAAATTCATTCTCATCCGTCCGGTTTTTATAACTAGTGATTAATTATATTTTGACTAGGAGTTCGATACTCCTCAGAAATTAGAATTTCATCTTAAAAACAATATCTCTAACTAGTTCAATAACATTGTTTAATTTTTTTTTTGTTCCTAATCAATGTAGGATTGAACTTCTTTCAAAAAAAAAAAAAAAAAAAAAAAAAAAAAAAAATCGTATGAAATCACGTAAACAATTGCTCAAGTTTAATCATAACATCGCAAAATCACACATCATTTTCTTCTTCCTCCTCAATTTGCTTCTTTTCATCTCAAATTCTCATAGTAGGAATCTTAAATATGGCATATATGGTGCCGTTCCAATCATCAATAAAGTAAATAATGTGCATGATCACCTCTACTGGTCTGATCTTCCCAGAGGCCTCATCCCAAGTGATGTTAAATCCTATAATCTCGATTGTCGTAACCATATTTTAGAGATTCAACTTGAACGTCCTATGTTATGTCCAGATTGGTGGTAAACGTTTTTACTATGATAAGGTGGTAAGGGGGGAGATTCAATATTTTGGGAAAACTATATCTCAAATTTCAGGAGTCGAAGTAAAAAAAACTTCTGTCATGGTTGCTTGTCACTTGAATTGATACTGACTTGCCAACTACTTTATCATTTGATAATGTTATTGGTCAATAGAGTTTAGATACATGATCAACGATGTTTGATTGTACCTAGAAGGGTTTTGATGGATTTGGTAATATTATCAGGTCTCTATATACCCCATATAATAATGTACGTCAATAAGTGTATTTATATAGAGAAGGTTTTTTATGACTTTCTTTCTTGTCATATGTGTGCTTATTGAATTAGGATGTAATAATACTTGGAGATCGATGAGTAATTTGAAATTTTGTGCTCTTTGTGTTACATGATTTTTCTTCCTGTTCTCAATCCATATGCATGTTATTTTTCTTTCTTGTGTATGCAGTAGCTAGATAGGTTCCTAAACTAATAATTTTATTAATATCTTAGATTCTCTATTCTTAATTTGCATTTAGTAATTAGGTCAAGAACAACTTTCTGGATCTAATACAACAATGAACACTCACACTTTACATTTTTGTTGGATCAATAACCAATTCCTTGAACGAGAAATGAAATTGAACTAAGCAACGAGATTTGGTATATGAACAAAATTTTCCAAATCAGCGCTGCTTTGGTACAAAATAGGTAGCCCACAAAAGAATATCTTTTTTCCTAACAAATTGTAAATAAAGTGTTGAACACCTAAAGTTGAAACAAACGAAATAATGAAGAGCAAACACAAGAAGCAAACGAGTAACATTATTGAGCCTTTCAAGTCATTTAACCTTCTAGTTATAAGTCAACACTATATTTAAATCTCTAAAGTTATAATCTCCTAGAGATATCGAACCCAACAGAGGTACATCTGAACTCCTTAAAAGAAAAAAATACATACTAAATGACTTTTGTAAACCAAAATTAAGTAATTACATATTAAATTGGTTATTGATATATGATAGCACTCTAGCGGACAAAAAAATTAATGCTCAAAACTTAAATAAACTCTTTCTAATTATTCATTTAGATTACCTGACTATATCTATGGAGCAATTGTCGGATCAAATCGTATTAACCGTGCAGACTTAAGTTTTTTGCTTGTTCTTATCACAATATACATATAATTTGATAAACTATTAAAATAATGTATTATATACTTAATTAAACGAATGTTGGGTTAATCAATGCAACCCCAATATTTATAAACCTCTAAAACTAAAACATAGTGTGTTAGAGAAGATTTTATTTTGTGCAGTTAGAAGTTTCTGCATGTGCATGAATCACCCAATTTCCTCAAATAAATTTCCATGCAGGAGTTTCACAATTCCATCACCCATCTTTCTCATCTGCGACCGGTAACCTGCCTTGTTTGGTTTCCGAAATGGCTTCTGACTACAACGAATGCTGCCCATTTTGTTTCCAAGCTCATGCACTTGCCGCTAATACCAGTAGAGATCTAGAAATTTCTTTCGGGTGGACCAAAATAAAATTAATTATACATTAATAGTTTTGTTAGGTGAGCTAAAATATATAAATTATACTATTAATATTTAAAAAAAAAATGAGGGTGGGCCAAAAAGAGGTTGGATCCACCCCTCGTAGTACTATCGCCTCCTCGATTTGGATGCCAAGGACGTTAGTGTATGCATTGTAAAAGCCTTTTAACACCAGGCTTGTGCTTCCATTTTTCATCAATCTTCAGTAGCAAAGGCAGAAATTCATGTGAGGGAAAAGCGAAATTCAGAAACTAGATTTTTGAAAATTTTCAATATAATGTTAACAAACTGGTGAGGAGAAAAAAACACATTTAATGCCACATAATTTGATGTGTTATCTATTTTTTATGTGTATATTCTGTTTAATTTGTGTAAGTAAACCAACAAGAGAATGCCAAAATAATAAAGAAAGCTATCGACAGCATCTTACCCAAAAAAAAAAAAAAAAAAAAAAAAAAAAAAATCATTTTTTTTTTTTTTGATGTGGCTTATTTATTTATACCTAGATTTTCATTTTTTGTTTTTAAACTATATATTAAGTGAGTTTTCAGAAAATAAAAAAAATATTAGGGTATCACTGTAATAACATATGAAAATTTTGAAAACCTCAGGGGGGGCACATGCTACCCTGGGCCTTAGTGCCTCTGCCTTTATCAATCTTGGTTACATTACACAGTGTAATAAGGATTTTGCTATCTTGCTGACCTTCTAATCAGGGGCGGATGCAGGGCACCCTCAATTTTTTTTTAAAATATTAATATTTCAATTTCTGGATTTTTGCCCATCCTAACAAAATATTAAGTGTTATTGTTTTTATTTTGGCTTACCCAATAGAAATTTTCGGATTGCCTCTCTTCTAATATCAGGTTCGTATGAGTTACTAGTTCGATTTGTGTCAACCACGATGTTGAATCTGTTTCAGAAGGGTTTTAATTGATCCAGTATAATTACACCCACTTAAAAAGTTATTCCCTGGCGCAATCTGCTCCACGGAAACACCGATGCTTGTTTTTGCAATGAACTTTCCCCAGCGACACCACAAGCGTCGTTGACCCAAAACAAAAATAGCAAAGTCATCTGAGGTGACTGGAATTGGTGCTGAGTTGAAATAATTATTAAGAAGTTTTGAAAAGCTGTTAGAGTTTCTAGTAGGATTGATAAAGACCAACGGTCCAACTAACAGCAGTATCACAGAAGCTATTAAAATGGGCATTACTAACGGAATCAAACTTCTCCTTTATAAAGAAATAAAGATTGTTGAGAAGAGAAAGTTTATTATCTTTTCACTTAATAAACAGTAGAAGTGTTGCCTTTTTATACAGATTTCGTTTACGCTAACAACTGCAGTTACAAAAACTAACTCTAGTTAGTCTTTGACTTTGTAAACAATTCATCATTTAACACTTTAGTCACTTAAATCAAAACACAGCGTTTTTTATTTCAATAGTAGTATAGAAGTTTAACACGATGAAGATCAAAGCTCAAGGTTTTCACTTGTTTTCAAAGATGTTTATTCATTGCAATCAGAACATGTTTTGCGTGTGTGCTGGGCTGTCAAAATCGTCCCCTAGATGCACGTGAAATTACTTGACTCCTGTCCATATGTAAGAAACTCTCTAGCGCCACCCATGCCCAAAACTTAAAATTGCTCCATTTATCATAGATCTTTCACCATGTACTATAAAAGATTTCGCTACCTTTTATTGATCCATAATGCTATCAGGTCGATAAGGGTTACCAATCTAGTAACGATGTAAACTTTAATAAATGTATGTAATTGAGTGTATGTTGGTGAAATTACAACGAAATTGATGAATTATGTTCTTATCGTGAACTTGTTAACAGTAGCTGGGTTCATTATAAACTATAATTCAAATTATATACATAATTTGTTTTTCTTTATTTTACATAATTTGTATTTCTATTAGCATTGAGAGCCCCCCTCCCTTAATTTGCATGAACTTGTATTTAATAGTTAGTACAACGAACGATCACAATCAATTTTAGATTTATCACTAACTAATTCCTCTGAAAGTAATTGAAGAGATGGGGATGAGTTCTAAAAACTTACAAAAATGTTTAATTTATTTGAACAAAATACAAAGTTGTTATGATGTGGATAAAAAAAAAAAAAAAAAGATAATTTTAGAAGAAAGTGATCTTATTTATCATGATCTTACAATACTTGGATTAAGAAAGGATCCAAATTCAAAAATGTTACCAACTAAAGAGTGTTAACTAGAGTTCAGTGTTAAAAGTCACGTAACTTCTCTTACAAGTCAATACAAACAATGAAGGGAGAAAAATATTCAAAATTAAATTTTTTACCACTATTTTGAAACCCAACCCAGTTTGACTAGTTTAAAACCATCAGACGAGACCTGGAGCCTTCTCCAGGTGGTTACCGCTTTCAACTATTCCCAAATAACTAACTAGACCGCCAACGAATGAGGGACTACCAAGTGCCGAGGTTCCAAGGATTTTGTAGAGTGAAGACCGGTGTTCACGGGGTACGTAGATTGAATTTTGGATGCAGGAACCAGTCAAAATTAATTTGCCAGAAAAATCAATTCAATCACGGCGTATACGCGAGTCACGATTGACAAATAGGGGCTACCAAGTCCAATGTTAGAGGGATTTTGTAAAGTAGAGGCCAATGGTTCAGGAGGTGTTATCGAATTGAATTTTGGTCGCCGGAATCAGTTGGAATTTGCTGGAAGTCAAAACCCTAACTGTTCATCAGATTCTAGGGCGTGTTTGCTAGATTTAAAGTGTGAGGATTAATATATTTATTAGAGTGTGTTTGCAAGATTTCAAACTTCCTAAATCCCAATCAGACCGTCGGTTTAATTAGTTGGACCAGTCAACGCAGGACTCAACCCCTTAGCCGGATGACACCTCAGGTCGAGTTTTAGTGTTGTATCTAACTGTTTTGGTGATGTTTGTAGTTCTTTTGTTGCAAATAAATCTGCATCTGATGTGTCTATTAAATCAGAGGCATCAACTTGTAATGTCAATGCACCTTACTCAAGTACTTGTACTTCAGATTTTCTTAATAAAAACTTGATTTTTCTACTTGTTTAAATGACAACTCTTCAATGTTCCATCATAACAATATTGATTGCTCACACACATCTGATAATTTTAAATATAGCACTACTGCACATGTGCATAATTGTTTGCATTCTACTTCAACATTGGCCACTCACACTGATTCTTCTCATGACTCTACTCTTATGACTTGGCATAATAGACTAGGTCACCCACATGCTGAAATTCTTCAGAAAATTCTCCTACAAATACCCAACTTATCAGTGTCTAGAAATAAATCTTCTATTTCCTTTTGTGATTCTTGTTAGTTAGGAAAACTTCATAAAAAACCATTTCCCTATCTCACATTCAAGAGCTACAACTCCCCTAGAACTTATTCACAGTGATATTTGCGAGCCTGCCCTAGTGTTATCCTTAGAGGGCTTTAGATATTACGTACAATTCATTGATGATTTTAGTAGATTTACTTGGCTCTTTCCATTAAGAACCAAAGCTGAAGTAGCTTCTGTTTTCATCAAGTTTCATCACCTAGTAGAGAGACAATTTAATCAAAAACCTAAGTGTCTCAAATCTGACCAAGGGAGTGAATATAGAGGCCTAATTTCCTACTTAACAACTATTAGAATTCAGTTTAGACACTCTTGTGCTTATGTTCACCAACAAAATGGTAGAAGTGAGAGGGAACATAGGCATGTAGTTGAGACAAGCTTGACTTTGTTAGCTCATGCATCCATGCCCATGCATCTTTGGTGGTGTGCATTTGACATAGTAGTTTTCTTAATAAATAAAATGCCCTTATCTGTGTTAAACTTTGTTTCACCCTATCAAGTCTTATTTGGTCGAGTCCCTCCTTATTCCTCCTTGAACATTTTTTGGTTGTGCATGTTTTCCTTATTTGCATGACTTTAATCATCGTAAACTTAGTTTCCATTCCTCAAAATATATTTTTATAAGCTATAGTCTAGTTCACAAGGGCTATAAGTGCTTGTCTTCCAATGGAAAAGTTTTCATTACACCAAATGTCAAATTCAATGAAAATGAGTTCCCTTATATGAGTATCTTTCACCTTTCAATTTCCTTTTCTTCACCTGCCACTGTCATAGAACCTACCTTATCCAATTTTCCTTTTGTCTCTCATTCACATCATCCACAACCTCCAACATCTCAGAATCATACTATATTAAACCATACTTCTGATCCTACATTCTCCAAACCTCATTCTCAAGCTAAACACATAGATACATCTCCTTACATCAACTCAATTCCATGCCGGTCACCTCCGTGCAGGAGCTTCACAATTTCATCTCAAGCTATCACATTCTCCAGCTCTAAACTTTCAAAACACCCTAAAGATTTTTCAAGCTCTCTCTTGAACTCAATGGCTTCCAAGACAGCTGTTACTTCAACTGCTCTCTTTCTCATCAGTACTTTGCTGATTTCACTTATCCCTTCCTCATCTGCAACCACCTGCCCTCTAACTGTTGATGCTATGGTTTCAGCATGTTTTAATTTGGGTGTGTTTACCTATAGCAGCCAGTGCTGCGGTCTTTTCAGCATTTGTACTGAAGCCGAGGTTAGTACATGCCTTTGCAGTCTCATTGGCCTTGGTAAAGTGACTGTGGGAGTTGACCTGTGCTTGAGCATACTCTCAAAGTGCAATAACATTAACGTTGCCGCTAGCGTCACATGCTCGTAAACATCTGCTCCATTTATCATCGATCTTCACCTTGCCATGTACCACGTACTATAATAACGGTTTCACTACTGTAGGTTTCTAGGGTTTACTTTATCCATTATCTAAGTAGTAAATCGTTTATCAACTCAACAATCAGAGATATAACAAATGAAGATAAGGGATAAGTCAAGCATAACCAAGACACATAAATTATAGTGGTTCGGCTTTACAGCCTACATCCACTCTCCAAGGCTCACAATAGGGCATTTCATTATCAATCAACACAATACAGAGTAAAGATCAGATCATAACATAAAAGATTACAATAAGGAAAGAACACACCCAAATCCGAAAACCCTAGGTTTTCTTCAATCTGAAATCTGCCTCTTCCTTCAGAATCAGCATGTGTTAAATACACATGCTCCCTTCCTAGATCGTCATCCACCTGTCTTTGATTCCTCCATAACCATAAGCTGAAATCAATTTTGGAACTTTCCCTTAGGTTAAGAGCTGTCGAACCAAAACAGAAAGGAGAGAGATGAAGTCTACATAAAAGTGTGATAGTCTAACAAAATAACTCATTAGGTTTTGCCAAAACAACGTCGCTCCATGTGTTTGACTTCTAACCAAGAAAGTTGACTTCCACCATGGCAAATGAGAAGCCACATCATCACAACTACTTTATTCATTTGATAATGTTATTGGTCAATAAGAGTTAGTAGATACATGATCAACGATGTTTGATTATGTACCTAGAAGGGTTTTGATGGATTTGGTAATATTATCAGGTCTCTATATACCCCATATAATAAATGTACGTCAATAAGTGTATTTATGATAGAGGGAAGGTTTTTTATGAACTTTCTTTCTTGTCATATCGTGCTTATTGAATTAGGATGTAATAATACTTGGAGATTGATGAGTAATTTGAAATTTTGTGCTCTTTGTGTTACATGATTATTTTCTTCCTGTTCTCAATCCATATGCATGTTATTTTTCTTTCTTGTGTATGCAGTAGCTAGATAGGTTCATAAACTAATAATTTTTATTAAATATCTTAGATTCTCTATTCTTAATTTGCATTTAGTTAATTAGGTCAAGAACAAACTTTCTTGGATCTAATACAACAATGAACGCATCACAATTTTACATTACTTGTTTTGGATCACTAACCAATTCCTTGAACATAAGAAATGAAAATTGAACTAAGCAACGAGATTTGGTATATGAGAACAAAATTTTCCAAAATCAGCGATGCTTTGGTACAAAATTAGTAGCCCACAAAAGAATATCTTTTTTCCTAACAAATTGTAAATCAAGTGTTGAACACCTAAAGTTGAAACAAAACGAAAATAATGAAGAGCAAACACAAGAAGCAAACGAGTAACATTAATTGAGCCTTTCAAGTCATTTAACCTTCTAGTTATAAGTCAACACTATTATTTAAATCTCTAAAGTTATAACTCTCCTAGAGATATCAGAACCCAAGCAGAGGTACATCTTAACTATCCTTAAAAGAAAAAAATACATACTAAATGACTTTTGTAAACCAAAAATTAAGTAATTACATATTAAATTGGTTATTGATATATGATAGCACTCTAGCGGACACAAAAAGATTAATGCTCAAAAACTTAAATAAACTCTTTCTAATTATTCATTTAGTAATTACCTTGACTATATACTATGGAGCAATTGTCGGATCAAATCGTAATTAACCGTGCAGACTTATAGTTTTATGCTTGTTCTTATCACAATATACACATATAATTTGATAAACTATTAAAATAATGTAATTATATACTTAATTAAACGAATGTTGTGTTAAATCAATGCAAACCCCATATATTAATATAAACCTCTAAAACTAAAACAATAGTGTGTTAAGAGAAGATTTATTTTTGTGCAAGTTGAGAAGTTTCTGCATGTGCATGAATCACCCAATTTCCTCAAAATAAATTTCCATGCAGGAGTTTCACAATTCCATCACCCATCTTTCTCATCTGCGACCGGTAACCTGCCTTGTTTTGGTTTCCGAAATGGCTTCTGACTACAACCGTCCTTCGGCGAGACGATATAATGTTATGTCCAAGTTGAAGTTTCTGCATCAAAAAGATTAAAATGTTGATTTATTAGCTAGCTCAAAGCCTTATTTCCAAAATTTTTGAATATTTATAAAGATTTTTCAAAGCACAATATATCCTTATTTCCAAAAATTTCTCATAGCAATAAAGAGAAAAAAAATAATATCAGAAATTAATACTTCAAAGAGATTAATATGAGGACTTTATCTGGTTGTACAGGAACAATGGAACTCAATGCTATGGCTGATATGAGGTTTGCTTCAATTTTCATTCCAACATCATTACAGGTTTTCAAGTACTTTGTAACTCTAATGTGGAGTTTTATTTCTCAAATCTCTCTAACATTAAATTAATTGATAAGTTAGTGTCTAAATTAAGTAAAAAAGCTTTACCTTGACATTCTAAAAATTGATCTTAACTACTGAGCCTGTAAATTAATGTAACTTTAACAAGTCAAGACTATCATTAATTATTCAAGAAGCATGAAGAAGTTTCTAAAAATATTTTATTTTTAGGGCACTAAAAATGAAAAGCGGCTGGGAGCTACGAATAAATTTTTGAATGACTACGTCATGGAGATTAAAATAAAGGACTGTATCTTGTTTTTGTGGGACTAATTAAGTGTAACGAAATTCCGTGCGACATGGCTATGGAAGTTTCTCTGGTTTCCATTATTCCAATTGGACATCAAATATAGTTTTTCTCTTAAAATGTTAATTTATGATCGTGGTGTAATTCTTTTCTATTCTTTCTCTTAACTTTTAGATGACCATTATATGAAGCGTGGTTAGTCAGAAATCTCGTGATTGGTTCATAAGATTTTCCAATGTTATGTTCAGGTAAATTTCCTTCAGATGAAATTCGAAGCAAGTTGCAAGAGTATGCAAACTCGGTTATTAACAGACAGTATGAGCTTCAATAGAGGAACAAGAAAGAGAAGTTCAATCAATTGAGCGCAAGTGACGTTTGATGGAGTGTGAGAGACTTGCCTAGCTTGTGCTAGATGAATGCTAATTACAAGGCTTTACTGAGGCAAACGGACAGGTCGTTTTGATGATCATTGTGAAAAACCAAAAATAAATAAATCATAGCTGTTGGGCGTTTATTTTTAATTTCAATTTCAAATTACAATTTTATCTAAAAATCTAATTTATTTTTTAGTGTAGAGTACTACTTTCTTAATGTGTTACAGTGGAGTTTTATTTCTCAATTCTATCTCAACTTTCAAATTATAATTAAATGAAGGATGTCATAAAGTACAAACTCAAGTTACAGTTACTTGACGGATTGATCACCCTTCTTATTAATACTTAGTTAATTTACTCTCTATTAGTTTGAGAAGATTGAAGTAACCACTTCCTTCGCGTAGAAGGGATCACGTTAATTAATTATTAGCATAGTTAGAGAGTAAATTAATAATCTAATATTATAAGATTATTAATTACTCTCTAATAGTTGCCGACTTATATTTTATGCGTGTTCTTATAGCAACATACATATACTATTTCATCAAGTGTATTCTTTGATACATATGTTGATTGGTTCATTTAAGATTCCAAGTTTTAACTTAGGAAAAATCTTTCATCACTTAATATAACTGACATATTACATGGCTACATGTGTTAGTCTTAAGCTTCAATTGAGAAGCAAGAAAAAGGAATGCGAAACTAAGAAGCAAGAAATTAGAAAAGAGAATGTCAATCCAGTTTACAAAGTGGCGTATGAGGAGGAGTGTAAATTAATGCTAATTAGGAGTGTTTGCTTAATTAGTCTAGGTAATGGTAGATGTTATTAGAGTAGCAAGTGATTTTTGAGCGTATATATTTATACAAGTCTTTTGTTTATAATTAGTTTAAAAGGCTGATTTTATTCAACAGCTAAGAATGATGTAATTATAATAACATTAAACTTATGTCGTGTTGAAACCGATACCAAATCCTAAATTAATTATAGAAGATAATGTGTTAAAGAAGATAAAATTAATTTATTCAACTTGAGTTTCTGCATGTACACAAATCACCCATTTTTTCTCCTATAAAATCCCATGCAAAAAGCCACAAATCCATCACTCGCATTCGCATTCTCAAGCTCTAAACTTTCGAAAACCCTAAATAGTTTTAACTTCTCTCCAATGCTTCTTCCAAGGCAACTGTTATATCAACTACTCTCCTCTTTAGCATTTGTTGATCTCCCATCCCATCCTCATCAGTCGCGACCGTCAATCCTATGCTTGGAGTATGTATTCCTATCTTTGTGGGTTATCCACCAACCACTGGTTGCTGCTCTATCCCCGGCCCAATTGCAAATGTAACTGCGACCATTTGCCAAGCTATAATGCCCTCCCACTTTTTTGAAAGCTGTGGTCAATGCCAATGTGATGTTGAGGTTATTGTCCGGCTACAGGAATGCTAACATTACGACTAATATCACACATGCATTTGAAAGTCTACCTCAATTTACCATCGAGCTTCACCTCGCCATGTACTATATATTTGGGTTGGTATCGTATAGCCTAGTATGCTATCAGGTAATAAGACATTAAATATATGGTCGACAATGTTTGATTATTTACAGGAAGAGTTTGATTATTAGACCTATACATATATGTTGACCAAAGTTGACTTTTGCATTAAGGACAAAAGTGTAAAAGGGAGAAACGATGTCGTTTCTCTCTTTACTTTTCTTTTACTATTCTTCTCTCTCGTTCACTCACTTCTTCATATAAAGTGAGTTAAGTCATTTTGTACAGTCAATGATCAAGCAATACAGAGCATTCTCTCTGAAAATTCTTCCATTTCTTTCTAATTTTTCACATGGTATCAGAGCCCTAACTAACGTCAATGGCCAAATTGTCTAAATCAAATCAATTTGTTGTCAATACTCAGCAGATATCTCACAGTTCCATTCACAATTTCACCTCAGCTTTCCTTCGAGTCTTCAAGTCATAAGCCGCAAATTGACTCGCGACAATTCAAGATAATTCCCTTTTGGAAGTTTCAAGTACTTTCAGCAGTCGGAGCTCATGAATTAGAAAATCATCTCATAGGTTTGATTTCTTGTCCCTTCTCCTTTAATCAGTGTTGAAAATAAGGTTGTTAGTGAATCAGGATAGTTAGTTCGAAAGATACCTTGGTTAAGAAATAGTATCTAGATTATGTGCATGGAAAAGGATTGATAAGTTTTTAGTAACCTAGTTGTTAGCCTTAATACCGAGTGATTTTTCATATGTATAAAAATGTCAGTCTTCAACTGCTATTTGTTTTCTTGAAGATTCTTAAATTATCAAAGCAAGACTCTGCTTTCTGAAAAACTTACTGCAAATACACAAAAGGAAACCGAGTGTTAGTGCAATTAAGAAAATGAAAGGGATAGCTGAAAATTTGTCAGCCTGGGCAACTTTCTTGATGAAGATTTGCTCCATTATATATACTTTGTGTCTAGGACGGAGTTCGATGTTGTTGTAGTTAATTTGACATCTAGGATTGAGTCCAAGTTTGATTCAGTTACCCCTCAGGAACGCAGTACTTACTTCAAAAGTTTGAGATGAGAACTAAAAAGTTTAATTCTATTGATTTTCAAAGCTCTGTTCATCTTGCTTCCTAGTAATCCAGGACAAACACTGATCAGTCCAAATGTTGCTTATAACCAACACTTTCTCCTAACCTACACTGCAATCTGTTGCACCACACTCCTATCTTATAGTACTCACCCTCTTACAAATTCACTATCCCATCAATTACATCCCCTACAACCTCAGATTGCTCATCCGAAACCAGCCCATAGTATTCCTTTAATAATCCACTGATCACTACACTTACTTAGCTCACATAGAAATACAGAGCACCTTTTCCACCAAATAATCCATCTAGTTTTTAATTAGTTTGGAAGAGCAGAGGAAGAGGTACTATAGCAAGGGAGACCAGTTTGTCAAGTGTGTAATAAAATTGGACATACTGCAGTCCAATTTATCACCGGTACAACTCTACCTATAGGGTGTCCACCACCTACAAAGGTCACATTGGACAACCAGCTAGTCCTATCACTCATTTCACAATCCGTACACCATATGGCATCGGCCAATAATCACACTCAAGCACATAATATATCCCTTGGTTCTCATGCTTTCAGTAATATGCAACCTCAATTTGTCCACCATCTCTAGTAAACACAATACACTATCCCTATCCCTTATGTACCTGATCAGTAGCACATTTACCACTAGAATTTAGTAATAACTTTCAGCCACAACAGAATTTTGCCACATCATCAAGAGTAAACTCAATTGGTTCCTCATACTCTACTCCTGTTTCACAAGGCTTCAAAGTTCCCAGTTGCAACCTAGTGGTTCCAGTCAACCATGAATGTTCCGCCACCTTTTCTGGTCCTGCTAACAAAGAGGCTCCTTAACTGTGTTCTCCAGCCACTTGCCAGACCCTACTTGGTACATGGACTCAGGTGCAACTGACCATGTCACAGTTGACCTAAACCACCTCAACGTAGCCATAACTATGATGGAGCTAGCCTCAAGTAGGTAGCGGTAAGTTTCTTCTATCTCTCATGTAAGACTTACTCTCTTACCTAGTACTCTTAAATCTAAATGCCTTTACCTGAAAAATGTGTTTGTGTGCGCCTAGAATTACAAAACTTACTTAGTATATCTAAATTTACTAAGGATAACAATGTTGTGTTGAGTTTTCTGCTGATAACTGTGTGGTAAAGGATAAAATTACAAATACAGTGTTATTGCAGGGAGAACTTAAACTGGGTTGCCCAATTGAATCTATCCTCTATCCTGCCCTCCTCCAACTCACCAAGTTTGCTCACCTTCTATTTTTCCTCAGCTACCAGTTTTTTCTATTTCCAAGACTTATGCTAGTACTACTAAGCCAAATTGTCCGCATCTATTCACTTGTAACTTGTATCACTTTAGACAGGTCCAATAATGTTGTATCTAACTGTTTTGGTGATGTTTGTAGTTCTTTTTGTGCAAATAAATCTGCATCTGATGTGTCTATTAAATCAGAGGCATCAACTCGTAATGTCAATGCACTTACTCAAGTACTTGTACTTCAGATTTTCTTAATAAAACTTGATTTTCTACTTGTTTAAATGACAACTCTTCAATGTTCCATCATAACAATATTGATTGCTCACACACATCTATAATTTTAAATATAGCCCTACTGCACATGTGCATATTTGTTTGCATTCTACTTCAACATTGGCCACTCACACTGTTCTTCTCATGACTCTACTCTTATGACTTGGCATAATAGACGGTCACCCACATGCTGAAATTCTTCAGAAAATTCTCCTACAATACCCAACTTATCAGTGTCTAGAAATAATCTTCTATTTCCTTTTGTGATTCTTGTTAGTTAGGAAAACTTCATAAAAAACCATTTCCCTATCTCACATCAAGAGCTACACTCCCCTGAACTTATTCACAGTGATATTTGCGAGCCTGCCCTAGTTTATCCTTAGAGGGCTTTAGATATTACGTACAATTCATTGATGATTTTAGTAGATTTACTTGGCTCTTTCCATTAAGAACCAAAGCTGAAGTAGCTTCTGTTTTCATAAGTTTCATCACCTGTAGAAGAGACATTTAATCAAAACCTAAGTTTCTCAAATCTGACCAAGGGAGTGAATATAAGGCCTATTTCCTACTTAACAACTATTGGAATTCAGTTTAGACACCTTGTGCTTATGTTCACCACAAAATGGTAGAAGTGAGAGGGAATATAGGCATGTAGTTGAGACAAGTTTACTTTGTTAGCTCATGCTCCATGCCCATGCATCTTTGGTGGTGTGCATTTGACACAGTAGTTTTCTTATAAATAAATGCCCTTATCTGTGTTAAACTGTTTCACCCTATCAGTCTTATTTGGTCGAGTCCCTCCTTATTCCTCCTTGAACATTTTTTGGTTGTGCATGTTTTCCTTATTTGCATGACTTTAATCATCGTAAACTTGTTTCCATTCCTCAAAATATATTTATAAGCTATAGTCTAGTTCCAAGGGCTATAAGTGCTTGTCTTCCAATGGAAAAGTTTTCATTACACCAAATGTCAAATTCAATGAAAATGTTTCCCTTATATGAGTTCTTTCACCTTTCAATTTCCTTTTCTTCACCTGCCACTGTCATAGAAACTACCTTATCCAATTTCCTTTTGTCTCTCATCACATCATCCACAACCTCCACATCTCAGAATCATACTATATTAAACCATACTTCTGATCCTACATTCCCAAACCTCTTCTCAACTAAACGTAAGAATTAGAGGAGGCTAATGCAAGAGAAGATCAAAGTGACAGAATTTCTGGAGTTTTTGATTTGCAATATACAGAAGTCTTCTAATTTCTTTCTTGAACTCATGTTTCTTACTTCAATAAAGATGATTGTTTCTTTCATGTTAATTATGAACTAAATTTATTCTCTAGGGCTAAGATGTAGCCCAATCTCTTGATTATGTGTTGATTTATTTATGTTGATTTTTATTAACATTTCTTCATAAGTTTTATTATTATGCCTAATGCTTTTGATTCTTAAGGGCCCAAGAATTGAATGAATTAATGGACTAAGGTCTGATCGAGAGATGAGACTTAGTTGGTCTATGGTAGTGAAACCATAGGTTGAGCGAACGCTAGAGATAAGATACCGCGACTTGTGAGGTTCTGGTAAACTCCATAGAGCGTAATGATCTCCAATTGGTTAAATCTGATTACAGATAATTCAGGTTAATAATTACGAGTTAATTTGATAATTGTTCGAGCAAAAATTATTGGAAATTAAGGGAGTTTGACCTATCGAAAGAGCTTAATAAAATTAGCATAAGTGATCAATACATATGAATAAGAGTTGGTGTGAAATCTATGCCCTTGGTCTAGTCATCTTGCATTACACCCAAAGATTTATTTTAATCAGATTTCTTTTAATTTCAATTTTTTTTTTTTAATTTAGGTTTTCCTTGATACAATTTGGATTAATCAAATAGCAATAGGATAGTTTAATTGGTAATTGATAATAGTAATTCTCTTGGGTTCGATATCCGTACTCATACACTTTATTATTTGCACGATTTTGTACACTTGCGAAAAACCACAACACATACCACTATCTAATTAAAGTATTATTAGTTACGATTTATCACTCTCCCACTTTAGCTAAAAGAAAAGCTAAGACTTATAACCCCTTGGTGTGTGGCCGGATGACAAAACTTCTTAGTGGGTTACCCAGAGGTCTTGTGTTCGAGTCTCACAAAGTAGTCACCTACCACATTTGTGACTTATTTGACCCATTACCCTTATAGAGTGTTTAATGGACCCCGTAGATTAATTGAGGTGCACGCAAGTTGGCTCAGACATCCCGATTACCCAAAAGAGATTAATTAAGGTGCACACAAGCTGACGTTACCCAAAAAATAAAAATAAAGAAAAAAAATAAAGACTATTCCTACTTTTACAAGAAGGACAAAACTAAACCCCAAGTGAATGCTGAAGCTTAGTTACTTTCGAAAAATTAGTCAGGCCCGGCAAATGTTCTCTTTAATTAAAAATTTACTAAAAAAAAAAAAAAAAACCTTAAAATGCCCTTTAATTATAATATAGTTATATGAGTAGATCTAGGTGAATCTAATGTAGTCGCTAGTTTGAAAAATCCAATGCCGTCATTTAGAGGTTGCATGATTGATTTATTGAGCCTACAGAATACCTACAAAATCAAACCAATAGACGTCCTCAGAGANAAGTTTCTTCTTCTTTTTCATCTCTTTCACTCTTTTCATCACAAATTCTGAAAGCCTCTTAGATTTTAACACCCAAAAAAATGTTCCAATATTCCGAAATGTGCACGATTATCTTCACAAATATTGGTTCCCAAAAGGTCTCATTCCAAGAAACGTAAAATCTTATGATCCCTGTTGTAATAACACACTCACAAAACACAGATTATAACCAAATAACACACGCATCCACAAAAGATTAAGAACACCACAATTTTACCATGGTTCACCTTTCCAAGATTTGGAAGGCTACGTCCACGTTGAGCTCCGAAAATGTTGAAGCTCACTGCACTATTTGGAAATCTGTTTACAGATTACAGACACAAGATTGAAAGATTCAATCAAACCCGAAATCACCCTATCTGGTAACTAATAGCCCAGGAAACTATACACCTAGAATCCCAGCCAACCAAGAGACAAAACCCCTCAAACAGAATGACAAATCAATCACTCAACCCGTTACACAGAACCAAGATTTCAAAACAAAGGATGAACCCTAGCAGAGTGAAAAACCTAACCCTGTTTCAGTCGAATCAAAAACCTAAAAACTAAATAGAAAAGTTCACTTATATATCGTTGATCAGGATGGACGATGCACAGCCAATGGATCTTCTCAAAACTGATGGTCCAGATTCATACTTGAAACGACAGCGTACTGGTTTAAGTGACACGACACTGTTTCGGTCTTCACACTTACAATCTCTACCTTGAAGACATAAAACCAACTCTCTTACTGACTCCCCTTTTTAGTGCAGTTTGCCTCAACTTATTCCTTCATAGCTCTGGTGATGCTTTGATTATTTTAAGAATAGCAAGTTCATGCAATGCTTGAACTTGACTGGACTGACAATTTTTGTTCCCATATCTGCTGGATTCTCTTCAGTAGGAACCTTCTTTAACTCAATCTGCCCTCTGGTAATTAGGTCTCTGATGAAGTGAAATCTTATGTCCACATGTTTTGTTCTCTCACGGTAGATAGGATTTTTACTTAACAGTATAACACTTTGACTGTCTGAGAAGATAGTCACTTTGCTGTCAATCAATTCAGATTCTATCAATAATCCTTGCATCCATATAGCCTCCTTGAAACCATCTGCCAGTGCCACATACTCTGCTTCAGTTGTTGATAGGGCAACTAGAGGTTGGAGTTGTGATTTCCAACTGATGCAATTCCCTCCAAGGGTGAAGCAATAGGCAGTGGTTGACTTCCTGCTATCCCTATCACCTGCAAAGTCTGAATCCACAAACCCCACAAGATCAAGTGTAGATGTTCTTTTACAATACTCTAACCCTATACATGCAGTACAGTTTATATATCTGAGTACCCATTTCAATGCAGTGATCACTTCCTGGATTTGACATGAACCTACTCAAAAAAGAAATTGCAAAAGCTAAATCTGGTTTGGTGCTAATCATTGCATACATCACAGATCCTATCACATTTGAATAAGGAACAATCTCCATTTTTATGGTTTCAGCAGGGTTCTTTGGACATTGAGACTTAGACAAAATAAAATGATTTGTAAGAGGCATTGTTATAGGCTTACAATCAGACATTCCAAATTTGGTAACTAACTTCTATAGATATGGTGTTTGATGAACCTTTAGGGTATTCCTGGTTTTGTCTCTGTTTATCATCATTCCCAATATTTTCTTAGCCACTCCTAGGTCTTTCATATCAAATTCAGAACTAAGTCTAGATTTTAGTTCAGTTATCTTTGATTTTGATATACTAATCAGGAGCATATCATCAACATAAAGCAACAAGTAAATAGGCATGGCATCTTTCAAGGCAAAGTAAAAACAGTTATCATATTTGCTCCTAGTGAATCCTAGGTTAAGTATAAAGGTATCAAACCTTTTATACCACTGTCTGGGTGACTGTTTAAGTCCATACAAGGACTTATGCAGTCTACATACATGGTCAGGTCTAAGGCAGTCTACAAAAGTCGGGCCATGTAAATTTGTTCTTCTAAATAACCATGAAGGAATGCTGTTTTCACATTAAGTTGCTCTAACTCTAGGTCTTGGTGAGCTACTACAGACAGCATCATTCTAATGGTTTTATATTTAACAATGAGAGAGAAGACTTCATTGAAGTCTATGCCCTCCCTTTGGGTGAATCCCTTAGCCACCAGTCTAGCTTTGTATCTAGGTGGTTCATTAGTATCTACACCTTCTTTAATCTTATACAACCATTTACACTAGATAATTTTCTGGTTTTTAGGTTTAAGGACTAGGGACCAAGTCCCATTTACCTGTAGAGAATTCATTTCCTCTGTCATTGCTTGCCACCATTTATGCTTGTCCTTTGAGGTGATTGCTTCAGAGTATGACTCTGGTTATGTCCTTAGAATTTCAGTTCCTTCCATTAAGGCTATATAAACCAGCTCTGCAAATAAGTATCTTGCTGGTGGCCTTATGTCTCTTCTGGTCCTGTCCCTTGCTAGTTGGTAATCCTGCAAATCATCCTGCAAGGGGCCTTGGGCCTCCTCTGTTTCATCCTCATTTTGGTCAGGTTCATCAGGTGTAATTCCTTCTTCTGGTGCAGGATACTCTTCAGTGTGGGTATTCTCTGGTTGCCTGATGGTTGCCTCCACCTCAATTGGTGTAGTGCTTGGTTGTGTTACATTGTTGCTTGCCTCCAATCAACATTAGCAAACTTGTAAGGGAAATGCCCTTCATTAAAAGTCACATCTCTGCTAATAATGATCTTAACCCCTAGCGCAGTCCTATCCCACAATCTGTAACCTTTAGTGCCCTCCTGGTATCCTAAGAGTATACACTTTATGGACCTGGGCTCTAATTTCCTATCACTAGTGTGTGCATAAGCAGCACATCCAAACACTCTTAGATGACTAAGGTTTAATTCTCTTCCTGGCCACTTTGACTCAGGATAGTTGAAACCTATGGAGCTATTAGGGCTTCTGTTTATTAAGTAGGCAGATGTGGTCAATGCTTCTCTCAAAAAAGTTTTTGGGAGACCTAAGGTGAACAAGAGGCACTTGACTTTTTCTAACAAGGTTCGGTTCATTCTCTCAGCAACTCCATTTTGCTGAGGGGTTTTCCTAACTGTCCTATGCCTTAATATACCTTGATCCCTACAGTAATTGTCAAACTCCATATTGCAGAATTTCAAACCATTGTCTATCCTTAAAGCCTTCACTTTTATATCAATTTGATTTTCCACAAGTGTCTTCCAGGTTTTGAACTTAGACAGTGGCTCATCTTTGGACTTCAGTAGGTATACCCAAACTTTTCTACTGAAGTCATCAACAATTGAAAAGAAATAGGAATTCCCCCATGAGATCTAATTCTTTCAGGCCCCCAAAGGTCAGCATGGAGATAGTCTAAATAGTTTTTGGATAAGTGTATACCTATGGTGAAACTACCTCTATGTTGTTTTCCTCAAACACAAGTTTCACAGAAATCTAGGGTTGTTATTTTATCTCTACCAAATAACCCCCGTTGTCTAAGAATACTCATACCCTTTTCACTCATGTGACCTAACCTCAAATGCCATTTATCAGTATCATTCAGATTTGTGGAGACCAAGGCACTGTTCCCATTCTCAGAGTAATAACTACCACACAAAATGTATAGCCCATTCTTCTGCAACCCCCTTAGAACAATATGGTTATCCTTAAACACATTTATACAACCCCTTTTAGCCTTATAGCTACAGCCTGACTCATCTAGGGTACCTAGGGATATTAGGTTCCTCTTTAGTTCAGGAATGTACCTAACATTTGATAACACAATAATTTTTCCATCATCTAGCCTTAGGGTAATGTTACCTAATCTTAACACTCTGCAAGTGTTATTGTTACCCATATAGATAGTTTCATATTCACCACCCCTAAAATCCTGAAACCACTCTCTGTTAGGGCTCATATGGAAGGAGCATCCGAAGTCTAATACCCAGTCATGAGTCTGATTTGTTCTAGACACAGTTAGAACTTCTGGATCAGTAATATTTTTATCAGTACATGCAACATTGATCTCAGTGTTCACTGATTTTTGTTTCCTAATCCAATCATAGCAGTTCTTTTTTAAATGACCAGGTCTATTATAGTGAAAGCATTTTCTAGTCTCCTCTTTCTTGTTAGCCCCTTTTCCTTTCTTTTTAGCCTTAGACCAATTGTTTCTTTGCATGCCATTAGAGGAACTACCTAGATCAGGTTTACCTTTTACAAACAGATTATTGCCACTTCTTTTCTGAACCTTCAATTCTAATTCCCTAGCCTTTAGTCCTGATACTATAAGATCTACACTAGGGATTGTGCCTGAATACTGTAAAGCGTTCATAACAACTTGATATTCCTTGGTCACTGAGTTTAGCAGGATCATTGCTAAACTCGTTTCACCTAATTCTTGGTCAGTACCCTTTAGGATTATAGTCATTTTCAAGAATTCATCAATATTATCTTCTATTGATTTACTACTGTCCATTCTATATGAAAAAAGTGCACCCTTCAAGAAAGCAAGATTTGGTATAGTTTTTAAAGCATACAGAGTTTCGAGTTTACTCCAGAGTACAATTGGAGCCTCCAATCCGTCCACTTTCCTCAACATGTTGTCTGCCAAGTTCATCACGATCAAGTTGTATGCCTTCTCGTCTATTCCTGCCTTTCTTTTTAACTTGTCCGCTGACCACTTTTCAGCATCCTTTTCCAGTGCAATCCCTACTTTATTGTGCCAAAGTAGGACCTTCATTTTCTTCTTCCAAGAATTGAAGTCAATTTTTCCATCGTACTACGCAATTTCCATGCGGGTTGAACTAGTAGTGCTCATAATCAGAAATCAGTGTTAATTCTTGATTATTTCTGGTTTGGAGAAATACTAAAGATTCCTAAGAACCCTAGAACTCGAAATTTTAGAAAAACCCCCAATTTCGATGAAACCCTAGAATTTAATTTTTCTCAAATTCGGATCTCAAACTCACTCTAGGCTCTACGGTGAAATGCTGTGATACCACTATTGTAATAACACATTCATAAAACACAGATTATAACCAAATAACACACGCATCCACAAAGATCAAGAACACCACAATTTTACCATGGTTCACCTTTCCAAGATTTGGAAGGCTACGTCCACGTTAAGCTCCAGAAACGTTGAAGCTCACTGCACTATTTAGAAATCAGTTTACAGATTACAGACGCAAGATTAATAACCTTACTAACCTAACTACTAAATTGCATATAGGGTGAGCAAGGGTCGATCCCATAGGGAATGATTCGATTAAATCCTATGTTCTAACCAATAACCACAATGAAAACAATAGAAAAATAAAATAAAATCCTAAACGGTAAACATGATAACAAAATAAACAATGCAATCAAAAGTGAAACAAATAAATCTCAAATGGTAGAAATTATCAGATTAAAAACAATCAGTTCTAGGTTCAAGATCCACCTAAACATGCATTGGATATGAACTAACCATAATATTATTCTATCTCATTATTATTGAATTATTGACCCTAGGAAACAACAAGCTCTGTTACCCGAATTTTCCCTTAATTGTCACTACTGAAACAAGCTCTTCAATTAGATCCTAACCTTTGAACAACCTAGAATAAGCTCTCTAAGTTTAATTCAATGGCAACCTTAAGAATTAGGAAAATAGATCAATCCAAGCAACAGTCACGCAAGATCGGATTATTTAACTTAGGTTATGTTATTCAATGTGATAGATTGAGAACTTGTCTGTAATCATCTATCATCATTTGTTACTCATTGAATAGAAAGAGGACAATTACGTATCACAATTCCTAATTCTATCAGATAAAATTCTGATTAAACAATTTAGCAAGCAATTACTAAATCACCCAAACAAAATTCATAAACAACTAAAATAGAATAACATAAACAATTCCAATAAGAACGAGATTAAGAAAAATGTTACTGAAGTTAAGTTACACCAATGACATGAATTCAGGCTTCAAAATCCCCTTGAACAGAAGAAGAAATATCAGCCGCACATCTTAACGTAGAAGATCAAAGACTAAGAAAAAAAACCTATTGTCGTTCTCTCTCTCTTTAACCTAACAACTCCTAAATAAATAACATATTTTTTCCTCAATTCTTCCCTAGGAAAAACGGAAATTACTTTCCTAGACCTTTCCTAAAAGATAGACTCCCAAAACTGTTAATCCTTATCAGATATGGAAAACAGAATCCGTAATCTAGATTGCACCAGGCTTCTCACAATGTAAAAGAACTTTTCTGGGCTTGGTCACTTCACAAAAGTTGTATTCCTAGATGTGTAGATGAATTTGGGCTTTTGAATCACCTGCTTTCGATATCTAAAACTCCAGTTAGGCCCATTCAAAAACTCAATACACAACCAGGAAATCCTTCCATGAATAGGATTCCAGGTCTGGTTTTGGAAGAACTAATGATGTTACAAAGAACTCAGACTCCATGAAAAACCTGAAAAACGTAGCACTAGTCAGAATAACAAAAAATCTGGAATTTCCTAATCTTTTCTCAATTATTTCATAAAGTCTATCCAAATATGCCAAAATTACAAAATAAACTCTAATCAACTCAACTAGGCATAAAACATAACAAAAAACATAATATGGAATGAATAAAAATATATAAATTACACTCTTATCAGTTATCTTTGCTCTGAAAATAAGGATTACAATCAAAATGAGGGTTCAGTATCAGAATTCCAAAAATGAAAAGAGGAGTCCTCTATTTATAGTAGAGGAATTCAAGGAAATGATTACAAATCTACAAGTGGGTAGGTGTCGTGCAAGTCCTTTCTTGCATCCCATTGACTAATAACTTAGGAAATATTCTCAAATTATTTGGGGCTTGGACAGGTGTGCAGCCCTTATTCACTCATAGACAAAACTTGAATTTACCAAGTTGGTGACAGCCATACTCCTTCTATCATAGAGCGACTTGGCAGCTCCTGGATGACGCAAAGCCTTCCTGAACTTTAATTGGCGCTTACTGATGTAAGCTTACATCAACCCTGACTTTTTAGGCATAACAGAACCCCCCCAGTTCTTAAGGTTCAAGGATTAAATCTTGAGAACTTCATGATTATGTCGTGACTTGACTTGTTATGAGGAGTATTTGCCCGAACCATCAGTTGAGGGTAGTCACATTGTTATAAACGACATGAGGCTGATAACTTTACTTAACCAGCGAACTGAGAAAAGGTCACAACATGAATCTTCAAGAGTTACACAAGCGACCTGAGGCGATCGTCCTAAAAGGTTCAGTGACCCATGACAGATCTTACTCAGTACTATAACGACATGTTTTGAGCTCTATCTGACTTTCGCGACTTGAAAACACTTAAGATTTTTTGCTGTCGAAAATTGAGAATCATTTCGCTTTGAGTTTTATACGAAGAGAATAGTGTTTTTATTCAAACGAATTCTTCAGATGTATCCATTGCGCCTGATAGCTGTCTCGGTCAATAAAATAAGTTTTATCTGACAGACGTGCCTCTGTGCAATAAGTGCACACAATGAGCATTAAGTGCAAGCCATCCTAAAACGACGTTCTCTTTTGAAGCATTAAATGTGGATAAGGGCGCATTTAATGTGGAGGAGATAATTACGCTGATGTTTGGCAATTTCAGTGAAGGGAAATGCTGGTTGATCTCCACAAAGCGTGATGGTTACTCTTTGTGCAGATTGATGACACGTGATCACGAGCAACGACTATTAATGCATCCCGCCCAAATGTCGCTTGTGAAAGAAAACCAAGCATCATCTTTCTCCCTATAAAACCTAAGCCCATATCAAGTTTTTCATAGAACTTAAACTTTCAGAGAGAAAAACATCATTTTTACACTCAAGAGATTAGTTCATCGCCTTCCCGATTAATGCGCATTCAAAAGGCAAAGAAAACTCTTTTCCTTTTCTCTTTTTAATTTTTGTTAAAAACCTTAGTTTTTATAGTAATTTTGGGTGTAAATGTCTGGTAGACTCAGACAGTGAACATCCTCGGGTAGTGTTTTAAAAAGAACACTCTTAAGAGTTGAAACCTAGGGTGTAGATCTTTAGAAAACCAACCTTAAGAATTTTTAGGGTTTTGGTGGCTATAGAAGAGAAACCAGGGTATCTTTTACTCTTTTGAGTTGTCGTATCAAGGTAATGTAAATGGAGACTGAGTCACCTTTACATGTCGTACATTTTTAGACTTTGAGAGCGATGGACATCCCTAAGGTGAGGACAGTTGGAGAGGGAGGCTCGCAATCACCGGGCACCTCAGCGGGGCCCAAGCAGGTGGTATGAACAACAATCATGAAGGATGAAATCCAAAAAGCACTAAACCAGTACGTGATCAACGTAAACGTGCACCAGTATGAGTTGTACACTACTTAGGACCCTCTCAAGGGAATGGCTGCGATCTCGGAAGCGATCTTCAAATGTGGAGTGAAGATACCTCTCCACCCCTACATCAGGTTGATTCTCCACGATTTCTTGATCGTACCATTCTAGTTAACGTCAAACGCATATATGATAGTGGTCGCTATGTGTATTGCATTTGGTGAATAGAACCTCGACGAGCCAGTAGCAATAGAGCTTGGTTGCACTTACTACCTAAAGAAGAGTAAAGATAAGGATTCATACTACCTCTCCAAGCGATCAACCGTCAAATAAGGGATATTTGGTTACCCTAGAGACGTTGGGGCTTACGAAACCAAGTATTTCTTCTTCGAGTATGATAGAATCCATAAATTTAATGAACCGAGTTGGTTTTCCATTTAATTTCTAGACTACTTATCCTTTAACCCTTCCTTGATAAATAAGGCTAATGAATCTTTTGCTTTCTTGCAAAAAACAAAATGACCATATTATCGGTGCTAACTGATTTCAGTCGTATTGAGGCATTTGGTCGATTGCTCGACTAGGGTCGCGACATAAAGTTGCTCGTGACTGCCGCCAATCCGCAAAAATATGATTTTTTCAGCCCCGAGGCATCTTTAGAAGCTCTAACATGTAAGTATTTCTCATGCAGAATAACTTTAAGTCTTTACTAACAAAGTAAGACTCTCTTTGTTGATGTCATTACATGCCATGCATCAACTATGCCACCAAAGGCCCCGAAGACATTGAAGAAACCTAGGCGGTTCACATTCCCCAGGATTAATCAAACTGAACTAGCTGGAATAACCTCCAACGATATCCCAACGAGGGGGATAAGAATTGGTGTCAAAAGGCAACAACCCCTGAGAGACGAGAAAGCCCCCCGATCCGTGGCTACTCACACTTCAAAGAAGAAGACTACGGGCCAAAAGACCAAGAAAAGATAACAAATACCCATCAAAGAACCAACTAATTCTGAATCAGAAGGCTTCGGGGTATTACTAGACAAGTTTTAGCCTTATTAGGTCTTCTCTATGGGGGCTCCATCAAGGGAGGCTCCTGGGACCTTGGCTGCCCCCGGAGTTCACAAAGGGAATAAGGGCCAACCATGATTGCTTAAGGAGAAGCAAACAAACAATGGGTCGAAGGAGGTCCTGCCCCCGTGTGGCTAGACCCATCTGTGCTAGATCTGTTAGAGTAGATGCCCTAGAGCCAATCAATTATTGTAGAATTGACTCTTTGTAATAATGTTCATTGATCAATAAAAGGTATTTTATACTATAGCACATAAATCATCATTTTATGTATTGATATATGTCCTTAGCATGGTAGAACAGTGACGAAGGTATCAGTTGTTTCAAATCTTGATAGTGAGAATCCTATGAGCACATATGGTGGCTATTCTAGAAACGTCCATAGCCCCAGTATTATTCTGAAGTAAGGGTACAGATAATACGATAAGGCTATCATAGTGTTGAATGACCCTGTCGAAAGGCAGTGACTGATCTCACTTGTCAAGGTTGTTTGGTGACAACCCGATGCAACACATGGGTGCTTGCTGTTGGCAAGTTCACTGGACTGACCCACCAGAGGATTCCATATGGATGGTAACCCTAGTGTCTATGGAACAAATCCTCTAACGAATGGTGGTGCATGTGATCCTTAGACTTGAGATCACCAAAGCGCCTTATGCACCGATTAATGACACTAGCCTAACGTAGTTCTATTCAAAGCTGTCAATACGATGGTGCTTGGCTACATCAAGGAGTGTATCAAGACTATGGTGGATAGACAGAGGATTCATCACTTCCGGGTATGGGAGAAGTTATCTCATGGCATAATTTAGTAAATGGCAATGACACTAAAACTGTGGCCACAGTAGGATTGAGTTGTTGCTCTATCTAGTTTATAATACAGGTTATTGGTCCAGTAACTAAATACATAATATCCAGAGTAACCGAAGTTGACACTATTTCTATGCCACGATCTTGTCGAGATAACGGATGATGAAAGGATCGGATTGTATGGTAACCATATCGTTGACAGGTAGCTGTTTCACTGAATCCGAATCTATCGAGTGGCCATGATGCCTTACTAGGGGCCAATCGTGGTCTGTGTGTAGTGAGACGATTAATTGGTGTTAATCGCGATACTACACACTACCAGTGTGATGCAGAGCCTATGGGTCACACACATAGAAGATAATTTAAGAACTAGTTTAGAAGAAGGGCGTTTTCATCCTTTTACGTGAAAGGGTATTTTGGTAATTTCACAGTGCAATTGAATTTGCTGAGGTCGTAGCCTTTATTTAATTTGATATTAAAATTAAATAAGTAAGATTAGGTTTAAATATGCGTTCGCATACATTTAAATAAATTATCATTATTGTTAAATGTTAATATATATATTGTAAATATATATTAATTGAATTTAATTGAGATAATGATAAATTAAAAGTACAAAATATCTTAAAGGGGATGTTTGGATACACGGGGTGTTAGGGTTGGAGCCCAAGCCCATTCTATGACGGAATGGGTATAGTGTGCACTATATAAGTGCACACTTTGTGAAATAAATTAATTCATTCATTTGATTCACAATTGAACATTCCAGCCCCTTTGAAACAGCCTCACGCCAGTTTTCCATTTTTGCTTCAATCAAATTCCTTTGATTTTTCTTCTGGTTCTTAAGGCTAAAGAATCTAGCAAATCCTTCTTTAGTTCCTTAAGTTTTTTTTTTTTTTTTTTTTTTTTTTTTTTTGGTGGACTACTCCGGTTTGATCCCACACTTGGGTTGATAGCGAAATACGTTCAAAGATAAGTTGAAGGAGCCTCCAAACGAGCGTATGATTTCTTAAACTTTAAACAAAAATCTGTAGATTCTTATTTATTGAATAAGCTGTAATTTTTGTGCCTTGATCTTGTTTCTAAGGAACGATCCGTTGTTGTAAGTATTTTTGTTTTTCCGCTGCCATGTTTGATCGTTTCCTAACTGTGGTATCAGAGCCCAGGGTACCAGATTTTACAGTTTTTATGTGGATGGTTGATTACATGTATTTGCTCGATAACATGTTGCCTTGAAGAATCTGTACAAAATCTGCCATGAGAGCATGTTTTAAGAAATCAATTAATTGATTAATTTAAATCTGTTGATGATTTGCAACTTTGGAATATTTGGTTATGGATTTTTTTTTGAAATTAATAGATTGATTGCAAAATCCGATTGGCGTATTTTGTTGGTTGGTTGGTTGAACTGATCTATCACTACAAATCAGTGTACGCTTGTCGTGACGTGTGTTCTTCGTGTTCACGCTGATTGCAAAAATCAGCGCTTGCCGTGGTGATATAACCCATCGTCGCAGCGATCGTCCTTAGGACGAGTGCTGTTCGCAATCAACGCTCATTGTGGCAAGTGCACGTTTAGTGTGAGCGCTACATTAATCAGCGTACACTGCGGTGATCTAACTCATCGTCGCAACGAGTGCACTTCTAAGTGCATAGGGGCTAGATTGTAAACTTTTAAAACTTTTGGACCAAATTTAGAGCTACAGATTGTCAGGGGGTAATTAATAATTCACCCACCCAATTCAAAATTGATTATTTTTGAATGAATGCCATGTACTTGTTTGTATATTGCATGGTGCCTGGTACATGAGCCTTAGACCTATGGTGAATGTTTTAAAATTTTTGGGTAAGTATGATTGTAATTTATTAAATAGGGTCGGCGTGTCTTGCCTTTCTCTGTTTCTCGATGTACATTCTCTTCTCATCTTATTCCCTTCGAATGTAAATCAAGGTTTCTAAACTCGTTGATGTAAAGTTAGTTTGAGATTAATTTTATTGTAAATTTTGGTTCTGCTCAACACGCATCATTTGCCTGAAACTCTCCCAAAATATGACTGACAACCAGTTGGGAGTTTCTATTAATGTTGAGCATATCCGACCCATTTCTCTTGCTAGTCGCAGACCAGAAAATAGCGCCTCATATTCAGCCTCATTATTTGTAGCACTGAACCCAAACCTAAGGACTCCATAATTGCGAGTCCCTTCGGGACTGATGAGTAGAAGGCTAGCTCCGACTCTTCTCTTGTTTGAAGACCCATCAACATAGAGGCTCCAAGTTGACAAGTTACAAGTAGTTTCCTGGACAACTTCATTGGCTAGTTGTTTGGATTCCCAATCTGGCTGATGAGAGAACTCCAAAATAAAATTAGCAATAGCCTGCCCTTTGATTGCTACTTTTGGTCTGTAATGTAGATCAAATTGACTTAGTTCCATAGCCCACTAAGCAGCTTACTTGAAGCCTCCAGCTTCTAAAGAACTTGTCTGAGTGGGTAGCTAGTTAATACATGGACGGTATGAACATGGAAATAAGGTCGTAGCTTCCTGGAAGCGATCAGCAGGGACAAAGCTAATCATTCTATCTCTGGATACCATGTCTCGGTGTCTAGTAGTCACTTTCTCGTATAATATACTGGCCACTGAATTTTGCCTTCTTCCTAAATGAGAGCTACACTAGCTGCATATTGAGAGACAGACAGATAAAGAAATAAGATTTCCGTGGGAAGTGGCTTGGATAAGAGGGATGGTTTTTTGAGATGCTCTATTATATTCTGAAAGGCTTGCTCACGTTTTGAAGTCTATTCAAACCTCTTGTTGGTCCTAAGTATATTAAAGAATAGCAAACAATGATCTGTCACTCTTAATATGAAGCGATTGAGAGCCGTTATCCTCCCATTCAAGCTCTAAACTTCTTTTTGATTGGTGAGACTCTTCATATATAAGAGAGCTTGGATCTTTTTGGGGTTGACTTAAATTCTCCGATGGGTAACCATATACCCTAGGAATTTCCCTGAGGATACTCCGAATGAACACTAAAGAGGACTAAGTTTCATTCTATATCTCTATGGTGGCATGTAGTGTCCACTCTACCCTATGGTGGCATGTAGTGTCCACTCTACTGATACTGAGAATCACACTTGAGGACAATGGTTGGAGCCATTGGATTGTGTGATTGGCTTGTTGGCTTCTTCACATTTGAGGTTGATGGTAAGAGTTATCAACTGGTGTGGTTTAAGTTTGTTGGCCTACCTAATCAACTCATTTTGGCTTGTTCGCCAAAGCAAAGGTTTGAACTGGGCAGGATGGGATCTCAGTCCACTGGGAAAGTCAACGGGCTTTCCCGAGTTATTAGTGAGGGCTATTGACTTGAGTAAAATAGTGGGAGCATCGTTTAATAAAAGACCATATTAAATAATAATAAACTTTATAATGACTTTAGCTTTTCTGCAATTGTAGATTCACCAAAATGAGCATAATGAACCTACGACTAATAATCGAGAAAGAAAACAGGTTGCATGGATCCAATTTCTCAGACTAGTATAGTAATCTTTGGATTATACTCAAGTCGGAAAAGAAATTGTATATCCTTGAAAAGCCATACATGGCTGAGCCTGATCCTGATGCCACTCAAGAAGTAAATGATACTTATCAAAAGTTCCTTGATGATGTTGATGGCGTTCAATGCTTGATATTAGCATCGATGACACCAGTGCTGCAAAAGCAGCATGAGAATATAGATGTTGTTGCCATCATTCTACACCTCAAGGAGCTTTTTGAAGAAAATGCTCGACATGAGAGGTACAAGGTGTCGAAAGCACTGTTTGGGAGTCGTCTGACTGAGGGAGCCCAAGTTGGTCCTCATGTGCTCAAGATGATCGAGCACATAGAGGGGCTTGAGACTTTGGGATTTGAGTTGGATGCAGAATTACAAATGGATTTGATTCTGCAATCCTTGCTAGTCTTTTATGCACCATTCATAATGAACTTCACTATGAACACGATGGTGAAAACCCTGTCAGAGTTTTTGAACATGTTGAGGACTGCAGAGCAGGACTTGAAGAAGTCCAAACCTGTTTTACTGGTTGCTGCTAGTAAAGGAAAAGGTAACGGTAATGGTAAGGCTAAGGCCAAACCGAAGCCCAAGCCCAAGCCCAAAGGATAGGGTGCTCTTAGGCTTGAGACTAGCATAGGGAAAGGCAAAGTAGTCTGCTTCTTTTGTGGCAAGCCTAGCCACTGGAGGAAACTCTGCAAGGCTTTCCTCGCAAGCAAGAAGAAGTCAGATGCTACGACTTTAGGTATGTTTATGATTGAGATTAACTTCTCTCCCTCAACATCTTGGGTCATTGACACAGGATCTGGTACTCACATTTGTATTGATGTGCAGGGACTAAGGCAGAGTAGAGTGCTCGCCAAGGAAGAGGTGGACCTACGAGTTGGAAATGAAGCACATGTGGTTGTATTGGCTGTAGGGACTTATTTTTTATTTTTTCCTACTGGTTTTTTGTTGGATCTTCATAACTGTTATCACGTACCTTCTATTTCTAGAAATATTATTTCAATATCCGTTTTGGATAATATGGGGTATCATTTTGAGATATCTAATGGATTGTTGTCCTTTAGTTTGAATGGTATTCTAATGGGTTATATGTTCTTGATTTAAATAATAAAGATATTCTCAATGTTGAAACCAAGAAAGCTAAACATGGCGATCAAAACCAGACATACCTCTGGCATTGTAGATTGGGTCATGTTCACAAGACTTGCATTGCAAAACTTCAAAGGGATGGAGTTTTGGACCCTTTTGACTTTCAGTCATCTAAGGTATGCGAGTCATGCCTGTTAGGCAAGATAACCAAGTCTCCTTTAACAAGACAAGGTGAAAGGGCTACTAAACTATTAGGCATCTCCATAGTGATGTATGCGGTCCACTAACAGTTGAAGCCAGAGGTGGATATTCATACTTCATCACATTTAATGATGATTTCAGTAGACATGGTTATGTCTACCTTTTGAGACGTAAATCTGAAGCCTTTGATAAGTTCAAAGAATTCGGGAATGAAGTACATAATATGTTGGGCAAAAGTATTAAGGCTCTTCGGTCTGATTGAGGAGGTGAATACTTAAGCTCAGGGTTTTCTAAATACCTGAAGGAATGTAGGATAGTATCACAACTCACCCCTCTGTATACACCCTAACACAATGGATGTCTGAAAGGAGGAATAGGACCTTACTTGATATGGTTAGGTCCATGATAAGTTTTAGTGATTTACCTGCATCGTTCTGGGGTTATGTCCTAGAAACTGTGACTCACGTTTTGAACCATGTGCCATCAAAGTCTATAGATAAGACTCCATATGAGCTATGGAGTAGGCGAAAGCCCAACTTGTCTTATCTAAAGATTTGGGGTTGCGAAGCTTATGTTAAGAAATTGACTTCGAACAAGCTGGGCCCAAAATCCTATAAATGTATATTTGTGGGGTATCCAAAGGATACTATTTCTACAGCCCAGAAGAGCGCAAAATTTTTGTTGCTCGTTCTGGTGTCTTCCTAGAAAAGGAATTTTTTCTAAAAAGTACTAGTTGGAGAAAAGTAGAACTCGATGAAGTTCTAGAACCACAAAATATATTAGACGAAGGATAGGATGATGTGCCACTAAAGGTGGTTGAACATCATGAGGAGGTTACTCCATAAGCTGTGGATCAAAGTGAACCACCTCAAGTAGCACATGAGCTACGTAGATCTTGGAGAGTACGCCATGAGCCCGAGAGATACAGTTATCTCGTGACTCAACATGGTGACGTACTAGTCTACCAAGAAGATAAACCCAGAACCTACGAAGACGCTATATCGGATCCAAATTCTGTCATGAAATCTGAGATGGACTCCATGTACCAGAACCAAGAATGGTCTCTGGTGGAACCGCCTGAAGGGGTAAAACCCAGAGGGTGTAAATGGGTCTTCAAGAAGAAGACTGACATGGATGGCAAGGTGCATACATATAAGGTACGATTGGTTGCCAAAGGTTTCAAACAAATTCATGGTATTGACTGAGAAGAAACCTTTTTGCCAATTGCCATGATTAAATCCATCTGGATTATGCTTGCGATTGCTGCATATCATGACTATGAGATTTGGCAAATAGATGTCAAAACAACTTTCCTGAACGGAAACCTTGAAGAGGATGTGTATATGACACAACCCGATGGTTTCATTCTTGATGGGCAAACTGATAGGGTATGCAAGTTGCAGAGATCCATATATGGACTCAAGCAAGCTTCAAAGAGCTGGAACATTTGTTTTGATAAAGCCGTAAAATAATTCGATTTTAGCAAGAACGAAGATGAGCCCTGTGTTTACAAGAAAGTGAGTGGGAGCGCAGTGGCATTCCTAATGTTGTATGTCGATGACATACTTCTGATCGGGAATGATATATCGAACTTGCAGTCAGTAAAGACTTGGTTATCCAAGTGCTTCTCCATGAAAGACTTAGGAGAATCAGCCTACATCCTTGGAATAAAGATCTATCGTGATAGATCGCATAGGTTGCTTGGCCTAAGTCAGAGTGCATATATTGACAAAGTACTGAAAAGATTCAGTATGGAAGAATCCAAGATAGGATTTCTTCCAATGTCACATGGTGTTTATCTCTCTAAGGAATTGTGTCCTAGAACACGAGATGAGAGAGATAGGATGAAGAAGATCTCTTATGCATCAGCAATTGGATCCATCATGTATGCCATGCTATGTATTCAGATTGATGTGTCATGTGCCTTGAGCACTTGTAGTAGATATCAATCAGATCCAGGTGAGCATCACTAGATGATTATCAAGAATATTCTTAAGTGCCTGAAGAGAACTAAGGATATGTTCTTGGTTTATGGAGGGGAACAAGAGCTCACTGTAAGAGGATACAGTGATGCTAGTTTCCAAACAGACAAAGATGATTATCGATTGCAATCAGGGTTTGTATTTTGTCTCAATGGGGCTGTAGTGAGCTGGAAGAGCTTCAAGCAAAGCACTGTAGTGGACTCTACAATGGAGGCTGAGTATATTGCATTAACAAATGCAACTAAGGAGGCAGTCTGGATTAAGAAGTTCATTACTGAACTTGGTGTGGTTCCCACAATTGTTGATCCTATAGACATCTATTGTGACAACAATGGAGAAATTGCTCAAGCCAGGGAACCACAGTCTCATCAGAAATCTAGACATATACTCTGACGATTCCATCTCATCAGAGAGATAGTTGAGAGGAAAGATGTGCAGATCAATAAAGTACATACTGACGACAATCTTGCAGATCCACTGACAAAGCCTCTATCGCAGTAGAAGCATGAAAGGCACTTGAGATCATTTGGTATTAAATACATGATTGATTGGCTATAGTGTAAATGGGAGATTGTTAGAGTAGATGCCCTAGAGCCAATCAATTATTGTAGAATTGACTCTTTGTAATAATGTTTATTGATCAATAAAAGGCATTTTATACTATATCGCATAAATCATCATTGTATGTATCGATATATGTCCTTAGAATGGTAGAATGTTACGAGGGTATCAAGTGTTTCAAATCTTGATAGTGAGAACCCTATGAGCATATGTGGTGGCCATTCTAGAAACATCCGTAGCCCCAGTATTATTCTTAAGTAAGGGCAGAGATAATACGGTAAGGCTATCATAGTGTTGAACAACCATGTCGAAAGGTAGTGACTGATCTCACTTATCAAGGTTGTTTGGTGACAACCCAGTGCAACACATGGGTGCTTGTTGTAGGCAAGTTCACTGGACTGACCCACCAGAGGATTCCATATGGATGGTAACCCCAGTGTCTATGGAACAAATCCTCTAACGAATAGTGGTGCATGTGATCCTTAGACTTGAGATCACCGGGGCACCTTGTGCACCGATTGGTGTAGTTTGACACTAGCTTAACGCAATTCTATTCAAAGCTGTCAATACGGTGGTGATTGGCTGCATCAAGCAGTGTATCAAGACTATGGTGGATAGACAGAGGATTCATCACTCCCGAGTATAGGAGAAGTTATCTCACAGCACAATTTAGTAAATGGCAATCACACTAACTGTGGCCACAGTGGGATTGAGTTGTTGCTCTATCGAGTTTATAATACAAGTCATTGGTCCAGTAACTAAATACATAATATCGAGAGTAACCGAGGTTGACACTATTTCTATGCCACGGTCTCGTCGAGATAACGGATGATGAAAGGATCAGATTGTACGGTAACCATATCATTGACAGGTAGTTGTTTCACTGAATCCGAATCTATCGAGTGGCCATGATGCCTTGTTAGGGGCTAATCTTGGTCTGTGTGTAGTGAGACGATTAATTGGTGTTAATCGCGATACTATACACTACCGGTATGATGAGGAGCCTATGGGTCACATACATAGAAGATAATTTAAGAACCAGTTTAGAAGAAGGGCGTTTTCATCTTTTTACGTGAAAGGGTATTTTGATAATTTCACAGTGCAATTAAATTTGCTGAGGTCGTAGCCTTTATTTAATTTGATATTAAATTAAATAATGAGATTACATTTAATATGCGTTCGCATATATTTAAATAGATTATCATTATTGTAAATGTTAAATATATTGTAAATATATTAATTGAATTTAATAGAGATAATGATAAATAAAATTGCAAATATCTTAAAGGGGATGTTTGGATACAGGGGTGTTTGGGTTGGAGCCCAAGCCCATTCCATGATAGAATAGGATATAGTGTGCACTATATAAGTGCACACTTTGTGAAATAAATTAATCATTCATTTGATTCCCAATTGAAACACTCCAGCCCCTTTGACAGTCTCACGCAGTTTTCCATTTTTGCTTGAATCAAATTCCTTTGATTTTTCTTTTTGTTCTTAAAGCTAAAAGAGATCTAGCAATCCTTCTTTAGTTCCTTGAGGTTATTTTTGTGTGGAACTACTCCGTTCGATCCCACACTTGGGTCGGTACCGAAATACATTCAAAGATAAGTTAAAAGAGCCTCCAAACGAGTGTATGATTTCTTAAAGTTTAAACTAAAATCTACAATTCTTATTTATTGAATAAGCTGTATTTTTTGTGCCCTGATCTTGCTTTAAGGAATAGCCTTGTTGTAAATATTTTTTTTTTCTGCTGCATGTTTGATCGTTTCCTAGCTATGGTATCAAGGTCCTAGAGATTTTACAGTTTTTATGTGAGGGTTGATTACATGTATTGCTTGATAACATGTTGCCTTGAAGAATCTGCACAAAATCTGCCTTGAGTCATGTTTTAAGAAATCGATTATTATTAATTTAAATCTGTTGATGATCTTCAACTTTGGAATATTTGGTTATGAGTTTTGTTGAAATCAGATTGATTGCAAAATCCACTACAAGAATTTAGGCTTCTCACAACAAAATAATTTGTCACTATAAATATCGAAATTGTGACCATTTCTTTAATGTGAAAATATATTAGTCACCAGGTTGGTCACATTAAACTCATACTCTTAAGTGTATGGTGACGGAAGAGCGTTTGGTCACCATAGCCTAATTATTTACTGTGACAATAATAATTTGTCACTTTAAACTATTTTATTGTGATAAATTATTTGTATTAATAGACATTTTTATCACTATAAATAATTTTGTCATAATTGATTTACATTTAAATACAAATGATAACTTATAGTGAGAAAATAATATATGATGACGAAATTGATTTTATCAAAAATGTGAATAATGACTAATTTATCTTCTCAATTTTAATGTGCACAAAATTTATTTGTCATTGACTTTATTGTGACAACATTACTTTGTCACATGTTTTTATTTATAATATATTTATCAAAAATTATATAGTGAGAAAAAAATTTTTAATACAAATATTTTACATTACAAATTTTTTATTGCAAAATAATATAGGCTGACAAAGTTTTTTTATCTCACAATATACTTTGTTTCTCCATTTCTTAACCTTTCTTGTATATTTTTTTGGTAAGGTAATTGTATAAAGAATAAAAAAATAAGTCCCACACCCTACAAAGTCAAGTCCATTGGACAAGCCCAAGCAACAAACGAAGAAAAACAAAAGGTGGCATGGATTTACATTCCAAAAAGCCACCAAGCAAGCCTCAAAGAGGACCTAAAATGACCAGCACACAAAACACTGCCAGACTTTTAGTTTACAAAAGCCACACATATACAGCCAACCAAACAAGAAGAAAGAGGAAGCAGTAGCCTACAATCTGTAAATAATTCCCCAGCGAAAACAGCTTTGGAAAAGCTTTGGTCAGCGGCAAGAAAAGTCTTCTTCCAAGCCTCCAAGTTTTGACATAGAAATATCTACAGACCAAACAATAATACTCACCACTTTGTAGGAGCAAGCACTACTAGAAAATCACAAGTAGCAACTACAGACCGCACAAGAAATTAATGGCATATAAATCTAGAACATCAATATAAATATATACACTTTTAGTCAACATAATTAGAACAAAAGAACGACTTGAAAACATGCCCAGACCAATGTGACTTATAATGCCTGAGATCCAAGAAATACAGCATTAGCATGAATTCAAATTTGTAAATTGTAAGCCTAAAAAAAATCCATTAAGAAGTGAAGTAACATGAAACTAGCTTTAGATAGGACAAGAGCTTATTTCATACAAATCTTACTAAAGTTGCAGACAATTAGATTAAAGTAATAAGCTAACCAATGGGTCTAAAATATGGCATATGAAAAATAATCAATTGTCAATCCAAAATTGCTTACTCTAAGTTTTGCACAAACTAATTATAAAAGACTTATTATCAAAGATATGTTTTATCAATAACTCTCATTCAACTGAACGTAATAAGCTTGATACACCAAATTCACTTGTTTTCTTGAGCTATAACATTGTTATTAAAAGAAGTTAATTAATTATCTAGAAAGCAACAAAAAGAGCAAAGGGCAAGTACTTTGCCACGAGAGTACGATAGCAACTGAGAGAGCAATGCTAGCTTCTCTACAACCTGATATTGTATATTACAAATAGTGAGAAAGAACAACAAAGCAATAGAAATCTATTCAATACTAATGCAAAAGAACTCAACAAGGCACAGAAGCAGAGAAAAAGTAAATCAATACTGCTAGTTATTTAGGATAACCAAAGAAATTAAAGCAAAGACATAATGCTGAACTCAACAAGCAATCAATAAGGCAACCTAAAGTTTGAATGTCAAGACAAAAAGTGCCATCAACACCAGAATCAATGTAACAACAAAATAGACATCTCTTCTTCTGGGCTCTAGACCACAATAAATTTATTTAATGTGAAATCATACCTCATGAACTCCTTTTTGCGAATGTGTAAATATGGGCAGGGATCATACAAGTAGACGCATTCAGATGTTTGTCATAATGCATATAGTAGAAATCTCTACAAAAACCAAAAATAACACTGTAAATTCAAAGAAAAAATCTTAAGGAAAAGAGAAAAATAAAATACAGCTCACTGGGCTTTTCATAGTAGGGCTGATCCTCTGAGGTTGTAAATGGCAAGCACAGTGCATGTAGCAATGCCTAAATATGTTATCTTCTCCCACTTCGCCTCTCATCTAAGCAAATTTTTTCAAGTAATCATCACACCAATTGAAATCTTCAAAAGATGTTTCTAAATAAACTATATAGACAACAATATTTTAGATTCTCATTTCGTAAACCCAAAACACAACAAAAACATCCACAAGACTGTTTCCTTGTTACTCTCATCTCAAGAAGTCCAAATTTTATAGGCATTCATACCAAATCCAGAACTCCACACCCCGTTCCCGATTCATGACATAATCTAATCCTCAAAATTACAAAACAAAAACAAAATTGTAACACAGAATACAACCAAAATCGTAAATATACCAAATGCATGTGATATGATGACTAAATTAAAATATGAATCAACACCTAGATTAGCGAAACATTAGGGATGTGTAATGCCCCACTTGAGGTACATAATTAAGATTGATGATTGGCTTGAATGTTTATTGATTTTTCCTCATTGGACTGCATGTTGTCATTTTCGTTGGTTGGCCCTTAGTTGGATTGTGGATTGCTTTGGTTGAGTGTTTGCCTGAAAATTATGAAGAATTGGCGAAATTGTGGGTTACAGGATCTCCGGGCGAAGAAGAAGCTTCGCCGCACGAAGAGGTGCTGCTGCCCAGGATAGCTGCGGAGTATTTCCGCGACGGAAGATTCTTCGCCGCAGCTGACGGGCCAGCTGAAAAATTTGTTAATTTTAGATATTTTTTCCCTAAGGGCAATTTGACCATTCTACCCCTAATTAGTAGGAAAGTAGGGAGTAAAGGTAGGAAATTTCATGGAGAATATGTTAGTGTGGGTGTGATTGTAATGAATCAAAGGATATAGGTGAATTTCCAAGAAAGAGCAAGGGCATTATGGGAATGAATGAGGATATTTTGAGCTAAAAAGGTTGAAGCTTAGTGAACCCTTCATTCATTCTTCTTTCACGCTCCTTCATTCTCCATTCCTCTCAATTTTCCTTAATCTTTCAAGGATCAAGAAGGCTTTTTGAGTAGTTTGAAGTGGGAAGTTAATCTAAAACATCCTAAAGAATAGACAAGTTATCAAAGGTAAAGAGAAGTGCTAGTGGAATCACTCCATCACAGTAAGTAAAATCCACTCAAGCTAAAGTTTAGAATCATTTGGTAGATTTCTTTATGTTTGTATGTATTGCTTGTTGAGAAATGTGAGTTGAGATGTTTTAGTATTTATCCATGTTGTGATTGATTACCTTCATTTAAGAGAAGTGTTAAAATGTGATGAGAGGATGGAGTTTGAGATGGAGTTTGGAGGTTTGTAGTGAACCTTTTTAGAAGTGTTTTTCCTTGATAGGAATTGTACTTTGTGAGGAGTTTTCTCCCATTTTGGATGGTTAGAAAGAAATAGAGCTGTTATAGTACAGTTTTATATATGCACAGTTGTTTTGATGAAATGCCTAAGAGAAGCATGAGAATGAGTTGAACCTTAATTATGCAACATTGCATGTTGGCATTTCCTAAGTGCATTAGTGGAGATGAACCATCCATATGCATTATTTGTGCATTGGAAAGTGACTTAAGAAGATAGAAAACTTTGTTATGCACTTGCTTATATAGAGAGACTTTGTGAATGCAACTACTCTACGGTTAGAGAGAATGAGAAGTGCTAGAGTAGAGAAAGTTATTAGAAACGGGTTGATGCTTTGTGATCATCACCCGATTTTTAGAAACGGTTGATGCTTTGTAATCGTCACCCGATAGTCATTAGAAACGGTTTGATGCTTTGTGATCGTCACCCGATAGTCATTAGAACCGGGTTGATGCTTTGTGATCGTCACCCAAAAGTCATTAGAAATGGGTAGGTGCTTTGTGGTCTCCACCCGATAGTTATGAAAACTGGGTAGATGCTTTGTGATCCCCACTCGGTAGTCACTAAGAGCAGGTTGGTGCTGTGTGAACTCCACCCGATAGTCATGAAGAGTGAGATGGTATTGTGTGAACGCCATCCAGCTGTGCCTCCGATCAGAAGAGGCTGTGACATACATCAGAGAACTTATAGAGAACAGAAACAGAAACAGAAACAGAAACAGAAAGAAAACAAAAATGAGAAAAGGTCACGAGTAGTGGGAGCTTTGTGATCTTTGGCCATGCCTCTGGTAAGACGGGGCCGTGACATATGAGTGAGTAAAAGTCATGCAGAGCAGGCTTGAGTTCCCGACCGTGCCTCCGGTGAGATGAGGTCGTGACATTCAAATGAGTCACGAAGAGTGGAGTGAGTTCCAACCGTGCCTCCGGTAAGATGGGACCGTGACATTTAAGAAACAGTTGATAGAAAAAGAGCTATGTGGAAGAGAAACAGAGAGAACGAGAGAGTATTATAAGGAAAAGAATTAAGAGAAAGAGTTACGGGGATAGATTAGTAGAGGATTTACTTACGGAGCCTTTCTGTGCTCACCTTCCTTTGTGGTTGTAGGTTCTAGGTAAGGATGCAGTCGGATGGGCATCGGCAAGCGAAGAGAAATAGTTACACTGTCCACCCTGTTTTTGAGAGCTTTTGTATATATAATACTTTATATTTGTGTAAAGTATATGTATATTTAATAAAAGAAAAATTTGGGCCCCTCTATTTATGTTATAATACATGTATTTTATTATATGCATTTTCTGAATATATGAGTAGAAAGCAGCTATTACAGATGCTTGCAGGCATCGTCGTGATGACCTAAAGAAGTGAATCCTCGCTTGCGAGGAGCAAATTAGGGGTGGAGTTTTTGAGGCCGTGGGGTGGGGAGAAAAGATAAAAATGGTTGGGCCATTTTTTTCTATTTATTGGAAATTTGATTTTTTCCTTAATTATTAAAAATTGGTTTTCTTCTTTTGTTTAAAAAACTTAATTTTTTTCTTTTATTTAATAGACTAATTTTTAATAAAAATAAAAATGTTTATCTTTAATACATAAAATATATATTATTATTCATCATATCTAACATAAATTATATTATTCAACCTTTCATAATTTTTATAAATTTATTGACCCAAACTTTTCAATTAAGCTTTTTTCAAGTTTTGATATCTGTTAAGTAATCAATTACTTATAAAGAAAAAAATGTCTATCTTTAATAAAAAATATATATATATGTCATACATAAATATTGTAATGATTTTTGTTATAATTTCAGCAATACATATTATCATTACATGCATATATATTCTCGTTCGTCTTATAAAATTAGAAGTTTAAATCAATCACTCAATTGAGTTCTATTGCAATAAATTAGAAATGGCATTAAATTAATAGGATATAACTAAACCATATATCAAAAACCTACCTTAAGGTTAGCTTGAATTGCATAATTTACCTCATTTTCTAATTTCATATGATCATATATTGCTTATACTTTAGTACGCGACAACCCAAAAGAATGAAAGTGTTCCAAAATGGATGAGACAACCGCCTGCATGGTGTAAAAATTATGTTATTCATCAATCAAATATTGGGTGTAGGGTCCTTTCTGATATTAATTAATTTAGTCAAGTTTTATAGTCTAGAGTTATTATTAGAAGTTGGAGTAGTATTAGGATTAAGTATGCTAAGTATGATGAAGTATAACTCATTACAAAATTAGGATATTATATCATTAGAATCCTTTTAAGATTAGGAATTAGGATAACTGTAAGTCTATATAAAGAGCATAACCCATAGATTATTCATTGTATTTTTATTGGATTATGATGATTCTAATATGCTAAAATGGGGTTTTTTTTTTTCTTTTCTTTTTCAAAATTAAGAGTAAATTGTGTGCAAAGATCATTGTGAGTTGCTAAACATTAATGAAAATAATTAAAAGAAAAAAAAGAGCAAAGAAAAAACCATTTAAAAAAATAATAATAATTGAAAAAAAGACCATAGAAAAAACTATTTTTTTTTTTAAAGAACGGTACTGCGGGATTCAAACTAGTGCACTCTTCTTCAATTCTTCCTTTAACCACAAGCAAACTACTCATCATTTTTCTCCTACTAATATATATATGCATTCGTTCTACATATCTATCTATAAATACAAACTCACAGCTGAAATGTGAGGGAAACAATTTGTTTTAGAGAGTGTTTGTCCCCTCCCCCTGCTTCTTCTCCTTCTTGGTTTTATTTTTCTTCTTTCGAATTTGGTTTTCCCAATTTAATTTTACAAATAAAAGAAGAGACCAAAGACGGCTCACTTCACCCAATTCAAATTTTCCCTTTTTCGTTGTAACACCGAAGAAAATTAGGAGAATCAAAGGAGAGTTCTTAAAGACATTCCCTTTTTCCCTTTTTTGCCTAATTCAATTTTTCCCTTTTTGTAATCATGATTGAATCGATTTATTTTTGTAATTTAATCTTTGATGTAAACTTGTAATACATATATTAATATTTAATATGTGATTCAAATATTAAGTGTATAATATTAAAGCCGAAAATGTAAATATTTTTATCACTAAAGCCGAAAATGTAAATATTTTTATCATTAAAGCCAAAAATGGTACATAATATTTACATTTATAAAATTATTAATGATTTTGTATTTTTACAATTTTTTGGCCTTTTTGAGTTTTTAAAAATAAAAATTAAAGGAGACCATATTATTTTTTTTTAGCAAATTTTGTCACAAAATATCACATTTAATTTAACTCAAATATTTTGTCACTAATACCTCCATTATAACATTTATAAATAAATTTTTTTTTTTTTTTGTAATGATAAATAATTCTTTTGTGACAAATTAGTTTGTAATTATAGCATGTATTATTAAATATAGTGACTAAAGTTTTTTATGACAAATATGTTTGTCAAGATAAACAATTTATCTTGGTGCTTAAATTTTGACTCAAACATTTTGTCATTAATATCTTTATTTCAGCATATATTATGACAATTTATTTTTGTAGCAATAAATAAATTCTTTTGTGACAAAATAATTTGTAGTTAGAGCATGTATAACTAAATATAGTGACTAAAATGTTTTATGACTAAATATGTTTGTCACAATAAACAATTTACCTAGGTGCCAAAATTTGGCGCCAAAAATTTGTGATGAAATATTATGATAAAATTGTTTTTCTTCAATATATTTCTTATGGATTTCTTTACTGTGATAAAATATTCTGACAATATTTTTTTAGTCACTGTATATTCCCTTTGTCATACTTAATGTGATGTTTTTTTATTTTGTCATAATACCTATATTACTTGTGACGAAATAGCTTTTGATAAAATTAATTTTGTCACAAGAAATATAGTGATCCGATTGGCGTATTTTGCTGGCTGGTTGAATTGATCTGTTGCTACAGATCAGTGTACACTTGCCACGGCGATATAACCCATCGCCACAACATGCGTTGTTGGTGTTCGCGCTGATTGCAAAAATCAGCGCTTGCTACGGTTATATAACCCATCGTCGCGACGATCATCCTTAGGATGAGCGATGTTCGCAATCAACGCTTGCGGTGGCAATATAACCCATTGCCGCGGCGAGCGCACATTTAGCGTGAGCACGACGTTAAGATTGTCAGGGGGTAATTAATAATTCACCCACCCAATTCAAAATTTATTATTTTTGAATGAATGTCATGTACTTGTTTGTATATTGCATGGTGCTTGGTACATGAGCCTTAGACCTATGGTGAATGTTTTAAAATTTTTGGGTATGTATGATTGTAATTTATTAAATAGGGCATGCTTGTCCTGCCTTTCTCCGCTTCTTGATGTACATTCTCTTCTCATCTCATTCCCCTCGAATGTAAATCGAGGTTTCTAAACTTGTTGATGTAAAGTTAGTTTGAGATTAATTTTATTATAAATTTTGGTTGTGCTCAACACGCATCATTTGCTTGATACTCTCCCAAAATATGATTGACAACCAATTGGGAGTTGCTATTAATGTTGATCATATCCAACCCATTTCTCTTGCTAGTCGTAGACCAGCAAATAGCGCCTCATATTCAGCCTCATTATTTGTAGCTTTGAACCCAAACCTAAGGACTTCATAATTGCGAGTCCCTTCGGGATTGATGAGTAGAAGGCTAGCTCTGACTCTTTTCTTGTTCGAAGACCCATCAACATAGAGGCTCCAGGTTGACAAGTTCCAAACAGTTTCCTGGACAACTTCATTGGCTAGCTGTTTGGATTCCCAATCTAGCTGATGAGGGAACTCCAAAATAAAATTAGCAATAGCCTGCCCTTTGATTGCTGCCTTTGGTCTATAATGCAGATCAAATTAACTTAGTTCCATAGCCCACTAAGTAGCTTACTTGAAGCCTCTAGCTTCTAAGGAACTTGTCTGAGTGGGCAGCTAGTTAATACATGGCTGGTGTGAGCATAGAAATAAGGTCATAGCTTCCTAGAAGCGATCAGCAAGGCAAAAGATAATCATTCTATCTCTTTATACCGTTTCTCGGTGTCTAGTAGTCACTTGCTTGAATAATATTCTGGCCACTAAATTTTTTCTTCTCCCTAGATGACAACTACACTGACTACATACTGAGAGACAGACAGATAAAGAAATAAGATTTTCGTAGGAAGTGGCTTGGATAGGAGGGATGGCTTTCTGAGATGCTCAAGTGGCTTGGATAGGAGGGATGGCTTTCTGAGATGCTCTATTATACTCTGAAAGGCTTGCTCACGTTTTGAAGTCTATTCAAACCTCTTGGCCCTAAGTATATTAAAGAATGGCAAACAACGATCTGTCAGTCTTGATATGAAGTGATTGAGAGCTATTATCCTCCCATTCAAGCTCTAAACTTCTTTTCAGTTGGTGAGACTCTTCATATATAAGAGAGCTTGGATTTTTTTGGGGTTGACTTCAATTCCCCAATGGGTAACCACATACCCTAGGAATTTTCCTAAGGATACTCCGAATGAACACTTAAGAGGACTAAGTTTCATTCTATATCTCCGAAGTATGTCAAACATCTCTACGAGATTGGCTATGTGATCTGAAGTGACATGCGATTTGACCAGCATGTTATCAACATACACTTCCATTGATTTCCCAATCTGCTCAAAAAACATACGGTTAACAAAACATTGATAGGTTGCCTCAGTGTTTTTCAGACCGAAGGGCATGCCTTTATAACAGTACAATCCCCAATCTATGATGAATGAGATATGCTCCTTATCGAGCGCATACATCGGGATCTAATTATACCCTGAGTAGGCATCCATAATGCTTAACAACTTATGCCTTGAAGTGGCATTAACAAGCTGATCAATTCTACGCAAAAGGAAACTATCCTTTGGACAAGCTTTGTTGAGATCAATGAAATCAACGCAAGTTCACCATTTTCCATTGGGTTTCTTCACCCAAACAGGATTGGCAACCCACTCCCGAATGAACCCGATTGAGAGGAGCTTATCCACCTCAACCTTAAGAGCAGCATAACGCTCTAAGTCCATGGTTCTCCTCTTCTAGCGAAATAGCGTGATCTCAATATCAATGTTGAGTGCATGACATATTATATTCAGGCTTGTCCCGACTATGTCAGTATGAGTCCATGCAAAAACATCAATATTCTATCTAAGGAAGCCTGTCAGATCTACAACGAGTTGAGGGTTGAGATTACTTCCAATTTTCAAAACATGGGTCGGCTCACTCTGGCTGACGGATACCTCAAATAGAGTCTCAATAGGCCCACTGTGGGAATACTCCTCTTGAACTTGAGGATCTATATTGTCTTCCACTGAACCTGGCTGTGGTTTGATCTTACTAATCACCATAGCCTGCTTGGGAATGCCCATTGGCTTCCCTTTCCCTTTGCATGTCATCTGCACTACTCCTACACGGTAGTCGCGAGATTCACTTTGAGACCCCTTAACTTCCCCACACCTTGTCGGTGTGGGAAATTTCATCTTCAAATAATAGATGGAGGTGACAGCTTTGAAGTTCCAAAGCAGAGGTCATCCTAATATACCATTGAAAGCGGACGGGCAGTTTACTACCAAAAACTATGTCATCTTAGTCCCTTCGTGGGTCTTACACAAAGTGATAGGAAGCGTAATTGTTCCCTTGGAAATCAGATGATCTCCTATAAAACCATGTAGGGGGATAGTGGCAAGCTTCAGATCTGTCTTGTCCAATTGCGTTTCCTCAAATACTCGCTGAAATAGGATATTCATGGCACTACCATTATCTGCCAACATCCTATGGACTTTGTACCGACCTATTTCAGGCGCAATAACAAGTGCATCCTCATGGGCTGATGCAATCGTATTGCATCTTTTTCTGAGAAGGTAATCTCCTCCTCTCTGTGCACCATTGCAAGACGCCTTACTCATCACACTTAATGGGTCATGGCTAGCTTCTCAAGCATACTTCTCTTGAGCACTTTGAGAATTCCTTGCAAGGTGCGGCCTTCCAAATATAGTTTTGACAAGATAGAGGCCCTTGCGACCATAGTGCTTCTTCCCTTAGTCCCTTTGATCCTTCTCCCAAGTGGAAGTTGGACAATCAACATACTCTTTGAAATGCCCATTTTTAATGAGGTCTTCAATCGCCTGCTTAAGAGCTTGTCATTCATCAGCATGTTGCCCACTGTCTCGATGATAACGCCAATACTTCTTGTTGTTTCTAGTTGAAGGGGGATTATTCATGGGCACTGGTTCTCCGAGCAGATTAGTTTCTTCTGATTTATCCAAAATAGTTAATACCGATGCATTCAATAGAGTATATCAATTCTTGTCACGAATGTGATGACGGACCTAGGCATAAGACTTCTTGAACTCAAATCACTGCTTCTTTCCCTTTCTCTGATCGTCATTAGCCCATTTGTGATTAGGGTTTCTACTACCCTTCCCCGGGTTTTCCTCCCTTCGACTAGGAGTGCTACTTGAAGGACTAGGTCATGGCGGTTCAAGGCAACCATTGAATTTTCAATCCCGAGATATTTCTTAGTGAGGTTGTAGAAACAGGTGAGGGAAATATCATCCACAAACTATAACTTTCTCCACAGGTTAGTTTGCGGGTGAACTCCTGCAATAATAAGAGTCCGAACTTAATCTTCGGGTGTGTTAGCCACCTTATTTAGCTCCCTGTTGAACATGTCAATATAGGACTGGAGGGACTCATTCTTCTCATATCATATGTTGCTCAGATGATAGATTGATGAATAACACATGGTGGAAACAAGAAAAACATAAAAGGAACATGCATGTTGGTTATGGAACATTCAAACATTAAACAACTTAAAATGAATTAAGTTTGGTGTACCTTCTCCAAGTGCCTTATTTAATGAAGCCAAAACCCAAAGGAATGAGTTCTCTAACTTCAACACCACCTTGAGGGAAAGACAGGGTGGTCAAACCTAGAAGAGAGCTTGTGTTTTTCTTTTTGAGTGAACAATGAACCACTTTGACCTAAAATACAACCATTTGCATTTATATATACATGGGCCATTTTGTAATTCCTTCTTTTTACCTATATGCCCTAATAAAATCTTATTCTAAAAAGAGCCCAAGCATTTATTAATTTTTCCTTTGAATAATCAATATTATTCAAAGGCCCTTGTAAACTATACTAGTTTACATTAACAACCCATAAGTTTACCCTTCTACCCTTTTACTATTAAAGGGTTATTTTAGTTCATCTCATTTATCTTAATGCTTTTAGATATAATAATTAAATACAACTAATTATTGCTTGACCATTTTAACCTTTAAAATATCACGTATAATTTTCTATGTAACAATTACCATTGAAATGCCATCATTACCCTTGGAAGGTGCTAGCCCTCTTTGGATAATCATTTCTCTCTCTTATCCTTCTCTAACTTGTTAAGGCTATTGGTGTGACCATGTAGGTCCACTGTGGATTAGTTGTGAGCTAGTTTTGGATGAATCCAGAAACCTGTCCAGAGCCCAACGACTATGGTAAACATCGAGCAATGTGCCATAGTCCCTAAACCATGAACCTTTTTCAGATCATATGCATCATGCAGGTAAAGTCCCTCCATTGATATATCCTGATTGAGTATGGATTCATGGAATGTCAAAATCCTAAACTCAATCTTCTACCGAATTGTTGATCAATATGTCCGGAACTTGTCATCACGAACTTACTTTCGTATGACTATTCGTCTAGGATCCTAGACTCGGATGGAGTTAGCAGTACTCCTGATCCTACATTTTTGAGTCAATGGATCCCGTCTTGACCATTGCTTGTTTCTGCATATGAACAATGCATGACCAAATAGGCTATATGATATGAAACGTGACTAGTCTCGTACTTATACACTGTATGAATTGTATTGGATCCGACCACAATGTCTCAGGTCAAAGGACTACATCATGCATTGATATAACCAAATGATAAAGCATTGACTACATGCTTTTCCAAGTGATTTGTCATTATTCGGTCACGTTCAAAAAAAAAAAGTTCACCAACAGCTAATCCATACTAATGCCCCAGTGACATGACTATCACGTCATCTGTACTTATATCAACTCATGATATATTTCGGAAGCATCTAGTATGCCTACTATGCAATATAGTTTCCCAAATTATATTGCTTCCATAGGGAACCTTTTGATAAATTCATTTACTGATTAAATGGATCATCTGGATAATTCATATACATACTTTATTTTAAATGATTGACTAAATAAAGAAAGCAATTTATATACATATGAATTTAAGAACTTTTTCTTCTATTATTTATGATATATTGATACAAGACAAAATGCTCTGAAACTGATAACATGAATGGTTTCTAGGACATACACTAATATTCACTAACAAACTCCCATTTACACTAAAGCCATCCAATGTTGTATCTCATACCCATCAACTCAGGATATGGTCCAGTTGCTTTTGTGTCACTGCCTTAGTCAGTGGATCAACTACATTTTCCACTGAAGGTGTATTAAGAATTATAATCTCTCCTACTCTAACGAATTCTCTCAAAATGTGATACTTGTGTTGAATGTGTTTGGATTTTTGTGTGCCCTTGGTTCCTTTGCCTATGCAATAGCTCCAGTAATGTCATAGAACATGCTTATCAGGTAAGCCAGGTTCAGAACCACACCTAGTTCAATTACAAACTTTCGCATCCAAATAGCCTTGTTTGCTGTTTCTGAAGCAGCAATATATTCAGCTTCTATAGTGGAGTCTGCTGTAGTTGTCTATTTGGAACTTTTCCAACTAATAGCACCTCTATTACATATAAACATGTACCCTGACGTAGACTTTCTATCGTCAATATCTGACTGGAAATTGGAATCTAAGTATCCTTGAATGTTTGATTTTGAACACCTATAACTCAAAACCAGATCCTTAGTTATTCTTGTTAGAGTAGGTGCCTTAAAGCCAATCAATTATTATAAGATTGACTCTGTAATAAATGTTTATTTATCAATAAAGGGCATATTCTTCTATATCGTGTAAATCATAGTTATATGTAATGATATATGTCCTTAGGATGGTAGAACCATGGCAAGAGTATTAAGTGTTTCAAATCTTGATAGCGAGAACCCTATGATCACATATGGTGGCCATTCTCGAAACGTCCGTAGCCCCAGTGTTATTCTGACCAAGGACACAGATAATACGGTAAGACCATTATAGAGTTGAACGACCCTATCGAAAGGCAGTGACTGATTTCACTTGTCAAGGTTGTTTACCAACAACCCAGTGTAACGCATGAGTGCTTGCCAGAGGCAAGTTTATTGGACATACCCACTTAAAGATTCCATATAGATGGTAACCTCGGTGTCTACGGAATAAATCCTCTAATGGATGGTGGTGCATGTGATCCTTAGACTTGAGATCACCAAAGCGCCTTGTGCACCAATTGGTATAGTTTGAAACTAGCCCAACGTAGTTTTATTTAGAGCTATCAATACAGTAATGATTGGCTACATTGAGAAGTGTATCGAGACTATGGTGGATCGACAAAGGATTCATCACTCCTGGGTACGAGAGAAGTTATCTCACTGGGTTCAGTAAATGGCAATGACACTAAATCTATGCCCACAATGGGATTGAGTTGATGCTCAATCCAATTTAATATTCCTGTCATTGGTCCAGTAACTGCATACAAACATGTCGAGGAAATCTGAGGTTGACACTATTTCTGTACCTCAGTCTCGATGAGATAACAATTAATGAAAGAATTTGATTGCACGGTAACCATATCATAGATAGGCTACAGTTTTGTTGAATTCGAATCTATCAGGTGGCCATGATGCCTTGCTAGGGGATAATCTTGGTCTGTGTGTAGTGAGACGATTAATTGGTGTTAATCGCGATACTACACACTGCCGATATGATGAGGAGCCTACGAGTCACACACTTAGAAGATAATTTAAGAATCAATTTGTGAGAAGGGTATTTTCATCTTTTAGGACAAAAGGATATTTTGATAATCTCACGGTACAATTAAATTTTCTAAGGTTGTTGCTTGTATTTAATTTTAATATTAAAATTAAATTAGTGAGAAAATATTTAAATATATCTTTGTATATATTTAAGTGAATTATTATTATTAATTAAGTATTATTATATTATTATATATTAATTAAATATGAATATATTATTATATATTAATTGATTTTAATTATAATATAATTAATTAATTAAAATACCATAAAGGGTGTGTTTGGTTGCAAGGGTAAATTAGGGTTGGAGCCCATGGCTATTCCCAAGTGAAATAGGGCTTTAATTGTTGCACTATATAAGTGCAACTTAAAATTAAAACATAGGTGAATTATTCATTCAATTAAAAACCCTAGCCACCCTATCTCTCTCTCTCTCAAGAAGAAAACTTTTCTTGTTCTTCTTCCTTGATTCTTGAAGCCCTTGATTGTTCTATCAAAATAATCAAGAGTTCTACGGATTATCTTTGTGTGGACTTCCTTGAGTGTGATCCTGCTTTGGATCAATTGGCGAAAAATCACGTGAATAATAGATGGTGAACAGTAACCATGAACAATATCGTGAACAGTAACCATGAATAGTGTTCCTGTCTGAAGTCAGAGATATTCGAAGGAGCCTCCAAACGTACATAAGTATTCTAATCCTTGAATGGATATACTTTATATAGATTTTGTTTATAAACATGTAAATGGTATAATCTATACTCGGATCTTGGCAAAGAAAGGTAACTGATTTATCGATTGAATTTTTGTTTTTTCACTGCGTATGGTACATCAATTACTAACACTTCTTAGGTACTTAAGGATCAATTTTACAACTGACCAATGTTTCTCCCTTGGATTTGATTGATATCTGCTTATAATACTTACAGCATAAGCTATATCAGGTCTTGTATATAGCATTGCATACATTAAGCTACCTATAGCAGACCCATAAGAAACAATACACATCCACTATTGCTCTTCATCGGTCTTTGGACCCATCTCTTTGGAAAGATGAATACCATGGGTGAAGGGCAAGAGACCTCTCCTAGAGTTCTCCGTGTTGAATCTTTTCATTATTTTCTCTATGTACAATTTTTGGGATAATCCGATTATCCTTTTCGTTCTATCTCTTTAGACATGAATGCCAAGGACATAGGTCACTTCTCCTAAGTCTTTCATTGAGAAGGTTTTGGATAACTAGACTTTAACCTCTGTCATCATGCCTACGTCATTTCCCATCAAAAGTATGTCATCTACATATAATATGAGAAACGTGATGGCATGATCTTTAACCCATTTGTATACATAGGGCTCATCTAGATTCTTGACAAAACCAAACAATTTGATTATGTCGTCAAATTGAATGTTCTAGCTTCTTGAAGCTTGCTTCAATCCATAAATGGATCGTTGCAACTTGCATACCTTATGTTTTTTAGCGAAGTATACAAAACCTATTGGTTGTTCCATATAGATGTTTTCCTCAATAAACCCATTAAGGAAACATCCATCTAGCAGATTTCATAATCATGGTATGCTGCAATGGCTAGCATTATACGGATGGATTTAATCATAACTATAGGCAATAAGGTTTCCTCATAATCCAATCCTTCTTTCTAAGTATAACCTTTTGCTACCAAACGAGCTTTGAAGGTCTCTACCTCCCTATCCTTGCCAAATTTTCTCTTATAGACCCATTTGCAACCTATAGGAACTATTCCCTTTGGTGGATCCACAAGTGACCATAATTGATTGGCATGCATTGATTCTATCTTAGAATCCAGTTGCTTCCAGCCATTTTCCTAAATCTCTGTCCAGTATTGTTAGAGTAGGTGCCCTAGAGCCAATCAATTATTATAGAATTCACTCTTTGTAATAATGTTCATTGATCAATAAAAGGCATTTTATTCTATATCGTGTAAATCATATTATATGTATTGATATATGTCCTTAGAATGGTAGAACCGTGATGAGGCTATCAAGTGTTTCAAATCTTGATGGCGAGAACCATATGAGCACATACGGTGGCCATTCAAGAAACATCCGTAGCCCTAGTATTATTCTAAAGTAAGGACACAGATAATACAGTAAGGCTATCATAGTGTTGAACGACCCTGTCAAAAGGCAGTGACTGATCTCACTTGTCAAGGTTGTTTGGTGACAACCTGGTGCAACACATGGGTGCTTGTTGTAGGCAAGTTCATTGGACTGACCCCCCCGGAGGATTCCATATAGATGGTAACCCTAGTGTCTATGGAATAAATCCTCTAACGAATGGTGGTGCATGTGATCCTTAGACTTGAGATCACCAGAGCACCTTGTGCACCGATTAGTGTAATTTGACACTGGCCCAACGCAATTCTATTCAAAGTTGTCAATACGGTAGTGATTGGCTGCATGGAGGAGTGTATCAAGACTATGGTGGATCAACAGAGGATTCATCACTCTTGGGTATAAGAGAAGTTCAGTAAATCTCAATGATACTAAAACTATGGCCATAGTGGGATTGAGTTGTTACTCAATCTAAGTTATCATTCTGGTCATTGGTCCAGTAACTGAATACATACATATCGAGAGTATCTGAGGTTGACACTATTTCTATGCCTAGGCCTCAATGAGATAACAGATGATGAAAGGATTGAATTGTACGGTAACCATATCATTGACAGGTAGCTACTTCGTTGAATCCGAATCTATCGGGTAGCCATGATTCCTTACTAGGGGCCAATCTTGGTCTGTGTGTAATGAGATGATTAATTGGTATTAATCGCGATACAACACACTGCTAGTATGATGAGGAGCCTACGTGTCACACACATAGAAGATAATTTAAGAATCAATTTGTGAGAAGGGTGTTTTCGTCTTTTTAGGTAAAAGGGTATTTTGGTAATCTCACAATGCAATTAAATTTGCTGAGGTTGTTGCCTTTATTTAATTTGATATTAAAATTAAATAAGTGAGATTATATTTAAATATGTGTACGCATATATTTAAATGAATTATTGTTATTGTTAAATGTTAATATATGTTATATATATTAATTTAATTTAATTGATATAATAATAATTAAAATAAAAAAAAATCTAAATGGGGCTGTTTGGGTTGGTGCCTAAGCTATTCCACGGTGGAATAGGGTTTCACATGCACTATATAAGTGCATGTGCTCTATGAATTAAATAACACTTTTCATTTAAGTCATTTTTATATCGTGTTCATTGAAAAGCTCTAGCCCTCTCTCCACCCCACCACACTTTACTTTGTATGAATTAAATTCATTTGATTCTTGTTCTTGATTTTTGAGGCAAAAGAGGATCTACCAAATCTCTTTTTAGCTCTTCGGGTTATCTTTGTGTGGACTACCGCTGGTTCGATTCTAATAAGGCTTGTCAAGGATATATAATTTCTTTTCGGATTTTAGTACAATCTGAAGATTTCGATACCAATCCGCATACATCCAGCATGTTTTTTTTCTCGATTATCGATCGTAGGTTGATATTGCTCATTTTAAATGAATCTACAGTACAAAAAAGTAAAGTTATTAGCATGTTTATTTTCATTAATAAGGCCTTTAATTAAAAATTGCTCCCACTATTTTCCTCAAGGCAATAGCCCTTACTATTAACTCGAGAAAGCTTGTTTTCTTTCCTAGTGTACTGAGATCCCATCTAGCCCATTTTAAACCTTTGTTTTGGCGAACAAGCCAAAATGGGTTAATTAGGTAGGCCAACAAACTTAATCCACACCAGTTGGTAGCTCCTACCACCAACCCCAAATGTGAAGCAAGCCAGCAAGCCAATCACACAATCCAATAGCCTACCCGTCATCCTCAATTGTGATTCCCAATATCAGTAGAGTGGACACTACATGTCACTGATGCATGCAAACACAACACCTAATTTTACCTCACTAAATTCTAATGCAAAGTCGTGTAGTAGCAACAGGTAAGTAAGGGTCTTTCCCGCGGAGGATTTATGAACTCAATTAATTATCTACTTCAAACAGGGTTTGTCACGAATTATAAAAACTCAACAAAAACTATCAAACTAAAATAAAACAAAATAAAAAAAGGAAACAATCACGAAAGAGATAAATAATTAGAGAAACTAGATTGAAGGTTTATTTGCCACCACTAGACATGAATTACATATAATAAAAGCACTCTTTAACTTCCTACCCTCTTGATCACATCAGCTCAGAAAATGCCAAACGTTGATAAGTTCTATCTCTCCTTACTGAGTCGTTGGATTAGACACAGTCATAACCCAATTCCCTATTTATTAGATAACCTAGGATATGATCTCTAGATTCAAAGTAATAAAAGCATTAAGTTGCAAGAGACCTACTGAATCAAGGCTAAACTCATATGGTCGGTTTAGTTATCTTGAGTGATTACCCCCCATGTATGCAGGCATACACTTTACCACTAGTTATTTAGGTTAATAAAGCGATTCCGTACTAAACAACCTAAATTGGCATTAATAAATTAATCCTAACTATTTAATTGCGCACTTAAACAATTATGACAATCTATCTAAACCCTATTCACAGAGAAATAATCACATAACCAAGAGGGATCAAAAGATAAATAGATGCAGATTTTATTAATCACAAGACATGTCTAGGGCTTTGAAATCACCCTCAATCACAAGACAATCAGTTCTTCATGAATAAATATGAGAACATCATTGTATTATTCATAACAAATAATAATAACAAAGAAGAAGAAAAACTTAGTGAAACTTGGTTGGATTAATAAAGTTGATGATGATCTCCTCCAATTCTTCTTCTCCAAGCCTTCTTTAATCTCCCTTTTTCTTCAGTTCTTGAATAATCTTTGTTCTCTTTTTTTTTATCTGTAAAAGAATTCTCCTAAAATAATGCTAAAAAACTTCTATTTATATCCCACAAGGGTTAGGGTTTTGTTTTCCTTAATTCTAGTTAGTTTAGGACCCTTAAAACCCTATTTTCCTTGTCAAAAATGGAGGAAAAGTTCCCAGCTATCGTGATTGTGCTGCAGCACAGTAGCTATGGAAAAAGTGTGTCGCGGCATAGTAGCTACTGGTCTTCTTCCAACCTCATTCCACTGTTCTTCGAAGATGGTGATTTTTGAACTTGATAACGATGAAATTTGGAAAAGTGGTAAACATATGAAATGTAGCCCTTTGAATCAGCTTTCCAACGGTCAAATAATAGTCTTAATCTAATTCTAAAGCTCAAGATATTATCAAAATACTGAGGCATACTCAATCTGGAACGTAATCTAGAATCTTCTCTTTACTTCAACTTCCATAACTTCTTCAATTCAACTCCGATTCTCGATCCGTTTGTTTCCAGTCATCACAAATTCTCCCGCCAACATCATCTCTCATCTGAATATTATTTTTGAGCCTTATTCCCTGAAAACACAGACAAAAATACCCGTGATCCTGAAAATTGCATTTATGAATAAATTAAGTCAATTCATGCGAATTAATCCTAATTTCCAATAAATGATACCTATAAACCACTAAGTATAAGTGTATTTTCAAGCACTTATCAGTCACCATGTACACATAATGAGTGTACTTCTCTATTGTGCCTATGACATGTTTATCAACATTCGCTTTGGCGAACAAGCAAAACTTTCATTTTAAGTCGACCGATCGTCGTTAAGGAAAACTCCAATGACTTTTAACCTCCCACTGGTAGAAGTGTCCCCTTCGCTTTGGCAAACAAGGTTCCGACAAATAGTGGTTTGATTAAAACCATGGTGATGGAAGGCATATGTGGCTTAATATACTTAAGTTCAAGGTTTTTATTTAATGTCTCACCAGATTATTATCTTCGTTAGAATGTCATTATTTGGCATATTATTGAACATTCAACCTCAGCATGCATTCTAAACAAAATAAAATGTGCTGGTACATGGCCCACTAAATCGATTTTCTCGAGCCTAGAGGAATCGGTGGGTCAACCTAGGGGTTTAAAAGTAAATATTTGGTCTTCAAGTTATTCCTCTTCATAGCTCCTTCATTTCTTCGTCACGAACATTACAAAGTATTTTATAATAAAAATCCTATTCTAATTTACATCGATAAAATAGAAACCTCACGTTTCATACGAGGGGAGTAAGATGAGAAGAAGAAATACATGGAGATATAAGAGAGAGAGAGAGAGAGAGAGAGAGAGGCAAGTCCTATTTCTTTATAAAATTACAAAAAAACCCAAAATTACGAAAACACACCAAAGGTCTAAGTCTCATGTACCAGGCACCATGCAATTTCAACCAAGAACATTGCATACATCCAAAATTAACATTTTGAATTTGGGTATTAAATTACCCTTTTTTATATGTGCAGAATTATTATTGGCTTCATAGGTTCAAAAACTACAATTTGGCCCCTTGTGCGAAAAACAGAAAAGCAAAACAGAATAGTAGCTTTCTTGCCACAGCGAAGAAATTTCTTCACTGCGGCGAAGTTCATACACACATGGTTGCTACGGCAAAGTTTTATTTCACTGTAGCAAACGCCATAAACTTCCAAAAAACACAAAACGTTCCAGAGAGTTTCATGTCGCGGCGAAGTTTTATTTTGCTGCGGCTAGATCTACTTTTCTGGCAAGTCATTGTGGCGAAGGTTTATTTTGCAGCGGCCAAATTCACTCTTTGCAGCTTGCTGTTACTTCGTTGCGGCTAACGCCGCAAAAAAGTGAATTGCACAATAACCCTTTTTTGTAGTTTTTCACAGAACGATATGGATCCAAATCAAATCGAATGCACAAGCATTCGACCAGGACATCAACCAACCAACAAGTTACTCATTAACACATCATTAGTCAATTGATCAATTAAATCAATTTTTATAGATTTAAAAACAATCAATTTATGCATCTACATGTTATCAATTAAATATACATGTTATCAATAAACGATTAAACATTATAATCTAGTACCTGAGGCTCTGATACCACTGTTAGTAACTAACTGGATTTGCATAGTGGAAAAACATAATATTTAAAACGAATCGATCAATTACACGAACTAAGATCCAAATACAAATTATAACGTTTTCATGCATAAAAGATCCGAATACAAATTGTAACGTTTTCATGCATAAACCGAAACGTAAAATAAAACTGCATAAAAACAAATCCGTACAAGGATTTAGTTCATACCAACGTTTAGAGGCTCCTCCGAATATCTCTAACTTCGGACACAAACACTGTTCACCAGCTACCGTTCACCAGTTACTATTCACTAAAACTGTTCACTGGATACTGTTCCTGTGATTCTTCGCTAATCGATCCAATGTAGGATCACACTCATGGAAGTCCACACAAAGATAATCCTCAAAACCCTTGATTATTTTGCTAGAACAATCAAGAGCTTCAAGAATCAAGAAGGAAGAACAAGAAAAATTTTCTTCTTCACACAAGAGTGTAACGTGAGAGAGAGAGAGATAGGGTGGCTAGGGTTTTTTTGATTGAATGAATGTATCACCTTTGTTTTAATTTCAAGTTGCACTTATATAGTGCAACAATTAAAACCCTATTCCACTTACGAATAGCCATGGGCTCCAACCCTTGTTCACCCTTGCAACCAAACACCCCCTTTCTGGTATTTTAATTAATTAATTATTATTATAATTAAAAACAATTAATATATAATATTAACATTTAATTAAAAATAATAATTCATTTAAATATATACAAAGATATATTTAAATATAATCTCACCAATTTAATTTTAACATTAAAATTAAATACAGGCAACAACCTCAACAAATTTGATTGTACTATGAGATTACCAAAATACCTTTTCGTCCTAAAAGATGAAAATACCCTTCTCACAAATTGATTCTTAAATCATCTTCTAAGTGTGTGACCCATAGGATCCTCATCATATTGGCAGTGTGTAGTATTGCGATTAACACCAATTAATCTTCTTACTACACATAGACCAAGACTGGCCCCTAGCAAGGTATCATGGCCACCCAATAGATTCGAATTTAGTGAAACCGTAGCCTATCAACGGTATGGTTCCCGTGCAATCCAATCCTTTCATCATCTGTTATATCATCGAGATTAAGGTATAGAAATAGTGTCAACCTTAGATATCCTCAACATGTTTGTATTTAGTTAATGGACCAATGACCGGAATAATAAATTAGATTAAGCATCAACTCAATCCCACTGTGGCCAAAGATTTAGTGTCATTGCCATTTTCTAAATTACACAGTGAGATAACTTCTCTCGTACCCAGGATTGATGAATCTTTTGTCCATCCAGCATAGTCTCGATACAGTTCTCAATGTATCCAATTACTACCGTATTGATAGCTCTGAATAGAACCACATTGGGCTAGTGTCAAACTACACCAATTGGTGCACAAGGCACTTCGGTGATCTCATGTCTCAGGATCACATGCACCACCATCCGTTAAAGGATTTATTCCATAGACACTGAGGTTACCATCTATATGGAATCCTCTAGTGGGCCTGTCCAGTGAACTTGCCTTTAGCAAGCACCCATGCGTTGCACCAAGTTGTCAGCAAACAACCTTGACAAGTGAGATCAGTCACTGCCTTTCGATAGAGTCGTTCAGTGCTATGATAGCCTTACCGTATTATCTGTGTCCTTGGTCAAAATAATACTAGGGCTACGAACATTTCTAGAATGGCCACCATATGTGATCATAGGATTCTTACTATCAAGATTTGAAACACTTGATACCCTTATCACGGTTGTACCATCCTAAGGACATATATCATTACGTATAACTATGATTTACATGATATAGAAAAATATGCCTTTTATTGATAAATAAACATTTATTACAGAGTTAGTCTTACAATAATTGATTGGCTAGATGGGCACATACTCTAACACTTACTCCCCCTTTTTGTTCATAAGTCTTGACAATTTTTGGGAGGGCAGAGAAGAGCGACCAGCATTTCTCTTGGTTCTGCATTATGGAAGGGTAGTGATGGTGACATGTGAGTCCTCCACTTGAACTTCTGGAAAGATAGCAGGATCAGTACACACAAGAGAATCTGTTTGAGCAGCTACACATTCAGGAGGTTCTTGTTCATCTTCATCAACACCTTTTTCTTGTTCTTCATCAACACCTTTTTCTTGTTCTTCATCACCAACCTGTTCTTCTTCCTCATCAACAGCGTCTTGTTCTTCAACTTGAGTCTCAAAAGTAGCATTGGCATCATCAACAGGATCAACTTGAGGAGCAAGAGGCACCACATGCTGAACAGCCTTCTCTTTTTTATTTTTTCTTCTTCTTCATATCAGTCTCCATTTTGTCCATCCATGAGCAGAGAGAAGTGTGAATTTCCTTCACATTTTGAAGGACAGACTCCATTGAAGTCTTTAGATCCTACATGGCAACAAAAAGCTTAGACTAGCAAGTGTTAGTCCTTGTGTGATCAGTTGGGGGAGATGGTGGCAAGTGCCTTGTAAGTTGTCTAAAAGACTTCTTGGTGACAGTCTTTATCTTCAAATCAGGTTCCACTCCATAGGACTTAGGCTTGTAAGTGGAAATGATTTTGTACAGTAAGGAAGGAAAGCATAGAATCTGTAGAGAGTGAGTTGATTACGCTACAACTCTAATACTGGTGAAAATCAACTCAGCCAATTCAATATTTTTCCTTTGAGCAATTCCATAGAGGGGTCATGCTCGTTCAAGTTTGACAATTGAAAATTATGCATTGAAAGGGATCAATTTGTTAGAGAGATTTTAAACAATATTCTGTAAAACGGTGTGAGCATACCAGGCTAAAGAAAACCAGTTCTTGGCCAAACAGCAACTGATCCACCAGTGATGACTCTAAAAATTTGTCTAAGTCTAAGCTTTTCAAATCAAAATTCTTCTTGCTCTTCTTCAAACCAAGAGCATCCCTCACTACATTTTTCATAAATAGGACTGATGTCCTCTAACATAAACTCTATCATCATGTTTGTTCGATTTTGAGGCAGCATTGTCAAACCCAAAATTTGCATAAAACTCTTAGACAAGANGTACCCTATATTATTTTCTCAAGTACGAGTCCACCCGCGAATACATGCCAGTTTTGCCAGGTCTAATCATAGGGTGTCTAATTGTATGTTGTTAGAAACAAGTGGGTAATTAGTCTATTAGACAATTAATAGATTGAGAGTTAAAGATAATTAAATCCTATAGTTGGTAGGAGAGAGCGAAGTGACATTAAATGCTCCAATTAGTTCTTTAATTTGATAAAAAAAAAAAAAAATTAAATGTCAAATATTCCCTCCTAAGTTTCATTATGTATTTTTTATTTTTTTTATTTATTATACATATCTTCTTTATAATTAATCTTACATATACGTGTTTACTTTAGGAAGAAAATTAGTTACCAATATGATATGCTTATTATAAATATATATTTCTTTTTTGTTATAAGATGAAACAATTATCTATATGCACATGGATAGGTATTTCGGGTTTATATTAAAAGACATTTCCCATTTGACTGTCATCCAACTACTTTGGATTGGCACTGTATGTTCTCAAACCAGCAGCCATGTTTGCTCTTTTTTCAATAAGACATTCGTTGCCTGAATGTCCATGTAAGATCCTCTCCTTTGAAGCAACTCTATTTCAAATAAATTAAAAAAATATCAAACCTGTTGTCATTAATTACCTTCTGATTTAAATGTGAAATCCGAAAAATCTCATGTTAAGTGATAATAACCACTAAATACATGATTGAAGTCTTGATGATATTGATGACGGGGACAATCTTCTTGGGGACTCGGTTATACATGAAAGAAATGAGTGAAGAGTCGAGCAAGGCACAATCTACAGCACTTGCGTTGCTTAATAGGTATTACCAGGGTTTTTCGAAGGTACGAATCAGTAAAAGATATGGCTAAACCCAATGCCAAGGTTCCTTGGGATCATTTTTCCTTCTTGCATGCATCCATACCTCCATTAACTGATGGTTCATCTACAAATCCACTGGAATTTGTCTTGAGAGCCCAACAGATCATTAATGGCCAGAAAGGCTCTTTAGCGGTTTACCTTACCGGTCAGCTTCTTGAGATTGTGAAGAAATTTAGAGGCCCTAAGGTACGTATATAATTATGAGCTTCCGGTGTGATTAAATTTTTATGAATGTCTTTAATTAATCCAAAATGTGGATGTTGGTGTCACACAGGCAGTAGCTAAATATATTCACGCCACCTTAAAGAATTCGAGTGTGGGAATCACAAACCTCATCGGGCCAGGGGAGAAAATGTCGTTGGCTAATCATCCAATTAGAGGTTTGTACTTCACGGTGGTTGGTGCACCTCAGGTACTTCAAAAATTTCATTTACATTTATGTTATGCCTAAAAAATTAGGGTGGACATAAGCTTATGTCAGTAAGCACCAATCAGAGTTCAAGAAGGCTTTGTACCGTCCAGGAGCTGCCACCTCGCTCTGTGACAGAACGAGTATGGCTGTCACCAACTTGACAGATTCAAGTTTTGTCTATGAGTGAATGAGGGCCACACACTTGTCCAAACAATTTGAGGATATTTCCCAAGTTATCAGCCAATGGGACACAAGGAAAGATTTGCACAGCACCTACCCACTTGCATATTTGTAATTATTACCTTGAATTCCTCAACTATAAATAGAGGACTCCCCTTTTCATTTTTGGGATTTCTAAGACTGAACTCTCATTCTGATTGTAATCTTTATTTTCAGAGCAAAGATAACCTAAGAGAAAGAGATTGACTTAATATTCAATCTGAATATTCAGTTATTGTACCTCTGTTCATTGTTTGCTATATGCAACCTCCTGTAATCTCTCATATATAAAATAGCAGTGGATGTAGGATTCGCTTTAAGCATCCGAACCACTTTAAAAATCATCTTTCATTTATTATTTGGTCTTTGCATCAGAGTATCATAATTATTCACGTGTAATTTCTAAGAAATGCTTAGTACTTTGCACATGTGAGTCGTTGGTGTCAAAATCAATTATCAACAGTTTGGTGCTAGAAGGAGGGCCTAATTTAGTATCCGCTCTTCATCAGGGGTCTCTGATCAATCAGTCTTATTCACGAACAAATGGCTTGTGGTCTTGAAGCCGAGCGAGCTAGCACCAACAACAAGGAGATCCCCCGGGTACAAGATGATACTTCTCCTAAAGTACCTCCACTTCCACAAGGTACCATGGCGGATATTCCCTCGAGCTCACAGCTTGACTTAGTTGTAATGAACTACCTGGAGAGGTTCAACAATACTTTCCAAACAGTCAACTGAAGGCTAGATCATTTGGATCAAATTGTACCGCCCAATTTCGATAAAGCGGTGCCACCACCGAAGACACCTATAGGTTGCACTAAAGCGCAGAAATGGGTGAAAGCCCATGCCACGCGTACTATAGTGCGTAAAGATAAGGGGAAGCAGGTGGCTGATAATGGGCCAAAGGGCTCCAAGGGACCAGCAAATACTGGTTGTGAAGTAGGTAGAATACCTATGACTTTGCGACTTGGCGGTATGTCACATTATGAGCCGTCCCATGCCACATCGCATGGGTACCCCCACAAGAGTGCAAGGCAGGAAGATTCCCATTATCGTCGACATGATGGTTCCGACCACACTGTGACAAAAATGCACACCATTTGTAGGTCTGTTCTGACCACCGCGGAGGTCACGATAGCTCCCCTAGCCATTCAGTGCCTTCACATGGCTCTAGCCAACGTGTGTCAAGGTATATCGACGGATCCGATTGAGGTGAGGAAAAGTCCGACCTGCGATTTTTCCTCAACCGCAATCATGAGAGGCGAACCCATGTTGCAGAAAGTGATCCCTAAACAATTTCGCTTCCTTAGATTGAGGAGTTATGATAAGAGTGTAATTTTGATATTTTTATTCCTTCCATATTATGTTTTTTGTTATGTTTTATGCCTATTTGAGTCGATTAGAGTTTATTTTGTGAGTTTGGCATAGTTGGATAGACTTTAGGAAATAAATGATAAAAGATTAGGAAATTCCAGAATTGTTGTTATTCTGACCAGTGCTGCGTTTTTCAGGTTTTTCAGGGAGCTAGATTCCTCGATTGCAAAAGTGTTCTTCAGAGAAATTAAAGTAGACGAATCAAGCTTTTCAGGTATGGGTGAGAATCCGAGTTCGTTTGGGTTCTCAGTAGTTGTTGTAAAACCGGACCTGGAATCCTAGTCGCAAAAGGATTCCTTAGCTGAGTATTGAATCTTCGAACGGGCCTAACTGGAGCGTTAGATATCGAAAATGGGTGATTCAAAAGCCTAGATTCATCTACACATCTGGGACTACAATTTTTATGAAGTGACAAAGCCCAGAAAATATCTTTTACATTGCGAGAATCCTGGTGCAAGCTAGAGACGAATTCTGTTTTCCATATCTGATAAGATTTTGACAAATATGGAAGTCTATCTTCTAGCTAGGAAACGTCTAGGAAAGAAATTCCGTGATTCCTGGGAAGAATTAAGGAAAACACATGTTATTTAATTAGAAGTTTTTAGGTTAAATGGGGGGAGGGCAGTAGAGTTTTTCTTTTAGTTTTTTTTGCTTTCTACATCAAGATGTGCGGCTAATTTCCTTCTTCAGTTCAAGGGGATTTTGAAGCCTAATTTCATGTCATTGGTCTAACTTAACTTCAATAACGTTGTTCTCAATCTTGTTTTTATTAGAATTGTTTATGTTATTCTGATTTAATTGTCTGTGATTCTTGTTTGAGTGATTTAGTTTTGGCCTGCTAAATTGTTTAATCAGAATTTACCTGTTAGAATTAGGAATTGTGATATGTAATCGTCCTTTTTCTATTCAACGAGTGACGCATGATGATATTTGATTATGGAAAAGTTTTCGATCTATTGTCTTGAATAACATAACCTAAGCTAAATAATCCGAGCTTGCGTGATTGTTGCTTAGATTGATCTATTCTCCTAATTCTTAAGGCTGCCATTGAATTAAATTTAGAGAGCTTGTTCTAGGTTGTTCAAGGGTTAGTATCTACTCGAAGAGCTTGTTTCAGTAGTGACAAACTAAGGGAGAATTTGGGTAACAGAGTTTGTTGTTTCCTAGGGTCAGTAGTTCCATAATGACGAGATAGAATAGTGTTACGGTTACTTTATGTCCAATGCATGTTTAGGTGGATATTGAACCGAGAACTGATTGTTTAACCTGATATTTTATTTCTCTGTTTTACTTTAGTTTGCCTTGATTACAAACCCCCTTTCATTACTATTGTCAGGTTTACTGTTTAGAGTTTAATTTGCGTTTCTGTTGTTTTTATTGTTTTAGAACATAGAAACTAATCGAACCATTCCCTGTGGGATCGACCCTTGCTTACCCTATATACAATTCAGTAGTTAGGTTAGGAAGTTTTTTAATTTGGAGCATTCGGCACGCTACCAAATTTTGGCGCCGTTGCCGGGGAATGTTCTTTGTCGATTAGTTTTTATATTCTATGTTTTTTTTGTGATTTTGTTTAATCAGTGCTTAGTTGTGTTTTATTTATTTATTTTTTATTTTGTTTAATTGTGATTTTTAGGTTTTTGAAGAAAAAAAAAGAAATTTTTTTGAATAGTAGCACTATTAAACATGAACAGTAGTACTATTCAGCACTATTCCTAAGAGAAATTTTGGTTGAACTAGGAGTGTTGCAAGTACTTGTTTTGAAGAAAACGACATTCTGAGCAAGACTAGAAAAGATTCTAGCCTCACCCTCTTGTTCTCAAATTCGATCATTTAATAGGGTTTTTAGCCAATTTTCGTTGCTGTCAAGAAACTTTTTTTTTATTATTTTTTATTTATTTATTTAAGCTTAATTTTGTGATTTTAGTGGTTTATGACTCGATCCAATTCTACAGGAGAGTTAGAATTTGATCCAGAAATCGAACGCAGTTTACGGAAGTTGCGAAAAGAGTCACGTCAAGCAAGTTCTTCATCTCCTGATCTAAATATAGCCCTTGGTTCAGCATCCCACAGTTCATCCAGTGATCTGGATTCAGAGATAGAAGAAGAGATGGCCGCTGGCAGAACATTAAAGGAGTTGGCTGCCCCTGATTTTAATCAGCAGCCTTTGTGTATTCAGTACCCTACTTTAGATGTTGCTTTTGAATTGAAGTCTGGTCTAATTCACTTGTTGCCTACATTTCGTGGTCGTGCAGGTGAAGATCCAAATAAACATCTAAAGGAGTTTCACTTTGTCTGTTCAAGCATGAAACCGACTGGAGTGATAGAGGAGCAGATTAAGTTGCGAGCTTTTCCTTTTTCGTTGGGGGATGATGCAAAGGATTGGCTCTATTATTTACCATCGGGGACAGTCACAACATGGAACGAGATGAAAAGGATGTTTTTAGAAAGATATTTCCCAGCATCTAGAGCTACCACCATCAGGAAAGAGATATGTGGGATAAGGCAATATAATGGAGAGACGTTGTATGAATATTGGGAGCGATTTAAGAAGCTATGTGCAAGCTGTCTTCACCACCAGATAAGTGATCAATTGTTAATTCAGTATCTCTATGAAGGATTGCTGCCTATGGAAAGAAATATGATAGATGCAGCAAGTGGAGATGCGTTGGTGGATAAGACTCCTAAAGCTGCCAAACAGTTAATCTCAAACATGGCTGCCAATTCCCAACAGTTTGGTACAAGACATGATACGCCATCCAAAAGGGTGAATGAGGTAAGTACATCTTCCATTGAACAACAATTATCTGATCTTACCTCTCTTGTTAGACAATTGGCTATAGGGAATGCGCAACAAGTAAAAGCTTGTGGGATATGTTCGACAACGGGACACCAAACGGACATGTGCCCAACACTTCAAGAGGAAGAGACTGAACAGGCCAACACAGCAGGAAACTTTCCTGGACCACCGAGGCAACATGATCCTTACTCCAACACATACAATCCAGGTTGGAGAGATCATCCGAATTTTAGTTATGAAGGAAATAGACAAGTAGGAGATGGACAGAATTTCTTTCAGAATAGACAACAACAAAGTTTTCAACCGAAGCAACCTACCTCACAAAGTTCAAACTCATCCCTGGAAGATATAGTTAAGTCCCTTGCTTTGAATACCAAACAGTTTCAACAAGATACAGGATCTAGTATTCAAAGTCTGGAGAATCAGATGGGTAAAATGGCAATTGCTAGAAGTCGTTTAGAGGCTCAAGTTGGAGGGAAGTTGCCTTCTCAAATAGTGGTGAATCCAAAGGAGAATGTGAATTCAGTGACACTAAAAAGTGGCAAGAAAGTGGAAGAACCAAAACTGGACAATCCAAGTGTAGCAAAGGAAGCAGAGATTGAAGATGAAATTGAGAAAGAAGAGGCTACAACTGAATCAAAGGTAATTCCTAACCCTTCAATTCCGACACTGGGGTTACCATCCATATGGAATCCTCTGGTGGGTCAGTTCAGTGAACTTGCAGAGTGTATTGCCTACAGCAAGCACCCATATGTTACAGCAGGTGTTTACCAAACAACCTTGACAAGTGCGATCAGTCATGTGCTTTCGACAGGGTTGTTCAACACTTGATAGCCTTACCGTATTATTTGTGCCCTTACTTCAGAATAATACTGGGGCTACAGACGTTTCTAGAATGGCAATATGTGCTCATAGGGTTCTCACTATCAAGATTTGAAACATTGATAGCCTCGTCACGGTTCTGCCATTCTAAGGACATGTATAATACATATTGAATAATAATGATTTACGCGATATAGAATAAAATGCCTTCTATTATTGATTAATGAACATTATTACAAAGAGTCAATTCTACAATAATTGATGGCTCAAGGGCATTACTCTAACAATCTCCCACTTGCACTATAGCAATCATTATCTATTTAATAATAAATGATCTCAAGTGCCTTTCATGCTTTGATGTGACAGAGGCTTTGTCAGTGGATCTAAAAGATTGTCGTCAGTATGCACTTCTAATCTGCACGTCTTTCCTCTCAACTATCTCTCGATGAGATGGAATCGTCTGAGTATATGTCTAGACTTCTGATGAGACCGTGGTTCCCTGGCTTGAGCAATTGCTCCATTGTTGTCACAATAGATGTCTATAGAGCAACAATCGTGGGAACCATACAAGTTCAGTAATGAACTTCTTAATCTAGACTACCTCCTTGGCCGTATCTGACAATGCAATATACTCAGCCTCCATTGTAGAGTCCGCTACAGTGCTTTGCTGGAGCTCTTCTAGCTCATTGCATGCCATTGAGACAAAATACAACACCTGATTGTGATCGAATCATCTTTGTCTGTCTGAAAACTAGCATCACTGTATCCTCTTACAGTGAACTCATCTTCCCCTCCATAAACCCAGAACATACCTTAGTCCTCTTCAGGTACTTAAGATATCTTGACAACCATCCAGTGATGCTTACCTGGATTTGATGATATCTACTACATGGCTCAAAGCACATAAGACATCAATCCGAGGTACATAACACGACATACATGATGGATCCAATTGCTGATGCTATAGGATCCTCTTATCTTATCTCTCATCTTGTGTTCAGGACATAATTCCTTAGAGAGATAAACACCATGTGACATTGGAAGAAATCCTTCTTGGATTCTTCATACTGAATCTTTTCAATACTTTGTAATATATGACTCTGATTAGGCCAAGCAACCTACGCGATCTATCACGATAGATCTTTATACCAAGGATGTAGGCTGCTTCCCCTAAGTCTTCACGAAGAACACTTAGATAACTAAGTCTTTACTCTGCAAGTTCGGTAATACATTCCCGACAAAAGTATTTCATCGAAATACAAATCTAGGAATGCCACTACCTCCTACTACTTCTTGTAAACACAGGGTTATCTTCGTTCTTGATAAAACCAAATTCTTTAACGGCTTCATCAAAATGAAGGTTCTAGCTCTTTGAAGTTGCTTGAGTCCATAAATGGATCTCTACAACTTGCATACCTATCAACTTGCCCATCAAGAACGAAACTGTTAGGCTGTGTTATATATACATCCTCCTCAAGGTTCCATTCAGGAAAGCTGTTTTGACAACCATTTGCCAAATCTCATAGTCATGATATGTAGCATTGAAGCATTATCTGGATGGATTTAATCATGCCAACCAATGAAAAGGTTTCTTCATAGTCAATGCCATGAATTTGTTTGAAACCTTTGGCAACCAGTCGTGTTTTTAAGTATGCACCGTGCCATCCACGTCAGTCTTCTTCCTGAAGATCCATTTACACCCTATGGGTTTTACCCCTTCAGGTGGTTCCACCAAAGACCCCACTTGGTTCTGGTACATGGAGTCATCTTAGATTAATGGCTTCAAGCCATTTAACGAAATCTAGATTCGATATAGCGTCTTCGTAGGTTCCGGGTTCATCGTCTTGGTAGACTAGTAAGTCACCATGTTGCGTCACGAGATAACCGATCTCTCGGCGATGGCATACTCTCCCAGATCTACTAGCTCTTGTGCTACCTAAGGTGGTTCACTTTGATCCAAAGTTGTTGAGTAACCCTCTAATGATGCTCAACCACTTCCTGTGGCACACATCCCGTCCTTGTCTCCTTTGGATACCCCACAATATACATTTACAGGATTTTAGGCTCAGCTTGTTCGAAGTCAATTTCTTAACATAAGCTTCGTAACACCCAATCCTTAGATAAGACAAGTGGGCTTTCGCCCACTCCATAACTCATAGGAGTCTTATCTACAGACTTGATGCACACGGTTCAAAATGTGAGTCGCAGTCTTAGGGCATAACCCTAGAAAGATACAGGTAAATCACTAAAATCATCATGGACCTAACCATGTCAAGTAAGGTTATTTCCCCTTTCAGACACTATTGTGTTGGGGGTATAAGGAGGGGTGAGTTGTGATACTATCCCACATTCCTTCAGTGACTCCGAAAACCTGAGCGTAAGTATTCACCTTCTCGATCCAACCGAAGAGCTTTAACACTTTTACCCAACATATTCTGTACTTCATTCCTGATTCCTTGAATTTATCAAAGGCTTCAGTTATGTCTCATAAGGTAGACAAAGCATATCTATGAAATCATTAGTAAATGTGATGAAGTATGAATAACCACCTCTGGCCTCAACTGTTGGACCACATACATCACTATGGATGATGCCTAACAACTCAGTAGCCCTTTCACCTTGTCCTGTGAAAGGAGACTTGGTCACTTGCCTAACAGGCATGACTCGCATACCTCAATGACTGAAAGTTAAAAGGGTCCAAAACTACCCCAAACAATGCTTTTGACACCTTGTACCTCTCATGTCGAGCATTTGTTCGAAAAGCTCCTTGAGGTGTAGAATAATGGAAAAAGCATCCATATTCTCATGCTGCTTTTGCAGCATAGGTGTCATCGATGCTAACATCAAGCATTAAACGTTATCAGCATCATCAAGGAACTTTTGATAAGTATCCTACTTCCTAAGCGGCATCAGGATCATGCTCACCATATATGGCTTTTCAGGATATACAATTTCTTTTCTGACTTGAGTATAATCCGAAGATTACGATAGCAGTCTGAGAAATTGGATCTATCCAACCTGTTTCTTTCTCGATTATCGGTTGCAGGTTCATAATGCTCATTTGATGAATCTACAATTGCAAAAAAATAAAGTTATATAAAGTTCATTATTATTTAATATGGTCCTTTTAAACGATGCTCCCACTATTTTACTCAGGTCAATAGCCCTCACTATTAACTCGGAAAGCCCGTTGATTTCCTAGTGGACGATATCCCATCCTACCCATTTCAAACCTTAGCTTTGGCGAACAAGCCAAAATGAGTTGATTAGGTAGGCCAACAAACTTAATCCACACCAGTTGATAGCCCTACTATCAACCTCAAATGTGAAAAAGCCAAAAGCAATCACATAATCCAATGCTCCAACCATGTCCTCAAGTGTGATTCAGTATCAGTAGAGTGGACACTACATGTCACACGTACACACAATATGTGTACTGCTCTACTATGCCTATGACGTGTTTATAACCTTTGCTTTGGTGAACAAGCAAAACCGTCTTAAGTGACCCATCACCATTAAGGAAAACTCCAATGCATTTTAACCTCCCACTGGTAGAAGTGTACTCTTCGCTTTGGCGAACAAGGTTTCGACGAACAGTGGTTGATTAAAACCATGGTGAGGAAGGCTTACGTGACTTAATTACTTTAATTGAGGGTTTGTTATTTAATGTTCCACCAGATTATTATCTTTGTTAGAATGACATTGTTAGCATGTTATTCAACATTTAATGTTAGCATGCATTCTAACCAATATTAAAACATGTCAGTACATGGCCCAACTAAAACTGATTTCCTCGAGCCTAGAGGAATCGGTGGGTCATGATAAGAGTGTAATTTAGATTTTTATTCCTTCCATATTATGTTTTTTTGTTATGTTTTATGCCTATTTGAGTTGAAGAGTTATTTTGTGAGTTTGGCATAGTTGGATAGACTTTAGGAAATAAGCGATAAAAGATTAGGAAATTCCAGAATTGTTGTTATTCTGACCGTGCTGATTTTTCAGGTTTTTCAGAGAGCTAGATTCCTTGATTGAAAGTGTTCTTCAGAGAAATTAAAGTAGATGAATCAAGCTTTCAGAAGGTATTATGGCAAGAATCGAGTTCGTTTGGTTCTCAGTAGTTGTTGCAAACCGACGACTTGGAATCCTAGTTGCAAAAGATTCCTTAGCTGAGTATTGGATCTTGAACGGGCCTAATGGAGCTCAGATATCGAAGAGATGATTCAAAGCCAGATCATCTACACATCCTGGACTACATATTTGAAGTGATGGAGGCCAGAAAAGATCTTTTACATTGGAGAATCCTGGTGCAAGCTGGAGACGAATTTGGAATCCATATCTGATAAGATTTTGTCAAATCTGGAAGTCTATCTTCTAGGAAAGTCTAGGAAAGAATTCTGTGATTTCGGAAGAATTAAGGAAAACACATGTTATTTAATTAGAAATTTTAGGTAAAGGGGGGAGGGAGTAGAGTTTTAATTTTAGAGTTTTTGCTTTCTAGATCAAGATGTGCGGCTAATTCCTTCTTCAATTCAAGGGGATTTTGAAGCCTAATTTCATGTCATTGGTGTAAATTAACTCAGTAAGTTGTTCTCAATCTCGTTTTTATTATAATTGTTTATGTTATTCTGATTTAATGTTTTGTGATTCTTGTTTGAGTGATTTAGTTTTGGCCTGCTAATTGTTTAATCAGAATTTACCTGTTAGAATTGGAATTGTGAAGTAATCATCCTTTTTCTATTCAACGAGTGACGCATGATAGTGATTAGGAAGTTTTCGGTCTATTGTCTGGAAGAATATCCTACCCATCATTTTATTACTTGAGCGACTAGTGCACTTGCTAGTTTTGCATGTTGTAAGAAACACACATCAATGATATATGTCCTTAGAATAGTAGAACCGTGACTAGGGTATCAAGTGTTTTAATCTTGCTAGTGAGAACCCTATGATCACATATGGTGGCTATTCTAGAAATGTCCATATCCCCAGCATTATTCTAACCATGGACATAGATAATACGGTAAGATTATCATACTATTGAATGACTTTGTCGAAAGGCAATGACTGATCTCACTTGTCAAGGTTGTTTGTCGACAATCTAGTGCAATGCATGGGTGCTTGCTAGAGGCAAGTTCACTGGACAGACCCACAAGAGGATTCCATATGGATGGTAACCCCAATGTCTATAGAAGAAATCCTCTAACGGATGGTGGAGCATATGATCCTTAGACTTGAGATCACCGGAGCGCCTTGTGCACCAATTGTTGTAGTTTGACACTAGCCCAATGTAATTCTATTTAGAGCTATCAATACGGTAGTGATTGGCTACCATGAGAAGTATATCGAGACAAGGCTATGGTAGATCGACAAAGGATTCATCATTTCTGGGTACGAGATAAATTATCTCACTGGATAATTCAGTAAATGGCAATGACACTAAATCTGTGGCCACAGTGGGATTGAGTTGATGCTCAATCCAATTTATTATTTCGGTCATTGGTCCATTAACTAAATACAAACATGTCGAGGATATCTAACGTTGACTTTATTTATGTACCTCAGTCTCGATGAGATAACAAATGATAAAATGATTAGATTGTAAGGTTGTTAGTAAACGACCCAGTTACGTAGCAAAAAACAAAAACATAAACTACATGGATCGTTCCTTAGAACCAAGATCCGGGTACAAAAATCAGAGTTTATACAATATATATATTAAATCTGCAGAAAAATCTTTTCAAGGTTTAAGGAGTCATACGCACGTTTGGAGGCTCCTCCAACTTTGTCTCTGAATGTATTTGCTACCAACCCAAGTGTAGGATCGAACCGATGTAGTCCACACGAAGATAATCGCAATGAACTAAAGAGGGATTTGCTAGATCCTCTTTAGCATTAAAAACAAAGAAGAAATGAGGAGTATTTGATTTTTCAATCAAAACTAAAAGTGGTGTGGGAGAGAGTATTTGGGGCTGGAGGATTTTGTTTTCAATGAAAAAGTAATGAATGAATAATCTCTTAACTTTTTCAATGAAACCTTTTTTCTTTTATATTGATCTTTTAATTGCCCTATTCCCATATGGAATGGGCTTGGGCTCCAACCCAAACACTCCATGTTTCCAAACACTCCCAATTAGATATTTATTTTAATTCACCATTATCTCAATTAAAATCCATTAATATATATTTAATATATATATATATTAACATTTAACAATAATAATAATTTATTTAAATAAATGCTAACACATATTTAAATGTAATTTCACTTATTTAAGTTTTCTAACAAATTAAATAAAAATCTACGACATCAGCAAATTTAATTGCACTGTGAAATTACCAAAATACCCTTTCGCCTAAAAAGACAAAAACGCCCTTCTTTCTTCCTAAGTCTTAAATTATCTTCTATGTGTGTGACTCATAGGCTCCTCATCATACCAGTAGTGCATAGTATCTCGATTAACACTAATTAATCGTCTCACTAATACACAGACCAAGATTGGCCCCTAGCAAGGCATCATGGCCACCCGATAGATTCGGATTCAGCAAAGTAGCCACCTATCAACGATATGGTTACTGTACAATTCGATCCTTTCATTATACGTCATCTCGACGAGACGAAGGCATATAAATAGTGTCAACCTTCGGTTACTCTCGATATTATGTATTCAGTTTTTGGACCAATGACCTGTATTATAAATTGGATAAAGCAACAACTCAATCCCACTATGGCCACAGTTTTAGTGTCATTGCCATATACTTAATTGCGCGTGAGATAACTTCTCCCGTACCCGGGAGTGATGAATCCTCTATTGATCCACCATATTCTTGATACACTCCTTGATGCAGCCAATCACCACCGTATTGATAGCTCTGAAAAGAACTGTGTTAGGCTTGTGTCAAACTACACCAATCAGTGCATAAGGCGCTCCGTTGATCTCAAGTTTAAGGATCACATGCACCACCATTCGTTAGAGGATTTGTTCCATAGATGTTAGTGAATGACCCAGTTACGCAGCGGAAAACAAAAACATAAACTACATGGATCGTTCCTTAGAACAAAGATCCAGTTAAAAAAAGCACAGTTTATACAAAATAATCAAATCTGCAGAAAAATTAGTTCAAGGTGTAAGAAACATATGCACGTTTGGAGGCTCATCCAAATTTGTCAATGAACGTTTTTGCTACCTACCCGAGTGTAGGATCGAACCCACGTAGTCCACACGAAGACAATCGCAAAGAACTAAGGAGGGATTTGCTAGGTCCTCCTTAGCCTTAAGAACAAAGAAGAAAATCAAAGAAAACNCACACCAAGTTCAGTGATGAACTTCTTAATCCAGACTGCCTCCTTGGCCGCATCTGACAATGCAATATACTCAGCCTCCATTGTAGAGTCCGCTACAGTGCTTTGCTTGGAGCTCTTCCAGCTCACTGCACCGCCATTGAGACAAAATACAAACCCTGATTGCGATCGATAATCGTCTTTGTCCGTTTGGAAACTAGCATCACTGTATCCTCTTACAGTGAACTCATCTTCCCCTCCATAAACCAAGAACATATCCTTAGTCCTCTTCAGGTACTTAAGAATATTCTTGACAACCATCCAGTGATGCTTACCTGGATTTGATTGATATCTACTACAAGTGCTCAAAGCACATAAGACATCAATCCGAGTACATAACACGACATACATGATGGATCCAATTGCTGATGCATATAGGATCCTCTTTATCTTATCTCTCTCATCTTGTGTTCTAGGACATAATTCCTTAGAGAGATAAACACCATGTGACATTGGAAGAAATCCCTTCTTGGATTCTTCCATACTGAATCTTTTCAATACTTTGTCAATATATGCACTCTGACTTAGGCCAAGCAACCTACGCGATCTATCACGATAGATCTTTATACCAAGGATGTAGGCTGCTTCCCCTAAGTCCTTCACGAAGAAGCACTTAGATAACTAAGTCTTTACTGACTGCAAGTTCGGTATATCATTCCCGATCAAAAGTATTTCATCGACATACAATACTAGGAATGCCACTACGCTCCTACTCACTTTCTTGTAAACACAGGGCTTATCTTCGTTCTTGATAAAACCAAATTCTTTAACGGCTTCATCAAAATGAAGGTTCTAGCTCTTTGAAGCTTGCTTGAGTCCATAAATGGATCTCTACAACTTGCATACCCTATCAACTTGCCCATCAAGAACGAAACTGTTAGGCTGTGTCATATATACATCCTCCTCAAGGTTTCCATTCAGGAAAGCTGTTTTGACAACCATTTGCCAAATCTCATAGTCATGATATGTAGCAATTGCAAGCATTATCTGGATGGATTTAATCATGCCAACCAATGAAAAGGTTTCTTCATAGTCAATGCCATGAATTTGTTTGAAACCTTTGGCAACCAGTCGTGCTTTTTAAGTATGCACCGTGCCATCCACGTCAGTCTTCTTCCTGAAGATCCATTTACACCCTATGGGTTTTACCCCTTCAGGTGGTTCCACCAAAGACCACACTTGGTTCTGGTACATGGAGTCCATCTTAGATTTAATGGCTTCAAGCCATTTAACGAAATCTAGATTCGATATAGCGTCTTCGTAGGTTCCGGGTTCATCGTCTTGGTAGACTAGTACGTCACCATGTTGCGTCACGAGATAACCGCATCTCTCGGGCTCATGGCATACTCTCCCAGATCTACATAGCTCTTGTGCTACCTAAGGTGGTTCACTTTGATCCACAAGTTGTTGAGTAACCTCCTAATGATGCTCAACCACTTCCTGTGGCACATCATCCCGTCCTTTGTCTCCTTTGGATACCCCACAAATATACATTTACAGGATTTTAGGCTCAGCTTGTTCGAAGTCAATTTCTTAACATAAGCTTCGTAACACCCAATCCTTAGATAAGACAAGTTGGGCTTTCGCCCACTCCATAACTCATATGGAGTCTTATCTACAGACTTGATGGCACACGGTTCAAAATGTGAGTCGCAGTCTCTAGGGCATAACCCTAGAACGATACAGGTAAATCACTAAAACTCATCATGGACCTAACCATGTCAAGTAAGGTTATATTCCTCCTTTCAGACACTCATTGTGTTGGGGTGTATAAGGAGGGGTGAGTTGTGATACTATCCCACATTCCTTCAGGTACTCCGAAAACCCTGAGCGTAAGTATTCACCTTCTCGATCCAACCGAAGAGCTTTAACACTTTTACCCAACATATTCTGTACTTCATTCCTGAATTCCTTGAATTTATCAAAGGCTTCAGATTTATGTCTCATAAGGTAGACATAAGCATATCTATTGAAATCATTAGTAAATGTGATGAAGTATGAATATCCACCTCTGGCCTCAACTGTTAGTGGACCACATACATCACTATGGATGATGCCTAACAACTCAGTAGCCCTTTCACCTTGTCCTGTGAAAGGAGACTTGGTCATCTTGCCTAACAGGCATGACTCGCATACCTCAAATGACTGAAAGTTAAAAGGGTCCAAAACTACTCCCAAACAATGCTTTTGACACCTTGTACCTCTCATGTCGAGCATTTGTTTCGAAAAGCTCCTTGAGGTGTAGAATAATGGAAGAAGCATCCATATTCTCATGCTGCTTTTGCAGCATAGGTGTCATCGATGCTAACATCAAGCATTGAACGCTATCAGCATCATCAAGGAACTTTTGATAAGTATCCTTTACTTCCTAAGCGGCATCAGGATCATGCTCAGCCATATATGGCTTTTCAAGGATATACAATTTCTTTTCTGACTTGAGTATAATCCGAAGATTACGATAGCAGTCTGAGAAATTGGATCTATCCAACCTGTTTTCTTTCTCGATTATCGGTTGCAGGTTCATAATGCTCATTTTGATGAATCTACAATTGCAGAAAAAATAAAGTTATTATAAAGTTCATTATTATTTAATATGGTCCTTTATTAAACGATGCTCCCACTATTTTACTCAGGTCAATAGCCCTCACTATTAACTCGGGAAAGCCCGTTGATTTTCCTAGTGGACCGATATCCCATCCTACCCATTTCAAACCTTAGCTTTGGCGAACAAGCCAAAATGAGTTGATTAGGTAGGCCAACAAACTTAATCCACACCAGTTGATAGCTCCTACTATCAACCTCAAATGTGAAAAAGCCAAAAGCCAATCACATAATCCAATGGCTCCAACCATTGTCCTCAAGTGTGATTCTCAGTATCAGTAGAGTGGACACTACATGTCACCACGTACACACAATATGTGTACTGCTCTACTATGCCTATGACGTGTTTATCAACCTTTGCTTTGGTGAACAAGCAAAACCGTCATTTTAAGTCGACCCATCACCATTAAGGAAAACTCCAATGCATTTTAACCTCCCACTGGTAGAAGTGTACTCTTCGCTTTGGCGAACAAGGTTTCGACGAACAGTGGTTTGATTAAAACCATGGTGATGGAAGGCTTACGTGACTTAATATACTTTAATTGAGGGTTTGTTATTTAATGTCTCACCAGATTATTATCTTTGTTAGAATGACATTGTTTAGCATGTTATTCAACATTTAATGTTAGCATGCATTCTAAACACAATATTAAAACATGTCAGTACATGGCCCAACTAAAACTGATTTCCTCGAGCCTAGAGGAATCGGTGGGTCATGATAAGAGTGTAATTTAGATATTTTTATTCCTTCCATATTATGTTTTTTTTGTTATGTTTTATGCCTATTTGAGTTGATTAGAGTTTATTTTGTGAGTTTGGCATAGTTGGATAGACTTTAGGAAATAAGCGATAAAAGATTAGGAAATTCCAGAATTGTTGTTATTCTGACCAGTGCTGCATTTTTCAGGTTTTTCAGAGAGCTAGATTCCTTGATTGTAAAAGTGTTCTTCAGAGAAATTAAAGTAGATGAATCAAGCTTTTCAGGAAGGTATTATGGCCAAGAATTCGAGTTCGTTTGGGTTCTCAGTAGTTGTTGCAAAACCGGACTTGGAATCCTAGTTGCAAAAAGATTCCTTAGCTGAGTATTGGATCTTTGAACGGGCCTAATTGGAGCATCAGATATCGAAAGCAGATGATTCAAAGCCCAGACTCATCTACACATCCTGGACTACAATATTTATGAAGTGATGGAGGCCAGAAAAGATCTTTTACATTGTGAGAATCCTGGTGCAAGCTGGAGACGAATTTTGGAATCCATATCTGATAAGATTTTGTCAAATCTGGAAGTCTATCTTCTAGGAAATGTCTAGGAAAGAAATTCTGTGATTCTTCGGAAAGAATTAAGGAAAACACATGTTATTTAATTAGAAATTTTTAGGTGAAAAGGGGGGGAGGGAGTAGAGTTTTAATTTTTAGAGTTTTTGCTTTCTAGATCAAGATGTGCGGCTAATTTCCTTCTTCAATTCAAGGGGATTTTGAAGCCTAATTTCATGTCATTGGTGTAAATTAACTTCAGTAATGTTGTTCTCAATCTCGTTTTTATTATAATTGTTTATGTTATTCTGATTTAATTGTTTGTGATTCTTGTTTGAGTGATTTAGTTTTGGCCTGCTAAGTTGTTTAATCAGAATTTACCTGTTAGAATTAGGAATTGTGATACGTAATCATCCTTTTTCTATTCAACGAGTGACGCATGATGATAGCTGATTACGGACAAGTTTTCGGTCTATTTTCTTGAATAACATAACCTAAGTTAAATAATCCGAGCTTGCGTGATTGTTGCTTAGATTGATCTATTCTCCTAATTCTTAAGGCTGCCATTGAATTAAATTTAGAGAGCTTGTTCTAGGTTGTTCAAGGGTTAGTATCTACTTGAGGAGCTTGTTTCAGTAAAGACAAACTAAGGGAGAATTCGGGTAACAGAGCTTGTTGTTTCCGAGGGTCAGTAGTTCCATAATGACGAGATAGAACAGTGTTACGGTTACTTTATGTCCAATGCATGTTTAGGTGGATATTGAACCGAGAACTGATTGTTTAACCTGATATTTTATTTCTCTGTTTTGCTTTAGTTTGCCTTGATTATAGACCCCCTTTCATTACTGTTGTCAGGTTTACTGTTTAGAGTTTAATTTGCGTTTCTGTTGTTTTTATTGTTTTAGAATATAGAAATTAATTGAGTCATTCCCTGTGGGATCGACCCTTGCTTGCCCTTTATACAATTCAATAGTTAGGTTAGTAAGGTTAATTAATTTGGTGCATTCGACACGCTACCAAATTTTGGCGCCATTGCTGGGGAGTGGTATTTGTCCGATTTTTTTTTAATTTCTAAATACTTTTTTTTTTTTTTTTTTTTTTTGTGATTTTGTTTAATCAGTGCTTAGTTGTGTTTTTTTATTTTGTTTTGTTTTGTTTTGTTTAATTGTGATTGTTAGGTTCTTGAAGAAAAAAAAAAAAAAAATTGAACAGTAGCACTATTCAACATGAACAGTAGTACTATTCAGTACTATTCCTAAGAGAAATTTTGGTTGAACTAGGAGTGTTGCGAGTACCCGTTTCAAAGAAAACAACATTCTGAGCAAGACTAGAAATTTTCTAGCCCCACCCTCTTGTCCTCAAATTCGATTGTTTAATAGGGTTTTTAGCCAATTTTTGTTGCTGTCAAGAAAAAAAATTATTTTTTTATTTATTTTTTATTTTTGTATTATTATTATTTTTATTTATTTAGGCTTAATTTTTTGATTTTAGTGGTTTATGACTTGATCCAATTCTACAGGAGAGTTGGAATTTGATCCAGAAATCAAACGCAGTTTATGGAAGTTGCGAAAAGAGTCACGTCAAGCAAGTTCTTCATCTCCTGATCTAAATATAGCCCTTGGTTCGGCATCCCATAGTTCATCCAGTGATCCGGATTCAGAGATAGAAATAGAGATGGCCACTAGCAGAACATTAAAGGAGTTGGCTGCCCCTGATTTTAATCAGCAGCCTTTATGTATTCAGTACCCTACTTTAGATGTTGCTTTTGAATTGAAGTCTGATCTAATTCACTTGTTGCCTACATTTCGTGGTCGTGTAGGTGATGATCCAAATAAACATCTCACGTTGTCTATTCAAGCATGAAACCGACTGGAGTGACAGAGGAGCAGATTAAGTTGCGAGCTTTTCCTTTTTCGTTAGGGGATGATGCAAAGGATTGGCTGTATTATTTACCATCAGGGACAGTCACAACATGGAACGAGATGAAAATGATGTTTTTAGAAAGATATTTCCCAGCATCTAGGGCTGCCACCATCAGGAAAGAAATATGTGGGATAAGGCAATATAATGGAGAGACGTTGTATGAGTATTGGGAGCGATTCAAGAAGCTATGTGCAAGCTGTCCTCACCACCAGATAAGTGATCAATTGATAATTCAGTATCTTTATGAAGGATTGCTGCCTATGGAAAGAATTATGATATATGCAGCAAGTGGAGGTGCATTGGTGGATAAGACTCCTAAAGTTGCCAAACAGTTAATCTCAAACATGGCTGCCAATTCCCAACAGTTTGGTACAAGACATGATGCGCCACCTAAAAGGATGAATGAGGTAAGTACATCTTCCATTGAACAACAATTATCTGATCTTACCTCTCTTGTTAGACAATTGGCTATAGGGAATACGCAACAAGTAAAAGCTTGTGGGATATGTTCGACAATGGGACACCAAATGGACATGTGCCCAACACCTCAAGAGGAAGGGACTAAACAAGTCAACGCAGCAGGAAACTTTCCTAGACCACCGAGGCAACATGATCCTTACTCCAACGCGTACAATCCAGGTTGGAGAGATCATCCGAATTTCAGTTATGGAGGAAATAGACAAGTAGGAGGTGGACAGAATTTCTTCTAAAATAGACAACAACAAAGTTTTCAACTGAAGCAACCTGCCTCACAGAGTTGAAACTCATCCCTGGAAGATATAGGTAAGTCCCTTACTTTGAATACCAAACAGTTTCAACAAGATACAAGATCTAGTATTCAAAGTTTGGAGAATCAGATGGGTCAAATGGCAACTGCTATAAGTCGTTTAGAGGCTCAAGTTGGAGGGAAGTTGCCTTCTCAAACAGTGGTGAATCCAAAGGAGAATGTGAATACAGTGACGCTAAGAAGTGGCAAGAAAGTGGAAGAACCAAAACTGGACAATCCAAGTGTAGCAAAGGAAGCAGAGATTGAAGATGAAATTGAGAAAGAAGAAGCTACAACTAAATCGAAGGTAATTCCTAACCCTTCAATTCAACTTCAATCTAATACTTTACCTTTTCCTGGCAGATTCGCGAAGTCAAAGAAAGAAGAGAAGGATAAAGAAATTTTGGAGATGTTTTGCAAGGTGGAAGTGAATATACCTCTGTTGGATGAAATTAAGCAAGTGCCAAGGTATGCGAAATTTCTTAAGGAGCTATGCATCAATAAGCGGAAGTTGAACGGTGATGAGAAGATAATAATGGGAGAAAATGTGTCAGCAGTTTTCCAAAGAAAACTTCCTCCCAAATGCAAGGATCCAGGTATGTTTACAATTCCGTGTAAGATAGGTAACACCAGGATTGAGAGAGCTATGTTAGATTTAGGAGCTTCGATTAATGTTATGCCACGATCTATTTATGCTTCATTAAATCTAGGTCTTGTGAAAGATACTGGTGTTATTATCCAATTGGATGATCGCACTAATGCATACCCTGAAGGGGTAGTTGAGGATGTTCTTGTGCAGGTCAATGAGCTAGTGTTTCCTGTTGATTTCTACATTCTGGATATGGATGATTCCTCTTCTCCTGACCCTGCACCTATCTTACTACAAAGACCATTCCTAACTACAGCTCGAACAAAAATAGATGTTCATGATGGTACCCTCACGATGGAATTTGATGGTGAAGTAATTCGTTTTAATATTTTTGATGCCATGAAATATCCAACAGATGTTCAATCTATTTTTGCTATTGATGTTGTTGATCCTGTTGATTCCATAGTGCAAGAGGTCTTTCAGTTGAATAATGCAGATGAGTTAGAGGTTGCCCTTCTCAACCATGTGGAATCAGAGGAGAAAGGAGAGATGGAGCTCAGTGAAGAATTGAAGGAGACAGTGGCAGCGTTACATTCTTTAAAACCGATTCCAGAAAGGTATGGAGTTTCTTTTATAAAGCTCCCTGATTCTCATGAAAAATTGTTGCCTTCTGTTTTGCAGGCCCCTATACTGGAGTTGAAGCCATTACCGAGCCATTTGAAGTATGTGTACTTGGGAGAGAATGAGACACTGCCGGTAATTGTGTCAAAGAAGTTAACACCCAATCAAGAAGAGAAACTAGTTCGAATGTTGTGGGAGCATAAAGAAGTGATTGGTTGGACCATAGCTGACATTAAAGGGATTAGTCCTTCCATATGCATGCATCGGATTCTGTTAGAGGAAGGAGTCAAACCGACACGAGAAGCGCAGCAAAGATTAAATACACCGATGATGGATGTGGTGAAAAAAGAAGTCCTAAAGCTTTTAGATGCTGGGGTAATTTATCCAATTTCTGACAGTAAGTGGGTAAGTCTAGTACAAGTTGTCCCCAAGAAATCTGGTGTTACAGTGGTGAAAAATCAAGACAATGAGTTGGTCCCTACACGTATTCAGACAGGCTAGCGCGTGTGCATTGATTACAGGAAGTTGAACTCAACAACTCGAAAAGATCACTTTCCATTTCCCTTTATTGATCAAATGCTGGAGAGGTTAGCTGGTCATATTTATTACTATTTTCTTGATGGATTTTTAGGGTATAACCAGATTGTTATAGTGCCAGAAGATCAAGAGAAAACGACATTCACGTGTCCATTTGGTACTTTCGCCTACCGTCGAATGCCGTTTGGTCTTTGCAACGCTGTAGCCACTTTTCAGCGATGTATGGTAAGTATCTTTTCAGAATATGTCAAGTCAATCATAGAGGTTTTTATGGATGATTTTAGTGTCTATGGTGATTCATTTGATAAGTGCTTGCATAACCTTACACTGATTTTAGACAGATGCATTGAAACTAACCTTGTACTTAACTGGGAAAAATGTCATTTTATGGTAGAGCAAGGTATAGTTTTGGGGCTTATTGTCTCATCTAAGGGAATAGAGGTTGATAAGTCTAAGATAGATTTGGTTACAGCTTTGCCTTACCCCACCACTGTGCGGGAAGTTCGATCTTTTCTTGGCCATGCAAGTTTCTATTGGAGATTTATCAAGGACTTTTCCAAAATTGCATTGCCTCTATGCAGATTGTTAAAAAAGATGTGGATTTTCAGTTTGATGAGCAGTGAAAGGAGGTATTTGACAAGTTGAAAACATTGTTGACGACAGCACCAGTGATACAACCACCTAATTGGGAGCTACCTTTCGAAATTATGTGTGATGCGAGCAATTTTGCATTAGGTGTTGTTTTGGGTCAACGAGTTGGCAGAGCATGTCACGCCATTTATTATGCATCTAGGACCTTGAATGGCACCCAGCTTAATTATTCTACAATTGAAAAAGAACTTTTATCTGTTCTTTTTGCTTTAGAGAAATTTCGGTCATATTTGTTGGGTGCTAAAGTCATTGTTTTTTCTGATCATGCAGCTCTTAGGTACTTGCTCACAAAGAAGGAGGCAAAACCAAGGCTAATTTGGTGGATTCTTCTCCTCCAGGAATTCGATTTGGAGATTAAAGATAAAAAAGGAGCAGAGAATGTTGTAGCAGATCACCTTAGCCGTTTGGTTCGTGGCAGCAATGAACTTCCTTTGCGAGAAACATTTCCAGATGAGCAATTGTTTTCCATTGAAATGGCGTCACCATGGTATGCAGATATTGTCAATTTCTTAGTTACTAACGTGTTGCTAAATGATTTGACTAGAGCTCAAAACGACAAGATCAAGAGTGATGCTAAGTATTATGCTTGGGACGATCCATATTTGTGGAAGCATTGCACTGACCAAGTGATAAGAAGGTACGTACCTGAACATGAATTTACTCTATCCTAACCTTCTGTCACACCTATGCATGTGGAGGAAATTTTGGACCACAGAGGATAGCTCGTAAGGTATTAGAATGCGGCTTTTATTAGCCATCGTTGTTCAAGGACACCTACATGTTCTGTAAGTCATGTGATAATTGCCAAAGAATAGGAAACATTTCTCGTAAAGATCAAATGCCATAATCTCCCATATTTATTGTTGAAATTTTTGATTTTTTGGGCATTGATTTTATGGGTCCATTTCCTGTTTCCTTTGGTAATGTTTATATTCTATTAGCTGTTGATTATGTTTCCAAATGGGTGGAGGCAAAAGCCACCGAACTGACAATTCAAAGGTTGTTGCAGATTTTGTTAAAACTAACATTTTTGTCAGGTTTGGGATACCAAGGGCCATCATCAGTGATAAGGGCACTCATTTTTGCAACATGACAATAGAGGCATTGCTTAAGAAATACCATGTCACACACAAGGTCTCCACATCATACCACCCACAAACCAATGGCCAAACGAAGGTATCAAATAGAGAGATCAAGTCAATTTTGGAAAAGCCAGTGAACCCCAACAGGAAGGATTGGTCTTTGGGATTAGATGATGCATTATGGGCATACAGAACAGCATATAAAACACCTATTGGCATGTCCCCATATAGATTAGTGTTCGGTAAGTCGTGTCATCTTCCAGTAGAATTAGAGCACAAGGCTTATTGGGCAATCAAGCATTGCAATATAGAGATGAAGAAAGCCAGCGTTAATAGGAAGTTGCAATTGCAAGAACTTGAGGAGTTGAGGAATGATGCCTACGAGAGTTCACACATATACAAACAAAGACTAAAGCCTTTCATGAGAAGATGATCTCAAGGAAGCATTTTTCAGTTGGACAGAAAGTCCTTCTTTTTCATTCAAGGCTGAAGTTATTTCCAGGTAAGTTACGTTCTCGTTGAGTGGGACCTTTTATTGTGACTAATGTTTTTCCTCATGGTGCAGTAGAAATACAGAGTTTGATAACAAACAAGGTGATTAAGGTCAATGGACATAGGCTTAAGCCTTACTATGAAGGGTTCCAAGTTTACATTATTGAGGAGGTGGGATTGGAAGAGTCGATACATTGAGTAGTGATGACCATGCAGAGAGTCGAGCCAATGACGTTAACCAAAGGCGCTGCTTGGGAGGCAACCCAAGAATTCAGATTTGATTTTCTTTTCCCTTGACTTTAGTTTTTTTAGTTTTGCCATATTTTTTTGTTTTATTTGTTTTATTTGCTTGTCTCTACATTTGGGGTATTACATTGGGGACAATGTAAGTTTTAAGTGTGGGGGAGAAGTTAGGCTTGGATGGGTTTTATATTCTGTTTTTATTTTATTTTATTTTTTTATTCTCTTTTTTTTTATATATATTCTGTTTTTTTAGGAGTATGTCTCTGTTTAAAAAAAAAAAAAAGTCATGTCTAGTGAGGTTTATGCTTTAAGTCATGTCTTTGAACGTCTAGTGATGCATGAAATAATAACTTGACTTTGTGTTGAGCATATTCCTTGACTTAGGATGTTAGCAATATTTCATAAAATAGAGTTAATCATATTTGAATCTTTATAGTTTTGAAATAATATGTCTTGAGAAGTTGTGTGAACTTGGTGATGAAGCATGATTGAGGAGTGTATAACAACCCTCAAAAGAAAGAAAAAAGAACAATTGTTTCTCTTAAGCTAGTCCTAAATTTGGGTTTAAGCAAATAGAAAAAAAATAAAATAAATAAAGGTATGTGGTGAGTCGAGATGGAGCGTAAACGCACTCACTCATAAACACAACCATAAAATGAGATGGAGCATAAAATGCACTCATTCTTTTCAAAAAAAAAAAAAGTTCTAGTTTGCTACCCAGTTTGTAGTAGTAAAGAGAAACAGTTGAGGAAAAGTTGAGGGGTGAGTTGTACATGAATTGGTTGTGATTAGTTTCCTTGTTTGCATTGACTGATTGAGAGTAATTATGGAAAATGATGAAGAGATACGAATGTCATTAACTCTACTTTATTTTATCTTTGTTGCTTCCTAAGTTAGGTATGAATATGCATGGATTAAATAGTGTTGCTTATGCATCATGATGGTGTTCTAGATATGACTTGAGTGTAGCTTTTCTTTAGTGTTTGAATTAGTTTGCCCGAGGACGCGCAAAAGCTAAGTGTGGGGGAATTTGATAAGAGTGTAATTTAGATATTTTTATTCCTTCCATATTATGTTTTTTTTTGTTATGTTTTATGCCTATTTGAGTTGATTAGAGTTTATTTTGTGAGTTTGGCATAGTTGGATAGACTTTAGGAAATAAGTGATAAAAGATTAGGAAATTCCAGAATTGTTGTTATTCTGACCAGTGCTGCGTTTTTCAGGTTTTTCAGAGAGCTAGATTCCTTGATTGCAAAAGTGTTCTTCAGATAAATTAAAGTAGACGAATCAAGCTTTTCAGAAAGGTATTATGGGCGAGAATCCGAGTTCGTTTGGGTTCTCAGTAGTTGTTGCAAAACCGGACTTGGAATCCTAGTCGCAAAAGGATTCCTTAGCTGAGTATTGGATCTTTGAATGGGCCTAACTGGAGCGTCAGATATCGAAAGTGGATGATTCAAAGCCCAGATTCATCTACACATCCTGGACTACAATTTTTATGAAGTGATGGAGCCCAGAAAAGATCTTTTACACTGTGAGAATCCTAGTGCAAGCTAAAGAAATTCTGTGATCCTTGGGCAAGAATTAAGGAAAACACATGTTATTTAATTAGAAATTTTTATGTGAAAAAGGGGGGAGGGAGTAGAGTTTTAATTTTCAGAGTTTTTGCTTTCTAGATCAAGATGTGCGGCTAATTTCCTTCTTCAGTTCAAGGGGATTTTGAAGCCTAATTTAATGTCATTGGTGTAAATTAACTTCAGTAACGTTGTTCTCAATCTCGTTTTTATTATAATTGTTTATGTTATTCTGATTTAATTGTTTGTGATTCTTGTTTGAGTGATTTAGTTTTGGCCTGCTAAATTGTTTAATTAGAATTTACCTGTTAGAATTAGGAATTATGATACATAATCGTCCTTTTTCTATTCAACGAGTGACGCATGATGATAGCTAATTATGGACAAGTTTTCGGTCTATTGTCTTGAATAACATAACCTAAGTTAAATAATCCGAGCTTGCATGATTGTTGCTTAGATTGATCTATTCTCCTAATTCTTAAGGCCACCATTGAATTAAATTTAGAGAGCTTGTTCTAGGTTGTTCAAGGGTTAGTATCTACTCGAAGAGCTTGTTTCAGTAGTGACAAACTAAGGGAGAATTTGGGTAACAGAGTTTGTTGTTTCCTAGTGTCAGTAGTTCCATAATGATGAGATAGAACAGTGTTACGGTTACTTTATGTCCAATGCATGTTTAGGTGGATATTGAACCGAGAACTGATTGTGTAACCTGATATTTTATTTCTCTGTTTTGCTTTAGTTTGCCTTGATTACAAACCCCCTTTCATTACTGTTGTCAGGTTTACTTTTTAGAGTTTAATTTGCGTTTTTGTTGTTTTTATTGTTTTAGAATATAGAAATTAATCGAGTCATTCCCTATGGGATCGACCCTTGCTTGCCCTTTATACAATTCAATAGTTAGGTTAGTAAGGTTAATTAATTTGGTGCATTCGGCACGCTACCAGGTCACCTAGGGGTCCTGTAATAAACATCTTGAGTCTTCAAGTATGGTTGCCTTGTCCTTTGTTCTGTCTTCAAGTACATTACAAAAACATCATTCTAAATTTACAATAAAATTAATTTTAAACTAATTTTACATCAACAAATTAGAAACCTCAATTTACATTCGAGGGGAATGAGATGAGAAGAGAATGTACTCTGAGAAGAGGAGAAACGTAGGACACGCAAGCCCTATTTAATAAATTATAGAACCATACATACCCAAAAATAATTTAGAACATTCACCATAGGTCATAAGGCTCATGTACCGTGCACCATGCAATATACAAACAAGTACATAACATTCATTTCAAAAACAATCAATTTTTTGAATCGAGTGGGTTATTTATTAATTACCCTCTTAAAATGTGTAGAATGATCATTGGCTTTATAGGTTATTTAAAAAAAAAAAAAAAAAAACTGCATTTCGGTCCATTCGCAGAAAGCACAATATTGGGGCAGTAGCCACGTCGCCGCGGCAAAACCTAGAAATCCCTAATATGAACAGTTCACGTTTTTTATAGTTTTTGTGTAATAACACGAATCCAAATCAAATCGAACGCACACACGTTCAACCAAGACATCAACCAACCAATATAACATCCATCAACACATTATTAAACCAATTTATCATTTGAATCATTCATCCAAAAGCAGATTTTTCATATTTTGCCGATTTTCAAAAATAACATGATATCAACCAAATACATGTTATAGTTCATACAATAAACTGTAAAAATTTGATACTCGAGCTTTGATACCACTGTTAGTGAACGACCCAGTTACGCAGCGGAAAACAAAAACATAAACTACATGGATCGTTCCTTAGAACCAAGATCCGGGTACAAAAATCACAGTTCATACAATATATATATTAAATCTGCAGAAAAATCTTTTCAAGGTTTAAGGAATCATACGCACGTTTGGAGGCTCCTCCAACTTTGTCTCTGAATGTATTTGCTACCAACCCAAGTGTAGGATCGAACCGATGTAGTCCACACAAAGATAATCGCAATGAACTACAGAGGGATTTGCTAGATCCTCTTCAGCATTAAGAACAAAGAAGAAATGAGGAGTATTTGATTTTTCAATCAAAACTAAAAGTGGCGTGGGAGAGAGTATTTGAGGCTGGAGGGTTTTGTTTTCAATGAAAAAGTAATGAATGAATAATCCCTTAACTTTTTCAATGAAACCTTTTTTCTTTTATATTGATCTTTTAATTGCCCTATTCCCATATGGAATGGGTTTGGGCTCCAACCCAAACACCCCATATTTCCAAATACTCCCAATTAGATATTTATTTTAATTCATCATTATCTCAATTAAAATCCATTAATATATATATATATTAACATTTAACAATAATGATAATTTATTTAAATATATGCTAATACATATTTAAATGTAACTTATTAAACTTTTCTAACAAAGAAATAAAAGGCTACGACCTCAACAAATTTAATTGCACTGTGAAATTACCAAAATACCCTTTCACCTAAAAAGACGAAAACGCCCTTCTTACTTCCTAAGTCTTAAATTATTTTCTATGTGTGTGACCATAGACTCCATCATACCGAAATGTATAGTATCGCGATTAACACCAATTAATCGTCCACTAATACATGACCAAGATTGACCTCTAGCAAGGCATCATGACACCTGATAGATTCGGATTCAGCAAAGTAGCTACCTGTCACGATATGGTTACCATACAATTTGATCATTTCATCATGCGTTATCTCGATGAGACAAAGGCATGAAATAGTGTCAACCTTCGGTTACTCTCGATATTATGTATTCAATTTATAGACCAATGACATGTATTATAAACTGGATAGAGCAACAACTCAATCCCACTGTGGCCACGTTTTAGTGTCATTGCCATATATTGAATTGCGCCATGAGATACTTCTCCCGTACCCAGGAGTGATGAATCCTCTGTCATCCACCATAGTCTTGATACACTCCTTGATGCAGCCAATCACCACCGTATTGACAGCTCTGAAAAGAACTGCGTTAGGCTAGTGTCAAACTACACCAATCGGTGCACAAGGCGCTCCGGTGATCTCAAGTCTAAGGATCACATGCACCACCATTCGTTAGAGGATTTGTTCCATAGACACTGGGGTTACCATCCATATGGAGTCCTCTGGTGGGTCAATCCAGTGAACTTGCTGCGGTGTATTCGCCTACAGCAAGCACCCATGTGTTGCACCAGGTTGTCACCAAACAACCTTGACAAGTGAGATCAGTCATTGTCTTTCGACAGGGTCGTTCAACACTATGATAGTCTTACCGTATTATCTGTGCCCTTACTTCAGAATAATATTGGGGCTACAGACATTTCTAGAATGGCTACCATATGTGCTCATAGGGTTCTCACTATCAAGATTTGAAACACTTGATACCCTTGTCATGGTTCTACCATTCTAAGGACATATATCAATACATATTGCAATAATAATGATTTACGCGATATAGAATAAAATGCCTTTTATTATTGATTAATGGACATTATTACAAAGAGTCAATTCTACAATAATTGATTGGCTCTAGGGCATCTACTCTAACAAAGGTAACTGTACCGTTAACAAGCTGCGGTTTTGCTGAATCCGAATCTATCGAGTGACCATGATGCCTTGCTAAGGGCCAATCTTGGTCTGTATGTAGTGAGACGATTAATTGGTGTTAATCCCGATACTACACACTGCCAATATGATGAGGAGCCTACGGATTACAAACTTAGAAGATAATTTAAGAATCAATTTGTGAGAAGGGTATTTTCATCTTTCAGGATGAAAGGGTATTTTGGTAATCTCACAGTGCAATTAAATTTGCTTTGGTTGTTGCCTGTATTTAATTTTAATATTAAAATTAAATTAGTGAGATTATATTTAATTATATGTATCTATGTATGAATTATTATTATTAATAATTAAATGTTAATATATTATTATATATTAATTGATTTTAATTATAATAATAATTAATTAATTAAAATACCATAAAGGGTGTGTTTGGTTGCAAAGGTGAACTAGAGTTGGAGCTCATGGCTATTCCTAAGTGGAATAGGGTTTTAATTGTTGCACTATATAAGTGCAACTTAAAATTAAAACAAATAAGAATTATTCAATGATAAAAAACCCTAGCCACCCTCTCTCTCTCTCTCTCTCTCTCTCTCTCTCTCTCTCTCTCACTCTCACGTTTCACTCTTGAGTGAAAAGAAAAATTTTCTTTTTCTTATTTTTTTATTCTTGAAGCTTTTTGATTGTTCTAGCAAAATAATCAAGGGTTCTGCGGATTGTCTTCGTGTGGATTTCCATGAGTGCGATCCTACTTTGAATCGATTAGCGAAGAATCACGTGAATAGTGTCAATGAACATTGTTTGGTGAACAGTGTTGATAAACAGTATCCGGTAAACAGTGTCGATGAACAATAGCAGGTGAACAGTGTTCGTGAGCGTAATCAGAGATATTCGGAGGAGCCTCTAAACGTGTATAAACATTGTGAATCCTTGTATGGATTTATCATATTGTTGTGATGCAAAATTTATAAACATTATAATCTATACCCAAATTTGGGATTATGCATATGATCGGGTCTTTATTTGTTTTGAAACTGTATTTTTTTACTGTGTAAACCCGATCACATACTAACGAAGAGATGCTTATGAGGTTTGTAGCTTTGGTTGGATTGTGAAGTACAATAATAATTATTTTTATTTTTATTTTCTGATGTGATATAGTCTGATAGTTGTACTTTCTCTGTCCATTAGCATCACGATTGTTAACTTCTGTTCTTCCTACTAAAAATATAACTGATCTTGTTCTGACATGGTCCAACTAGCCCCAATTCTCTTTATGATGATTTGCTCATTCTGGTATATTGCAGATTCTGCAAGATTCTAAGAAGAGGGCTCAGTATGACATGGTAACTACTCTTTTTCTTCTTTCTCCCTCTCTTTCTTTTCATTTACTTATGTATTCTTTCACTTCTAGTTTGTGATTCTATAGTCATTAGGTATCTTCGGTCTGTCTTTAGTATTGTTCGGTGTTTTTACAGGAGGCACTTAACTTTTACATGTTAAAGATTTCAAAATGTATGCATTTTGATTCTTGTGTCACACTAAAGGTTTTCAAATTTACTGAATCATTTTTTTTTAATCCTTATGATTAATGGAAGGGTGAAGTAGAGGCTCGGAGAATGTAGACCATATATACTGGTGGTGCAGAGGGGTTTAGATATGCTTATCAAACTCATTTCTCTGGTTCTTTCCATAAAATATTCTCTGAGGTACTTCTCATCTCCTGTTTTCATGTTTTCATCTTAATGTAGTCTATTGTCCTAAACTGTTAATATTGAAGTTAGGAGAAAGTGGATGGGCATCAAAAAACAGTTTCATACCAAGAATCACCAATAATGTCTACTTATTTGGTGGAAGTTGTTATTGGTTTGTTTGATTATGTGGAAGATCACACATCTGATGGTATGGTTATACTATATGTTCTGTTGACTTTTCTTCCATATTTCATGGTAATTCCTATAAGAAAAGTATATGTTCTGTTGACTATTTGGTGTACTATAAGAAAAAAATATTTTTGAAATATTAAGCTTGGATTAAATGTGTTAGTCAACTTAAAACTAAAATTGATATATTTGGTAGTAATTTATGAAGTTTGGTAGTAAAAAACACTAGGACATTTAGTGAGAAATATGGAAGGAGATCTGTTAGTTGTCTCTAATATGATCTGATTTCCATGTTACTAATTTGATTCTATTTGCATTGGAATAACTTATGTTAATTGCATAAGTAGCATTACTGAATATTGTTTCCTTTCTAATTTACGGGTGTCAAATTCAATAATACTATCAGAGGTCTAATAATTTTATGATCTCAGGTGCTAACTATTTTCCCTCGCCTTGTTGGCCTTCCATTAGAAAAGTTCCAGATGGCACTTGCTCACATACTACAGGTATGCATGAATTCTCTTGATGTGACTTCATAATTTGCTGTTTGGGTTCTGTTGGAATTGTTAAGACATTCAGGGACCCACTTGTTTTTGCCTACTTATTATAAGTGGTTGTCACATAGCTTTGTTACGTAATCCTTCTCAAAGGAAAAATAAAGCCACTCTGGTTGATTTTCTGAGAGGAGGTAAATTTTGATTGATTTAAGTCACAGATTCAAATTCAGCCTAAAGTTTTAGACAATATGCAAGGAGTGTCTTGACTTCCATTAGAAGCATGGATGCTTAGTTAACTTATGTTTAGACATTGTGAACAAATTGCTTGCTTTGATCTGTCATGCGATAGTGGCAGTGAGAGTTCCAAGCCAATTTTATGTGCCTTGGATTTCTCGCTATTTCTCTTTTGCTTGCTTTCTAATTCCAACAGTGAACTTGCTTTAGTTCATTTTGGTGATCTTGTAGTTTTTTCTTTGTGCGGAATTATTAAATGTTATAATGTTTTCACGTCATTTTGCTTTCCCCTTTGACTTGGAATCGGGAAAATTGCTAAGAGGTCATAATTGTTAATGGCGGGTTTTAAATTGCTATTTATTATAACATGCTATTTCACCTTTTCTATTGTCTTGGAATCGACAATTGCTAAGAATTCATAATTGTTTATGACAGGGTTCAGCTCATACTGGTCCAGCTTTAACTCCGGTAGAAGTGTTGGTTGCAATACATGAAATTGTTCCTGAGAGAGATGGCCTTGCACTGAAAAAGGCATGTCTTTTGTCATTCTGAACTTAATGGTCTTGGAACTTTACACTTTGGTTGACTGTGATGGTGATCTATAAACTACACATTCAGATCATACTTATTCTTCCCATCACCCTCTTGGTCCGTAACTGTTTTATCCCTTTTCACCTAATGGATTGATTTTTGTAATATAAGGCCGGAGAAAGCTTGTCCTAATTTTTACATAAAGAAAATATTCAAATTGGAATGCAGTTCCCTAGTTTGGGCTTGGTAGAGTAATTAGTAGAATTCTGGGGTTGCCCGATTTGAAACCAACCTGTTTCAGCTATGGTTGCTTAGTCCAAGCTAAGGCTGGATTGGTGTTGCTTTAGATTGTTTAAGTTCTGATTAAATAATAATGTCATTATGTTTGCTATGTTTGAGGAAAACACTGAATTGTGTGCTTTTGGATCTATGTTTAATCTTTTACCGTTCTTGAAGAAAGAAATATACCCAAATGCGAAGATCGATGAACTTAGAGGAGAATGGGCAATGTATATATCGAACTTTTTTTAGCTATAGATGTTTTCATTGATGTCAAGGCGTCAATGAGGGAAAAAAAAATGTATTAAACTTTTGTTGAATGATATATTATTATTGTTAAATTTCGTTTACTTAATTAGTATGGTTCAAAGATTGTTGAATGTTTAAATTTATTTATGAATTGTGATAATTGTTGTTGGTTGAGGAATATTACGAAGAATTTCATTGTATTATTCTATTATTTAATTGATAATAAATTACAAAATAAAAATATTTACAAAAAAAATCTTTGACAGTTTTAAGACTATCAATGATAGAAAATTATTATTAATAAAATTTGATTATTATTATTATTAAATTATTATTTTTTTGTTTTGGTTAAAATCTCGATAGTTCAAAGATTGTGAATGACTGGTTAAAATTCGGTTAAATCCTTGACGGGTAATAACTATCAAGAATTTCTTAACAGTTCAAAAACAATCACCATTTTTTCTTGACACTGGCTTCAATGACTGGTGAAGAATTGTCAAGAAACCCCTTCTTGATAGTTAGAAAGGGTTTTTTTCTAGTAATGTTATAATCTAGTATAAAGAGATATGTAACATTATATATAGAGAAATTTAAGTTGATTTTCTCCAAATTAATCATAATCAATAAACTAATTACAAAAAATAAATTGTGATGCATGATGCTATCAATGGAGATTAAATAATAAACTAATTAAGTTCTATTCGATAATTTAATTGGTAATAATTAAGAAAATAAACTAATTACAAAAATAAATAAATAAATCTTGACAGTTTTAAGACTGTCAAGAATTTGGTTAAAATTTGAAAAATAAAAACTAAATCCTTGGCAATTTAAAAATTATCAAGGATTTGATTAAAATTTGACTAAACCCTTGACAGTTAAAAACCTTCTTTTTTTAATAGGGGCTAAATGACAGCTTAAAAACTATCAAGAACCCAATAACTGTCGAGAATCAAGGTTTATATATATATGCTAACATGCTTGTGAATGTCTTCACATTTTCAAAATTATTTCAACTGTGTGCTCACATCTGGTCATAATGTGTGCACATCTGATTAAATGTTTTCTCACTTCAGTGAAATTTCTATTTTTTCTAGGGTTTGTTTCTTTATATGTGCTTACATTCGTTTTCTTCCAATTTTTCTCTGTGCCATTTTAAGCTCATTGTTGGTTCAATCTCTTTTGCTTGTCAATCTGACATTGTTGATTTCATCATGAATCCCGGAAGTTCTTCTCTAAAAGACAAGCATCACGCCTTGCTCGCAGAGCTCGACTTCAACAAAATTCGTCTGAAGATAAACCCAATTCTTCTTTGTCTTCGTCTGACCAAGACGAGCAATCCCCTTCATTGGCTGATTCACAAAATGCGACGTCCTCTTCACCTGAAGAGCCACCAGCCGAGAAACAGAAACTTTCGAAGTCTTCTCAAGTAAAACCAAAAGTCTCCAAAAAGCATTCGAAGCCATCTGAAGCAAAGAAGAAAAAGAAAGTGGCTGAAAAGTCTGCATCTTCAGGTTTTGTAAAACATACCACTTTTGTTTATTCTAAGGCTTTTTCTCATTTTAAGAAGCACATTATTTCAAGACCTATCATTTGTGAAGCTCATTTCAAATGAGATGATTTTCCTGAGGTTTTGTCCTTGCTGTCAAATAAAAGTTGGGTAGTCTGTTGAAGGTCTTGTGATTCATTCTCACACTCTTGTTCAAGAGTTCTATGCAAATTTTAGTAAGGAAATTGACAAACCTGGACCTCATTGCAACCAGATTTTTGTTAGGGGAAATTGGATTAACTTTGACATTGATTTTAGAAATGTGCTTGAGATGGTTCTTGTAGAAATCTAGATGATTTGCAAACTTTAGTTTGGATTATATGGTGTTTTCTCTGACTGGAGAGTCTATCAGTAATTGGCCTTAGTGTGGGTTAATTCAGCCGAATCCCTTGACACCTTTTTACAAGGTTTTGTTCAAAATTACCTTGACCAACTAGTCTCCTTCTTTGCACAATTCATCGGTTAGGTTAGAGAAGGGTCAATTGATTTTTGGTTAGGCACTGGTAAGAAAATACATCTTGCCTCTTTGATTTATAATCACATTAGAGATGCTGCTGAATCTCGAAGTACCTCTCAAGCCTTGCCATTCCCTTGCCTTATTTATAAGGTTGTTGCTCCTTATAAACCAAAAAGGTATGCCAATGAGACCCTCTTAAAGCTCAAATTGATTTCTTCAACCTCTTTTAGAACTCAGTCTATGTCAGCCCCTTCCACTTCAAGGGCAGTTCCATCATCAACTCCTGCAAGTTCTTTTGAGACTAACTCATGGCAATCCAAGCTGTTTAGTGACTTGCAGAATCTAGAAAAAATTGTTGGTGACATGCATCAATAGATGATCAAGCAGATGGGTGATTTGCAGTCCAGTTTTGAAACTCACATGGCTCTACTGCATTTAAGAATGGACAACCTTGAAGGCATGTTGAAAAAGAAGAAGGATGATCCTCTGTCTACTCCAGTCTCTCATGAAGAAGATCCTGCTCCAGCTCATCCAGCTCTTGTCTCTCTAATTCCTCCTACATCAGATCCCATTGAACCTGGTGAAGCTTCAGTCCCTGACTCTACCCTTTAATAGTGCTCAGTTTCTAACAGAGGTACAAGAATCAAGAGACCAGCTACGAGAGCAAAGTTTTCTATCTGAAGATCAAGTCGTCATTAAGGTTTGATTCAAACCTTATGAACAAAGAGGGGGAGCAGTTTCAGGATTTTAAAATTTTCTTGAAAATGGTAGAGTGCATTTCTCAGGGGGAGTTTTCACTCAGAGGGATTTTTCTATGTGTTTAAATTTATGTTGTTGTCAAACTATTTATTGTTTTCTGCTGAACTTGGTTATGTTTCTTCTGAATTGAATTTTTTTAATGTTGCTTCAATATTGCTTTGGGTTGCTTTCATATCTTTTTGCTAGTGATGTTGATATTACTTAGAGATATGTTTTTGTGTTTTGTGCTCCTCTCATATCTTTGTGTTTGTGGTGTTGATAAAGGTTGAGAGACGTTCAAATTGTACTTTGTTCATAAGTTTGACAAATGGGGGAGATTGTAAGTGTTTTTGTCAACTTATGAAGATTGTGTGCACATTTATTCTGATGTTTGCACTTTTGGTTGATTATGCACAATCATGGTTGTTTTAATTGTTTGCACATGTTTTGACATATTGCTATTTGTGTTCACATTTTATTTTTCATCTGATTGAATTGAACAAATATGTGTGCATATTTGTTCTTATGTGTAAACATTTTATTAATCATATTTCACAGTACAGATGTTTCTCTCACTTTACTCGTTCAGATATTTCATTCATTGACAGCTATCATTCTCTTCATGATGGGTTTGTTAAAAAGTGATTGAGGTTGTGTTAGACCTCCCATACGCAAGGTCTATAAATCCAAGGGCAGGGGAAGGAATAGGAGTAAGGGTACATTGAGTGTGAGTTTGTTAAGGGATGGTGAGCTGTGCAATGAGGGTGGTTAGTGCATGGGGAGGTTGTTATGGAAATGGACACGTAGCTGTCAATTAGTTATGGGATAGAATAATTAGCTTATAAAAGGGAGGGAATGAGGGAGGCAGGGGATATCAAGAATTATATTCATAGGTCTGATTGGGAGGTCCCCAGCAGCTGGAATTGCTGGGAATCTGTCTGTTATTTCAATTGTTTCTGTTTATGTTCTCTCAGTTCCAATTAATGCAATCTACCATTTTCTCTATTTTGTGCATATTCTTTTGTAGTGTGTGGTGTGTTACTGTGATTCACTGATTTGCAGGGGAGTTCCATCAGTTTGGTATTAGAGTTAGGTTGCCAACAAAATTTCACGCTGGGGAATGGTCAAATTGAAGATGGATAATAGGATGGACAATATGGAAAAAGAGATGAAGTCAGTATAGGAGGATATGAGTTCAGTTAAGACTGATGTGGGTAGCCTTAAAGAATACTTGACCGAGATGAGAGAATTGTTGAGGTTGAGAGATGAGAGGGAAGAGAAACGTTATCGCGAAAAAGAGAAGTCCCAGTCATCTTTCGAGAATACGGGTTCCGGTGATGGCCGAGAGCAAGGACAAGAAACAATCGGGGAAAGTGGGAAAGAGGAGAGGAAAGCCCGGAAGCTAGAGCTTCAAATTCTTAGTGGAGAATACCCTTTTGGATGGACCTTTTGCGCAGACCGTTACTTTTCTATTAACAAATATGGACCATCAGAGATGGTGGAGGTCGTGGCTGTTTGCATAGAGGGTAGGGCGTTAAATAGTACCAATGGGTGGAAGGATGAGAACCTTTCAAGTTATGGGAAGAGTTCAAGGCTGGTCTAATCGTGAGATTCCAGCCGTCATTCCAAGGGTCTGCACACGAGGCGCTGGTGGCACTGAAACAAAACTCCGCTGTGACTGAATATAGGGAAGACTTTAAAGCCCTTACAGCACTGTTGAAAGATTTGGGTGAAGAATTGTTAATGGGAGTTTTCATCAATGGGCTTAGGGAAGAAATTAGAGCTGAGTTGAGAGTGTTGAGGCCCAACTCCCTCCAAGAGGTTATTAAGCAGGCCCATCGTATGGAGGAAAAAAATTGGGTAATGGATAAGTGGCGGCCCAAACCCTTTATAGCCCAGGTAGCCAAAGAGATTTACACATGGGTATCCAGCAGACCAGATCCAACCCGGCCCGCGTGGTGGTCCAACCTAGCAAGGATATCCAATAGCCTGGATCCGACCTGACCCGCTTAGTGGCCTAACTCAACAAAACCACCAAAATCCAGCCAAGTTACGTCATCTCACGCACCTGATAGGAGAGAGAGAGCACCAAAAACTGGAGTCACGAGCTTTCGAGGGGGATCAAGAGGGAATTTCCGATGGTTGTCTGAAGCTGATATCCAGTACAAACGAGAAAGAGGGCTATGCTTCCGATGCGACAAAAAATTCAACCCAAATCATCGCTACCAGAGTAAATCATTACAGATCCTGTTGGCATTGGAGGACGATGAAGCTGAGAAGGTGAAACTCCACCAAAAAATGACGAAACTCCACCAGAAAATGACGAAAATCCCAACCCAGAAGGTGACAACTTGGCTCTGTCCATGAACTCCATTGTGGGTATATCATCAGATCACACCTTGAAGGTAGAAGGGCAAATTGGGAATACTGATGTAGTGGTGTTGGTTGACAGTGGAGCATGACACAACTTTATTTCATAGGAGTTGGCTAGGAATTGCAATGGAAAAGGGGAAACGATTTGGGGTGATGGTGGGAAATGGAGTCACGGTGAAAGGGGAAGGGGTATGCCGACAGGTTCCTCTGGATGTGCACGATTCAAATTAGGCAGGATTTCTTTCCTTTTCAGGTGGGAGGAGTTGATGTAATATTAGGCATTACGTGGTTGAGTTCCTTAGGGAACGTATGTGCTAATTGGCAGAAGTTGACCATGAGGTTTGAAGTGGATGGGGTCAGAGTCAGTTTACAAGGGGATCTGTCTTTGGTAAAGTCTGTTGTCTCCCTGAAATCAATGTTACGGTCCATCAACAGCACTAAGGGAGGATTTCTGGTGGAATGTTGTTCAATTGAAGGGAAGCTAATGAACCTAGGTGAAGATGTCAGTCCGCAAGTTCAGGTAGTCTTAGATGAGTCTAAGCACCTTTTTTACCAGCCCTCCAAACTTCCTCCACACTGTACCCATGACCATGCCATAAACCTTAAAAAAGGTGCCCAAACCCCTAACATCAGACCCTACAAGTATCCCTACTTCCAGAAAAATGAAATTGAAAAATTGGTGGAGGAAATGTTAGCCGCCCATATCATCCAACCAAGTACCAGTCCGTTTGCCAGCCCAGTGTTGTTAGTCAAGAAAAAGGATGGGAGTTAGAGGTTTTGCGTGGATTACAGGGTCCTCAACGAAATAATAGTTCTCGACAAGTTTCCAATCCCAACCATCAAGGAATTGTTGGATGAATTGGCAGAGGCAACCATCTTCTCTAAGCTAGACCTTCGGTCAAGATATCATCAGATTAGGATCAAAGACGAAGACATTCCAAAACAGCCTTCCGAACACATGAGGGGCATTACGAGTTCTTGGTGATGCTGTTTGGTTTGACCAACGCTCCTTCAACATTTCAGTCACTTATGAACATCATTTTTAAGCAAGTTCTGCATAAGTTCATACTGGTTTTCTTTGACGATATTCTAATATACAGTCCCGACTTGGAATCCCACATTCAACACCTTTGGCAAGCTTTTCACATTTTAGACGACAATGAACTGGTGGTGAACTTAAAAAAAAATGCTTATTCGGGCAGCAGAAGTTGGAATACCTGGGGCACTTAATTTTGGCTCATGGGGTGGAGGCAGACCCCCAAAAAATTGCTGCTATGGTTTCCTGGCCCACACCCACCAATGTGAAAAATCTTTGCGGATTTTTAGGATTAACGGGGTATTATTGCAGATTTGTTAAGGGGTACGGTAGCATAGCCCAACCACTTACGAGACTACTAAAGAAAAAAAAAAACTGTTTTAATTGGGATCAGGAGGCTCAGTAGGCCTTTCACACCTTAAAGGAGGCTATGACTTCAGTCCCAGTTCTGGTAGCCCCGGATTTCAACTCTCTATTCGAAATACACACATATGCCTCAGGCCACAGTATGGGAATTGTATTGGTTAAACAAAAACGACCCATAGCTTACTTAAGTAAGGTTTTCTCCCCTCAAGCTAAACAAAAATCAGTCTATGAAAGAGAGTTAATGGCTGTTGTTTTCGTTGTGCATAAATGGAGTCCTTATTTATTGGGTAGGAAGTTTATCATTCAAATAGATCAGAGAAGCCTTCAATTTCTCAAGGATCAGCAGATTAAGACCCCAGAACAGCAGAAATGGTTGTCCAAATTGATGGGGTTTTCGTTTGACATTCAGTGTTAGCCAGGAACCGCGAATAAGGTTGCTGATGCATTATCCCGATGAGATGAGGAACCAGAATTATCTTCTTTGTCGAAGATTCAGTTTGCGGAGTATGAGGACTTTGCAAGTGAAGCCCACCAGGATCCCAAGCTTAGGCAGCTAATCCAAGAGTTGATTTTGGAACCCAACAGCCAACCTAACTATAAACTTCGCCATGGCTGCCTCTTGTACAAGGACAGGTTAGTTTTGCCTAAAGATTATCGGTTTGTTCAGAAGTTACTAACTAAATTTCATTCCAGTCCCTCAAGAGGCCACTCAAGATTTTTTCGGACATATAAAAGGGTTGCCAATGTGGCTTATTGGGTGGGCACGAAGAAGGATGTCCAGGATTTTGTTAAAACTTGCACCATCTGTCAAGTTAATAAACACTCGGCTTTGAAACCAGTAGGGCTACTTTAGCCACTTCTTATTCCCACTCAGGCATTTGATGACTTGACAATAGACTTTATTGGAGGCCTTCCAAGGGCCAACGGATTTGACAGCATTCTGGTTGTAACGGATCGATTGACTAAATATGGCCATTTTTTACTATTGTCACACCCTTATACCACTAAGGAGGTAGCCTTAGTGTTCATAAAAGAGATAGTAAAGCTTCACGGTTTTCCTCAGACCATCATTTCGGACAAGGATAGACTTTTCATGAGTCACTTTTGGCAAGAGATTTTCATAGTATCAAGGACAGCTTTGAAGTTCAGCTCCACTTACCACCCTCAAACGGATGGCCAAAGCGAAGTGGTGAATAGGTGCTTAGAGGCATACCTTTGCTATTTCTGCAGCTCACAGCCCTGTCAATGGCCAAACTGGTTATCATAGGCTGAATTTTGGTACAACATGACATATCATAGATCCACTAAGATGACCCCTTTTAAAGCCTTGTACGGCCGTGACCCTCCGACTCTCCTTAAGTTCACTGATTACCCCTCTCAGGTTGATGAAGTAAACAATCAGATTCGTGAGCAAAATGCCATCCTTCAAGACCTTAAACATAACCTGGAAGTAGCACAAGTTGACATGAAAGACCAAGCAAACCACCACCGAAGGGATATCCAGTTTTCTCTAGGAGACTATGTATATCTTAGGCTTCAACCTTATAAATTTAAATCTCTCGCCACACGGTTGAACGAAAAACTGAGTCCCTGGTTTTATGGCCCTTTCCGAGTTTTGGAGAAAATTGGTCAGGTGGCATACAAGTTAGAACTGCCCACAGCAGCCCGTATTCACCCAGTTTTTCACGTATCCTAATTGAAGCACTCCTTGCATAGCTCAGTTCCTGTACAACCTCTGCCTTTTTGTCTCACAGATGATCTGGAACTTCAAGTTCAGCCTGAGGAAATGCTAGATGTGCAGACTCTTTTGGATGGTTCCATAGAGGTTCTCATCTGATGGCAGGATCTGGCTATTTTCGATACCACCTGGGAGTCTTTTGATGTCATCAACAGCCAATTTCCTCAATTCCACCTTGGGGACAAGGTGGCACTTCAAGAGGGGGGGGGGTGTATTGTTAGACCTCCCATACGCAATGTCTATAAATCCAAGGGCAAGGGAAGGAATAGGAGTAAGGGTACATTGAGTGTGAGTTTGTTAAAGGATGGTGAGGTGTGCAATGAGGGTGGTTAGTGCATGGGGAGGTTCTTATGGAAATGGACACGCAGCTGTCAATTAGTTATTAGATAGAATAATTAGCTTATAAAAGGGAGGGAATGAGGGAGGCAGGGGATATCAAGAATTATATTCATAGGTCTGATTAGGAGGTCCCCAGCTCCTCGAATTGCTGGGAATCTGTCTGTTATTTCATAAGCTAAAGGGAGGGGGGGGCATTGTTAGACCTCCCATACGCAAGGTTTATAAATCCAAGGGCAGGGGAAGGAATAGGAGTAAGGGTACATTGAGTGTGAGTTTGTTAAGGGATGGTGAGGTGTGCAATGAGGGTGGTTAGTGCATGGGGAGGTTCTTATGGAAATGGACACGTAGTTGTTAATTAGTTATGGGATAGAATAATTAGCTTATAAAAGGGAGGGAATGAGGGAGGCAGGGGATATCAAGAATTATTTTCATAGGTCTGATTGGGAGGTCCCCAGCTCCTCGAATTGCTGGGAATCTGTCTGTTATTTCAATTGTTTCTGTTTATGTTCTCTTTGTTCCAATTAATGCAATTTGCCATTTTCTCTATTTTGTGCATATTCTTTTGTTGTGTGTGGTGTGTTGCTGTGACTCACTGATTTGCAGGGGAGTTCCATCAGGTTGTTAAAATGTGTTAGCTACATGTACTGTTGAGATTCGTTGAGAATTGATATTTAATATCATCTTCTTCTTCCTTGCTCCTCAAACCTGAATATTTTCGTCTTTTGTTCTCTGAATATTTTACATAGTATATTCAGTCAAGTTCTATTTTGTTGATAATTCCTTGGCAATCTAATATCTTGTTGTTGAGTATTGTGAAGTGTGGTTCCTTTGTTAAAGCTTGAAGGAAGTTCAAGCTCATAAGCTGAAAGGTATTTTCGGTTGTCCAAGTTCAAGAAGAGCTTGAGCTATCCAAGTGGTTGCTTGGATCCAATCAGGTCGTAGCTGGGCAATTGTTCAATCAAGAATGTGGAGTTAAATTTTGTAAACAGTGAGTGTTTACTTGTTGATGTATTTAATTTCAGCTTTATATTGACATTTGGCTTGTTGCTATAGTGGATTTGATTGAGCTGGACTTGGTCTCATAGATGTAGGCTAAAATGATTTTTAGCCAAACCATATAAAAATACTTGGTTTGCTTTACTTTATGCTTTGGTTGCTTGATGTTGTCTAGATGTTTATTGATCATCCTGTCAAAGCTTCAAAGAACACAATCTAACCCATTCCGCTAAGTTTAAAGGACTCTTTAAACACTTTTACGAAATATATTTAGTTTGAAACAAGTGTAGAGTATACTTTAATTTTTATGCTTCTATATTTAGAAAGAAGAATAGTGAGCCTATCTTTTCTAATGCAAAACTCATAGTTAATAACTAGATTATATTACCTACTATCTTGCTTTTATTTCTAGTAATTAAGGTACCATCAACATATACTAAAGGGGCATTTGGTTCCGACAATGTTTTATTATCAAAAAGATACGATTACTAGTGAGATGGATAACCTTAAAGATTAATGGGTATAAATTATTATTGTGTTTAGTTCGTGTGGGTTGTCTAAATAATTAATTTGTTTGGTTGGCAATAATTACAAAATACTTGGATATTATTTTATTGAAATGTCATTTACAAGATTTTATATGAATATATTATTATTATCATTATCGTTATCGTTATCGTTATCATTATCGTTATCGTCATGCTATTGCTATCGTTCTTGTTCTCTTTATTATTTGCCCTAAATAATTAATTAACAAGGTTAAAGAAATAATCCAACAGTTTGGTTATTTGTTATTTGACATCAAAATGAGAGCATTTGTGTTTGAAATTTTTATTCAGTAAAGGTAAAATTGGAACAAAAATAGGATTACCAGAGTAATCTTAAATAACACCCTCTGAGTCGGTAATCACATAACATCTTATGGGTGGGTTTGGTTCAGGTTCATAAAAGATTATTCTGATAATCTATCTTTTAATATGAGGATTACCATGTTTGGTTGTAAAGTAAAAAAAAAATTCTAGTAATCTTCAAATACCAATAGTGGTTATTATACGTAAACCTGGGGGTAGTTCAATTACCGATTGAAAGATTGTTATTTTTTTATTACTAGGGTAATCCTAAATTTGCTCTAATTTTACTCTTGATTATTAAAAATTTTGAATAGAAATGGCCTCGTATGTCAACCAAATAACAAATAGACCAACTGATTGAGATTACTTCTATGCCCTGATAAATTGTTTTTTGAGATAGAAATACCCTTCATTTTACATAAAATTAATCCTAATTTTGTTACAATTTTACCCTTAAGTAATAAAATTTTTGGACAGTAATGCCTTATACTAAAAACTATTTACATAACACACAGCCACCTAAAATGACTGCCGGAATGACGCACGACTAGCTGGCCATGTGCCAATCTGGCCGTTTCTGGTCAAATTAGCGCACAGTCAACCATATCTGGTTGGTCGTGCATCATCCGGTGACTTTTGGCAACGGCTGACGGTGGTGGTCAGTGGTTGTCAAGCATCTTGGGTTGCTAGGGTTATATTGTTAACTTTTAATTTTTTTGTAGCTATGGTGTTTTAGCTAGATTCTCAAATATATTGAAAAGGAAGTGCAATCCAGCAACAGTTTCTCTCATAATTCTTTTATTCCTCCAATCAAACGTATTAATTATTTATACCCACCAATCTAACCAAACATGAAGCAATTAACATTCTCAGTAATCTATTAAGTAATCTATCCATTGGTAATCCTATATTTTTAGTAATAAAACATTCTCAAAACCAAACGTCCCATCACCTCTCATATTACTTAAGTAATAAAAAATTACCAGAATCTTTTATTACTTGCTGAATCAAAAAGGTAATGACCAGATTAAAAGATAGATTACCGGAATAATCTTTTTAGGGCCCTAATCATACATAGCCTAAGAGTGTACTTAAAGTATTATCTCTCTGAGAAATGAATAAGCATCGGATGTGGAGTTTTTAAACTCTCATATTTCTGAGGCCTCTTTCAACTTCTCAAACCAAACTCTCAAAGCTTGTTTTAATCCATGGAGTGTCTTATCAAGCTTGCAAAAATATTGAATTGTTGATTTATCTTCAAAACCCTCTTGTTGCTTTATGAATACATTCTCACTCAAGCTTTGATTTAAGAAAGCTTTATTTACATCAAGTTGTTAAATTCGTTTATCAATTAGCCTAGCTTTATATCTTCGTATTGATCTATCAGGTTTTGTATTTCATAAGAATCACCTAAATATTGCTCAACATGTTTTTATTCATTGTCTTTGAGTGACTTGTTCGCCAAACCAATGACTACAGACACTTGAAAAATGTCTAGATATGCCGAAATATCACCATGTTAACATTATTTTAACCTTAAAAGCATCCTAAAAACCGAATTCACCAAACGTATCCTTCAAATAATTTCAAAAACTATAAATTAAGCACCAACATCAAATTAAAATCCTAAAAATTGAACAAATACCCACATTAAGACATACTGGCAAATAACCACATTCAACCAATCAAAAAATAATTTCTCTATCAAATAATGCGTGAAAATTCACTCAAGTGACATACTTTTCTGTGTACTAGAAGAATAAGGGTGTAATAGTTAGTTCGGTTGTAATTTGTATAGTTAACATTGTTAGCTTAGTTAGTTAGTTGGTTAGTTAACTCCAGCTTAGTAGACTAACTCGTGTTACAATGTTGTATATAAAGAAACAGTTTATTCAATGAAAATCAGAGTTCATTTTCCCCAAATTACTTCTTCTCTGTATCATTCTTGCTTCTTCAATATGGTATCAAAGCATTGAAACTTCCACTTCTAAACGAAAAATCATATCAATTAATACCTACTTTTCATTCCAGATAAGCTCCGAAACACTTACAATTCCTCAATTTTTCATTTCAGACTTGGAATTTACAGCTTCTGTCATCTAGAATCTAGCTCATTTTTTGCTCAACTTGAGTTCTTGATTCTATTAGCTATTATGACAAATTCAATAGAAGAAGTAATTGTTCCTTCAATTGATTCCAACTCACTTCTTTATGTTCTTCTGTTAGATACACCAGGCTAATAGCTTGTTAAGACTGAGAATTATGGCATTTGGAGCCAAGCAATGACAGTGTCTCTTTGTGCCAAAAATAAACTAGGGTTTGTTGATGGCACATGAACCAAATTATCAGTACACTCTCGCTTAATTCCAGAATGGGAGAGGTGTAATTTGTTGGTCTTTGCTTGGATCTTCAATTCAGTTTCAAAGGAGATTTTTAATGGAATAGTTTACTCAACAAGTGATGTTCAAGTATGGCAAGATTTGAAGGAAAAATAACACAAAGTAAATGGAACCAGAGTGTTTGGTCTTCATCGGGAGATTGTTAATCTAACACAAGGAACCAACATAGTAGTTATTTACTACAACAAGCTCAAATCACTTTGGGATGAGCTTGATTCCTTAGTTAGCCTACCTACACCAGATAGTACTTCAGCAAAGGTGTATTTGGAACACCTTTACCAGCTGAAGTTGTTGCAATTTTTAATGGGACTAAACGACTCTTAATCCATGGTTCGAAGTCAAATTCTGCTCATGAATCCTTTACCAAGTGTTAAACAAGCCTATTCAGTTGTTAATCAAGATGAGAGTCATAAAATTTTGGTTGGAATGAATTTGAATTCTGAAGTGTCTACTGCATTCTATGCTCAATATACTAGAAATGGCAAGAGTCAAAGTCAGGGACAAACATATAAGGGAAAGAAACCATATATTGAATGTGAGTTTTGTCACATCCCTGGACATAGACAAGAAACTTGCTATAAGCTAAATGGATATCCACCATATTATCAGTTCATAAAGGGGAAGCCAAACTCTAAACCAAAAGCCTCTACTAATCAAGTGCAAATTTCTAAGTCATTGGATGTTGGTAATTATGGTACTAGAGGTTCAGGATTAGTAGTTGGCCCAGTTTTGACTACCGATCAATACAATCAAATTCTTTAGCTATTAGGAAAAGAGAATGTTTCTCCTCCGGCTACCAACCTTGCAAGTATTTCGATTGCTTTGTTGTCTTGATTTGATAACAATAATTGGATAATAGATACTAGAGCAGCTGATCATATGACCTTCTCTATCCTGCAATTTCCTACTGCCATAAAACCTTCTTCCAAATACCTTGTAGGATTACCTAATGGAACAAAAACTTATGTTAAGCATGTAGGATTTGTGGTTCTGGACAATAATCTATACTTATCAAATGAGTCCCAAATTTTCATCACAATTTACTTTCAGTTTCAAAGCTTACTATTTCTAACATTTGTTTCATCACTTTCTATCATGATGTTTGCCTCATTCAGGATCTTTGCAATGGCGAATTGAAGGGGATTGGTAAGCATAGTCAAGGTCTTTACTTTTTTTAATCCAAAATTGAAACTTTCATCCCTTGTATTAGCTTTAGGACAGATGAATAAGCATGTTTACGATGTTTTACATCCATCACCAGTTGTACCTTTTGATTTTAAATTGAGTAAAATGCATGTTTGCAATGTTCTATCGACAACTTTATCTCATACTTTTCCACTGTGGCATCAAAGGTTAGGGCATGTGTCTTATTCAACTCTGCCCTTTATTCATCCTAAATTGCCTAAGTCTGATAAACAAACTAGTTTACCTGCTTTGCATTGTCTTGTCTATCCCGTAGCTAAACATACCAGGTTACCCTTTCCTCATAGCACCTCCTAATATAAGAACAGTTTTGATTTGTTGCATATGGATGTTTGGGGTCCATACAGAACACCTACTCATGGAAATGCCCGCTATTTTCTTACTATAGTGGATGATCATTCTAGGGTGACTTGGTTGTTTCTTATGCAATTCAAGTTGGATATCTTTTCCACCATCAAACACTTCCTTCAAATGGTCCACACACATTATCACTTGATTCTAAAGTGTATTAGGACTGATAATGGTTTAGAGTTTTTCAACAAAGGTTGTCATGATTTGCTAAGTAGTCAGGGCATTGTTCATCAGAGTTCCTGTGCTTATTCTCCTCAACAAAATGGAATTGTTGAGTGAAAGCGTGGACATATCTTAGAGGTTGCTAGGGCTTTAAAAATTTAGTCTCATATACCCACTCATTTTTTGGGTTATTGTGTGTAAACAGCAGTGTATATTATCAATAGGCTACCTACCATAGTTATTCAAAGTCAATCTCCATTTGAAATTTTTTTTGCAAAACCTCTTGCATTGGATCATTTAAAGGTTTTGGATATTTGGCCTATGCTACAATCCTTACTTATAAAGATAAACTATCCCCTATAATTGTCCCTTCAATTTTCTTAGGTTATTTACTTACACAAAAGGGATATATTTTCTACAACTTATCATCTCATTCTATATTTGTTACACAGGATGCTGTTTTCTATGAAAACATTTTCCCTTTTGCTCTGTCAAAACCTTCTCAAGTTCCTTTTTCCCATTGATCCTAATTTCCTTGTTCTAGAATCAAATTAGTCACCTTCTTTAGACACTAGTTTCCCTACTGTCCAAACACTAGATTCTATAGCTTATGTTGTTCCCGTTGTTTCTTGTCATACTTTAGTTCCACCAACTTCATATTCTCCTTCTTCTCCTGCTATTCATCTTGTTTCACCTTTTGTCCTTTGTAGATCCAGCAGACATACTAAACCTCCATTTGGACTCAAGATTTTGTTTGTTCTACACTTTCTTCTAATTCTTTTGCTCTTTTTTCCTAGTATATATCCTATTAATGCCTTTGTCCCTTATGAAAATGTGTCTCTTTCCTATCAAGCCTTTTTGTTCAATCTCTCTTTAGTTGAACCCACCAACTTTTCCCAAGCTTCTAAAGATCAGCATTGGGTGGCTTCTATGCAGAAGGAAATCCAGGCTTTAGAGAACAATCCAAACTTGGTCTTTAGTGCCTTTGCCTCTTGGCAAGGTTCCCATTGGTTGCAAATGGTTTTATAAACTTAAATATAAAGCTAATGGCACCTTGGATAGATGCAAAGCCTGCTTGGTTGCTAAGGGGTATACAAAGCAAGTTGGAATTGATTATGTAAAGACATTTTCGCCTGTTGTGAAGATGGTCACTGTTAGGACCATTTTGTCTTTGGCTTCCATGCACAATTGGCCTCTTATCAGCTGGTTATTGATAATGCCTTCTTGCAAGGGGATTTGCAAGAAGAGATTTATATGACATTGCCCCAGGGATTTACAAGGCAAAGGGGCAGGATCTCGTGTATAGCCTTCATAAATCCATTTATGGCTTGAAACAGGCTTCTAGAGCCTGGAATTACAAGTTAACTACAGCCCTTTTGGATGGTGGATTTAGCAATCAAAATCAGATTATTCATTATTTCTTAAAAGGCATGATTCTCACATTATCCTATTATTAGTGTATGTAGATGATATTGTGATATTTGGGGATAATCAAGACATGATCAATGAAACTAAGCAATTGTTACATTCCAATTTTAAGCTCAAAGATTTAGGAATGTTGATGTCTTTTTTGGGATTTGAGGTGGCTAGATCTTCTAAGGGAATCAACCTATGTTAGAGAAAATATAAATTAGAGTTGATTTTGGAATCTGGTTTATCTGGATCAAGACCATTTGTTGTTCCCATGGAATCAAATTTAAAGCTCACTTCAGTAGCATATGACAATCAGTTTTCCTCCGATAGTGTTGGCAGTGATCCTTTGCTTGCTGATCCTTCTGTTTATCAAAGATTGGTAGGCAAACTCTTATATTTGTGCATGACTAGGCTTGATCTTAGCTATTCAGTCAGCCTTTTGAGTCAATTTATGCATCAGCCCAAGCAATCTCATATGACAGCAACCTTTAAGCTGGTGAAATATGTGAAGTCAGCTCCAAGATTAGGCCTCTTTTTCCCTGCTATCAATACCTTGACCTTATCAGCTTACAGTGATTCAAATTAGGGATCTTGTTTAATGACAAGGAAATCAGTTATTGGCTTTTGTATATTCCTTGGTTCTTCACTGATTTCCTGGAAATCTAAGCTTCAGGCCATTATTTCCAAGTCTTCCTTTGAGACCGAATATAGGGCCATGGCATCTATAGTATGTGAAGTAATTTGGCAGTGCAGCTACTCAAAGATCTTGGATTTTCCAGTGTGCTCCCTATCATTCTTCATTGTGACAACCAAGCAGCCAACCATATTGCTTTCAATCCCATGTTCCATGAGATGATCAAACACATTGATATTGACTGGCATATAGTCTGAGAGCAGGTCAAAGGTGGTCTCATTAGTACTACTTACATTTCTTTCTCTGAACAGCCAGCTGACATATCAATTAAAGTTCTTGGGAAACATCTGCATTACCACATGTCACATAAGTTGGGTGTGCTTGATCTTTACCACCCTCCAACTTGAGTGGGGGTATTAGAAGAATAAGGGTGTAATAGTCAATTCAGTTGTAATTTATATAGTTACCATTGTTAGCTTAGTTAGTTAGTTGGTTAGTTAACTCCAACTCAGTAGACTAACTTGTGTTACAGTGTTGTATATAAAGAAACAATTTATTTAATAAAAATCAGAGTTAATTTTCCCCCAATTACTTCTTCTTTGTATCATTCTTGTTTCTTCAATATTGCACGAACGTTAGATTTCTTCACCCAATTCACTAATTCCTTCAATCTTTGTCAACAAACCTCAATGTCCCCACCTCCAAAACCTAATCGATTATGGCCTCTTATCTCTTTCATTACCAATTTTTGGATTTTGTAATGGATTCATTAGATTTGTATTGATTTTTGAACAACTTATTTGTATTGATTAGTTTGGATGTGAGTGAGACGGAATTGTTAAGAGCCAAGTTAGAGTTCAGTTGTGGGTTTTTTTTTCCTTATGTAGATATAAGTGCAAAATATAGAACAAAATCTGGAGTGGGTTAATAATTAAGTACATTAATTACTATAATTTTAAAACCAATTTTCATTAATTCTTAAGAAAATGATTATTACTATATATTTTATTCAATTATGTATTAATCTACTCAATTTTATTTATAAAATCATAAAGAAATGTGGAGTAAAAATATAAATTTATAAAACTTTAATAGTATATGTTTTTAGAAAATAGATATAGATGACATTGTATTAGCAGTAATCAGTCTATTTGTAGTGCCATTGTGGCTCTTCAAAGAATTTTTGCTTATGTTCCACTTGCATTTACACTATAAAAGTTCCAATTTGGTTCGCCCTTCGTGTGGTTTGAGGTTAAAGTTAGAGGAATTTTGACCAAACATACAGAGAAGGCCTTACTTACTGTTGTGTGTGATTTTTCCACCAAGCTCAAATTATTATAAGGTTATAGCCCGATCCAAAAGCAAATCGACTCTACCGATTGTCCAACCCAGCATAAGCTCATCGAGTTATAAGCTCGACCTAGCACAAGCTAGTCACGACCAATCCTTACAGTCATTCAACCAACTCACAGATAAGTTCAGATCCTGAATATCTCGAGAAGTATCAGATCGATAGCAATCTTTGCACAATCACAGCGCCTACTCGCAAGAATATCGGAGTTGCATTTCAAACTTAATTATAATCTCATTATTTTTGCTATTTCCTTTGTACAAACTCTATATATAAACCCCTTTTAACGATGAGGAAAGGGTTAGAAAACATTTCTAGGATTGTCATTGTAAGCACTCACAACAAATACAAAAACAGTGGACGTAGGCTCAAGAGTTCATCTCGCCAAACCACTTTAAAAATCTCTTTGCCATTTAATTTACTACACTCTATTATTTACTCACTACTGGTTACCCGTAATCATGCACATATCAGTTTAGATCCTATCAACGTTGATCAGATGACTCAAGTTGGTGGAAAATCTTGTATCAACATTTTGGCGCTAGAAGGAGGACAGAATGGCGTCCTACCTCCAACTAGTTAAGTCCGAGCTTAAGTAGTTCAGATCCTTCACTGTTTTTCAGATCCTAAGGGAAAGGAATTTAGTAGTTGATGCTCTAGCCTGCCTGGCCTCTGCAATGAGCCAAGAGAAAACCGATTCGATACCTGTTAAGTTCCTCCCAAGGCCAAGCATCTCCGCTCCACAAGGACCAGTCTTAGTGACAAGTCGGAGATACAATTGGATGGACGCAATTATTGCCTACCTAAAGGATGGAACATTACCTAAAGGGAGAAATGAAGCCAGTACACTCTGCGTAAAATCAGCTCGATACACGCTCACCAATGACAAGTTGTATAAGCATGGGTTCAATTCACCATTATTGCAATGTGTTGACCATGAAGATGCAAACTATGTTCTGAGAGAGATCCATAAGGGCATTTGGGGGAACCATGCAATAGACAGATCTCTAGCATACAAAGTGCTTCGTTAGGGTTATTATTGGTCAACAATTTTTCACGATACAGTAGACTATGTGCGTAGATGCGATAGATGCCAAAGGTTAATAGATGTTCCGTGAGCTTCGCCCCAAGAGTTAACTACTTTGACAAGCCCCTGGTTGTTCACAATCTAGGGCATCGGCCTAATAGGCCCTTTGCCTTAAGGAAAAGAGGGCATTAAGTTCGCATGGTTACTGTGGACTACTTCACCAAATGGGCAGAAGTTGAGCCTTTAGCTACGATCACGACAAACAAGTTGAGGGATTTCGTCTACAAAAACATCATTTGTAGGTTCGGAACCCCCACACTATAATAATCAACAACGGAAAACAGTTCAACAGTGAAGACTTCAGATCTTTTTGTGAACAACTTGGAATTAAGAAAAGCTTCATTGTTGTTTATCAAGTAAAGGCTATAGACAAAGTTATCAAGCACACCATTAAGAAGAAGCTCGACGCCCTGAAGGGAAGATAGCCAAAGAATTGCCCGAGACCTTGTGGTCTTACACAATGACAGCCAAAAGCTCGATAGGAGAAATCTTGTTCTCTCTATCATACGAGTGTGAAGCAATGGCCCCGATTGAAGTGGGGATTAGTTCGTTCCGAAGGGAAGTTTTCAACAAAGAAACAAACGAAGACCTTCTTCACTTGGGCTAGACCTAATCGAAGAGCATCGGGCCAAGTCTCAGTTAGGGCTCGCTTCGTATCAACAGCAAGCTAGGCAATACTTTAACATCAAAGTCAAGAACAAGGACTTTGAAGTGGGCAACCTCGTCCTTAGAAAGGTTATCTAAGGTACTCAAAACCCAAATTTGAGGGTACTTGAGCCCAAGTGGAAAGGTCCATTCAAACTCCGAAAAGCTCGCACCAGGAACCTTCCACCTAGAACTCCTCAACAGTGAAGCAATATTGTGAGTCAGGTTCGTCAAGCACCTATGAAGGTATTACCAATAAGTAGCTTAGGTTCCAATCATGTTTTATTTTCTTTCGATCAATTTTTGTAAGGTCGTTTATGGCCAAAATGTTTTATCAATAAAAGAGATACTATTCATAACTTTTCTTTGTTCGCCATTTTTATTTACTTGTTATTTAGCATTTATCATTCATTGCTTCAAAAATCGTGACCTACGTGATCGCATCCAAAAAACTCAAAGTCAAGAGTTCGGAAAAAGGCAGCTTATCTCAATAAGCCACGCCAAAATCCAACTCATTAAGGGTGAAATACCCCAAATCGAAGAAGTTACACTTGGAAAAATTCGAGTAAAACACATCGAGGAAATTGGTCATAAGCTGGTGACCAAAACTCAAGACGGACAATGAATCCAAAGTCAGAGTTGTCGCATAAGATTTCCTCACACATATTCGAAAAGTTCCTCAAAAAGCGAGCTATGCATAACTTGGAGCAAATTCAAATTTTTATGATAAATCCGATTAGGATGATTGAAACGACTCTGCAGAAATAAAAAAATTGCTCAGCAGAGACATGCAAAAATATATTTCATTCATTATAAGGTCTGGTTACAAACTAAAAAAAAAAAAAAAAAAAAAAGGATACAATTTTTTTTATTAAATTGGGGCATCATCATCGGCCGGATCATGAAGCTTGTCACCGACTAGGATGGATGGTTCCTCAATGGTAGGAGTGACGATACCTCTTCAGGGTTAAGAGCTGACATATATTTTGGAGCCTCGCTCGAAGGAAGATCGGCAACAATGGGGGAAGTGTAGCCAGAGGAACCGAATCCTCGACCTCTTGCTTAAGGCTAGTCTCCTCCTCGCCTTCCTCAACTTCCTTTGGCCCTCACCATCAGGCTCGGAATCATCCGAGTACACATAGGTCATTCATTAAGTTTCAGTCCTTATCCGGTCGACCTTTTTCTGATAAGCTTGTGGAAGAAAGGAGAATTCGATCGAAGGGTGAACTTCCCATAATTTTTGCATAAGGAACATCGACGTTTTCCAAGCCCGATTGGTGATGGCTTCATTTAGCTCCTCGATTTGAAGCCTGAGCTTCTCCATCTCAGCCTCGGCATTTTGTTGACCTTCCGCTCCCTGGGCAAGGTCGAGCGAGGCATGTTTGAAATTTTCCTCCCAATCCAAGGTAGTTTTTTTAACCAAGGAGAGCTCGGAGTTCAGCTTATTATTGGCACCTTGCTACTGTGCCAAACTCTTCTCAGCCTTGGCCGCTTTGGCTTTAGCCATTGCCCGTGCGGCTTTATTTTGTCAAAGAATTCCTTTTCCTTGACCCCAAAGGTTGCCATCCCTCCCATAAGCCACTCAAGCTCAGCCTATTTGGCTTCTTTCTCTTTCTCCGCAACCTGGGCTCTAACCAAGGCATCCTCCTTCACCGTCTCTGCTAGCTACCATCCTTGATGAGTGCCCTTCAATGTGGGATAGCACTCATTGTAGAGAAGCTTGCTCGCCACTGCAGCTTAAAAAAAAAAAAAAAAAAAAAAGAAAAGAGTGAAAGTTAGCGAGAAATAATGGCAGCATGTATAAAAGAAGAAGGGGGCGAACTACTAGTACCTTTGTCGTATAACTACACACCCACGCCAACATTTGGGTGGGAGACGAATCCCTAACACTCGCGAAGGTTCGCGAGGTGATAATGGCCCCGATGCTGATATGATCAAGGAGTTGATCGATTAATGCATCAACCGCAGCTGGAGCCACCTCATCCATCTTTTTGCCTCTTCATCGAGATGAGCTGGATTTACTTCCCACGATAGCGATAGCTTTGCCTGTGAGAACAGATCTTGGCCAAGTCCATGGCCGCAGATTTGTTTGGGCCACCAACCTGCCCAATGACCTCTCTGCCAGAGTCGGCCTGTTGCTTGGCTATCTTCTGCTTTCTCGAGCCCCTTTGAAGCTTGTTTGATTTCTTCTCGCCCAAGCCATCATCTTGCTCAGGTGCTTTCTATTTCCCCGAGCCTCTAGTTGGCTTGAATGTTTTCTTCACTAGCGCCTTTTGAGGCCCAATGGTACCTTTCCCGCCAACTACCTTCGAGGCAGTCGTGGGCTTTTTCACACTTGAGCCTTCCCCAAGTTCACCCCTGTTTCTCTTTGCACCAGCGACATCAGTGGGCAATTTCATCGTCAAAGCAACCAGCTGTTTCTTGGCAACCTTAGAAGTTGTTGCCTTTTTCTTAAGACCCTTTAGTTTCTCGACCCATGTTTCTGTAAAAAGAGAAGCAAGCAATAAGAGACCTACCTGTTAGTGAACGACCCACTTACGCAGCGGAAAACAAAAAAACATAAATGACATGGATCGTTCCTTAGAACCAAGATCCGGGTATAATATCACACTTTATACAGTATATAAATTAAATCTGCAGAAAATCAGATTCAAGGTTCAATAATCTTATGCACGTTTGGAGGCTCCTCCAACTTTGTCCTTGAGCGTTTTGCTACCGACCCAAGTGTAGGATCAAACCGACGTAGTCCACACGAAGATAATCGCAAGGAACTAAGGAGGGATTTGCTAGATCCTCCTTAGCCTTAAGAAACAAAGAAGAAAATGATTATTTGATTTTGGCTAAACCAAAATCTGGCGTGGGAGAGAAAATGGGGCTATAGGGTTTTGCACTTTTCAATGAATAGTGAATGAATAAAAACTCTCTCACATTTTTCAATTAACACTTTTCTTTTATAGTGTTATTTTACTTGCCCTATTCCCATATGGAATGGGCTTGGGCTCCAACCCAAACAGCCCATGTTTCCAAACACCCCCTAATTAGATATTTATTTTAATTCACCATTATCTTCAATTAAAATCAATTAATATATATTTAATATATATATTAACATTTAACAATAATGATAATTTATTTAAATATATGCAAACACATTTTTAAACGAAATTTCACTTATTTAATTTTTCTAATAAATTAAATAAAGGCTACAACCTTAGCAAATTTAATTGCACTATGAAATTACTAAAATACCCTTTCGCCTAAAAAGATGAAAATGCCCTTCTTTCTTTCTAAGTCTTAAATTATCTTCTATGTGTGTGACCCATAGGCTCCTCATCATACCGGCAGTGTATAGTATCGCGATTAACACCAATTAATCGTCTCACTAATACACAAACCAAGATTGGCCCCTAGCAAGGCATCATGGCCACCCGATAGATTCGGATTCAACAAAGTAGCTACCAGTCAACGATATGGTTATCGTACAATTTGATCCTTTCATCATACGCTATCTCGACGAGACGAAGGCATAGAAATAGTGTCAACCTTTGGTTACTTTCAATATTATGTATTCAGTTTCTAGACCAATGACCTATATTATAATCCAGATAGAGCAACAACTCAGTCCCACTGTGGCCACAGTTTTAGTGTCATTGCCATATACTGAATTGCGCCGTGAGATAACTTCTCCCGTACTCGGGAGTGATGAATCCTTTGTCTATCCATCATAGTCTTGATACACTCCTTCATGCAGCCGATCACCACCGTATTGACAACTCTGAATAGAACTGCGTTAGGTTAGTGTCAAACTGCACCAATCGATGCACAAGGCGCTCTGGTGATCTCAAGTCTAAGGATCACATGCACCACCATTCGTTAAAGGATTTGTTCCATAGACACTGGGGTTACCATCCATATGGAATCCTCTAGTGGGTCAGTCCAGTGAACTTGCTGTGGTGTATTCACCTACAACAAGCACCCATGTGTTGCACCAGGTTGCCACTAAATAACCTCGACAAGTGAGATCAGTCACTGCCTTTCGACGGGGTCGTTCAAGACTATGATAGCCTTGTGGCCATAAGGTTCTCACTATCAAGATTTGAAACACTTGATACCCTCGTCATGGTTCTACCATCTAAGGACATATATCAATACATATTGCAATAATAATGATTTACGCAATATAGGATAAAATGCCTTTTATTATTGATTAATGAACATTATTACAAAGAGTCAATTTTACAATAATTGATTAGCTCTAGGGCATCTACTCTAACACTACCTACATAAAAGGAAGAAGCACAAGCAAGCGAACATTTTACCTTTCTCGAGAATGGTAAGGAATTTGGTGTTATCCTCGCAAAAGTCGTATGCCCTCAAGCGAGGAAGCAAGATAATCTCGTTAACATTGCGTTCCGTATCGGAAAGATCACTAAAGCACTGAAGCCTTTGTAAGCTCACAGCAGGGAGAAAATTCAACTTGACGTTAACTACAAAGCAAAGAAGTTTATTTAGTTCAACCATCAAGATTGAAAATCATCTTTGCACACACTGGGGGTCGAAGTCTTACTAGCTTCTAAAGCAAAAGTATTGGTCTCCTCGGCCTCATAAAAGAAAAACTGAGAGTCCTAATGCAGACCTTCTTTAGAACGTCGACCAGGCCGTTGAAACGTACCTTTCTCACCTTGGAGACGTAATATATCTGCTCTTGACCTTTCTTTAATCTATACAAATGGACGAGCTCCTCCAAAGATGGCTCGCCCAACTCGGCAATCATGTATGCTATATACAAACCTATGATTATGACGTATGAAATTGCAGACAGTTGGAGAGGGACGATATCGATTCGCCTCAAAACGTTGTTGATGAAATGGTGAGACACCCCACATCTCAAAAAGGTCTCAGAGATCGCCACCCATCTTGTGTGGGGGGGGGGGGTGTTGCGATTCTTTCTGGAAGAGTTCCCCAAAACCCTCAAGTTAAGTTGAGGCGCATAAGACTCTCTTATGCACCTAAGATCCTCGACGTCAATCAAGGATTATAGTTCCCTCTGAAGCTTGTGAACTAGAGATCGCCTTGACTAAGCCAACTCCACAGAAGCATGATCGAACAAGCCTGTCGCGTCAGCATCCGAGCTTCACACAACGACTTCCTCGAAAACCTCAGGGATTATGCCCTCAAGGACTGTCGAACTCGCAAGGGAATCGAACATGCGATCAATCGTGTGGCTACTAGTGGAAGACATGACTATAACTCACCTTTAGGTACCTGAAACAGAGCAAACATGTGTCTAAGCTCGAAAAACTTGGCGATCTATCCACACTTTGCTTTCAGTTCAGGCACCCAAGAGAGCTCATGCCAAACAATAGACGCACGTGACCTACCAAGGATTCTGGCGGCCACCATGACAAACCCTCCTTAAACCCAAGACCACTGAAGACACATGTAAAATCCCTAATAAAGCCCTAAAAGACTCAATGTGGCCACGGCAATGGCCACCCTTAGCTACAAAAATCAAGAAAACAACTAAAGGAAGGGAAAAGAAACCTTACTGGAACAAGAGAATGGGATGAACTCGCCGAAAAAACACCATGAAGATGAAGAAGTAGCGATAGAATGAGCAAGAAGGTCTGAAATTTTTTGCAAGATGAGTAAGTTTTTTGATGAGTTCAACCACTTTTATATTGGTTTGCATAGGAGACGAAAAGGCGGGGCTCAATCATAGCCGTTGATCTATAGTCAATCTCAACCTTCCATTCACGAGCAATCTTGGCCCTTGGATGTGGCCATGTGTCAACCATCTGCAATAGGTTATGAACTGTCAAACTGCCATAATCATAACTGTCATCACACGTTGCATCAACTCTGTGTGTGGACAACTATAGTCGTGAAAAGTAACTGCCAAAGGCTGCCGCATTTAATGTGACATGACCAAGTGGAATTTACACAACTATCCTTTCTTTTCAAATTTCGAGTTTGTCAAGAGTGTCACAGAAGAGAAAAGGTCCAAGTGTGGAGCACGTCGACTAAGTATAAGTTCGACTCTCGAAGCTCGATCGAGTCTCCATCCAATGCCCTACCAATAATGCCGAACTTGATATCAAATCGAGTAATATTCTTTGAAGCTCGAAACAAGCATCGAACATTGGGGGGCAAATGTTGTGTGTGGTTTTTCCACCAAGCTCAGATTATTACGAGGTTATAGCCCGATCTAGAAGCAGCTCGACTCTATCGATTGTCCGACCCAACATAAGCTAATCGAGCTTATATCGAGTTATAAGCTCGACCTAGCATAAGCTAGTCGCGACCAATCCTTGTAGTCATTCAACCAACTCATAGATAAGTTCAAATCCTAGATATCTTGGGAAGGATCAGATCAACAGTAATCTTTGCGCAATCATAGTGCCCAATCGCAAGAATATCGAAGTTGCATTTCGAACTTAATTGTAATCCCATTATTTTCTCTCTTTTCTTTGTACAAACTCTATATATAAACCCCCTTTAACGATGAGGAAGGGGTTAGAAAACATTTCTAGGATTGTCATTGTAAGCTCTCACAGCAAATACAAAAACATTAGACGTAGGCTCAAGAGTTTATCTCGCCGAACCACTTTAAAAATCTCCTTACCATTTACTTTACTGCACTTTATTATTTACTCACTACTGGTTACTTATAATCATGCACACATAAGTTTTGATCCCATCAAGGTCAATCGGATCATTCTAATTGGTGCAAAATCTTGTATCAACACTTACAATTCCGAGTTGAAGTAGATGCTTTTTAATTGCACTTTTAAAATATGGTCATTTAAGTTATTATTATTTAAAGATTAAGAAATAGATATATATTGGCAGCAGTCGGCCCAAATGTAGAGTTTACCATTATGCATCACAAAAAATGATGATAATAAATGATATAAAAAGGTTCAGTTTTTAGATAAGTGCTTCTCCAAAGATTTTTTCCTTATTTTCCACTATACCATTTACACTAAAAAAGTCGATGATTCTCTTATCCCAACATGAGACGTCCCCAGTAAATGCAGGCCATCTGGGTAGCTTTAATTAACATCACTATGCAGCAAAGGATTAAAAAATGCATAGACCGTATACTAGCTAATTAAAGCAAAATTAATGATTCTTTTTCAACTTTGCTTTGAGAAAGTGGGGTAAAGCATGCAGAAAGCCCATCATAAGGGTTTCACTCTTATCTCGACCTTCTTACATATCAATGGCTTATCTTTACATAGTTCATTTTCTGTTTTTCACTGAAGAGGATAATTACCAACTTTATTTGGTCAACTCGAGGGAAAAATAAAATCTGTATGGGACAAAATCTGTTGAGTGCTTTCCACTTTTGTTGCAAAAATTAAAGAAGACTCTATCATAATACATTTGTTTGAATCCTATCCAAGTAAATTCTCCTGCAGGCTGCGGCGTTATTAACTTGTCTACATGGAAAAAGTGTAGTGTAATTTTCAACCAACGTATCATTTCATTTAACTTATGTCCATTTAAAATAATTAGACATAATTCATCTCCTGCAGACATTGTTATTGTTTTTAAAATATCAACTTAACTCTGGCTACTTTGGTTGCGAGTTGATAAGAGTTAAAAAAACCCTTTGTTTAATGAATTGACTTAGCAAGAAAAGATAAAACTTTAAGAAATCTTTTCTGCTCTTGTATATATATATATATATATATATATATATATATATTAACAAATTCACTTTGCAAAATGTCCAGAGTATATATAGGAAACCCTAAAATTCAATGATTATATACTCATGAAATTTTGAGCTTTGCACAAATGGCCAAATTGTTGAATTGTTATTGTGTTCATATATGGTTTGAGCGTCCTCCTCTCTTGAGTTGATTTTTGGGAGTATTAGAGTCATACATTTGTGGCCAATGTTAGGCTTGGACCTCGCATGGAGGCCAAATTGTTGGGCTATGTGTTTATATGTTGTTTTATGGTATTTATATGTGGTTTGGAGACACTCTCCTCTTTTAAACTAGGTTTTAGGAGTGAATTCTAACTAGATTCATTTATCACTTATCATGAACGGTTATGGTAATGTATACAACTATTTTAAATATTTGACTATACTTGTTTATGGTATTATATTTTATAGTTTTAAAGTTGAGTGTCTTAATAATTGATTAGTGAATGGACTTATGTAAGACCATTGTAAACAAAATATTCCTTTATTACCGTAAATTTGCCTACAATATACCTTGAGTACGTTGTACGTAGGTGCAAAATGAGAGGAGAAATAATACATTTCTGATTGGGGATACTGATTGACCTAGCTACATGTTGAACAGGCTGTAACAAAAAAAAATGCAATTATACATAAACTGTACTAGGATTCTAATTGACCAACGGTCGCATTATCCCAACGCATCCATCAAATCGAATGGCTGTAACAAAATTAAAAGAGTCCCAAGTAGTCCGAGACCCCAACAATGTCTTGCACGCCAAGGGAATCATTTTCAATTTCATGATTTGAAAAGACCTTCGATGCCTGTAAAAAGATTCACACTAATTAGAGAAAAAGAGAAAGAATTAATGGATGTAGGTTTCGGCGTCTTCACCACTCATTTGGATTCCTGTAAAAATCATGTTAGTGGGAATGTGATGAGGATTGTTTTTGTTGGTCCCTTGGCGTGCCATGGGAGACCATTTTGTTCTTTATATTTATTTATTCATTTTTCTTCCATCTTCTTTTGCATCAAAAGTCACACCCCATTTAACGTCCTTTACATTATATTCCCGCAAAATCATGGAAATAAAATCCATAAAGTAAATTATCCTGTCTTATAATATTCCTTTGAATTATTGAAAAGCACATTTATATCTGATTTAACCATTATGATGTGAATTTGATTTCTATTATTACCGTCTGATCAATCTATACTCTTGATTTTAATTTGACTATGACTGGTAGTTTAAAACGTTAAGAACCGTCAAGGTTCTAACATTGGAAGAGTTTATTATGATTGGGAAGTCCTCACAAAATCTAGGTAGGACCGGCGATTATCATCAATACTTATAATCACGCGGCGTTGAAACAATTAATAAACAATGTTTTCTAAATCTCAATCTTTTTATTTCTCACTTCAGATCGAAAATCTTATCGATTAACCTATCTATTTTGATAAGAGTGGATCCGAAAAGATTCTTAAATGTCAAACTTTGTCGGTGGAATTGTTTATTTGTTCGTGATTATATTTGTATTTAGAACGAATACTAGTGTGTACCCAAATTGACTAATACTACATTGTAACACAAATATATTTGGCAGTATATTGAGTAAATTTTGTTTTTTGTTTTTTTTGTTGTCGTTTCTTTATAATTTTTTTTTTTTTTTATTACAGAAGTTTATACGTAAAGTTTGTAGATCGATTTTGAGTATGTCAATACTCACGATGTTAAGCTCTTGAGTAAGTTTTAAGTTATATTCAAATATTCACCATATCAAGAAAGGAATGTATTGTTATATATACTAACAATGATTGATACCATTATAATGAGTCAATATATAAAAAAAGAGTTAAGTATTTGTGATTGAAACAAATTCACAATGAATTTAATTGTGGCACTATCAAGAGACTACTAGTTCATCAATCATAACAATCCATTGTTATAAAAGAAACAAAGAAGCTTCCTATCAAAAATAATAATAATAATAATAATAATAATAATAATAATAATAATAATAGATAAATAAATAATAGCACGATGAGAAAAAAAGAAAAATATTTTATAAGGGCTTCCCAACAATCAGATCCTACATTGGTAGGCTTAAGATACTGTTCAAAGAGTAAAAAGCTGCACTTCAGTTCTAAGAACATTTTTAATCATAGAAATAATTCACAGGCCACCCTAGAGGCAGATATGTGATAAAAGCTGCTGTTATGGTATTTCAAAATACCAAATTTTAATTGCTTTTGGACTGTTATGTCGTTAAAAGCAATTGAAATTTTAATTGCTTTTGAACTGTTATGTGTTAAAAGCAATTGAATGTTGCTTTTTGGACTGTTACGTATTAAAAGCAATTGAATTGTTTCAAGTTATAGCAATTCAAATGGGCAGTTATGGTTTTAAAAGCAATTGATTAACTTCGGTTACAGCAAGGGAAAACGGGCAGATTTTCAAGTATAAAAAGGGGGTGGTTTTCTCATTTGAAAACACAATTTTTTCACTTGAAAAATCCTTGTTTCCTCTGTGTTTTTTTTAACTTTCCAGCTCTTCTTCACCACTATTATTTTTCGTTATATTGTTCTAAATCTCTACTAGAGTGTGCACTCTAAAAGGAGATTCGTCATTGTATCTTGGAGGTCAATCCGTTGTTGAGCCTTTTTGCACCACGAAGATTCTTCCAGTAGGGGCGGAATTCTGATCTTAAGGACAGTGCTTTTGCATGCCTTGACGCTGCTGTCTTGCTGCTATTTTGCTGCTGTGTTCGTTGCTGTTTCACTGTTGTATTAGTGCTGTTTTGCTGTTGTCTCCCTGCTGTTCTTAATGTTGTTTTCCTACTGTTTCACTGCTATTCTTTTGCTGTTTTGCTGCTGTCTCTCTACTGTTTTGCTGCCAATTTTTGTATTAAAATCCAACAATCTTAAGATCATAAATTTTTCCAAGATGGACGCTGCAATTCTCACTACCAAATCACTTCCTGACATCTCCAAAATTGAGTCTTTTGCCGGAGCTCATTTCAAGAGGTGGCAAGAAAAAGTATTCGACTCCTTGGATGTCCTTGGTTTTGCAGAGTATCTCTCAACAGAAGAACCAAAACCTAAAGTGGACGATTTTGACAAAAAAACTTGATACATGGAAGAAAGGAAATAAGGTATGTCATCATACTATTCTCAGTACATTATCAAATGAGCTTTATGATGTTTATTGTGCTTATAAGACTGCACATGAGATATGGGCAATCCTGAAAAAGAAATATGTTGTTGAGGATGCTAGATCACAAAAATATGCTATAGGAAACTTCTTAGATTTTAAAATGATAGAAGAAAAAGAGGTATCCATGCAAGTCCATGACTATCATTTGTTGATAAATGATTTGAAAAACGAAGAAATAATTCTTCCTGAAACTTTTGTGGCTTGTTGTTTAATTGAGAAACTTCCAAATTCATGGAGAGATTATAAGAATAGTATGAAACATAAGCAGAAGCAAATGAGTTTAGAAGATATGATAGTACATATTAGGATTGAGGAGACGAATAGGCTTAGAGATAAAGTCGATAAGGCCAAGGAATTGACATCCAAGGCTAATGTTGTTGAAAACCAAGTGGCTCCTCCTCAACTTAAGAACAAGAAACCACAGAGTTTTAAGAACAATAGTAAGAAATTGTTTAACAAAAAAAACCCCAATGCTTTCAAAAAGAAAGGACACTATTTTGTGTGTGGGAAAACTGGACATTTTGCCAGCCAATGCAGATACAGAAAAACTGGAGACAACAAAAATCCTCCTAAAGCCAATCTGGCTAAAGGAGATGATGTTATTGTTGTTGTGGTTGTTGTGGTTGTCTCACAAGTGAACATGATTGTTGAAAAGAAAGAATGGATAATTGATTCTGGGGCCACAAAGCATATTTGTGGAGATAAAAATTCTTTCTATGAATATATACCAGTGAGGGATGGAGAAGAATGTGTTTACCTTGGTGATTCCCGCTCTACTCCTATTATGGGAAAGGGGAAAATTCTTCTCAAACTTACTTCTGGGAAAACCCTCCCACAGAGTAATGCTTTACATGTTCCAAACATTTGATATAATCTTATATCTGTTTATGTATTGGGAAAGGCTGGAGTAAAAGTCTCCTTTGAGGGTGACAAAAATGTAATGTCCAAGAATGGGGCTTTTGTTGGGAAGGGGTATTGTTCTGGAGAGTTATTTAAACTCAGTGTACTTATTATTATCAATGAAAATGCATCTTCTTCTGCTTATGTTGTTGATTCAATAGATTTATGGCATGGTAGATTAGGTCATGTGAATTATGGTTATCTGAAAAAGATGAAAGAACTTGGTTTATTATCAAATGTCAATATTTCAAATATTGATAAATATGATGTGTTTGTGGAATCTAAATCCACTAAAAAGACTTGTAAACCAGTTCTAGAATGAGAAAATGAGCTTCTTGGTTTAATTCACAGTGATCTTGGAGATTTGAAACAAACCATGACCAGAGGAGGGAAAAAGTTTTATATAACTTTTATTGATGATTACTCTAGATTTACTAGAGTATACTTATTGAGAAGTAAAGATGAAGCAATTAAAATGTTCTTCACATATAAAAATGAAGTTGAAAATCAACTCAATAAGAAAATTAAAAGGTTAAGAACAAATAGAGGAGGTGAATATGAGTCAAATAACTTTGACTTTTTTTGTCGAGATCATGGTATTATACATGAGACTACACCTCCTTATTCTCCATAGTCTAATGGAGTTGCTGAGAGGAAAATCAGAACTTTAAAATAAATGGTGAATGCTATGTTGATTAGTTCTGGAGCACCTTTTAATTTATGGGGGGAAGCGATGCTTTCAGCTTGTTATATACAAAACAGAATTCCTTTTAAGAAAACGGGCAAAACACCATATGAACTCTGGAAAGGTCATGTACCTAACCTGAAATATTTTAAAGTGTGGGGGTGTTTTGCTAAAGTCCTAATTCCTGAACCTAAAAGGAAAAAGTTAGGACCCAGGACTGTTGATTGTATGTTTGTAGGTTATGCTCAAAACAATGCTGCTTATAGATTCATAGTAATAAAGCAAGAGGTTGGTTTGTATGATGCAAACACAATCATTGAATCTAAAAACATAGATTTTTTTGAGAATGTTTTTCCTAAGAAAATCAATTGTGAAAAGGCTTTACCTCAAAATGAAACTTTTGAGAGTTCTCCTCAAAATAAAACTCTTCGGAATTCTTCTGAAAGTTCAGAGTTAGAAATAAGAAGAAGTAAGAGAGTTAGAAAGGCCAAAAGTTTTGGTGATGATTACTATGTCTTTCTTACAGAGAATGATCCTCAGACTTATGAGGAAGCAATGACTTCTCGAGATGCATCCCTTTGGAAAGAGGCAGTAAATAATAAAATTGAGTCCATTATAAGTAATCATACATGGGAAGTAGTTAATTTGCCTCCAGGAACTAAACCAATAGGGTGCAAATGGATATTTAAAAAGAAATTAAAGACCGATGGATCAATTGATAAATACAAGGTAAGATTGGTTGCCAAAGGTTATACACAAAAGAAAGATATAGATTATTTTGACACTTATGCCTCTGTAACAAGAATAGCATCAATTATAGTGTTAATTGCTTTAGCTGCAATTTACAAATTACATATACATCAAATGGATGTAAAGGCAACTTTTCTTAATGGAGACCTAGATGAAGAAATTTATATGAAACAACCAGAGGGTTGTGTTATCCCAGGTAATGAGCATAAAGTGTGCAAATTGGTAAAGTCTCTTTATAGACTTAAACAAGCACCAAAACAATGGTATGAGAAGTTTGACCAAGTGTTAGTCTCAAATGGTTATACAATTAATGATTCAGATAAATGTGTATATTCTAAATCACTTGAAGACAACACTTATATGATAACATGTCTCTATGTTGATGACATGTTAATATTTAGTGCTAATATGGATGTGATAATTAAGACTAAAAAGTTTCTTGCCTCAAATTTTGATATGAAAAATATGGGAGAGGCCAATGTTATTCTTGGGATTAAAATTAGTAAGATAAATGATGGTCTTAAGTTATCACAACAACACTATGTTGAAAATTTCTTAAGATGGGTATTTAGAAAGTAAACTCGTCTCAACTCCTTATGATAGAAATACTTAACTGAAGAAAAATACACAACACAGTGTGAGTCAAAATAGATATGCCCAAATCATTGGTAGCCTTATGTATTTAATGAATAGTAAAGGCCTGATATTGCTTATGTTGTCACTAGATTGAGTAGGTATACTCATAATCTTGATAAGAGTCATTGGATAGCATTAGACAGAGTTGCTAGATATTTGAAGGGCACCATTGATTATGGGCTAATGTTTGGAAGTACACCACCTGTATTAGAAGGATATTCCGATGCCAATTGGATATCAGATTCAGATGAAATAAAATTCACAAGTGGTTATATCTTTACACTTGGTGGAGGTGTTGTGTCATGGAAGTCTTCCAAACAAACTTGCATAGCTCGGTCTACCATGGAGTCTGAGCTTATCGCCTTAGAAAAGGCATGTCCTGAGGTTGAGTGGTTAAGGAATTTCTTAGCAGATCTTCCCATTGAAACTCACCCTCCTGTTTCAATATCAATCCATTGTGATTGTCAGGCCGCAATAGCGAGAGCAAAGAGCAAAATTTATAATGGGAAAAGCAGAATATCCGGATAAGACATACCATTATAAAGCAGTTGCTAGAATCTGGGTAGTGAGCCTAGATTTTGTGAAGTCAGAGTTAAATTTGGTCGATCCTTTGACTAAACCACTAAGTAGGAGGTTAGTGGAATACACGTCGAGGGGGATGGGACTTATGCCTAAAGCATAAGGCAAGAGTGATGGTAACCCTACCTATGTGATTGGAGATCCCAGGAAGTAGGTTCATAAGGGTTATAACAAGTCACTTGTTGTCTTGATAAGTATTATCGAATTTTATATAGAAATTCCTCCCTATGGAGAGATAATATTGATTGCAGTGAATAAGGTTGACTAGAATTAATCTTAATGAAATCCATAGCCAATATAAATGGTGGTGTGCAAAACTGCAATTCACACCTTAAACCCTATGGTGATGGTAACCCTACCTATGTGAGTGTGGAATTGGGTCGATTCCTATGAGAGCTTAGGCAGGCATCTCTCAAGCACTCATGAAATCCAGGCTAGCACAGGGCTATAAAGTGCTAAACCGCAGAACAATATACAATATTGAGAATTTAGTGTGAGGAACTAATCCTCTGAATTACATAAAGAAATTTTTGGTTCATAGAAACTTAGTTTCACCAAATTTCTGTAACTCACATTCAGTTACTCAATGATTGGTTCATAGTCTGAAAGACACCAACTCATAAACATTAAATTCTATAATCAGTGGTGATTGGTTATTTTGAAATATGTGGGGGATTATGATAATAGTTGCTGTTATGGTATTTCAAAATACAAAATTTTAATTGCTTTTGGACTGTTATGTGTTAAAAGCAATTGAATATTGCTTTTTTGGACTGTTATGTATTAAAAGCAATTGAATTGTTCCAAGTTATTGCAATTCAAATGGGCAGTTACGGGCAGATTTTCAAGTATAAAAAAGGGGTGGTTTTCTCATTTGAAAACACAATTTTTTCACTTGAAAATCCTTGTTTCCTCTGTGTTTTTTTTTTAACTTTCCAGCTCTTCTTCACCACTGTTACTTTTCATTATATTGTTCTAAATCTCTACTAGAGTGTGCACTCTAAAAGGAGATTCGTCATTGTATCCAGGAGGTCAATCCGCTGTTGAGCCTTTTTGCACCACGAAGATTCTTCCAGTAGGGGCGAAATTCTGATCTTAAGGATAGTGCTTTTGCACGCCTTGATGCTGCTGTCTTGCTGCTATTTTGCTACTGTGTTCGTTGTTGTTTCACTGCTCTATTAGTGTTGTTTTGCTGCTGTCTCCCTACTGTTCTTACTGCTGTTTTCCTGCTGTCCTCTTACTGTTTTCTTGCTGTTTCACCTCTATTCTTTTGCTGTTTTGCTGNGAGGAACTAATCCTCTGAATTACATAAAGAAATTTTTGGTTCATAGAAACTTAGTTTCACCAAATTTCTGTAACTCACGTTTAGTTACTCAATGATTGGTTCATAGTCTGAAAGACCCCAACTCATAAACATTAAATTCTATAATCAGTGGTGATTGGTTATTTTGAAATATGTGGGGGATTGTGATAAAAGCTGCTATTATGGTATTTTAAAATACCAAATTTTAATTGCTTTTGGACTGTTATGTGTTAAAAGCAATTGAAATTTTAATTGCTTTTAGACTGTTATGTGTTAAAAGCAATTTAATATTGCTTTTTTGGACTGTTACGTATTAAAAACAATTGAATTGTTCCAAGTTTTTGCAATTCAAATGGGCAGTTATGGTTTTAAAAGCAATTGATTAACTTCGGTTACAGCAAGGGAAAATGGGCAGATTTTCAAGTATAAAAAGTGGGTGGTTTTCTCATTTGAAAACACAATTTTTTCACTTGAAAAATCCTTGTTTCCTCTATGTTTTTTTTAACTTTCCAGCTCTTCTTCACCACTATTACTTTTCATTATATTGTTCTAAATCTCTATTAGAGTGTGCACTCTAAAAGGAGATTCGTCATTGTATCCTGGAGGTCAATCCGTTGTTAAGCCTTTTTGCACCACGAAGATTCTTCCAGTAGGGGCGGAATTCTGATCTTAAGGACAGTGCTTTTGTACGCCTTGACGCTGCTGTCTTGCTGCTATTTTGCTGCTGTGTTCGTTGCTGTTTCATTGCTGTATTAGTACTATTTTGCTGCTGTCTCCCTACTGTTCTTACTGCTGTTTTCCTGCTGTCCTCTTATTATTTTCCTGCTATTTCACTGCTATTCTTTTGCTGTTTTGCTGCTGTCTCTCTGCTGTTTTGCCGCCAATTTTTGTATTAAAATCTAAGAAGATAAACATTAATCTTAGAATTTCCATCAAGACCATCACAAAAAAATCCCTCCTATAGCAATTTCATAAGAAATTTTACCATCAAAATAAAAATGTTTAACCTTGATTCATATTCTTACATATATACTAAAAAAAATTTATCGAAAATGACAAGAAAAAAAAATACTCCCTTTGTTTCAGATTAATAGTCATTTTAAACTCTTTTTTTTTCCCAAACTTTTTTTTTTCCCAAAATAAAAAACGTTTGACCTAAAAGTTACTCAACCCTCTCTCTCTTTCTCGACGAATGACCCTTATCTCCTTCCTTCCACTTTTAGATAGAGGGAAAACCAAAAATTTCCCACCTACACTTTGATGAAGTAGGAGAGAGAAAATTACCTTATTAAAAATTGTGCATAAGCCTAAAATAACTATTATTGTGAAATGGAGGGAATAGTATCTAGTTGCTCATGCCTCCTTGGATATAATAATATGTCATTCTAATATATAAAACAATTAAAAAAGGTCAGATCACATAAACTTGTGTTTAATGTTTGCTACATATGGTACAAGTGCTGAATTTTAAATTTTTGAAATGCATGAATAATTATAAAAAAACACAGCTAGAAAGAAACTCAAAAAAAGGATGGCTAGTGTCCATATTTGATTTTTTTATAGAAGAGTTAACAACTTTTTCCCACCCAAGGTTTGCCTTAATGACCTTTCCCACCAAATAGTTTCCAAATAGCACTTTCCCACCCAAAGTTAATATTCTGTTACTACCCAAAGCTGATTCTGGCCAATTTCGGCAACAAAAATTCTCTCTGTCACCACTATTTAAACCTCCAGTCTCTTCTCTATAAAACTCCTCTAACTTCGACAGCTGATTTCTCGTCGATTGTCAACCACCGTAAAGCTAGAGTTTCCTATTCTTAGCTGATTCCGACGGCAAACATTCAATCGGTCACCACTATTCGATCCACTAGCCTACACTCTATAAAACCCCTCTTACCCTAGCTCTTGGTAACTCGTCGAACTTCAGCTGAGAAAGTAAAGTGTATTTTGGGTATTAACGGAATATAAACTTTAGGTGGGAAAGTGATATTTTAAAACCTTTTTAGTGGAAAAGTGTTATTAAAGCAAACTTTGGATGGGAAAAAGTTGTTTACTCTTTATAGAACACTGGTATATACTTGACAAATTTAGCTCTTTGCTCCGGTCCCATTATACAAATTATTGAAAGGGCCACTATAGTGAACATTAATTATGAACATAATAATTAAAACAAGTGATATTTTAAATAACTTTTCTTCGCAGTCAAAACGCAATCCAAAATAATTATAATGAGGCCGGTCTCTGGATTCCATCTCTCTAGTGCTCTTCTAGGTCTAAGAAAGTGAGAGTTGAGGAAACATAATTGAGTTTTTTTCTTTCTTGTTTTTTTTGAAATAATTTTTTGGTCATCCCACTTCAACTTGGGCAATGCTTTTTATGCAAGACATGCATTGAAATATCATCAGCCTCGATCGGTAACAACACCTAAAATTAAGATAAATATCATTAGCCTTATGATTGATTGATGTGAAAACCTTGAATAGTTCCTTAAATTATGGGATTTAACCTTCATAAATTAATCCTCAAATCAAAGTTTTGAATGTTACAGGATTCGAGTCAAACTGTACGTTGCTTATGGAAGTTAAACATCAAATTTATCACTAAATTATACATGATTCAATTAGATGTTGTTGTAAAATTTTATATTGCTTTCAATATCATATCCAAACTTTTCTTCCCAATATCATACCTGAAAAATTATGTTAAGAGGGGGACATATTTGTGACGTTATTAGGGCAAATGTTCTCATAATCTATTATCTCTTGTATGTGAAGCATTTAAAGAGAATGGAAATTTGAACTATTGAATGCACTTAGTTGAATCAAATTTTTTATTTATTTTTTTAAGATTTAACGGCAAGACATCTTCTTGAATACACGTCACTAAAATTTAATACAAATGTACAAAAGGTAAATTAATAAAATAAAATAATAAGATACATTAATAGATAAATTTATGGATTATCACAAAGATGGAAATAGTTCATATATAAAATCTGTTGAAAACAAAAAAAAAAAAATAGAACAAAATAAGTCATATATAGAGTAAACGACTTTTTCCCACCCAAGTAATAACCTAACAATATTTTCCCACCCAAGAACTTTCAAAAAACAACTTTATTATCCAAAGCAAAGTTTTCACACGACCAGCACACTGACTAATATGTGCCACTCGCTATAAGAAAGAAATATGTTGTTGAGGATGCTAATCACACAAAATATGCTATAGGAAACTTCTTAGTTTAAAATGATAGAAGAAAAAGAGGTATCCATGCAAGTCCATGACTATCATTGTTGATAAATATTTGAAAAACGAAGAATAATTCTTCCTGAAACTTTGGTGGCTTGTTGTTTAATTGAAACTTCCAAATTCATGGAGAGTTATAAGATAGTATGAAACTAAGCAAAGCAAATGATTTAGAAGATATGATAGTACATATTAGGATTGAGGACGAATAGGCTTAGAGATAAAGTCGATAAGGCCAAGGAATTGACATCCAAGGCTAATGTGTGTGAAAACCAAGTGCCTCTCCTCAACTTAAAACAAGAAACCCACAGAGTTTTAAGAACAATAGTAGAAATTGTTTAACAAAAAAACCCCAATGCTTTCAAAAAGAAAGGACACTATTTTGTGTGGGAAACTGGACATTTTGCCAGCCAGCATACAGAAAAACTGGAGAGACAACAAATCCTCCTAAGCCAATCTGGCTAAGGAGATATGTTATTGTGTTGTGGTTTGTGTGTTGTCTCACAAGTGAACATGATTGTTGAAAAGAAAGATGGATAATTGATTCTGGGGCCACAAAGCATATTTTGTGAGATAAAAATTCTTTCTATGAATATATACCAGTGAGGGATAGAAGATGTGTGTTACCTTGGTGTTCCCGCTCTACTCCTATTATGGGAAAGGGAAAATTCTTCTCAAACTTACTTCTGGGAAAACCCTCCCACAAGTAATGCTTTACATGTTCCAAACATTTGATATAATCTTTATCTGTTTATGTATTGGGAAAGGCTGGAGTAAAAGTCCTCCTTGAGGGTGACAAAATGTATGTCCAAGAATGGGGCTTTTGTTGGGAAGGGGTATTGTTCGTAGAGTTATTTAAACTCAGTGTACTTATTATTATCAATGAAAATGCATCTTCTTCTGCTTTGTTGTTGATTCAATAGATTTATGGCATGGTAGATTAGGTCATGTGAATTATGGTTATCTGAAAGATGAAAACTTGGTTTATTATCAAATGTCAATATTTCAAATATTGATAATATGATGTGTTGTGGAATCTAAATCCACTAAAAAGACTTGTAAACCAGTTCTAGAATGAGAAAATGAGCTTCTTGGTTTATTCACAGTGATCTTGGAGATTTGAAACAAACCAGACCAGAGGAGGAAAAAGTTTTATATAACTTTTATTGATGATTACTCTAGATTTACTAGAGTATACTTATTGAGAAGTAAAGATGAAGCAATTAAAATGTTCTTCACTATAAAATGAAGTTGAAAATCAACTCATAAGAAAATTAAAAGGTTAAGAACATATAGAGGAGGTGATAATGAGTCAATACTTTGATTCTTTTTGTAGAATCAGGTATTATACATGAGACACACCTCTTTTGTAAGTATACTTATCGAAGTAAAGATGAAGCTTAAATGTTCTTAACATATAAATGAGTTGAAAATCAACTCAATAAGAAAATTAAAGGTTAAGAACAAATAGAGGAGGTGAATATGAGTCAAATAACTTTGACTTTTTTTGTCGAGATCATGGTATTATACATGAGACTACACCTCCTTATTCTCCATAGTCAATGGAGTTGCTGAGAGGAAAATCAGAACTTTAAAATAAATGGTGAATGCTATGTTGATTAGTTCTGGAGCACCTTTTATTTATGGGGAAGCGATGCTTTCAGCTTGTTATATACAAAACAGAATTCCTTTTAAGAAAACGGGCAAAACACCATATGAACTCTGGAAAGGTCTGTACCTAACCTGAAATATTTTAAAGTGTGGGGTGTTTTGCTAAAGTCCTAATTCCTGACCTAAAAGGAAAAAGTTAGGACCCAGGACTGTTATTGTATGTTTGTAGGTTATGCTCAAACAATGCTGCTTATAGATTCATAGTAATAAAGCAAGAGGTTGGTTTGTATGATGCAAACACAATCATTGAATCTAAAAACATAGATTTTTTGAGAATGTTTTTCCTAAGAAAATCAATTGTGAAAAGGCTTTACCTCAAAATGAAACTTTTGAGAGTTCTCCTCAAAATAAAACTCTCGGATTCTTCTGAAAGTTCAGAGTTGAAATAAGAGAAGTAAGAGATTTAGAAAGGCCAAAAGTTTTGGTGATGATTACTATGTCTTTCTTACAGAGAATGATCCTCAGACTTATGAGGAACGCATGACTTCTCGAGTGCATCCCTTTGAAAGAGAGTAAATAATAATTGAGTCCATATATATATCATACATGGGAAGTAGTTAATTTGCCTCCGGAACTAAACCAATAGGGTGCAAATGGATATTTAAAAAAGAATTAAAGACCGATGGATCATTGATAAATCAAGGTAAGATTGGTTGCCAAAGGTTATACACAAAAGAAGATATAGATTTTGACACTTATGCCTCTGTAACAAAATAGCATCAATTATAGTGTTAATTGCTTTAGCTGCAATTTACAAATTACATATACATCAAATGGATGTAAAGGCAACTTTTCTTAATGGAGACCTAGATGAAGAAATTTATATGAACAACCGAGGGTTGTGTTATCCCAGGTAATGAGCATAAGTGTGCAAATTGGTAAAGTCTCTTTATGACTTAAACAACACCAAAACAATGGTATGAGAAGTTTGACCAAGTGTTAGTCTCAAATGGTTATAAAATTAATGATTCAGATAAATGTGTATATTCTAAATCACTTGAAGACAACACTTATATGAAACATGTCTCTATGTTGATGACATGTTAATATTTAGTGCTAATATGGATGTGATAATTAAGACTAAAAAGTTTCTTGCCTCAAATTTGATATGAAAATATGGAGGCCAATGTTATTCTTGGGATTAATTAGTAAGATAAATGATGGTCTTAAGTTATCACAACAACACTATGTTGAAAATTTCTTAAGATGGGTATTAAAGTAAACTCGTCTCAACTCTTTATGATAGAAATACTTAACAAGAAAAATACACAACACAGTGTGAGTCAAATAGATATGCCCAAATCATTGGTAGCCTTATGTATTAATGAATAGTAAAGGCCTGATTTGCTTATGTTGTCACTAGATTGATAGGTATACTCATAATCTTGATAAGAGTCATTGGATAGCATTAGACGAGGTTGCTAGATATTTGAAGGGCACCATTGTTATGGGCTAATGTTTGGAAGTACCCCACCTGTATTAGAAGGATTTCCGATGCCAATTGGATATCAGATTCAGATGAAATAAAATTCACAAGTGTTTACTTTCCACTGGTGGAGGTGTTGTTCATGGAAGTCTTCCAAACAAACTTGCATAGCTCGGTCTACCATGGATTCTGACTTATCGCCTTAGAAAAGGCATGTCCTGAGGTTGAGTGGTTAAGGAATTCTTAGCGATCTTCCCATTGAAACTCACCCTCCTGTTTCAATATCAATCCATTGTGATTGTCAGGCCGCAATAGCGAGAGCAAAGAGCAAAATTTATAATGGAAAGCAGAATATCCGGATAGACTACCATTATAAAGCATTGCTAGAATCTGGGTAGTGAGCCTAGTTTTGTGAAGTCAGAGTTAAATTTGGTCGATCCTTTGACTAAACCACTAGTAGGAGGTTAGTGGAATACACGTCGAGGGGGATGGGACTTATGCCTAAGCTAAGCAAGAGTGATGGTAACCCTACCTATGTGATGGGAGACCCAGGAAGTAGGTTCAAAAGGTTATAACAAGTCACTTGTTGTCTTAGTATTATCGAATTTTATATAGAAATTCCTCCCTATGGAGAGATAATATTGATTGCAGGAATAAGGTTGACTAGAATTATCTTAATGAAATCCATAGCCATATAAATGGTGGTGTGCAAAACTGCAATTCACACCTTAAACCCTAGGTGATGGTAACCCTACCTATGTGAGTGTGGATTGGGTCGATTCCTATGAGAGCTTAGGCAGGCATCTCTCAGCACTCATGAAATCCAGGCTGCACAGGGCTATAAAGTGCTAAACCGCAGAACAATATACAATATTGAGAATTTAGTGTAGGAACTAATCCTCTGAATATCATAAAGAAATTTTTGGTTCATAGAAACTGTTTCACCAAATTTCTGTAACTCACATTCAGTTACTCAATGATTGGTTCATAGTCTGAAGACACCAACTCATAAACATTAAATTCTATAATCAGTGGTGATTGGTTATTTTGAATATGTGGAGGATTGTGATAAGCTGTGTTATGGTTTTCTACCAATTTTAATTGCTTTTGGACTATTATGTTTAAAACATTTAAATTTAATTGCTTTTGGACTGTTATGTGTTAAAAGCAATTGATATTGCTTTTTTGGACTGTTATGTATAAGCATTTGAATTGTTCCAAGTTATTGCAATTCAAATGGGCAGTTACGGGCAGATTTTCAAGTATAAAAAGGGGTGGTTTTCTCATTTGAAAACACAATTTTTTCACTTGAAAATCCTTGTTTCCTCTGTGTTTTTTTTTTAACTTTCCAGCTCTTCTTCACCACTGTTACTTTCATTATATTGTTCTAAATCTCTACAGAGTGTGCCACTCTAAAAGGAGATTCGTCATTGTATCCAGGAGGTCATCCGCTGTTGAGCCTTTTTGCACCACGAAGATTCTTCCAGTAGGGGCGAAATTCTGATCTTAAGGATAGTGCTTTTGCACGCCTTGATGCTGCTGTCTTGCTGCTATTTTGCTACTGGTTCGTGTTGTTTCTGCTTATTAGTGTTGTTTTGCTGCTGTCCCCTACTGTTCTTACTGCTGTTTTCCTGCTGTCCTCTTACTGTTTCTTGCTGTTTCACCTCTATTCTTTTGCTGTTTTGCTGTTGTCTCTCTGTTGTTTTGCTGCCAATTTTTGTATTAAAATCCAACAGATAAACATTAATCTCAGAATTGCCCTCGAAACAAAGAAGCTTCCTATCAAAAATAATAATAATAATAATAGATAAATAAATAATAGCACGATGAGAAAAAAAGAAAAATATTTTATAAGAGCTTCACAACAATCAGATCCTACATTGGTAGGCTTAAGATACTGTTCAAAGAGTAAAAAGCTACACTTCAGTTCTAAGAACATTTTCAATCATAGAAATAATTCACAGGCCACCCTAGAGGCAGATATGTGATAAAAGCTGCTGTTATGGTATTTCAAAATACCGAATTTTAATTGTTTTTGGACTGTTATGTGTTAAAAGCAATTGAAATTTTAATTGTTTTTGGACTGTTATGTGTTAAAAGCAATTGAATATTGCTTTTTTGGACTGTTACGTATTAAAAGCAATTGAATTGTTTCAAGTTATTGCAATTCAAATGGGCAGTTATGGTTTTAAAAGCAATTGATTAACTTCGGTTATAGCAACGGAAAATGGGCAGATTTTCAAGTATAAAAAAGGGGTGGTTTTCTCATTTGAAAACACAATTTTTTCACTTGAAAAATCCTTGTTTCCTCTATGTTTTTTTAACTTTCTAGCTCTTCTTCACCATTGTTACTTTTCATTATATTGTTCTAAATCTCTATTAGAGTGTGCACTCTTAAAGGAGATTCGTCATTGTATCCTGGAGGTCAATCCGTTGTTGAGCCTTTTTGCACCATGAAGATTCTTCCAGTAGGGGCGGAATTCTGATCTTAAGGACAGTGCTTTTGCACGCCTTGACGCTGCTGTCTTGCTGCTATTTCGCTGCTGTGTTCGTTGCTGTTTCACTGCTGTATTAGTGTTGTTTTGTTGTTGTCTCCCTGCTGTTCTTACTATTGTTTTCCTGCTATCCTCTTACTGTTTCACTGCTATTCTTTTGCTATTTTGCTGCTGTCTCTCTACTGTTTTGCTGCCAATTTTTGTATTAAAATCCAACAATCTTAAGATCAGAAATTTTTCCAAGATGGGCGCTGCAATTCTCACTGCCAAATCACTTCCTGACATCTCCAAAATTGAGCCTTTTGCCGAAGCTCATTTCAAGAGGTGGCAAGAAAAAGTATTCAACTCCTTGGATGTGCTCGGTTTTGCAGAGTATCTCTCAACAGAAGAACCAAAACCTGAAGTGGACGATTTTGACAAAAAACTTGATACATGGAAGAAAGGAAATAAGGTAGGTCGCCATACTATTCTCAGTACATTATCAAATGAGCTTTATGATGTTTATTGTGCTTATAAAACTGCCCATGAGATATGGGCAATCCTGAAAAGAAATATGTTGTTGAGGATGCTAGATCACACAAAATTGCTATAGGAAACTTCTAGATTTTAAATTAGAAGAAAAAGAGGTATCCATGCAAGTCCATGACTATCATTTTTGATAAATGATTTGAAAACGAGAAATAATTCTTCTGAAACTTTTGTGGCTTGTTGTTTAATTGAGAACTTCCAAATTCATGGAGAGATTATAAGAATAGTATGAAACATAAGCAGAAGCAATGAGTTAGAAGATGTGATATACATATAGGATTGAGGAGACGAATGCTTAGAGATAAAGTCGATAAGCCAAGGAATTGACATCCAAGGCTAATGTTGTTGAAACCAAGTGGCTCCTCCTCAACTTAAGAACAAGAAACCAGAGTTTTAAAGAAATAGTAGAATTGTTTAACAAAAAACCCCAATGCTTTCAAAAAGAAAGGACCTTTTTGTGTGTGGGAAAACTGACATTTTGCACCATGCAGATACAGAAAAACTGAGACAACAAAAATCCTCCTAAAGCCACTGGCTAGGGAGATGATGTTGTTGTGTTTGGTTGTCTCACAAGTGAACATGATTGTGAAAAGAAAGAATGGATAATTGATTCTGGGGCCACAAAGCATATTTGTGGGATAAAAATTCTTTCTATGATATATACCAGTGAGGGATGAGAGAATGTGTTTACCTTGGTGATTCCCGCTCTACTCCTATTATGGAAGGGGAAAATTCTTCTCAAACTTACTTCTGGAAAACCCTCCCACGAGTAATGTTTTACATGTTCCAAACTTTATATAATCTTTATCTGTTTATGTATTGGGAAAGGCTGGAGAAAGTCCCTTGAGGGTGACAAAATTGTAATGTCCAAGAATGGGGCTTTTGTTGGGAAGGGGTATGTTTCTGGAGAGTTATTTAAACTAGTTCTTATTATTATAATGAAATGCATCTTCTTCTGCTTATGTTTTGATTCAATAGATTTATGGCATGGTAGATTAGGTCATGTGAATTAGGTATCTGAAAAGATGAAAGAACTTGGTTTATTATAAATGTCAATATTTCAAATATTGATAAATTGATGTGTGTGTGATCTAAATCCACTAAAAAGACTTGTAAACCAGTTCTAGAATGAGAAAATGAGCTTCTTGGTTTAATTCACAGTGATCTTGGAGTTTGAAACAAACCATGACCAGAGGAGGGAAAAAGTTTTATATAACTTTATTGATGATTACTCTAGATTTACTAGAGTATACTTATTGGAAGTAAAGATGAAGCAATTAAAATGTTCTTAACATATAAATGAAGTTGAAAATCAACTCAATAGAAAATTAAAAGGTAAGAACATATAGAGGAGGTGAAATGAGTCAAATAACTTTGATTCTTTTTGTAGAGATCATGGTATTTACTGAGACTACACCTTTTTTGTAAGTATACTTATCGAGAAGTAAAGATGAGCAATTAAATGTTCTTAACATATAAAATGAAGTTGAAAATAACTCAATAAGAAAATTAAAAGGTTAAGACAAGAGGAGGTGAATATGAGTCAATAACTTTGATTTTTTTGGAGATCATGGTATTATACTAGACTACACCTCCTTATTCTCCACGTCTAATGGAGTTGCTGAGAGGAAAATCAGAACTTTAAAATAATGGTGAATGCTATGTTGATTAGTTCTGGAGCACCTTTTAATTTATGGGGGGAAGCGATGCTTTCAGCTTGTTATATACAAACAGAATTCCTTTTAAGAAAACGGCAAAACACCATATGAACTCTGGAAAGGTCTTGTACCTAACCTGAAATATTTTAAGTGGGGGGGTGTTTTGCTAAAGTCCTAATTCCTGACCAAAAGGAAAAAGTTAGACCCAGGACTGTTGATTGTATGTTTGGTTATGCTCAAACAATGCTGCTTATAGATTCATGTAATAAAGCAAGAGGTGTTGTTTGTATATGCAAACACAACATTGAATCTAAAACCATATTTTTTTGAGAATGTTTTTCCTAAAAATCAATTGTGAAAAGGCTTTACCTCAAAATGAACTTTTGAGAGTTCTCCTCAAATAAAAAACTCTTCGGAATTCTTCTGAAAGTTCAGAGTTAGAAATAAGAAGAAGTAAGAAGTTAGAAAGGCCAAAAGTTTTGGTGATGATTACTATGTCTTTCTTACAGAGAATGACTCAAACTTATAGAAGCAATGACTTCTCGAGATGCATCCCTTTGGAAAGAGTAAAAAATAAAATTGAGTCCATTATAAGTAATCATACATGAAGTAGTTAATTTGCCTCAGGACTAACAATAGGGTGCAAATGGATTTTAAAAAGAAATTAAAGACCGATGGATCAATTGATAAATACAAGGAAGATTGGTTGCCAAAGGTTATACACAAAAGAAAGATATAATTATTTTGACACTTATGCCCTTATAACAAGAATAGCATCAATTAAGTGTTAATTGCTTAGCTGCTTTACAAATTACATATACATCAAATGGATGTAAGCACTTTTCTTAATGGAGACTTAGATGAAGAAATTTATATGAAACAACCAGAGGGTTGTGTTATCCCAGTAATGAGCATAAAGTGTGCAAATGGTAAGTCTCTTTATGACTTAAACAAGCACCAAAACAATGGATGAAAGTTTGACCAAGTGTTAGTCTCAAATGGTTATACAATTAATGATTCAATAAAATGTGTATATTCTAAATCATTTGAGACACACTTATTGATAATAGTCTCTATGTTGATGACATGTTAATATTTAGTGCTATATGATTGGATAATTAAGACTAAAAAGTTTCTTGCCTCAAATTTTGATATGAAAATGGGAGAGGCAATGTTATTCTTGGGATTAATTATTAAGATAAATGATGGCTTAAGTTATCACAACAACACTATGTTAAAATTTCTAAGATGGTATTTAGAAAGTAAACTCGTCTCAACTCCTTATGATGGAAATACTAACTAAGAAAATAACACAACATATGTGAGTCAAAATAGATATGCCCAAATCATTGGTAGCCTTATGTATTTAATAATAGTAAAGGCCTGATATTGCTTATGTGTCACTAGATTGAGTAGGTATACTCATAATCTGATAAGAGTCATTGGATAGCATATACAGAGTTGCTAGATATTTGAGGGCCATTGATTATGGGCTAATGTTTGGAAATCACACCCTATTAGAAGGATATTCCGATGCCAATTGGATATCAGATTCAGATGAAATAAAATCACAAGTGGTTATATTTTACACTTGGTGGAGTGTGGTTCATGGAAGTCTCCAAACAAACTTGCATAGCTCGGTCTACCATGGAGTCTGAGCTTATCGCCTTAAAGGCATGTCTGAGGTGAGTGGTTAGGAATTTCTTAGCATTCTTCCCATTGAAACTCACCCTCCTGTTTCATATCAATCCATTGTGATTGTCAGGCCGCAATAGCGAGAGCAAGAGCAAATTTATAATGGGAAAAGCAGAATATCCGGATAAACATACCATTATAAAAGCTACTAGAATCTGGGTATGAGCCTAGATTTTGTGAAGTCAGAGTTAAATTGGGTCGATCTTCTTGACTAAACCACTAGTAGGAGGTTAGTGGAATACACGTCGAGGGGGATGGGACTTATGCCTAAAGCATAGGCAAGAGTGATGGTACCCCTACCTATGTGATTGGAGATCCCAGGAAGTAGTTTCAAAGGGTTAAAACAAGTCACTTGTTGTCTTGATAAGTATTATCGAATTTTATATAGAAACCTCCCTATGGGAGATAATATTGATTGAGTGATAAGGTTGATAGAATTAATCTTAATGAATCATAGCCAATATAAATGTGGTGTGCAAAACTGCAATTCACACCTTAATGGATGGTTCACCTATGTGATGTGGAATTGGGTCGATTCCTATGAGAGCTTAGGCAGGCTCTCTCAGCACCTGAAATCCAGGGCAGCACAGGGCATAAAGTGCTAAACCGCAAACAATATACTATTGAGAATTTAGTGTGAGGACTAATCCTCTGAATTACTAAAGAAATTTTTGGTTCATAAAACAGTTTCACCAAATTTCTGTACTCACTTTCAGTTACCAATGATTGGTTCATAGTCTGAAAGACCCCACCTCATAAACATTAAATTCTATAATCAGTGGTGATTGGTTATTTTGAAATATGTGGGATTGTGAAAAAGCTGATGTATGGTATTTAAAATACCAAATTTTAATTGCTTTTGGACTTATTGTTTAAAGCATTGAATTTTAATTGCTTTTGACTGTTATGTGTTAAAAGCAATTTTATTGCTTTTTTGGACTGTTAGTATTAAAAAATTGAATTTCCAAGTTTTTGCAATTAATGGGCAGTTATGGTTTAAAGCAATTGTAATTGGTTACAGCAGGAAATGGCAGATTTCAGTATAAAAAGGGGGTTTTCTCATTTGAAACACAATTTTTTCACTTGAAAATCCTTGTTTCCTCTTGTTTTTTTTTAACTTCCAGCTCTTTTTCACCACTGTTACTTTTCATTTATTGTTCAAATCTCTATTAGAGTGTGCACTCTAAAAGGAGATTCGCCATTGTATCCGAGGTCATCCGTTGTTAGCCTTTTTGCACCACGAAGATTCTTCCAGTAGGGCGGAATTCTGATCTTAAGGAAGTGCTTTTGACGCCTTGACCTGCTGTCTGCTGCTATTTTGCTGCGGTGTTCGTTGTGTTTCATTGCTATTAGTTTTTTGCTGCTGTCTCCCTACTGTCTTACTGCTGTTTTCCTGCTTCCTCTTATTTTTTCCTGCTTTTCACTCTATTCTTTGCTGTTTTGCTGTGTCTCTCTGTGTTTTGCCGCAATTTTTGTATTAAAATCAAAAGATAAACATTAATCTAGAATTGCCATCAAACCATCACAAAACTCCCCCTATAGCAATTTCGTAAATTTTACCATCAAAATAAAATGTTTAACCTTGATTCATATTCTTACATATATACTAAAAAAAATTTATCGAAATGACAAGAAAAAAAAATACTCCCTTTGTTTCAGATATAGTCATTTAAAAACTTTTTTTTTTTCCCAAAATAAAAAACGTTGACCTAAAAGTACTCAACCCTCTCTCTCTTTCTCGACGATGACCCTTATCTCCTCTCTTCCACTTTTAGATAGAGGGAAAACCAAAATTTCCCACCTACCTTTGATGAAGTAGGAGAGAGAAAATACCTATTAAAAATTGTGCATAAGCCTAAAAACTATTTGTGAAAGAAGGGAATAGTATCTAGTTGCTCATCCTCCTTGGATATATATATGTCATTCTAATATATAAAACAATTAAAAAAAGTAAGATCACATAAACTTGTGTGTTTATGTTTGCTACTATGGTACAAGTGCTGAATTTTAAATTTTTGAAATGCATGAATAATTATAAAAAACACAGCATAAAGAACTCAAAAAAGGATGGCTAGTGTCCAATTTGATTTTTTTATAGAAGAGTTACAACTTTTTCCCACCCAAGTTTGCCTTAATGACCTTTCCCACCAAATAGTTCCAAAGCACTTTCCCACCCAAAGTTAATATCTGTTTACTACAAGCTGATTCTGGCCATTTCGCAACAAAAAATTCTCTCTTCACCACTATGAACCTCCAGTCTCTTCTCTATAAAACCCTCTAACTTCGACACTGATTTCTCGCGATTGCAACACCGTAAAGCTGAGTTTCCTTCTAGCTGATTCACGGCAAACATTCAATCGTCACCACTATTCGATCCACTAGCCTACACTCTATAAAACCCCTCTTACCCTCTCTTGGTAACTCGTCGAACTTCAGCTAGAAAGTAAAGTTATTTTGGGTATTAACGAATTAAACTTTAGGTGGGAAAGTGATATTTTAAACTTTTTAGGGAAAGTGTTATTAAAGCAAACTTTGGATGGGAAAAAGTTGTTTACTCTTTATAGACCACTGGTATATACTGACAAATTTAGCTCTTTGCTCCGGTCCCATTATACAAATATTGAAAGGGCCACTATAGTGAACATTAATTATGAACATAATAATTAAACAGTGATATTTTAAATAACTTTTCTTCGCAGTCAAAACGCAATCCAAAATAATTATATGAGGCCGGTCTCTGGATTCCATCTCTCTAGTGCTCTTCTAGGTCTAAGAAAGTGAAGTTGAGGAAACATAATTGAGTTTTTTTTTCTTTTGTTTTTTTAAATAATTTTTTGGTCATCCCACTTCAACTTGGGCATGCTTTTATGCAAGCATGCATTGAAATTCATCAGCCTCGATCGGTAACAACACCTAAAATTAAGATATATCATTAGCCTTATGATTGATTGATTGAAAACCTTGAATTTCCTAAATTATGGGATTTAACCTTCAAAAATAATCCTCAAATCAAATTTTTGAATGTTACAGGATTCGAGTCAAACGTACGTTGCTTATGGAAGTTAAACCACAATTTATCACTAAATTAACATGATTCAATAGATGTTGTTGTAAAATTTTATATTGCTTTCAATATCATATCCAAACTTTTCTTCCCAATATCATACCTGAAAAATATGTTAAGAGGGGGACATATTTTGACGTTATTAGGGCAAATGTTCTCATAATCTATTATCTCTTGTATGTGAGCATTTAAAGAGAATGGAATTTGAACTATTGAATGCACTTAGTTTGAATCAAATTTTTTATTTATTTTTTTAAGATTTAACGGCAAGACACTTCTTGAATCACAGTCACTAAAATTATAACAATGTACAAAAGGTAAATATAAATAAAAATAAGATACATTAATAGATAAATTTATGGATTATCACAAAGATGGAAATAGTTCATATATAAATCTGTTGAAAAAAAAAAAAAAATAGAACAAAATAAGTCATATAAGAGTAAACGACTTTTTCCCACCCAAGTATAACCAACAATATTTTCCCCACAAGAACTTTCAAAAAACAACTTTATATCCAAGCAAAGTTTTGTTATAAATATCTTTGTGAATAAGGCAAAATGGTCAAAATTCGTTATAAGTAGAGCAAGATGGTCAATTTAAAATTCCACTTTGTTGAGAGGTTGCTGGTGGTAGAGGTGGTGGTCAGGGGCGTTTCATACCCAAACAGCAAATCCAAATCAACCAAAACTCCAAAAACAAACCCAAATCAACCAAAACTTTACAAACAACCAGGGCAATCCGCATGGGTGGCCCAGCCTTTTTTAACCGCCCTCTCCACCAAAATCATCCCCCACCTCGCTTCCTCATCGTTGTGCCCTCATCAAAACCCCCAAGTTTCTAACCCTGATTGCTTCCTTATCAACGCTGATTGAAGCCTCCTTCCCCAGGGTTTGTTTTTGAGTTGAATGATGACTTCTTAATGATTTTGGGCTTCATTGAAGGTTATTGTTGGAATTAATTATTGTAATAGTGTTGTTGTTAGTGTGATTGTGTTTTCTGGTTTCCGGCCGATTCCCACTACCCTCACAACTGTCAATTTCTAGCTTGCACACAAACTATTCAAGGAAAAGCCTAAGTGAAGCTACCCCAACAGCCTGGACCAATTGAGTGATTGTGGGTAGTGGTGAGAGGGGTTTTGATAATGGGATACAGATGAGTTGAACAGTGGTGACAGGATCATTTTTGGTGCCGAAATCGACCAAAATTTGGGCTAAGGCACTCAAAACCTTGATTTGCAGTGGCCGACGATTAGGGGTTGATCTTTGGTGAAGGTATTTTTGTCTTCACAATAAGCATCATAGTATTTAATAGTATTATTAATGGAATATAATAATTGGGTAATAAAGTTGTATTTTAAATGTTTTTGGGTGAAAAAGTGTCACTAAACCATTATTTGGGTGAAAAAAGTCGTTTTCTCGTCATATATATTATCATATATGTGCGGTACCACACTTGTTAAACATATAGTTAAAATATGATAAAAATTTCAAGAAATTAAGAAGCTATGGAGGGAATGTGCAACCCTTGGTGCTATGTCAATCTGCCAATTTTTTTTAATTGGTATTTCTCAAGTTGTATTTTTTTATTAAAATAGTGTTACGTATCTGAAGTTTGTATATTTAATTCTTATTTTTCAAGTGATATAAAACTAACCAATTATTGCTTCCAAGGCCCTTGATTGCCTTCGCATATGAAAGCGTAAAAGATACAAATATAAATAATCGATCGAAAATTCAAATCTTTGTGTTAAGTCACATAACTATAATTAAGCTTTGAATAATCATGTATATGAGCAATATAAGACAATTTCTAATTACTCAATGATTTCGCTTTCAGATTTAATAATTAAGTAGTAGATACAAGATAATATTTAGATATTATCTTGTTATAAATTAATGCACAAACTCTAAACCTAACACACACAATCAAACACACAAGAACAAGAAAGAACACAATGATTTACCATCGTTCATTTATCAAATATTTGGATAAGTCATATCCATGTTGAGCTCTGGAAATGGAGGAGCTCACTGCACTAATATAACTCAAGAATCACAGTTACAAACCCGCAAAAGGACAACATACAAAAATACCCTTGAATCAAGATCAACCCATAACTAACCCTTAGAGAATCTCACCCTGGAAACTCTAATCAAAGAGATCTAACCCTCTTACATAATAATTACAGTCTAATCACTCAATCTACCCAGTTACAACAATGTTGATCAAGAAATTTTCCAAACCCTAGCTAAGAACTTTTGCTCGATGAAGGAGATGGCTTGCTTGCGTGAATCTGTAGAATATGTGAGTTTATATACCGTTGACCAAGAGACAGATTGTAGTTGTTGGATTAGAAAATTATTGATGACCAGGATTCACCCAACGATGCTTTAAACAACGTCGTACAACTTAAACCCAAAGTGGCATCATTTTCAAGCTTCCATTTCAACATATCCTCAAACACAATGAATGGTATAATTTAGAGATTATATATCATGGGTCTTCTACCATTAAAAAAAAAAAAAAAAAAAAAAAAAAAAAAAAAAGAATTACCTAGATAGTTTGAAATTTGTATTGATTTAGTGCATAGAAAGATAATGTAATCTAGTGTGTGTGTGTGTGTATATATACCCCATGTTAAATATGAAAGCCTGAAACAGCGTCGTTTAAGTAACACTAATACGGCGTCGTTTTAGGCATATTAACTTGGGTGAATTCAGACCACAGGATGTGTTTCAGATTGAACGGCCAGGATCACTCACAGAGTCAAACCATATATAAGCGTATGTTCATTCAGTTTTGAGGGAGAGAGAAACATACAGTGGCTAGGGTTATTTGAGTCGGTTCTTTTCTCTGTGTTAGGGTTGAGATTCTACATTCCAGATTGTGAGTATCAGTCGAGTGATTAGAGGCTTTAATCATTCAGGTAAGAGTGTTGTCCTCTCGGGTTTGGGATATTCAGAGGGTATCTTGTAAGGCTGATTGCGTGTTGTAAACGGTAGATCTGGTGAGTGTTGAATCTGTGTAATCTTGATGTTTCTGGTAATGGAGTGCAGCGAGCTCATACCTTTCTTGAGCTCAACGTGGATGTAGTGTATCCATAAAAGGATAAGTGAACCACGGTAAATCGTGGCTTGTTTTGTGTGTTTGATTTTTGTGGTATTCTTTGTTTCTTGGTTTGATTGTGTTGCGTTGATAGGTCAAATTTTGGTATTAAATATACAGTGGTATCAGAGCCATTTTCTGAAAGTGAAGTTCGTGTTTCTTATTAGGGTTCCTTTCTGAAAAATTGGGGTTTTTCTTGAGAGTCTCAAATTAAGTCCTAGAGAGTCAATCTTGATCAAGTGTGAGGGTATATCAGCTGGAAGACCAGTGACCGCCTTAAAAACTGCATAGCAGTAATTGGCAACGTCTGTGTAACAACGCCTCGTACGCCTCGACTCACATTCTCTGTCATTGTTTCGGTAAAAAACGTTCTCTTACGAAATTAGGGTTTTTGTGATTTGGGAATTTTTTTTTAAAGGAACAGAATTAGGTTTTCACAAAATTAGGGTTTCGGAAATGGGGGGCTTGTGGATTGTTTACTCTTTAAGTCTAAAGAATTGATTCTAGAGAGTCAAAATCTGATAACGTTAAGGGTATATCGGCTGGAAAACCAATGACCACCTTAAAAACTGCATAGCAGTAATTGGCAACCTCTGGTGTAACAATGCCAAGTACGCCTTAGACTTTCTTTTCTTTGTGTTTCTTTCTTTGTCATTACAGGAAATGAGCACCACCCGAAGGGAGATCTCCCAATATGATGGAAGATCGACTTCGGATTTGAAAAGAAAATGAAGCTCTTCTCTCACATAACAAAGTTGCAATTGCACTGGAAAATGATCCCAAGAAATGGTCAGAGGAGAAACTGGAAAAGAAGGAAGAGATTGATGAAGAAGCTTATAACCTGATCGTGATGAATCTTTCTGACAGTGTTCTTCGGAAGGTAGATGGATTCGAAACTCCTCTTGGTTTATAGGGTAATTAGAATCCCTATATCTTTACAGTCTGCACCGAATTTGGCTTTCTAAAGGGACCTATTCTCTTATAAGATGGATATTCGAAGTCCATAGAGGAAAACCTAGATGAATTCCTTAAGATGAATTTAATCTTAAGGGCACAGACCAGAAATAGGACAAACGATCTTGCCATGATATTATTAAATTCCCTAACTGAAGACTACCAAGTAGTCAAATGCCCTTCAGTACTCCGGTACTGTACCCAGTGTTGATTTGATAGTTGCGGGTCTTAATCAGAAATTAGAGCTTAAAACCCTTAAGAGAAATAATGCACTCTGTTGTGAAGGGTAGAATAAACCTGCTCAGTCTAGTAAGGTTTCAATCAAGTCAGGGGGGTAAGAACAAGAGAAATGGAAGAGAACAACAAAGCAAAAACGAAACTAGGAATGTTACCACTGCAATAAGACAGGTCACTTGAAGAAACTGCTTTGAGTGGAAGAAAAAGCAGAAACTAGGTGAACACAGAAAGCAACCTAGCCACCACTAGTAACCAAATGGATGAACCAGAAGTCCTAACAGTGTCAATATCTGACACTGCAAAGGAATGGTGTGTTAGATTCTGGTTGTACCTTCCATATGAGCCCCATAGGAGTTGGTTCCAAAACTTTGAGGAGTCGATCATGAGACTGTGTACTGGGGAACAACCAAGCCTGTATGGTTAAGGGGATTGGCTGCATTACCCTTAGGCTAAATGGAGGAAAACTAATAAGGCTGACCAAAGTCAGATATATATCTGACTTAAAGAGAAACCTCATATCATTAGGCACCCTAGATGAAGTAGGCTGCTGCTATAGGCTAACAGTGGTGGTTGAATGTATATAAAAATGAGAATCTGGTGTTGACAGGAGAAAAGAAAAATGGGCTATAGTGCTTTGGTGTAGCTTTTATTCTGACTGCACACACAACCTTGGGTCCAAAAGTTATCAGTAACTGAAAAGTGCACTTGAGATTAGGCCATATGATCAGAAAGGAATGGATGTACTAACAGCCTAGGACATTTGGGAAAGACACTGTTACAAGCATAGAGTTCTGTGAAAGTTGTGTACTTGGTACACACAGAAATAGTTTTCTAGGAGTTCACCTAGCAAACAACTATTTGGATTACCTACATTCTGATTTATGGGGGCCAGAAAAGGTTAAATCTCATGGAGGAAACAGCTATTTCCTCTCTATAGTAGATGACTACAGCAGAAGGTCTGGGTTTTTTTACTTAGGTCAAAAGACCAAGCCCTAGTAAATTCAAAGACTGGAAAGTCCTTGTTGAAAACCAGTCTGGCAGAAAGGTGAAAGGCCTTAAGACTGACAATGGGCTTGAGTTTTTGTAATCTGGAGTTTGATAAGTTCTGCATGAACAGGGGATCCTGAGACATGACAGTGAGAAGTACCCCTCAGCAAAATGGGTGGTTGAGAGGATGAACAGAACACTGCTAACAAAGTAAGATGCCTCTTGATCACTTCCAACACCTACCAAAAACTTCTGGGGGGAAGCCCTCTCCACAGCTGCTTACTTAGTGAATAGGAGTCCTTCCACGTATTAAGCCTTATTAGTCCAGAAGAAAGTGGTCAGGGAGAAACCAAAACTAGGGCACCTAAGAGTGTTTGCTGTGCTGCATATGCCACACAGTGGGGAAAACTGGAGCCAAGATCAACCAGGTGTGGTTTCCTTGGATACCCTGAGGCACAAAGGGATACAGCTGTGGGACAGAGAGTCACCTGGGGTCAGGATCTATTGACAGAGATGTGGTGTTTAATGAGGGAGTATTCCCACGCAAGGCACCAACCCTAATGAAGGAACAACCAAAAGCACAGAAGTAACTGCTAGATAGAACCAATACCACACGATTGAGGTAGCACACAACCCATCAAGTACACCCACCTCAAACACAAGTCAACTCCCCAGTTGCCTGAAACTAAAATTGCACCTGAGGAATCTGACCAAGCTGAAGATGAGGAAGCAGAAAGTTCCTAGAACACCAAACTGACCTGACTAACTACCAATTGGCTAGAGACAGAACCAGGAAGAGGTAAGACCACCCTCAGGTACTCATATGCAGAACTAATATATACTCTCTACTTGTAGGGACAGAAGTACTTGGGTCTGAACCTGATACCTATCAAGAGGCCATGGAATCCAAGGAAAGGGACAAATGGAAAACAGCTATGAGGAGGAAATGCAATCTTTAAGGTAAATGAAACCTGGACACTGGTTCCAAAACCTAGTAATCAGAAGCTACCCATGTAAGTGGTTGTTTAAACTTAAGAGGGTATATCCATAGCTGATCCACCTAGGTACAAAGCCAGACTTGGCTAAGGGGTTTACTCAAAGGGGGGATAGACTTTAATGAAGTCTTCTCCCCTGGTAAAATACAAACAATTAGGTTAATGCTGTCTGTGGTAGCTTATCAAGACCTAGAACTGAGCAGTTGGATGTCACCACTGCATTCCTTCATAGAACACTAGAGGAAAAAATCTATATGAGCCCCCATGGGGTTTACTGATCTGAAATTCCCTGAACATGCTTGCCTGTTAAAAAGATCCCTGTATGGGTTAAAACAGTCCCCTAGGCAATGGTACAAAGGTTTGACACCTTTATATAGACATAGGATTCACTAGAAGCCAATATGATAGTTGCTTCTACTTTAAAATGGATAATAATCTCCTATTTACTTGCTTTATATGTGGATGAATGCTATTGATTAGTAAGTCAAAAACCTTAATCGTGAATTGAGAAAAGCAACACACTGAGTTCGCATGAAAAACCTAGGGATGCTAAGAAAATTTTGGGCATAGAGATAACAGGATAGAAAGAAAGTGAACTTAGACTGCAGCAACAGTCTTACTTACTAAAACTAGTCACAAAGTTTGGCATGGCTGGTGCCAAACTGGTCTCAATGCCCCTTACCAGTCAGTTTATTCTTAGCAAGTCTCAATGCCCCAAACTGAGTCAGAACTGTTGAAAATGGAGTTTGTTCCTTATGCAAATGTGGTGGGGTCACTGATGTATATCCATATTATACTAGGCCAGACCTAGCCTTGCCATTTCCATGTTAAGCAGGTATAGTCCAATCCGGAATGGAACATTGAACTGCTCTAAAATGGATGTTAAAGTATATTAACAGTACAGTTTGTGTAGGCCTTGAATACTGTAAAAGAAATACTGCACTTGATCTGGTTGGTTTTGTAGATGCTGATTTTGCAGGTGATAAGGATTCCAAAAATCACACATTGCATACTACTTCCCATTGGGTGGAAATTGTATAAGCTGGAAATCACAGTTGCAGCCTATGTAGCACGTCTTCAACAGAATCAAGTACATTGCAGTTACTGATGTAGTTAGAAGCATTATGGTTGAAGGAATTCTGACAGAAGTAAACTAATTGGTGGAAAGGTTACAGTGTACTCAGACAGATCAGAATGCAATCCATCTAAGCAAGAATCCGTGTATCACAAAGAACAAAACACGTGGATGTACGTTATCACTTTGTGAGGAACCAAGTTGCAATGGAATCATTGAACTGAAGAAGGTACCCGCAGAAGAAACCCAGCAGATATAGGCACCAAAATTATCACTCCAGCTAAGTTCAAGCACTGCTTGAACTTGCTGTATATAAGTATCATGAGTGATAAAGAGCTATGACAGAATGGGACGGGCAGCTGCACAAAAGATCTGTTTCCAGTGCTTCCAATGGAGATTGTTAAATATGGAAGCTTGAAACGCGTCGTTTAAGTAACACTATACGCGCGTTTTAGCATATTAACTTAGGCGAATTCAAACCACGGATGCGTTTCAGATTGAACGGCCAGGATCACTCACAGAGTCAAACCAATTAAGCGTTTGTTCATTCAGTTTTGAGGGAGAGAGAAACATACAGTGGCTAGGGTTATTTGAGTCGGTTCTTTTCTCTGTGTTAGGGTTGAGATTCTACATTCCAGTTGTGAGTATCAGTCGAGTGATTAGGGGCTTTAATCATTCAGGTGAGTGTTGTCCTCTCGGTTTTGGATATTCAGGGTATCTTGTAAGGCTGATTGCTGTTAAATGGGTAATATGGTGAGTGTTGAATCTGTGTATCTTGACTGTTTTCTGTAATGAAAGTGCAGCCAGCTCATACATTTCTTGAGCTCAACGTGGATGTAGCTGATCCATAAAAGGATAAGTGAACCACGGTAAATCATGGCTTGTTTTGTGTGTTTGATTTTTTGTGGTATTCTTTTGTTTCTTGTTTGATTGTGTTGCGTTGATAGGTCAGATTTTGTATTAAAATATACACCCCAAAAATTTGTTTATTCGATAGTATTTATTTTAAAATAATAATAGAAACATATATGGTCCATTATAAAATTAGTGATTCAAGAAAAACGAAAAATAAATGGTATATGCACAGGATAAAAATGTTAGAAAGCCTATTAAATTATGGTCATTTAGTCATGGATAGACATATCGGAATGACATGGATAAATATGAATAAATTAATTGCTTTATTATAAATTATTTGTAGTGGCCTAAATAGAAATTATATTTTCATAATTTTAAAGTATATGATTAATAGAAGATCTAGGTGAATCTGAGAATAAAAAGTAACAAGTTGGTTTCCTATAGGACTAAAATATTAATTTGTAAGTCTAAAATATCGTATAAACTCCATAGAAAGCCTTCTAAGAGTTGACAAGCTTGCATTTGATAATATCAAAACATGATCCTAAATGTGTAACATTTATGCATATGTTATTCAAGTTCCATGTGATAAAATTTACTCAAGCTCAAAATATGCCAGTTGATGTGTTTATTCTCAAGGAGAAGATTTAAGTTCAAGTCTAAGATTTCTACACGTGTCTTATATTTATTTTGTTCATATTTTTTTGTAAAGCTAGTACTGTATGTAGAAATGAAGGCTTTAACAAAACAAGTTCAAAGATAATAAACCTTGATTTCAAACCCACCCAAAATATGGTAAACTTTTATTTTGAACATGTTTAGTTGGATTTATCTATTGGCCAAAAGAGCTTATTTAAAGTTATAAGTACTTTTGAAAAGATTAAATTTGAAGATACAATACTGTATAATAAAATCGTATTTAGTTTTTATTTCTTCAAAAGGAAAAATAATATTAAATTTTGACTTTTAATGAGAACATATTAATAATTTGATGATATAGTGTTATTATTTTAATGTGTTCTAAAAGATAAAAGTTTTATCTGCAAGGATAATAACTTATTAATAATAGATTGAAAGGGTAGATTATGGGAAAAATTATAAATTATTTAATACAAAAATTTGACTTTAAAATATCAATTAAACTAATAGAATTTATTTAAATAATATGTTTTAAAAGTTGATGAGTTTAGTACTAAACGATCTCATAAGGGAAGAAATAAAATAAACACATGTTTGAAATAAATAATTAACTCAAGACTACACTATCAAAAATCATATTAATCTTGAAGAGAGGTTTGGATAGGGTTTGACGCAGGATTAGGAAAAAAAAAATGGAAACAGCTCAAAATTATATATAGGTTACAGAATTGTTTCAATTGTATAAATTTGATTTTTATAAATTAATTTGTAACGAATAACTTATCTTTTTTATATGTATATTCAACGCCTGAATATCTAATTTACTAAAAGCCAATGCAAAGAACACATATAAAGTAACTTAGTAAAATGCTACCATTGTTTTCTCAACTTTTTAGATTACGGCATATAGAGATCTTACATATATTACTTTTATCTTTTCTTGATTACTTCACTTCTCCGTCTTTTCTTCTTTAACTTGTGTGATACTTTTAGGCATCATTGGCATTGAAGATTCAGATCAAAGATATGCAACGTCAGATGAAAAACATTGGTTTGTGTAAAACATGTAAAAGTAAAAAAGATGTGATAAGTATGTAAGTTACTGGCTATTGCTTTATTAACTTTACAATGAAAACATACTGTTTTATTACCTTTTCCAACTACAATACTTGATTACTGTGAGCGTATTTTTTAAGTTTTTAAATGTGCACGAATATTATTAGCTTTTCAAAATTGAATGAGATTTTTAACCTCCGTCAAATTGATTAGTATCCTCTATTACTAAACTAAATATATCTCTTATATATATATTTCCTTTTTAAATCTCTTTAAACTTTATTAATACTGAAAATAGTCCTAATTAATATTAAGGTTTTTGTTTACACTACTTTTCCAAAATTTCAAACGCAATAAGAGTTTATATATATATACCCCATTTTTCCCCATTTTCTTAATTAGGGTTTTGTTTATACTATTTTTTTTCCAATTTCAAATTTGAAACTTATTTTTTCTTCATATTTCAGATTCATCTTATTATGTGATTATTTTCTGCAAATATTTAGTAATATATTTTCCTCAACCAAGGAAATATTTGAAATAAAAACAAAATTGTTCAATGATTTAAAAGATTTAGAATTATGATTTATGTAAGAACTAAATGTTAAAAATTAAAATATAAATATAAATAGATCATGAGTTTACTTAAAAATTACTATGTTACTTCTAATAAATTTTTTAAGGTTAAAATATTCAAAACAAAAAAGAAATCTAAATGTGGGGTATGCTGATCAATTTGATGGGAGTTAAAAAGAGTTAACGACTGTTTCCCACCCAAATAATGGTTTAATAACACTTTCTCACCCACAAACTTTTAAAATATCACTTTACTACCCAAATTTATATTCTGACGGCAAATAGAAAGCAAATTTGGTCCAGACTGTTAGGGCTTTTGAAGAGAAGAGGTCGATGAATCTTTTAGTGGTGGAAGGTTTGATTTTGGTGGTTGAGACTGATCGGAATTTGACTTGGAAGGGGTGACTATGCAAACCCTAATTGCTCAATTGCCTACAATTGGTGGGGTCAACAAGAATAGGGTTTGAGGAGTTTTTATGAGTGATGATCGAAGAAAAAAATAGTGGTGGTGTAGAGTCACAACGATGCCAAAATCAAAAATATAATATAAATTTACGTAGTAAAATGGTATTTTAAAAGTCTGCGGGTGGAAAGTGTTATTAAGTCATTATTTGGATGGGAAAAGATGGTTTACTTGAGTTAAAAATCATTTCAGTTAAATTTTCATATTTATTTATAAAAGTAGTCAAAAACCATCCTTAATAATAAAGGAAAACCAAATCAACAATTATATGACTTGAAATACTTTTCATGCTCGTCCATCTCTCTACTATAAAATTAGGGTATTAAATAGAAATCTCTACAAGTTTAAAGGTAGTATATATTATATAATTAAGTAGGTGTTAATTGTACAGTAATTTAATCTATGTAATATTTTTCAATGAAGAATCTGCAAAGATCTAAGAAAGCAAGTGGTGGTCCCAAAAACAGCTAGAAAGTTAAACTTTAACGTTAAGAATAATAAAATGGGATTAAACCAAAAGAGTTATGAGTGTTAATAGTGAATGAATAAGCCCCCAACTCTTGCTTTGCAACAAATTAATGAAAATAAACTCTTAAGTGAAATTAATTAAGAATGAAGGCATCATCACCTCTCATGCCAATTCCCATTAAACCACAAGACTTCATTGATGTTGTTCCTTTTGTGGGCCGCTTTATTGTTTTATTAAATTATTATTAATTAAAAATGGTTGTATTTTTGCAGTGGGTAACAATAACATCACTTACTATTGATTCTCCAATTGAAGTCTATCATTGATTCCTCTTTCGTATTTCAGCATTTGGGTCCCTCATCCACTACATTTTCTCTTCTTTAGTAATCTTGTATTTCTTAATCTGTGTGTGCTTTTGAATATTTCTATACATACACAAACATTTTAAAGCCTTTTGCGTAAAAGAATCAGTGGAAATACTACTCTTTTATTGCTCTAAAAGCTTCTTTTCTTTTTTAAATAAAAACACATTCGCAAAAAAAACAATATTTTTAACTATTTGAAAAGCTCTTACAATTTGTATTCTTACAACCAAAGCCTAGTTATGTAAAACCTGGTTCATTGTCAACATACTAGGGAATACCCTAATCCATTATCAAGGTATTGTTAGATTTTGTCTCTTACCCATCTTAGCTATGTAACACCTTGATCAGCTGTTAAGGTATTGTTGGATTTTTGTCTTTTTGTACTCTTGATTTGTTTTCAATAATAAAATCATAAATTCGAATAAAAGGGAACACATCTAAATCCAACTATTTAAGGTAGATAAACAATAAATCACAATATCTTGACAATGAATTCGAGTGTTACAAGCAAATTCATTTCAATGCATTTTTTTGAATTGAAACCTAATGAATTCGTGGGCATAATGATGTATTTAAATTGAATTCAACAATGCACGTATAATTCATATGAATAAAGATGTAAACGACATTATTTACATTAAAATTAGATCTAGTAAGATGTGTATTAAAGATATGAATCTCGGTATAGATATTATATCCCAAACCCAAAATGATGCTACGGAATTTTTAAACAATAGGCAAACATAATTGCTCACATTGGTTTCTGATATTTGTGTTGTAATGTCACCAACCTACACTACTGTATTCTACTCATATGAATAATTTCTTAGTTTAAATTAATATAATAAAATAGAACGAAACATTCTCTCACGCTCACTGACAGACTGAGATACTGACTCTTGGATCAAACACACACAGACTATATTTTATATTTCCCCTGAAGCAGCCGATCCTTAGATAGACTTTGTCTGTGGGTCCATTTAATTTTGACCAAAAGTCAAATCAATATTCACCAAATTCTTAGATCTTAGTACTGGAAAGCAACAATGAAGCGTATTAGTACAATACAATGCAAACATACACACCGCCACCAACTTCCATCCGAATTTCTTTCCTTTTACTTATTCCACTCCACGTTCATTTCCCTCCTTTCCTTTCCATTTAATACCACATAATTAAAAGCATTTTCTTTTTGTAAAGCTTTCTTTCATGCTTTGCAAAAACAACAAATTCTCATCATATTCACCACTCTCTCTCTCTCTTCCCTCTCTTTCTCTGTGTTACTATCCATCTCTCACTTTGAGTTCTTTCCAAGCTTTGTTTTGTTTTTTCAATGGAGAGTTACACACTTCAGCTTTTACACCATCTTGCGCTCACACTTGTCTTTGCAGTCTACCTCTCAGTTTCTCCAACCCAACAAAGCATTGTCCCATCTATCAAAACGGATGCCGCTGCTCTTATTTCCTTCAGGAAGATGATTCAGAAAGACCCCAATGGCGTCTTGTCGAGTTGGCAACTCAATAGAAATCCATGCACCTGGTATGGAGTTTCATGCTCTCTTGGAAGAGTCACTCAACTTAATCTCAGTGGAAATTATCTTGGTGGAAGTATTTCTTTTGATCCTTTGGCTTCTCTAGATATGTTATCTATTTTGAAACTTTCTTCCAATTTTTTTACAGTAAACTCAACCTGTTTGCTTCAGCTCCCATATGGACTAAAACAGCTTGAATTATCTTCAGCTGTACTTGTAGGTCTTGTCCCTGACAACTTTTTCTCAAAATATCCAAATCTGGTCTATGTGAATCTTTCTCAAAACAACTTGACTGGAACTTTGCCAGAAATTTTTTTATCAAATTCTGATAAACTTCAGGTTCTTGACTTGTCTTCTAATAACATAACAGGATCCATTTCAGGTTTGCAAATTGATGTGAATTCTTGCAATTCCTTGTTGCACCTCGATCTTTCTCTGAATCATTTAATGGATTCTATTCCTATCACCCTTTCAAATTGCACAAATCTCAAAACTTTGAATTTATCGTTCAATTTACTTACTGGGGAGGTCCCAAGAAGTCTTGGTGAGCTAAAGAGTTTACAAATATTAGACGTGTCTCATAATCATATCACTGGTTGGATCCCATCTGAATTAGGAAATGCTTGTGGCTCTCTTCTTGAGTTTAAGCTTTCTTTTAACAACATTTCTGGGCCAATTCCATCCACTTTTTCTGACTGTTCTTGGCTGCAACTTCTTGATTTGTCTAATAACAACATTTCTGGTCCCTTCCCGGATGCCATCCTTCAAAATCTTACCTCATTAGAGAATTTGTTGTTGAGTAACAACAGAATCTCTGGATCATTTCCAGCTTTGATTTCGTCTTGCAAAAAATTGAGGATTGTGGATTTTAGTTCCAATCAGGTCTTAGGAATCATCCCACTTGACATATGTCCGGGAGCTGAGTTACTTGAAGAGCTGAGATTACCGGATAATCTTATTGAAGGAGAAATTCCGGCTCAGTTGTCACAATGTTCACAGCTGAAAACAATTGATCTTAGTTTAAACTATCTCAATGGCTCCATTCCAGCTGAGCTTGGGATGCTTGAGCATCTTGAGCAACTGATAGCATGGTTCAATGGCTTGGAAGGGAAAATTCCACCGGAGTTGGGTCAATGCAAGAATCTAAAGGACCTGATTCTCAATAATAATCAACTTAGTGGTGAAATTCCAGTTGAATTGTTCAATTGCAGTAATCTTGAATGGATATCTCTCACAAGCAACGAAATCACAGGTAAAATTCCGAAAGAATTTGGTGTTTTGTCAAGGCTAGCTGTTTTGCAACTTGCAAATAATAGCCTAACTGGTGAGATTCCAGTAGAGCTGGGAAATTGTAGCAGTTTGGTTTGGTTAGATTTGAACAGCAACAATCTCACCGGAGCAATCCCGCCTCGACTGGGCCGTCAGCTTGGTGCAAAAGCATTGAGTGGAATCCTCTCAGGTAACACTTTGGTGTTTGTAAGGAACGTGGGAAATTCTTGTAAAGGGGTTGGAGGTTTGTTGGAATTTGCTGGAATTCGCCCTGAAAGGTTACTGCAAATTCCAACATTGAGGACTTGTGATTTCACAAGAATGTATTCTGGAGCAGTGCTGAGTCTTTTTACTCAGTATCAAACATTGGAGTATCTCGATCTTTCCTACAACGAGCTTCGAGGGAAGATCCCCGATGAAATAGGAGAGATGATTGCTTTGCAAGTTCTTGAATTAGCTCATAACCAGCTATCTGGGGATATTCCATCATCGCTTGGCCAGCTCAGGAATTTAGGCGTGTTCGATGCATCGCATAACCGATTGCAAGGTCAAATTCCTGAGTCCTTCTCAAACCTATCATTCCTGGTGCAAATTGATCTGTCAAACAATGAATTAACAGGGCCAATTCCACAAAGGGGGCAACTTAGCACACTTCCAGCAACTCAATATGCAAATAATCCCGGACTTTGCGGGGTTCCCCTGCCTGAATGCCGAAATAGCAACAATCAACCACCGGTAACTCCAAGTGCAGATGGTGACAAGAAAGGCCATAGGCTGGCTGCTGCAGCATGGGCTAATAGCATTGTCATGGGAGTCCTTATTTCCATTGCTTCAATATGCATTTTGATTGTGTGGGCAATCGCAATGCGTGCAAGGCGTAAGGAAGCAGAAGAGGTCAAGATGCTTAATAGCTTGCAAGCAACTCATGCAGCAACAACATGGAAGATTGACAAGGAGAAAGAGCCATTGAGCATCAATGTTGCAACATTTCAAAGGCAGCTAAGAAAACTCAAGTTCTCCCAACTCATTGAAGCTACCAATGGTTTCTCTGCAGCAAGCCTTATCGGGTGTGGAGGGTTTGGAGAAGTCTTCAAGGCCACATTGAAGGATGGATCAAGTGTTGCAATCAAGAAACTCATCCGGTTGAGCTGCCAGGGAGACCGAGAATTCATGGCTGAAATGGAAACTCTAGGGAAGATAAAGCATAGGAACCTTGTGCCTCTGTTAGGTTATTGCAAAGTTGGTGAGGAGAGACTCCTTGTGTATGAGTTCATGGAATTTGGTAGTCTTGAAGAGGTGCTCCATGGAAGATCAAAGACGCGAGACCAGCGCATTCTAACTTGGGAAGAAAGGAAAAAGATTGCAAGAGGAGCTGCAAAAGGACTCTGTTTCCTTCACCATAATTGCATCCCACACATTATACATCGAGACATGAAGTCAAGCAATGTGTTACTAGACCATGAAATGGAAGCAAGAGTCTCCGATTTCGGAATGGCAAGGCTTATAAGTGCACTAGACACTCATCTTAGTGTAAGCACACTAGCTGGAACACCCGGTTATGTCCCACCCGAGTATTACCAAAGCTTCCGGTGCACTGCAAAAGGCGACGTCTACTCATTTGGAGTTGTCTTATTGGAACTCTTGGCTGGGAAACGCCCCACGGATAAGGATGATTTTGGGGACACAAACTTGGTCGGGTGGGTGAAAATGAAGGTGAGAGAAGGCAAACAAATGGAAGTAATAGATCCAGAGTTGCTATTGGTGACAAAAGGAACAGATGAAGCTGAAGCGGAAGAAGTTAAAGAAATGGTGAGGTACTTGGAGATAACATTACAGTGTGTAGATGACTTCCCATCAAAGAGGCCTAACATGTTGCAGGTTGTGGCCATGTTAAGAGAGTTGATGCCTGGATCAGGAAATGGAAGCAGCAGCAGTGGTTGAAAATGTTTATTGTTTATTGATTAAGGTTAATTAGTGTAAGAAAGACAAGGTTTGTAAGATTTGTTGTTCAGTTGTTAAGAGTTTTGTTGTATCTACTTGGCAAGTTTTTTTTTCTCACTTCGTTTCTTCTGGTTACTACAGCCTAACAGTGAGTATTTGAGAGCACTTTCACATTGGCTAATAATAATTTTCAGAGGAGAAACAATTAATGTGCAATATTGTATTTGGGAATTAAACAAGCTGGTGGTTTGTGTATTAGTATGTATTTCACTTGGTTATTGTGAATGTAAGTGTCAACCAATCTCCCTTTGAACAGAGTCATATCAAGCAAAGGGTTTTGGTATACGGGGCATAATATTTGATCGACTTTCAAATAATTGCAGGTCTGGTCATGTTAGCTAAAACGGGCTATATTAAGTGTTGCCCAACGGCACATAGCCAACCCAATATCGTCCATTTGTTAAAGGTTGTAAATTACATCGATGATGACTATTGTAATTTTTATCAAGCACTACCCTCAATATTTTGAAAAAGCTACCAAACTGTTGCTTTGACATCAGTATCCGAGGGTCGAAAGATCATTTCAGAGATAATAATAACAATGATGACGATGAAATAAAGAAATAAATAATAGGAAATGAAAATAAAAACAATAAGGAAAAGTCAATGCTACCCTAGGATTGTGTTGGAAAACACATACCTTAGTCTATAGGAAGACCTTTTTAAACGCAAGGGTTGTATTGGGATAAACCTTTTTCTACGTAACACCGAAAATAAAGTTTTTGATGGTGGAAGTATGTGAATCTTATTTTGACGCTAGTTTAGTTTGTGTCGAAAAACCTATTCAATAACAGGCCTAAAGCAATGGATTAATAATACCATTTCTCGTGTCGTAATAAAATATTTTGACGCAATTATGTTCTATTATGATGATTTCTTTGCTTCAAAAAAGGTCCTAATTTCTTTGAGACAACATGTATGTTAAAAAAAATTTAATTATTTTATTTTTTTGATTCCACCCTCCATTTTATTTTTTAGATTCCACCCTCCCTCACTTGAAATCCTAGCTCTGCCATTGTCAAGAAACAAGAAACATATTTATTAATATTACCTGGTTCTTGTGGTAAGATTTTTTATATTTCCCACATGACCTATTGCCTTTAAGTGACATTTATTCGGTTTAATGAATAATTATATGGATTAATCTTTTAATAATTATTCAATTATTAGGAGTCTATTTTAAAGTAAACTCTTAGAGAAGTTGAGTTTAATTATTTTATCTAATCCCACTTTGACGGGAAGTACGACTTATAGTGAGACTGGGTAACACAAATGTACAAAATTAAGCTCAAGAGAGAAACTTTTATGTTATGTTTCCGCTTTAAAAAGCACGGAATCAAGATACATTTAATTGTTCATATAATTAATTATGATTATTTATAGGGTTAATACTTTGCACCCCCTAAAACATCAGAAACCAACAGTTAGACCCCAAAAAAGGTCCGGCAATAAAAACCCCCTGCCGTCTATTTTGACAGTTAACTCTAACTGATGAAGGGTAAATTAGACTTTTTAAATGTTAGACTAACGAAAAATATTAAACTGTGTACATATTGCAAATTTTAATAAAAATTAAGGAAGACAATTAAAATATCTGGAAAAATTAATAATAAAATAATCTAAAAGAAAAAAATGTAAAAAATTAAGAACTTAAAAAACTAAATAATATGAAGTTGAAAAAAAAAAATGCATAAATAAAAAACTACAGAAAATTAGAAGAAAATCTAAAAATTTTATAAAAAATGAAAAAATTCAAAAAACAAATCTCAACAAAATTGCAAAGATTTTGAAAAAATAGTTAAAAATAAAAAAGCAAGTGACTGTCAACCAACCAAGCTAGTGGTCTAGTTGACTTGGATCTATTCTACGCTATCATATCCAGGCCAATTAGGCCTAAACTTGGCAAAACGGGTGGGTGGGCCAAGTATAGACTGAGTCTAGCAGGTATGGGCCCAATGGATATGGCCCCAAAATAGGTTGGCTCTAAACAAGTCCAAAATATTAGACCTGGATCCTATCCTATGCAGATACAGGTAGACTCGTAGGTACCTATATTGTTCACTCTAGTTTTCAACTTTGATAGTTACACCCCCATAATTCCTTAGTTTTCATTTTTTACAATTATAGCCCCACAATCAACTATCCCAAATTCAATTCAATTCACCACAAAAGTTCACAACCAACTCAATTTCTCATCAATTTAAAACCAATAAGCATATAGTTTATAGAAAACACTAAAACACAAATTCAAACACAATAACACAAATATAAAATTACAAAATACAAAAACATAACATAACATAAATTTAACTTGACAATATTCAACTAAAGGAATTCTTGGCCAACTCATGTTCATTCCACAGTGTTGATGTTAGTGGAGTCTCTTGATTCCACAGTCCCCGGATTGGTATGGACACTTTCTTGCCTTTAAAGAATAAAGTAAATATTATGAAAGTAAATATATTGTACAATGACATGTTCATCCTTTTAATTGCACAATTTCAAGCTTACTCAATCTAATAATAAATTATTATATCTATTGAGTTGTATACAAACCAATTGGAAATGCCAATAATAATGTTAATGCTATACAATCCAAGCAACAATTATTGTAAATCAAAGCCATAGATGAGATTAGTAGCCTTAAAGGTGGGAAACGCATGGGCCTAATCGGTCCTAGGCCTAGGCCCTCAAGGTCCGGGCCTAAATAATCAAGGATCGGTCCTGGGCCTATGAGATTTCTCAAGGCCTAAGGACTGGTCTTATGGGCTTGGACAATTTTTTTTGTAAAATTTTATTTTAACCCTTATATTTATTGTCAATTTTATATTAAATAGGAGATTTTGGATATTTTACAAGGGTTAAAAGGAAACTGGAAGCGAGTTTAGGCACGGGCCCTCCTCCCTTGGACCTGGTCCGACCCTAGGACCGGTTTTTTTGGGTGGACTTTTAGGGTTCAGGCTTAATTCCCGCCTCTAAGTAGTCTGGTGCAGTCAAGCATTAATTATTTGCCTTCATATATAGGTACAAAAGAAACAAACAAACAAACAAATGCAATTGACACATGATAGCTTAGTTTTCAATTATTAAATTTTCTAAAAATAATGATGCAGCTTTATAGAACCGCAAATGATGTTACTATTAATAACATGAAAGTATAGCAGCATATTACAAGCAACACTATCGAAGCATAAAGGAAGAGATTACTTATAGTTGATAATATTAATATATATGTTGTGAGATCATGACCAATCTATTCTTCCCCTTAATTGGAACATATAATTGAACTGACTTTAACAAAATCCAATGGTGTTTCCAGTCATGATGAGGATCGTCTAAACGGAGCAGGTCGTTACTGCTCGAATGATTATCAAGGCTCCATGGTGGGCGCCAAACTGTAGATAATAAAATTTATGCTTGAGTTAAATGAGAATGATCTTGTGAGGACAAGGCCACTAACAATCTTATAGACTTGTGGGGACAAAAAAGGGTGAATGTGAAGGCTTGAAGGACACCAGTGTGGTGTCAACTATAAACACTCTAACACTTAAGTTAGCATGGTGAAAAGGAATTTAGTAAGGCTAAGAGTGGGAAAGGGTTTACAAGGAGTGTTTGGCTAGGGCGCGACTCATCGACGCAGAGTGGTCAAGGCAATGCTCTACGACGATTACAAGAGGTAGAGTTAGTCGGAACTAGGCTCTACGGTAGGGAAATATGGTAGTTCTTGGGAGCAATAACTTAGTGAACTAGTGAGAGTGGCTGTGATTGAATGAATAATGAAATGTTTAACCTCTATTTATATAGTGAGCCAAGAAAGCTTGAGTCCTTGTAGAACTAGACGTTCTCATAATAGAAGTTTGAATAAACAGGAAACTAGTATTACTTGCCCAAGTAGGACTAGAAGTACTAATTCATGTAAGATTAAGAATCTTTGATGAATTAGAAGTGTATGAGAGTTAGAGTCTTATTTTGGAATGAATATAGGTTAATGGGTTGGAGCTTGATTTAGCTTAACTTGTAGAAAGGTCCAATTCGTGGTGTGGCCCAAAGTATAAGTTGGCTCAGATCGTAGAGTGGCCCTGATCATAGAGTGACCCAATTCATAAAGTAGCTCAGCTCTTGGAGAGGGCTGACTCATGGTATGGACTAACTCGTAGAATGAGTCGACCCATAGAATGGATTTTCTTACAAAGTGAGTCATCTCGCTAGATGGTCTTTTCTACAAGGTGGTTTTAAGTGTCGGCCTAGCCGGAATTGGGCTAAAGCATTAGGTCGTATGTAATATTTATTTCGTTATTGGGCTTAACAAGGTCAGTATGATTTTTGACCCCTACATTTATAACTAGTACTAGTAAAGAAAAAGAAACAGTCGCATGAAGATGATACATTGGGATACATAACAAGTACTAAAGCATCAAAATTAGAGAAAATCTACAATACAACAACCGTATCACCTCCATATATTGAGGTGGTACCACAAGCTACTATGAAATTGACATATATCAATCTTATTAGTGACTTCCTTTAATATTTCAATATTTATCTTATATTTGTATTATAATTTCAAAATTTAAAACTTAATATTGGTTTCTTTCGCTTCTCTCACTTGCCCTTTTTTTCAGTCCTCTTGTTACTAACTCAAGTGTAATCAAACCCAACAAATTTAAGTAATTGAAAAACAAAATTGAAACAAAGCTATTTCTATTACACAACAAATTTAAGTAATTGAAAAACAAAATTGAAACAAAGTTATTGCTATTACATAACAAATTTAAGTAATTGAAAAAAAAAAATCGAAACTAAAGGAATTGTTTATCTTGATGTGTTGTGTAGTCTTTGGTTGGATGGTGGTCTTAAGGTTGTGCTCAATGAAGTTAGGACAGGATTTGGTGGCGGTCAGCGAAATAGGTAGCAAATCCAACCATGTTAGGTCGTCGACATCAAGCTGTAGAGTCCTGCCACACTGAGTCGCCAGCGTGAGGTGCAATGTTAGGCTTCACGAGGCCACTCCTTGTCGCCCGCGACAAAACCACCTAGTCGCCTCCACCTTTGTTGTCTAATTCCCTTTCCCTAATCTATTTTTCCACAATATTTTCCAATTCTTTTTGACGGAAAACCGATAGAATAACACCGTAAACAATTAAACATCGTTTTGTTTCCTTATAATTTGTATATAAGCTCTCTTCCAATTTAATCCTTAACTTTAAACTTTCTTTTAATTGGACCCTTAATTTATCATTTAATTTTAATACATGTTAAATTTTGAGTGGTTTGTGACACCAACTTAATATGCTGAGATGGTACCACTGTTGTATTTTAGCTTTTCTCGCAAAATCAAATTGTATTTTGGGTTCACATATTTTGCTTGTATAGATGACCAGCACCTTCATCTTTTGGACTCTGCAATTCGGCTTAGCTACCATAATAATATGAAAGGCAATGAAATTTCTCCATTTTAAAAAGTAACACTCTAATTAATCATAGACACTATTAGATATAGGAAAATTAAAGTTAAAAGCAAATGATTTTTATAGAAGAAACGGTTACGGAAGAAGATTTCTTGTAATATCAAACTTTCCATTAACAAGTAGGGCATTTGAATATTTTGCTGTGTGATAATCTTTGTAAGACCAACCTATACTTTCTAAATTAATTATTCAAAAATGCAAAAAGGCTACAAATTGACACCATTAGGAAAATATAAGATCACTATGCATGTAAGACTAGCTTAGCCAAAAGCTATCAAATTAAAAAATGTATGTAAATTTATATTACCTTCTCTCCACAGAATATTAAGAGATTATGTACTGGAGCAATATTCAATTAGAAAAAAAAAATTTGAACACAATTGGATTTGATAGTAATTAAACCAAATGTCATTCAAAAGCATATTCTATTTTATAAGAAAATGATTTTTTTGAAGCTTTCATTTATGCTAACATTTTTAGAATTAACATATTTAATATTTTTCATATTAAAAATTAGATTTACTATCTATATTATGAAAAGATTAAAAGAGGATATTTTTTAAATGTCTTATAATTTTTTTTTTTTAAATAACTTCAATAAAAAATGTTTTTGTTCTATTAAGGATAGCTTAAAACCATCATTTATAAGTCGTCTTTTTTTTTTTTTTTTTTTTGATAGAGAGTTTTAATGAAGAATTACATAGTTTCAGCAAAGAAAAATTTATTCCTAAAAGACTGAATTTCTTATAGTCTATCCTTGGTCACTGCCGATCAAGATTTAGTATATATATATATATAGTAAAATCTCTTATAGTAATATCTATATGTAATAACCCGATATAGTTATAAAAAATTTGCTCCCAACTTGAGCGAGTTATAAATAAGAATAAATTTTATATTGTAATATATTATAATTTTTCTAGGTCTCGTCTTAAAGAACTTGCCACTACATAGTAATAATTATATGTATATTACAAAAAAAAAAATATATATATAAATATTAATACATTAAAGGTTTAAGATAAAATATATTTTATGTAAAGTTGTTTGGGATAATGATTTGCTTTAGAGTTATACAACATCTTTTACCTGACGGTACGTAATAAGTCGTCAATATGGACACCTTCTTATTGAAGCTAAAATATTCTAGCTTCTCAAGTATATTTAGAGCTTTTTGGCACAAAATTTTGGTATTTCTGTACTATCATCTTCAGGTATCTACTTCCTCTTCTTGACTAATTCTAGTAATGATTTCTTCTTCAGTTAAAGCATACACACTTGTTGCTCTTTTGATGATTGAGCAAAACTTAATATCTATTTGATTAGTATATGAAATTGTCAAATTGATCACCAATTCATTTAATACTACTAACATGAATTATAAACAAGAAGTCAAAACAATAATTCTTGCACACACGACTTTTTGCTCATTTGATAATTGAGAAAGATATTAATATCTATTTGATTAGTGTAGTGAATTGTCGAATCTGATCACTCAATTCATTTAATACTACTAAAACATGAATTATAAAATAAGAAGTCAAAACAATAATTCTTGTAACTATATCTCTATTAGTTATAACCACCTCATAGTAATAATTTATTTAATCTCAACATTATGACTATATATATATATATATATATAGTCATAATCCATTAACAATGTTGTGTCTAAGCCTTAACCATTTGGTTCATCTACAATCACAAAAATGTTGAGATGAAGCCGCCTTTTTTTTTCTCCTGAATTTGGGAACTTGAAACAATTGTTTTGGTGCATATAAGTTTTAACATTTTCTTATTTGATTTTTCTCATTTGGCGTATATAATTTCTGTCAACAATCCGAAAATACTAAACATGTCGACTGCCGATTGCTGAAAAAATCCTTTATGAATTATATTTTATTAGCTATATTATAACCAACATATATAGGCACAAGTAAATATAAAAATTTATTAAAGTCTAAACATTTCATTCATTCATGGCTTCTAAATCAAAGTCAGTCTTGATATCAGTTGTTGTGCTGAGGCTCCTAACACTTGGATTGTTAGCTGCTTCTATTGTTTTATTGTATCTAGATAAATTCACTCTTAGTGGTGGTACCAAAATTTCTTTCAAGGATGTTATTGCGTACAGGTAAAAATAATCTCCTAAACTTTTAGTTCAACTACAAAAAAAAAAAAATAATAAATAAATTGTTGAATTTTAAAAACGTGACTGTAAATTTTGTATTTCAAGAGTTTAAAATGTGAATTGGTGCAGATATGTTATAGCAACGGGAATTATCGGCTTCCTTTACTCGCTTTGTCAAATTCCATTTGCATTATACCATGCTTCCAAGGGAAAGAGGCTTATCCGAAATAGGTGTCTTCTAGAGTTTGATTTTTTCGGTGATAAGGTAATAATACATTTTTGTTAGTTTTTATGCTTTAATGGGATGCATTTATCAATCCTTTGGAAGTAAATTATTTAATTAATGTTGTTAGTTAATTAATTACTCAACTATTTTCTAAATGTATTATTAAATAATACAATAGTGGAGTGACTTTACTTATCTTTTAATACAATTTGGTGTGACATAAATATATATAATTAATGGGCATAAACATTTTTTTTGTTGAAGATCATTGCATTCTTGTTAGCTACTGGTGTCGGAGCTGGATTTGCAGTTACCTTCGAGTTGAAGAAACTATTGAAAGATTTTATTAAAAGCGTTGAAGCGATGTTCGGGGTGGGCGGGCTTGATGAGACAGATTTGAAGACAGACAAATTCCTTTGACAAAGCTAATATTACTACTGGCCTTCTCTTCCTTGGATTCATTTGCATGGCAATACTTTCTGTGCTTTCCTCCATTGATAGATCATCAACAAGATAGAAGCAAGGGCCAATGGGATTTTATAATTAGGAAATCAATTTTTGTTTTCATACATATAAATGTTGAGATTTATTGAATATTTCAGGAATATATTATAATCTCCTAATTATGTTAGTCTTTAGATATTTATAATGTATTTGATATCCTATAATCTCCTAATTATGTCAGTATATTTTATTGACATAATTAGGAGATTACGTAGAGTATATTCTACCTATAAAAACCTGTAATCATGAGTGTAAATATATGAATTAAAAGACCTACAATGCTTCATTCAAACATGGTATTAGAGCCACTCTCTGATTAAAAAAAATTGCTCATTCTAGAGTAACCGTTGGAAAAATCACCAACGAGTATCATCCCATTGTCGTCAATCTAAGAAGGAGGAAACGACTGCAACCAATCCAACTATCCTCCAAACTTTGGTCACCAGAAAACACCATCCTACCCATATCAAATCTGCCAAATACACAAACCCCCAGCCGAAAACCAACCAATATTCAACCACCATCAAACATCAATCATCATTCAACCAATATTCAACCTGCTGCCATATCAATTGTAATGCCCACTTTGAGGTACGTAGTTTTGTATGCTTATTTTTGTCTTGGTGTTGTTTGTTGGCCCTAAGTTAAATTGATATGGTGTTATTGTTGATTGGTTGCCCTTGGTTAAGTTTGTAAGTTGTTAAAGTTGCTTGGATGCCCTGATTTTGGTGAAGGATTGGTGAAATCATGGAAGTGTAGACTTTGCCGAGGCGAAGAACAATCTTTGCCGTGGCGACGTACTCTGTATTTTTTTGCCGAGGCAAAGCAAAATCTTCACCGGGGTGAAGAGTCGGCTGATTTTTCTTGTGAAGTTTCTAGAGAAATTTCCTTAGGGGTGAAGTGACCATTCTACCCCTAATTAGCAGGAAAAGTGGGGAGTGAAATGTAAGAAAATTTCATGGAGAATGCTTTGGAGTGGGGGTGTATTTGTAAAGAATTAAAGGACAAGGATGAAATTTTCAAGAAGTGTAAGGGCAAACTGGGAAAGAGTGCTTATTTATATGAGCTAAAAAGGGTTTAGCCTTAGAAACCCTCCCATTCTCTACACCCCATACACTTCTACTACGCTCAATTTCTCTCAATTCTTCATCCATTTTGCTAAGGAAATTGAGGGCTTTTGGTTGGATTTTGACAAGGATTTGATCCTAAGCATCAAGAGGTGAGGATTCTTGCTCTAGTTATAAGATTAATTTGAGTAAGTGTTGAATTCTTATAAAGTTTATGCTTAGAGTTTGAGAAAGAGAACAAATCCAACAAAGATAGTGAGCTTTTGTGAAATTACTCAAGAAAAAGGTATGTAAATCCAACCCAAACTAAGATTTAAGTAACCAAATGATTTGATATGCATGTATGTGCTTATGTGTTGAATTTGATTGTTGAGAATGTGATTATTGATGAGTAGATGGCTCTTGATGAGTAGATTTGAGCCATGAGAAGTAGAGTTGAGATGGTGGTGACCAAGTGAAGTTTGGTTGCATTTAGAAAGAAACTGAGTAGAATATTTGAAGTGTTTTTCCTGGCCAGGTTTAGATTTATTGTAGAGGAGTTTTGCTCCATGAATGGATGGATTAAGAAAGAAGTAGAAATTTACCAAAGATAGAATTCAAGTATGGATGCTTGATGTTTGATGAAATGCCTAAGAGAAGCTTGTGCGTAAGTAGAAAAACTTATTTTTGTGCAACATAGCATATTTGCATTGCATAATTGCACTTAAGAAAGAAACATAAGCATGGGCCATCCACATGCATATAATTGCATATGCATAAGAACTTAAAGAAAGAATAAAGAATAAAGAGAATAAAGAGAAAGAAAGAAAAGCACTAAAGGATAAAAGAAAGAAGAGTGCTAAAGAAAAGAAAAGTATAGGTTGTTGCGATGGGAAACCCGTGGGTGATAAGAAGAAGAATTTCCCACATATATGCTAACTTAGGTGAGTGGCATAAGAAGAAGAAGAATTTGTACGTCCCGTAAAAGTGTATGTGGATGAGGGTTGTACCAAGAAGATTTTTCTACATGCACGCACCTTAATTGAGTGGCCTAAGAAGAAGAAAGAATTTGTACAGTCCGCAAGAGCGCATGTAGATGAGGACTGTACTCACTCACACGGCCAGGGTTCCGAATCCGTGCATCAACTGAGTTCGATAGGAAAATAAAAGAAAGAAAGAGTAAGAATGAGAAAGAATGAGAAAGCTTGAGCCAACAAGAAAAGAAAGAAAAGAAAAGAAGAAAAGAACAAAAAGAAAACAAAAGAAACAGAATAAGAAATAGAAATAGAAATGGAAGAGAAAGAAAGGCAATGCATTTTTATGCATTACTGCACATGCATTCCATTCATGCATGTTACCGTGATTTCTATCATGGTTAGTAAGAAAGAAAGAATAAAAAGAAAGAAAGAACAAAGTGAATTAGAAAGAAAGAAAAGAACAATGAGAAATAGAAACAGTGAAAGAAAAGAGAAAGAACAAAGAAAGAATGAAGGAGAGGAAGAATAGAGTAAGGAAAGAACCAAAGAATAAGTTGCAGGGATAAGGAGTAGAGGATTTACTTACTGAGCATTTTTGTGCTCACCCTGTCGTTTTTCCGTGTTTTGTAGGAAATAGGTGAGAAGCGGTTGGATGGACGTCGAGAAGCGGAGAGACATGGCACTACTGTCCACCATTGCAAAGCTTTGTACATATTATTTTAATATGTATTTTGTAAAGAATAATATATTAAATAAAAAGAAAAATTTTGGGCCCAACTATTTTGTATTCAATATGTATGTATGTTCTCATAGTATTTTTCTTAAGTATACTAGTAGAAAGAAGCTATTACATTTTTGGTATCAGAGCAAAGATTTTGGGATTTGACAGTGTGCCACTCTCGCCGCCACGACATTTCGTAGCCGATTGTTGTAAGTTAATTATTTCCTTACTTAAAGTGCTAGTTGAGTTGATTAAATGTGGTTGTCTTGTAGATGAGACATAGAACCCGAGCAAGTAGTAAGAAGATAAGGAGTGCGAGGGAACCTTCCAACCCGCCACAATCTACTCCCCCTACCCTTGATGAAGCTAGAATTCAGGAACTGATATAGCAAGTGTTAGTAGAAAGTCAAGGGAGAGTTGAACCAGAAAGAATTGAAACCCCCGTGCAAGTACCGACCACTAGAGAAGAAAGAGAAAGGCCAATACCTTCGACAGTACATAATCGAATTGAGCCGATTTATGGGCTCCCAAGTCAGCATCAGCTGTCGGAGTTTAAAGGTACAAAGGACCCGTTAATAGTTTAAGAATGGTTTAGGTCCGTAGAGCGCACGACGGCATTGTTTTCGGTGACGAACCGGGAAAAGATACAGTATGCCAGTTTCTTGTTTCAGGGTGACGCCCGAATCTGATGGGAATTGATGGAAGATACTCATGATGTTTCTGTGATAACTTGGGGAGATTTCAAAAGATTGTTTGAAACTGAGTATAGAACAGTTGACCAGGTTCATGAGAAAATACAAAACTTTATCAGTTTGAAGCAAGGGACTAGCACAATGAAAGAGTATTCAGTGAAATTTAACTCCTTTGCACGGTTTGCTCCCGAGATAATGAGTACTCTAGAGTTGAGAAAAGACAAGTTTGTCCATGGGCTAAAGCCAGAGATAGCCCGGGATGTAATGGCAGGAGCAGAGCCCCCTCGAACCTATAGTGAAGCTTTAGAGCGAGCTTTAAGGGCAGAAATTTTTGTCAATAAACTTACTCCAGCGAGACCGAGTGAACCATCTCCCGCTCCGCAGAGAAAAATATTTGAGAGTGCAAGAAATAGAGAAGGGAAGAATAAGAAGAAGTTTCCACCTAAGAAGAATAGAAAAGATTGGCAAAGTAAATGACCAAGAACAGCGGAGTTTCCCCCATGTCCTAAATGTGGGAAGACTCATCCAGGAGAGTGCCTGAGAGAGTTGGGTCGCAATGTGTGTTATAGATGCCTGCAGCCAAGGCATCTGATGAAAGATTGTAAAGTTCTTTTTCCACCTACAGCACAGAATTCCAGAGGTACTAATGCCAAGGTGTTTACAGTGGCACAAGGTGAAGCAGAGGCCAGTCCATTAGCTATTACGGGTCAGTTATTATTTCATGCAGTTCCTTTATATGCCTTAATTGATTCTGGAGCCACTCACTCATTTATATCTTATGGATGATAGAAAGATTAGATTTGAAACCTATAAGAGTGAGTCAATCCATTAAGATAGAGTTACCTGATGGGGTTAGCGTTTTGACCCATGAGATGTTATCTGTAGTGATCCATGGGCGAGAGTTAGTAGTTGATTTAATAGTGTTTGATATACCCGACTTTGATGTGATTATGTAAAGAATAATATATTAAATAAAAAGAAAAATTTTGGGCCCAACTATTTTGTATTCAATATGTATGTATGTTCTCATAGTAGTTTCTAAAGTATACTAGTAGAAAGAAGCTATTACATCAATCATCATCAATACACAAAACTCCAGCTGAAAACCAATCTATATTCAACCAATATTCGACCACAACTGTAACAACTTCTTTCTACTACCATATTCATAATATATATTAATAAAAAGACAGCATATTTATCAAAACAGTTGGGCCCAAAATTTTTTTCTTTACTTAATAATTACATTCTTTACAAAGTACAACATCATTTGTACAAAAGACTCTCAAAAACGAAAATAGTGGACAGTGCAGCCAAGTCTCCCCGCTTGTCGACGTCCATCCGACCAGGTCCTCTCCTATGTCCTGTACAACAAAGAAAACAATGGAGTGAGCACAAAGATGCCCAGTAAGTAAAATCTCCTACTCTATAATCCCCGTGCATTACTCATCAATTCTTTTCGTTCTCTTGTCATTTTTTCTAATTCAAAATCTCATTTTCTTTCTTTTTTTTTTTCTTTCTATTCTTTTCTTTTTCTCATTCTCATTCCGCTTTCTCATGGCAGAGACCGCTCTCTCTCATAGCGGTTTACATGCATTCTGCTCTCTCATGGCGGAGACCGCTCTTTCTCATAACGGTTTACATGCATTCCGCTCTCTCATGGTGGAGACCGCTCTTTCTCATAACGGTTTACATGAGGGTAACTCTACACTCACCAGTTCCCCATCGCACAACCTATTTTCTTTTCTTTTCTGTAGCACTTAATAATCATTTTATCCTCTAGTGCTAATTCTTTCTTTCTCTTTACTCTAAGAGAATTGGTTCTTTTCTTTATCTCTATTCATAGAGTGTTTCTTTCTCATTTCTCATATTTCTTTCTCATGTGATTACTCAATTAAACATATGCATATGGATGGCTCATGCCTAAAATCTTTCTTATATGCATTCATGACATGCAAATATGCTATGTTGCATAAAGTAAGGTTCTCTACTTCTACTCATGCTTCTTTTAGACATTTCATCAACAATATGTGTGCATACATAAACTCTATTCTATTTGTTAATGATATTTCTCTCTTAATTATCCAAAATAGGAGTTCAACTCCTTTAAAACATCATACATCCTGCAAGGAAAACACACTTCAAATATTCCTCTTAAATTCTTCTAATTCTATCCACACTTCTACCAAACTTTAACAACACAATCCACCATTCTCATGGTGAAAATTCTTTCATATAACAACATTGAATTCATTAACTCATTTCAAACAAAGAAATTCAAGCATTAAGCACATATATAAAAATCTCTACACATCATTCAATCAAGTAAATCACAACTTAGGTGAATTTACTTACCTTAAGCTCAAGGAGAACCCACTTAAGCTTTCTACTCTTGAAGGCTTGATTCTTCCTCTTAAACCTTCAATATAAACTCAATAAGGATCCTACTCTTTCAAAAATAAAACTTACATCTAGAGTAAGGATTCTCACCTTGTAGTGCTTAAGACCAACTTGTAACAATTTCTAGTCAAAAGCTCTTCAAAGATCCTTGGAAACTTGAATGAAAATTTGAGAGAAATAAAGGATGAAAGAGGCGGTGGTGAAGAAGCAAATGAAAGGGTTTCTAAAGCTAAACCCTTAATATCTCATATTTTCTCCACTCTTTCCCAAAATACCCTTGCTCTTTCTTTGAAATTTCATCTAAGACCTTTCATTCTTTGCAAACACAACCCCATTCAAACTATTCTCCATGCAATTTCCTTACATTTCACTTCCCACTTTTCCTGCTAAAAAGGGGTAGAATGGTCATTGAGTCTCAAAAGGAAGAATTTTCAAAAACTCAAGGGGAACATTCAGTCTAGTCTTCGCCGCGACAGCAGCTACACGGGGTTGTAGCACCTCATCGCCGCGGCGAAGACTGTAACCTCAATACTTCGCCAAGTCTTACAATTTTCAGGGCAATCACTCAACCAAACCAAGACACCCTTTCAACCAAGGGTAAACCAAGCAATATTAACAACATACAGACTCAAATAAGGATAAATCAACAAACATTCAAGCCATTCATCAAATCTTAACTACGTACCTCAAGTGGGGTGTTACAACAACCCCAAAACAAATCTAACCTCCATCTTTAGCTACTGCAAACATCAAAAATACCCAGGAAATTTTTTTTTCAACCCACAATCAATCAAGCCAACCACCAACCATCAAATCCAGCTACAAATCAACAAAAAAATACCCAGAAAAAAGTCAAATCGTTGATCTGCCCAGTTGCCACCGGTCAATCACCAGTCCACAAGAATCGATCACTGAAAATCGATCGCCCAACGACACCAGAAAAAAAGTCACCCATCACCATCTATTGCTACCGTTGTCGAGAAGTTCAAAACACCATATCATCACCAATTTGACAATGATTTGCGGTTGCCATTTTCGCCAAGAAACTCAGTAGTCAATCTATCAAAGTGAACGAAGACGGCCACCTGCTATCGAGACAAGGCACTGAGGAACTCTCTTTTGAGAGTTTGAATGTGAGTTTTTTTTTTTTTTTTTTTTTTTTTGAGAGTTTGAGTTTTTTTTGTTTTTTTTGCTTCCTTAACTCTTTAAAGTTTAAAAGGAAAAGTCAACGAAAGTCAAAAAAAAAATAAAAAGTTTTGTAGGGAGAAATTCTACGAAACCCGGTTCCAAATTTGGAAGCAAGTTACCCAGAGACGACTAAACCCGGCACGCCCAACAACGACAAAATGAAAAGTTCTACTGATGTTATTGTGGAAAAGAAAGCAAATGTCCAACAGTCTTCATCATTTGTAGCTATTGCTGGAAATGATGGTAAGTCTTTAAATATGTGTACATTTGTTTCTAATAGTGCATGGATACCGGTCATTTGATATTTGATTCTAGACATGTTTCTAACCTTAAGTCATCCTCACAAAATTTTGTTTCTACTGCCAATGGTGAATCTAACTGGGTCATTGGGGAAGATTCGTTAACCCTAAAAAACTCTTTACACTTAGATTTTGTCTTAGTTGTCCCATCCCTAAATTATAACATGTTGCCAGTCTCCAAAATAACCCAAAGCTTATCTTGTGTGGTGATTTTTTTGCCTGAATTTTGTGAGTTTAAAAGTATTCAAACAAAGCAGACGATTTGTTGTAGTATTAGACGAGGGCAATTGTATTACTTTGATTTAGAGTCACAAAGTTCTGTCGTGTTACAATAGGCTTTGATTGTAGATTACTCTAAAAGGGATAAACAAAAATCTGACATTTGCTTATGGCATCAGCGCCTCGGACATGCTTCGTTCTGCTATCTGAAGAAACTTTTTCCAAGTTTGTTTGAAAAAAATAATATCAGTAACTTCCGCTGCGACGTTTGTGAATTATCCAAAAGACATCAACTTCCATTCCCAATAACATTAACCAAAAGTCCAAGTCCTTTTATGCTTATACATTCAGATGTTTGGGGGCCATCACAAGTTACTACTTTAGGTGGATCCCGATGGTTTGTTACTTTTATTGATGACTTGGGTATGTCTAATGAAATCCAAAAAGGAGGTTGATTTGTTTTAGAGATTTTACAAAATGGTTTATACATAGTATAATGCACAGATTCAGGTTCTTCGAAGTGACAATGGAGGAGAATATCAAAGTTCGGATCTTCAACAATACTTGGCAACACATGGTATCATTCATCAGACTACTTGTCCCAACACACCCCAACAAAATGGTGTTGCTAAGCGAAAAAAATAGGCACTTATTGGAGGTCGTTCGTGGCTCATTAATAGAAGCTCACATGTCGTAATCTTTTTGGGGAGAAGCTCTTACTTCTGCAGCCTACCTAATCAATTGGGTACCCTCTAGTTCCATTAGGTTCCAAACACCTTTTCAGGCTCTTAGTAACGTAGTGAATGCTCCAACCGTCTTGAACTTACCACTTCATGTTTTTGGTTGTATCGTATTTGTTCACCTCCATAAACATCAACGCAACAAGTTGTCCCCTCGTGCATTGAAATGTGTTTTCATTGGGTATGGTGTTTATCAAAAGGGGTATCGATGTTATCATCCTCCAGCTCAACAAATGTTTGTGATGATGGATGTTGTCTTCCATGAAGAATTGATGTATTTTTCTTCTAAGTCTGAACTTCAGGGGGAGTATTGTCAAGAAGAAATTCAGACTTTTGACTATGTTGTTCAAGATGTGGAAGACTATAAGTCTCGGACTAGACCTGTTGTTCGACAAGAAAATGAAGTGGATGATGAAGATGTGGAGGTGGTATCAAACCCGTCCATAGAAACTTCTGAATCCGAGCCTCTCACTCCTGGTATGTCACAACCATCATTTGTTGAGAATGTTCTTGTTTTAGAGTTTGAACCAATTGAGTTTGAATCAATTAGGAAACAGTTACCACCACGGAGTACTAAAGGGATTCCTAAACCAACATACGAACCTGAACTATCTAGTAAGATCAAATACCCATGAGCCATTGTGTGTCTAACCATCGTCTATCATAATCAAATCTATCATTTGTGAATCTATTATCTATTGTATCTATTCCTAACAGTGTGCAAGAAGTCTTATCTGATCCAAAATTGAAAGCTGCAATGAATGAAGAGATGAAATCATTACAGAAGAACAAGACTTGGGAACTTATTGATCGTCCACCAGGAAAGAAGATTGTTGAATGTCGATGGGTTTACACTGTGAAGTATAAAATTGATGGTACAATTGAACAATTTAAAGCAAGACTAGTAGCAAAAGGGTACACCCAAACTCATGGGATAGACTATATAGAGACATTTGCACCCGTAGCAAAAATCAACACAATACATGTCTTGTTATCTTTGGCTACAAACCTAGATTAGCCGTTACAACAGTTCAATGTGAAGAATGTTTTCTTACATGGAGAATTGTCTAAACAGATCTATATGGATCCTCCACCAGGGTGTATTTTACCAGGGAAACATAGCCAAAAGGTATGTAAGTTGAAGAAGTCACTGTATGGGTTAAAACAATCTTCGAGGTCATGGTTTGGGAGGTTCACCAAGGCTATGAAGTTTTTTTGCTACCATCAGAGCAATTCAGATCACACATTGTTCCTTAAAAAACAACAAGGAAAGATCACTGCACTTATTGCATATGTGGATGATATGGTGGTGACAGGAAATGATCCATGAGAAAGGAAGGTTCTGCAAAAGTATTTGTCAGAAGAATTCGAGATGAAAGACCTAGGTTCTTTGAAATATTTTCTCGGAATCGAAGTGTCTCAATCTTATAAAGGTATCTTTCTATCACAAAGAAAGTATGCTTTGGATGTACTACAGGAAACTGGTATGTCATGTCAACCAACTGATACACCATTTGAAGAAGGTTTGAAATTGGGAGTCGAAGTTGATCAAGTACCGGTTGACAAAGGGAGATACTAGTGACTTGTGAGAAGATTGATGTACTTATCTCACACTAGGCCATATCTTGCTTATGCATTGAGTGTAGTTAGTCAGTTCATGCACAATCCTGAAGAACAACATATGAATGCAGTCACGCGTATCTTAAGGTATTTAAAACATGCTTTTGGAAAGGGAACCATATTTACTAAAAATAAGGATTACCAAAATGTGAATGCATATATTGATGCTGATTGGGTTGAAGCAATGGATGACAAGCGATCTACTTCTGGTTCTTTCACTTTTGTAGGTGGTAATCTAGTCACGTGGAGAAGCAAAAAACAGAATGTTGTGGCACGCTCAAGCGCCGAAGCAGAATTTAGGGGAATGGCACTTGGGATTTGTGAAGCTTTGTGGTGAAGATTTCTTCTACAATATTTGGGCTATCAACCTAATCAACCAATCTAGTTATATTGTGATAATAAAGCAGCATGTGATATTGCTCACAATCCAATTCAACATGATCATACGAAGCATGTTGAGATAGATGGATTTTTCATCAAAGAAAAACTGGATGAAAAGATTATTGAATTACCCAAGATTCGATCAGAGGATCAGTTGGCCGATATTCTTACCAAGGCTGTCTCCAAACGTATTTTCTCACAAGTGTTAGACAAGTTGGGCATGTGTGACATCTACGCACCAACTTGAGGGGGAGTGTTGAGATTTACTTAATATTTCAGGAATTTATTGTAATCTCCTAATTATGTTAGTCTTAGGATATTCATAATGTATTTGATATCCTATAATCTCCTAATTATGTCGGTATATTGTATTGACATAATTAGGAGATTACGTAGAGTGTATTCTACCTATAAAAACCTGTAATCATGAGTGTAAATATATGAATTAAAAGACGTACAATTCTTCATTCAAACAATAAATTAGCAGTTATTTTTGCAAGTTAATTCCCTAGGTAAGATTAGCGCATTTTCTAGTACCTTCGTTATTATTACATTAAATACGTTTTTTTGTTCCCTTTCATTTACTAGATTTGAAAGTTCTAGTTTATTTTCGATTTAGTGGTTGTGCTGAGGACACTAAGGTCACAATCTATAGTCTAATAGAAACCTTTCTAATTAAAAATTCAAGTATAATTACTCTAAACCCCTTGAGGTTTCCCGAGATTCTAAACTCTTGAGAGTATCAACAATAACCTTTAAACCCTTGCTATAAAATCTTGTGATAGGTCGTTTAAAAACAGCTTCATATCATATCGTATTCGTGTTGTGCTAAATTTTTAAATCAAACCCAACTTGATAGATTATTGGGTTTGAATAGAAAAACCCAAACCTAATTATTTTATCTTGTTACCTGAACTCAACCTATTAAAAGTTTCCCTCAATTTTTTTTTTTCTACTTAAAAAATGAATAAATATGATTGAATTCTTATAAATACTTTTAAACTAGAATATTAAATTATATATATGTAGATAGTAAAATCTACGGTTGAATTGAACGAGGTTAATCTTGTGAAGACGAGGTCACTGACAATCATGTAGACCTACAAAGACAAAGAAAGCGAACGTGAAGGCTTGGGGGACACCGGTGTGGTGTCTACTGTAGGCACTCTAACCCTCAAGTCAACATGGTTGAAGAGAATATTTAGTAAAGGTTGAGAAGGGCAATGGGTTTACTAGGAGTGTTTGGCTACGGCAAGACTGTCGTAAAGTGGCTGAAGCATGGCTTTACGGTGACTACGAGAAGTAAAGTTAGTCGGAACTAAGATTTACTTCGAGAAAAGGCGGCGGTTCTTGAGAATAAGAACTTTGAGAGCTAAAGCTACAGGTTGTATGTTCATCCATAATGAGAGGTTTGACCTCTGTTTATATAATGAGCCTAGGAGGCATTAATCCAAGAAGAACTCTAAGTCGTACTAGTTTAGGATTTCCAATAAATAGGAAATTTGTAATGTTTATCCATGTAGAAGTAGAAATATTAGTTCATGTAAGATTATGAATTTTGGATGAACTAAGAAGCAAGTAGGACTTTGGGTCATGTTTTAGAACGAATATGGGTTATTGGGGCTAAAGCCCAATTACCTTAGCTTGTGGGAACACTCAACTCGTGGAATTGCCTAAAGCATAAGTTGGCCTGGTTCGTAGGGTGACCTTGATCGTAGAGTGATCCAACTCGTGAAGTAACTAAGCTCGTGGAAAAGGTTGACTCGTGGTGAGGACCAGCTTGTAGAATAGGCCGACCTTTAGAACGAATCTTCTTATAAGATTAGTCATTCCATTGGATGATCAATTCACAAGATGGATTTAAGAGTGCGCCCAAATGGAATTGGACGAAGGCATTGGGCCGTGAATAGTTTATTTCGTTATTAGGCCTAACAATACCTAAACACAAATATTGTATAAGAACTTCATAATCACATAATCTCACACATTTGATATTTTTTTTTTCCTTACAATACTAATAATATAAGAAATTTCTATTTTAAAGTCTTATTCTCATTTTTTTTATGTATTGAATAAAATTGAACTTTTCTCTTTAATATAACGGCTAACCTTACCTTCTTACTATAGGCATGGGTTTAGAGCTATATCATATACGTGAGAGGATTTATTGTAATTAGTAATATGTTAGGGGGTTTAGGGTAAACATAAACGAGTAACACTATGCATTTCCAAATATATCCCAAAATTCACTTTTCATATGATATATCATCTTACTTGGTATTGTTATGTCATTCACCAAATTTCCACTTCATTTACATCTCTACACAACCTAGAATTACAAAGGGATTCATTTGATCTCCCAAGGTTTGCCATAGTCTAGTAAACCCCCTATGGCGTTGGCAATTACTTTGAACTCTCTGCCATCAGCCCCCTTGAGTTTTCTTTCGTTAGTTTCCGCCAAGTGAGAGTAAATGACCTTAATGCCCTCACCTACTATGCCAATAAATCACAAACCACCCCCTACTTTCACTTTATCTAAAAAGTCCCCGAGACCTTTATTAGGCTTAAAAAATTATTAAATAATATAAAATATTGCAAATTTTTTAAGAAAATAAACAAGAAAGTAATAAATAATTTAGAGTAATCAGTAATTGTGTTTGGTCAAATTTACTCGACTCCCATATTTGTTGGGGTCTACATGATAGTTTTGAGAGGTTTGGAGACATAAGGTAGTTTTGCAAATTTTAGGGTGTGTAAATGTATTAACCCTCAATAATTATAAAAGTTTATGTACATTTTACTATTTTACATTTTTACTCTTGATTTGGATAAAACCAGGGAAAGAAAATTAGGTGACTAATTGCAGGGGGTTCAGAGTAATTACCAGTACCATAGGGGGTTAATTTAGGGAGATTCAAAGTAGTAATCCCAAAGTACAAATTATTTGATATGAGAATTTTGGGAATGTGATAATAAAATTTTTAATAAACTGATCATCGTAAAGTTTGGACCCTTGATGCAGTTAATTAAATGGATCAAATATAATCAACAATAAATCTGTCAAATTACTAGTTTAATAATTTCATAAACTTGGCTGTAGCATATAGTATGAATTTCAGTCCTTGAAAATATCCCAAGTCTTTAATCAATTTACCTGTTTATTCTCATTGGTGGAAAAAGGGATGATTACATTTGAGAAGATGATATTTTTGTCGATACACATGAGTGTAAATAGCTGTACCTGTCTGAATGTATTGTATTGTAGGGCAATCTATCGGATTTTGAATTTATAATTTTCTGGCATTCTTGCATTCCATGTGGAAGACATTGCTTTGGGCCGGGGGTATCATCAAGACTAGGATATAGAGACAAACTCACTTTTTTTTTTTTTTTTTCATATTTAATTCTTTACAATTATTTTATTTTCATTTTAGGGTTTCACCTGGCTGTCAAAACGTGAAAGTATTAAGCTTTTCTCTCTCTTTTACTTTAGCTGTCTTTAAGTAAATAATTAATATACTCCTCATCTATTTAGTTACGAGTATATATATATATATATATATATATATAAAGGTGCTTCTATTTTTAGTTGCCATGACCTTTTGGTGTTTGATGCATCTTTAAGATTTATATATTTCAAGTTGGAGTATCTTCCATATTGTTTTAATATTTTTAATACTGAATAATGTTATATATATTAAGTTAATATTTGGGATATTATCAATTAGGGTACATATTTTTTAGAATTTTACATCTAAATAATGTATTTTAGAGATGCATATGACTTATGCGATTATACAAGTACAATCCAGAGTAAACATCACTTACCTTCCTAAGTTTATTTAAAATCACACTTGGATGCCAATTATTGTCATTTTAATCAAACCGCTCCATAACTATTTAAAAATTCTCAGTCAACACCCCAAAGGGTAACACCATCTGTATTCCATTAGTTTTTAGTGGTCTATTTTACCCTTAAAACTGTAGTGTTATCCATTTTTGTTAATAATTGAAAACACCAAAATGCTCTTGTTAATTACATTTTCTAGAATTGTTTTATATTATCTCTTTAATCCTAACCCTCCCTTGTGTTTATGTTGGTAGAGGAAATTAAGCCGTGAAATGTTTGGCTGAGTTAGAGAAGGACTTTTTCCGGTTTTATTTAAGTTAAAAACTAGAGTTAACAACATTAATCCTCCTTCAGGTATGAAAAAATAACAATAATCTCTTTAAGATTTCGAAAATAACATAAATCTTTCTGTCGTTATGTTTTAATTTACCTGTTAAAATAAAAGTTAAGAAGACAATTCGATAATATCTACTAACTCATAACAACGTAAATTTTAACAACTGACTAACTAACGGTTTATTATCGATAAAGATATTTATTATTTTAATTAGAAACCTCAAAGGATTTGCGTATTATATTATATCATATACCTCAAAGGGTCTTTATTTTAACTCTAAAAAGTATTAAATAACAATCTTTTCTTTCTTAACTTAACCAAATATAGATGGCGTTGGCTTTTAAGATGGTGATTGATGGATTTTTTAAATAGCTTAGGGAGGAATTTCAAATAGATATGAGGAGTTAAGTGATTTTTGTCCGAACCCCGTTTAGTTTGAACTTTGAAGCTGAGGGTCAATATGTTGGATGTGTTTAAACCATAAATAGAAAATGAGGAAGGAGTGGACATAGGAAAAAATGGGGAGGTGCATTAAAAGGCGTTAAAAGGAGAGAGAGAAGCACGTGGTCCCAAAAATTGAAAAAGCAAAGGGAGAAATGGGAAGCCTTTTTGGTGCACCTTCACTCTGACTAGGCTTTTGATTTGGTTTAAATTGTGAAAGAAAGTCAGAAAACCACTAGTTTTATTTCTTTCTTTTCTTGTTTTATTTTTCATTTTTGTAAAATGGGTATTGGGCTCTAAATAAATGAAAAAGTCACTGTGGGGTGGGTTCTCTGTAGCAGTCTCTGCTCCCTCTCTTCTCCACTCGTATTCTGGTAAAGTGAAATTGTGTGTGAGTGAGAGAAAGAGAAGAGTTTGTGTGTTGTTTATGTTTGAGAGGGACAACAGCCTGCCGATAACCATTTCAACTGTGGCACTGAAAAACATGGTGTTTTTATAAGCATTTAAAGGGACACAAATGCAATGAAAATGACATTCCCCTTTCCTTTTACTACTGCACTGTTATCTTTATTTCTCTCTATTATAACAACATTGAATTTAGGTTGAATTTTAGGTCAGAATCTTTGAATGCTTCTCCTATATTTTGGCAATATTGTCCCTATATTTATGTCCATTCAAAAAAGGATCTTCTTCTTCTTCTTCTTCTTCTTGCATGGAAATCAAGATTAATAATATTCCGTTGTTTTAATTTTCTCATTCTAGAGTATTGCACAAGTACGGAAACATAAGTTTATGCCGTTAAATTTTAGGGTAACTTCGGGAGGGTAAAGAAAAGATATCAATAATAATAATAATAGAGGGTCCTCACTGGAACATTTAATTTTATAGTCAGCTTGGTCAGTGTTTGATGATTACACTTTCTGGTGGCTGCCGAATAATCATAATAAAAAGAATGGAGAACTAAAATTCAATTGCATTCAAACTAACGGTCCCAAACCAAAGGACACAACAAAACATTTTACTGAAGTTGAAAGAGATAATTACATGCAATGTTTATCTCTAGGATTCTTCATATGATTGATCTTTTACAATTATTTCTAGCTTATATTATGATTAAATCAGAAGCTATAAAGTCAAAGAAAATTACTACTACACATTATATATCCTTTCTTTCAAATACAAACTACTCATCATCACAACTTGACCAAAATTCTGCACAAAGATATAAATCAAACTAGAGCATTTTTGGAGATTCACTATACTGCAACATTCAACGAGGAAATAATGGTTTTCTTTTCTATATTGATTTCTCATTAAATAAAACAAATGAATTTATATTGACTCAATTGGAAGAACAGGTTACAACTCCATAACATTGATTGGTCAGACTTAATTTTTATATATAATCTAACTACTCAATATAACATGAGAAAATTAATTAATGAACAATCATTAAACAAAAAACAGAAGCAAATATTTGAGAGAGACCTGTTTAAACAAGAGGGTATTTCTTAACATATATAGTTGAGAATAAAATCCTCCATCACTCTCCTTCTGTAGTGGCCGAGGACATGTAACTCATTGCAAGTGAAGTTTCATCACATGGAGGTGCCACTGATGTTGAAGCTTGAAACTGTTGCTTGCAAGCTTGACAAGTAATTTGCATTATTGTAGCACTAATCTTTTTTGTAGCTTGATCTTTCAAAACTTGAGCCTTTTCAAGTTCACTTTGTGCTTGCTGTCTAATCCTTTTAGCATTTGCAAATTCAATCTCAGCAATCTCAATCTGCCTCTTGGCTTGTTGTCTTGCTTCTTCGGCAAACACCTTTTCAGCCATGGCCAACTTCAGCTGTTCGTTGGCGAACTCTTTTAACCTTGTCGCTTCCAATGTAGCTGGATCAGTACTGCCTTTATTCTTTTCCAAATTCAAGTTGTTTATCGCTTCAATATTCTTCTCGCCACCACCACCAATATCACTTGACCCAATAGAAAGTTTCAAATGGGTTGCATAGTTTTCACATGAATGCCGTACTGCATTATTAGTGTTTGATATTGAAGGTTGAAGCTGAAGTTCAAGATTGTGTTCTTGTTGTTGAGAAGTTGATGGGTTGTTTCGAGTTGTGGAGAATGAAAACACAGGCTCTTCAGGTTTTTGCTTCGGTAAACCTGACAACGGCGGTGCTATGCTAAAATTAGCATCGCTTGAAGGGCTAGTACTCGAAGCGGTTCTTGAAGAACAAGCCGGCTGCAGACCTTGTAACTCAGGCTGAACTCTACGCATAGTACAAGCATCTTGGTGTTCAATGAAACTCTCTACTCTGTATGAATAAGAAACAAATTAAAGAATAATTCAAAGGGATATAAATTTAATTTAGATTACGGGGCTTGGTCATGTAGGGTTAGCAAGAAACAAACAATATAAAATTTGATTAAGGGATCTGCAGAATGGATTATGTGAGTGACTAGGTTTAGTATAAATTATATATATATAATAAAAAACATAAAGTTAAAGAAATGAAATGGGGTCTGTTTGTGTTGGTGACTGTTTTGTTTTATGGTAATTGGCTTTTTATTTTAGACAAATGGAAACCAATAAATAGAAAATAGTAGTGCACTGTCCTTAAACAAGGATTGGCTGGCCAAGATCATATAAAAGGGCAAACATGAGGTCATGTAATACTGGGAATCATTCTTGGATTTAGAATAATTAAACTGCTTAAAAAATTAAATATAATAGGAGCTTTAAAGGATTATGAGAAACCCAAGATTAAGAGGCTAAACACTTGAAACGAGAAGAGTGTTGAAATCAAGATTTTTGGTTAGTTTTCAGCATGGTTTTTATGAAAAGTTTAGGGTTTGTTTTAAAGAAGAGAAACCATATGCAAAAATTTAAGAGAGAGAATAAGAATTAAAAACCTGGAAAACACACGGCCACAATCACAAGAATGGCCTCTAGTACCACAAGTTTTGAGATGAGCTTTGTAATCAGATTGAACGGCATATCCTTTATTGCACTTCTCACAAACCCACTGTTTGTGGTTGCTGTGTTTTCTTCTGAAATGTTTCTTGATGCCTACCAGATCTCCTAAAGCGTGACAAGGGTCGTGGTGCAAACAACTTGGTTCTGGGCATACAAAAACTCTCTTTTTCACCTCTTGAGTTTCTCTTTTCAGTAACTTCCAGGGGACCTTGTGCCTTCTCCTATGCATTTGAAGGTTCTGGTCTCTTTGAAACCCTTGGTTGCAGATCTCACATACATACCTATCTGATTCTAACAAAGTCTTTGGAGATAAAGAAACCACCTCTGCATCCGGATCTACATAAACAAACAAAAATAAAAACCTGAAATTGATTCTTAAAAGCATGAAAAGATTGAAATTTTGAGTACCTGGGGTGCCTGCTGGTTTTCTTTTTCTTTTGTTAAGAGCACCATTTTCTGAAGAAGTGAAAGGGTCAGAAGAGGAAGAAGGAACTGCAGCAGTGATGTTGATATCTTCTAACATGGGATGAATTGTGAATTAATGAGGAAAAAAGAAAAAGAAAAGAAAAACAGGTGGTGAAGGTGGAATAGTGAGAAGTGGGAGATGGTTATTTGAGTTTCAGCTTTAGTGATAATAGAACAAAATGGGTGGAGAGAGAGGAGAAGAAAGGCTCTTGCTTTCTGCAATCAACTTTCTTTAAGCTTTAAGCTTTTTAGCTTTTATTGGTTTTGTTTTTCATTGATCCCCACACCTTATGTAGGTAAGGTTGAGGCGAGTCTTGCTTATAAAGCTCTTTCTCCACTCAACAGAAAGAGAGAGAGAGAGAGAGCTGACCCAATCACAAAAGCTTGAAACCTTGAGCCCACACAAAGCATTTGGACAGCAACAAAAAAACATCCATTCTCATATCAAAACAAACAGTCATTATTCAATCACACTGTAATTTGCATGTATCAATATTTCATTATTTTGAAGGCCCAGCCACCCTCTATTCTTTTGCACGTGACCCTTTCTTCCTCCTCACGTGCCCCACCCCCCTCTAGGTTGTTCTCCCCGGCTAATTTTGGTTTTACTCCAGGGAGTCTAGGTCTGCACTTAAAATACTGAGATATCCCCTGATTCTAACCAAAATTAAGAAGTAGGGGTAAACCTAGGTTTTTAAAATTGAGACAATGTCAAAATGATCTGTAAACAAAAAATCATCTTCATTAATTAATTATGTAAACGTTTATTAATTTTAAGGAGGGTAAATCTTAATATTTTAAAATGCATAATCTAAAAATAGTTTACCAAAATCTTAATATTCTATATTCTTTTCCAAACATTAGAATTAAAAAAAAAATATAAGAATGTTTTCTTTTTCTTGGTTGAAGAGAGGCATATGTTGCCACTCGTAATGGCACCTTGCATGTCGGTATTTAAATTAGCAGTAAAAAGTAGTGAGTGAATAGTAAATGAAAAAAGCAAGGGAAAAAAGCTGAATTGACGGGGTGAAATAAAATTGTCTGCTTGACTATATATTTTCATCTTCTCTTTCGAAACCAAACAAGACTGGTCTTAAGACTCTCTTGACCATGTCTTTTCCTTGGCTCGGTTCCCTAGAGCCCTTGTTTCATTATTCTTCTTTCGTAATTTATTTTTCTTCCTAATATTATAGCGCATGATTTTTAAAATAAACTCTCCTTTGGGCAAAGATGAAAGACTTTACTTTAATTTGTAGAAATCATGGGATGTTTAGAGTCCTTCTATAAAAATAAAGGTAAAAACTTTATAGCACATTTGAAATTACTGATGGTCATACTTTAAAAAGCTACAATTTTTACATAGCTTTGGCTCTAGCTACCACATAATTTTATTGCCAAAACATAATAAAAAGGAAGAACATTAAACAAACTTGAATAAATGAAACCTTCACGTGCCCATAAAGTTAACTACTTGGATCTTTATTACCCAAAGCAAAAAAACAGGACACAACTATAATTCTAATTACACTCACCCTATATATAAACGATTATTAATTAACAGAAAGCCAGAGCATTTCCTCAAAATCAAACCTTCTTTTTAGTATCGAGTCAATATTTTCTTTTATACTTTCTCATAATTACATTATGTTGTTAACTAATGTCATAAAGCAATTAGGTAATTATTATCATAATTTTCAACATAAACTCTTGGTTGTGTCCTAAATTTTAAGTTATCATATGAAACGGTTGATCAAAAGTCAAGATTTACCTAAATAACAAAAATAATCATAAAATCACCTGAATTAATTTCGTTGCTTTTAATTTTTTTTTTTTTTTAAAGTAACAAAAAAAATAGCTTAAATAACAAATTTTGATAATTTTATTAAAAATAATAAAGTCAATTCACATAATTATGATTATTCTTTTTTCTTTAATAAAACTTGGATATTTTCTATCATTGAAAGAATTGAGAGGAGGGACAAGTTTATTATATGATAACTTTGAAGGTTAAATAATATGAGGTCAAATAACTTTAGTAAGAATCATTTTGAAAAGAATATCACCTCTATTAATAAATGTGATGAATAAAAGGGTAATCAATCATCAATGTTCATGATTTTAATTGCACCTAACTTTATGTCACACAAGTAGAATTTGCTTTGTACAGTGTACTATTTTGTCTTGCAAAAAGCCTCAAAAACCTTAATATATAAACTTATTAGTGATAATTAAGTTCAATGAGTAAACATGTAATGAAATATTATCAAGAAATGCACACCATCAAGTGTATCTACCTAACCATGAGTCGCACTTTACCTAAGACTATTGAGTCATTTATTTTACCTTCTTTTTCATAAAGAGGGAATAATATCATTGCTATTGCTACATGAAGAAGCATCCAAAGAAATAATTCCTTCATGAAATTTAAAGTTTTATCTTTAACACCATTTAATAACCATTTATTCAATAATTGAAAACATTATAATTCTAATTGGTTAAATTATTATTAATATGTGATATATGTTTACATTATTATGAAAATAAAGAAACCTTACAAGTCACCCTTTATGATTCAAATAAACCAATCTTTTCTTGCATAACTCAAAAATATATAAATATTATATAAAAAAAACAATTCTGTTTTCATGTCTTCAATAGTAAATACTTTATGGATTTTTTGTAATATAATTCTTAAGGAAAAAAGAAGTGGGTTTGAACGGTGGGATTATGGTATAAATAACCCTATTCCTGATAATATTATTGATACTGTTATAAGGGATAATTTGATTGACTTCCTCTAATAATATCAGAGTAAATTAACAATGTATGAGATAAATAGTTTTGAAAGATTAATGATAAGTTTAGAATTTCAAGAAAGATTTGTTTAAACAAAAATTTAAATAAATACTTATCCATTCACTCAGTAATCCCAAGAACACATAAAAGAAAATATTAAACATCAAAATAAAAATAAAAAAGCTGCCTCCGATTAGATATTCTCCTCACATGCAGTCACGTTTGACCAAAGTTCAATTGATTTCACTGTGTATCCACTGTCTAAAGTCAATGTAAAATAAAATTTATAAAAATTCGATCGTACCAAAATTAAAATAATTTAACTACAATACTTATGTCGGAGATAGAAAGAGAGAATTTGATAATTATTTTTAATTAATTTAATAATAAAAAAGGAAGATGCTTATATTTCTTGTTGAGCTGGAAACAATGGGCAAATGGATTCTCACACGTGCTCAATCAAAAAAAGGCAACTAGGTGGCAATCATCTCTCCCAAGTGTTGTAGATTCCAAAATCTTTTTTAATTACTTTTAATTAATTTCATTAATTGATTAAACTTTTTTTAAATCACTCATCCAAAATTATCTTTTTGCCCAAAAGTCCAATCAAGTTTATTTCTAAGAAGCTTCAAACTTTACTTTTGGAAACTCACCCCGTTTCTAATAAAGCAACAAAACTATTAAAGTGCCTTCTTTTAATCATGAAAAGATTTTTTTTTTCTAAGATTTTAGTAAAATACAAATCGCAGTTTCTTAATTTCTAACTTCGTAAAAAAAAAAAAATTATCTTTTCTGGGCAATAAAAAAAATAGTTAATATATTTATGACAAGCACACATTTACAAAATATCATCTCGGTTCATCCTATTTCATCATATCTGAGATGTGTTATAGGTTCGAAGGATGAACGAGATATGGACAAGTCTAGTAAGATTCTATTCTTAAACAAAAATTCAATTTTTGATTTATTTTATTTATTCCATATGATTGAAACAAAAGAGGTACATGTTACAACATGATTTTAAATTAGAAGAAGGATTTCAAAAATTGACAAATCTTGAGCGAGGTATTCAACTCCGTGGATGAATTTACAATTTTCTAAATTTTTGTTTTCAATTATGAGAAACTCAATAACATTAGGTATACATAACTGTCTCTAGATAGTTTGGCGATTCGTTTGGGTCTTTTGGGTATATTACTCAAGAGGTACTGAATTCAAATCCTCACAACTACTAATAAAAAGGTAATTACTGGAAACTTACCTGACTGTTAACTTCAAGGTCTTGAGAAACTAGTTTGGGATGCCTGCAAACTAGCCCGAACACTCCTAAAAACCAAAAAAAAAAAAAAAAGAAAAAAAAAAAAATAGATATACATATTATCTAGGTTAATGACATAAAACATATATGTATGCTATTTAGTATTTATCTTAAAATTTTGTCTTTCGCTTATCTTATCATATTATTTTTAAGAGCTTCAAATATACGTATGAATAATGCAGTATATTTTGTCGCATTGGATTGGCTCTAAAGAAAAGGACCGAATTTCCAACGTAATTCTTCCCTCAATAATGTGATGATGGGCAGAGGTAAGAAATATGGACCCATGTAATTGCACTGAAACCTGAGGCCTTTGTCCGGTTTAGTTTAGTTGGTATCCAAAGACATCAATACTGCATAAAATGTCCTCACAAAAACCCAAAAAAAATAAAAAAATAAATAAAATAAATAAAAAATAAAAATTCATAACAATAAATCAATATAATAATAAAAAAAAAAAGGGTAAAATCCAAGATCCCATGACATAGATATAAGATATTCCAACTCTTTCTCTTAACCATTTGGCAAATTGGGCACTTTAAAACATTTGTTTTTTAGTTTTCTCTAAGCTTCATGGAACTTTCATTTTTGTTTTGTATATAAATTTTAATTGTTGGTTTATGAGATAAAAGAAAGAGAGAGGGTGACAAAATACAAATTGTTTGGTGGGTACTGTCAGGCTCTCTGAAAAGCAAACGTGCCTTGCGTAATAATGAAAATTAATAAGAAAAAATAAAATAAGAAAAAGTTACCTAAAAGGTTAAAAATTGAAAAAGAAAGGAAAAGGAAATTTTATTAAAGGAGGATAAAGTGAAAAATAAAGTAAGACAAAATTGCTGGGTACTTGATAACTTAGTTGAGAAAAAGTCAATAAAGTGTACTCTTCAAAAGTTTGGGCTCATCACAGAGACAAATATACCTATTTTCAGGCCCTTATTTTAAACAATTAATGTAAAATAATTTCAGATTTTCTCTTATCTTCTTCAATGATTCTTCTTCATCTTCATCTTCCTCTTGGAATTTTAATTTCCAAAGCAGAAAATACAAAATCACCCTCTAAAAGCTTCTTCACATGTGACCCTTTAGGCAAAATGATGCCCTCTCTTTCTCTCTCTCTCTCTCTCTCTCTGGATTACATATGGTTGGTCAAAACTTCTTTTCCAGTTTAGATTCCTGTAACTTTTTCTATAATTATTTGTACTCATACTAAATAAATGAACATATGGGTTTTCTTTTATAATAAAACCAGGAGTGTTTGGCTTTTATTGTGAGCAGTGAGCACCCCTGGTTTAAAAAATCTGATCCTAGCCCTTGTTAGTTTAAAAAATGCGACCTTAGCCTCTTTGTGTCTAACATTTTTTATAGTAAGCACCCGTAAGTTTCATAAAAGGTCATCAATTTAATATTCAAATTTATCAACAATCTCATCAATTTAATCTACAAAAAATATATTAACCTCTCACCATTATTGACATGTTTTGATAAAAACATTATTTCCTTTCACATTTCTAAAACCAGAGGATATTCACTATAAAAAGGGCCAAACACACAAAGGTTAAAGCGGTATTTTCAAAACTAGCAAGTGTTCACTACAAAAAGGTAAAACACACGGAGGTTTCCTTTAAGAAAAAAAAAAAAAAAAAACCCTTAAATATAATATAAGTATATTTTTTTTATAGAATATTTTCTAGAGGGTTATTTTTTATTTGAGAATCTATGGTGCGTTTGATTCATTATTCTGATACTTTTTAGAATAATATTTAAAAAAAAAAAAAGTAAAACTGGGTGGTTATTACAAGGTATAATTTAAAAATTAACAAAAAATACCCTCTAGATTTGTTAATTTACTAAACACCCCTGTAATAAAACATTAAAAATTAACAAAAACACCCTTACCCACCCATTACATACCGGCAGTCGGCCACCACCGTTGGACAGTGGCCAGAGTTGCCGTATCGGCGCACAACCGGCTGGATTTGGCCGATCGTGCGCCGATATAGCCTTTTTCGGCTAGATCCATGCTGGATCTGGCCGAAAAAGGCCAGATCTACAACTAGATATGGCCATTAACGGCCAGATCTAGCCGTGTTTGGTCATCAACGACAGCCAAAGATATGGCCGTCATTGACGACTGGCTACGGCCAAAGATCTAGCCATAGATTTGACATTTTTCGGCCAGATCCAAGATGGATCTGGCTGGAAAAAGCTATATCGGTGCACTACCAGCCAGATCCAATCGGTAGTGCGCCATTATACCATATTCCGACCACCTTTCGGTAGTGGTGACCGGAATCTGACAAATGTGGGTTGGTGGGGTGTTTTTGTCAATTTCTAAAAAAAAAAAAAAAATGAGGGTGTTTAGTTAAATTAACAAACCAAATAATTGAATAAAATAGAATAATATTTTAAGAATAAGGAAACAAATGTGTATTTTGGATAGGATAGGGGAAAAATTGTGAAACAAATGCAGCCTAGTTTTTTAAAAAATTGACAATAATACTAGTGTTTAATTGCATGGGGTAGAGAAACTAATGGTAGCCAATTTAACCACCACTGGATGGCCCAGAAGTCAATTAGGATTCTTGAATATATTACTCAAAAAGTCATGAGTTCGATCCACCTCAGTTGCTAATAGAGGTGACCACTAAGGGGATTTATTCGACTGTCAACTTTAGGCCTCGAGGGATTAGTTGAGGTGCGCGCAAGCTAGCTTGGACACCCCGATTAATAGAAAAAAATAACAACAAATGGCAACCAATTTTATTTTTCCCATAAAAGCACCTCTATTATTGTCTAGTAATACAATAGAACCTCTTTATAGTGATACTCCAAATAGAAATAACTTCTATGTAGTAATAAAAAATAATAGTCCCAACTTGGGCCTGTTATAAATAAGAATAAATTTCACATTATAATAAGTTGTAGTTTTTCTATGTCCCGTCTTAAGGAACTTGCCTCTACATAGTAATAATTGTATGTATATTATAAAAAAAAAAAAAAAAAATTATGTTACATTAAATGTTTAAGATGAAATAAATATTTATCTAAAGTTATTTGAGACAATGATTTATGCTTTAAAATTGTTACCATATCTTTTATCTTGCGGGTATGTAATAAGTAGCCAACATGGACACCTTCTTGTTAAAGCCAAAATATTTCTAGCTGTATATTTGGAGCTTTTTGGCACGAAACTTTTGCTATTTCCGTACTATATTCATCCTCAGGATTATCTCCTTCCTCTTCTTGTATATTCATTCTCAAGATTATCTCTTTCCTCTTCTTGTCTAATTCTAGTAATGATTTCTTCTTCAGTTAAAGCATGTACGACTTATTGCTCATTTGGATGATTAAGGAAAATATTAATATCCATTTGATTAGTGTAGTGAAGTTGTTGAATCTGATCACTCAATTTTGTAATGACTCTTTGATATTCATTTACATACTATCAAAATAATAATTCTTGTAATTACACCTCTATTAAGTTATAACCTCCTCATAATAATAAATTTAATTGATCCCAACATTATGACTATAGAGAGGTTCTACTGTAGTAATGATAATTGTAATAATAAATGCATTTACCTAATTTGTTACACAAATTTAATCTTTTTTATTTTCTTAAATCTTCTATTAAATATAACTTCATACTTCTTAAACTGAAATTAGGGGTTTTTTTAGTAAATAAATGTGGGTATTTAGCTCCGAAATGAAGCTATTTGCATTAAAAAATAATAATAATAAATAAAAAAATAAAAACATTTTCATTTTTCAACACATACTGTCCAAATACAACAACTATTAAAATTTAAATTACATTTTTACTTCACATATTTCTTCATTCTAAAAAAAAAAAAAAAAAAAAAAATACATTGCTTAGTGAAAACAAATTTTTTTTGTTAAAAGTTGATAAAAAAAAAATATATCTAATCTTTTTAATAATATATGTGTCTAGCAGAAAATAAGTGTTTAAAAATATTTGAATAGATGCAAGTAATGTCACCCTTTATACTAATAGAGTGATGTTATTTAAGCTCCACTAATTTTCATTAGTAAACCCCACCTTCATTCTAAATAAGGGTAAATTAAAATATTTTAATTTATTTGTTCTTCATCTCTTCTATTCTGAAAGGGTTATTCTATTCTGAAAGGGCTATCCTTAACTGTCAATGTCATAATATTATTTAAAAATAAATCAAAGTAATTTTGGAATCTTTAAGTCTTTGCTAAAGCACTTGATGAATCCATCTCAAATTATCTTCATTGTTATTATTATTTTTTGGTAACTCTTAACAATTTCTTCTAATGACCAAATGAGACTTTCTTATTTAAGTTTGGTATACATAGTTTTACTCCAAACAACACCAGAAGATGATGGGGAAGATAAAAACCCATGATATGAAATTTCAACCACATTCCTTTGCTTATATAGTTGTAGGTTTAGAAGTTTTATTCAAGAATTATTCTATTCAAACCCGATGTTGGAAGTAATTATTCTTTTACAACCACACAAAACCACTTATCCTAGTAACTAGGCATTGATTAGATCAAAGGTGATTTTAATCTATATTAATTACCTAAGAAAAATTTGTCATTTTATTTGTTTGTTTTCTGTTAACTTTGTTGTGGGAGACACTTTATCTTATGCGACAAGGCATTTGCCTATTACTCGAAAGGATGGTTTATACTTTTTTACGAGATGCTATCAATCCAAACTTCTAATCTTACAACGTAACCCAGTTTTATTTAATGTGGGATCATAACACTCTTCCCAACTGGCACAATCCTTGGCCAAAGACTTGTCCTGTGGTTAGTTTAAAACGTCCCCATAGTGAGACCAACTCGTCCCTTTTGTTGATTTGGGAAGCCTACATAATAACTATCCCAACACTATTTTTGGCCTCGACTCACCCTATAGTGATACCAACTCATTCCACTTGTTGGTATGTGAAACTTTAAAGGGCTCGCATAATAAGACCAACTCATTCCGTCCCACATAATGGATAAGAACATTGACCCGCTTTGATATCTCTTGTCACGAGCTAGAAATTTGCAAACTACTTAAAAGACTAGTACAATGTTGTTGGCAAGTAACCGTCTTCGTGCAATAGAAAAATGTATTTTAAAATGAAAAGATCACTTACACATCCCAATATCCAGGCACATATTATATTGTTTACACGCATAAACTTAAAACGTATAAAACTGATTAGCATAAAATAAAAACCCATACAAGGATCTAGAACACTTACGCACGTTTGGAAACTCCTCCAAATACCTCTGAATTTGATTTTGCTACTCGATTCAACGTAGAAACGCACTCACGCTATCCACACAAAGACAATCTGTAAAACCCTTGACTATTTTGCTAAAATAATCAAGGGCTTCAAGAATCAAGGAAGATCAAGAAAAGTACTCTTCTTTTTCACTAAAGAGAGAGAGAGAGAGAACTTTTGGGTCGCTAGTGTTTTTTTAATTGAATGAATCAATGAATCTCTACAGTTTTAATTTTAAGTTGCACTTATATAGTGAAACAATTAAAAACGTTAATCCACTTAGGAATAGTCATGGGCTCCAGCCCTAATTCACCCTTGCAACCAAACACCCCTTTAATTGGTATTTTAAATTTTAATTAATTATTATTATAATTAAAATCAATTAATATATATACAATAATATATTAACATTTAGTTATTAATAACAATTCATTTAAATACATGCGCACATATATTTAAATATAATCTCACTAATTTTAATTTTAATATTAAAATTAAATACAGGCAACAACCTTAAAAAATTTGATTGTACTGTTAGATTACCAAAATACCCCTTCGTCCTGAAGACAAAAATACCCCTCTCATAGACTGATTCTTAAATTGTCTTCTAAGTGTGTGACCCGTAGGCTCCTTATCATATCGGCAGTGAGTAGTATCGCGATTAACTTTAATTAATCGTCTCGCTACACACAGACCAAGATTGACCCTTAGCAAGGCATCATGGTCACCCGATAGATTTAGATTCAGTGGAATCACAGCCTGTCAACAGTATGGTTACCGTGCAATCAAATCTTTTCATCATCCGTTATCTCATCGAGGCAGAGGTACAGAAATAGTGTCAACCTCAGATATCCTCGATATCTTTGTATTCAATTACAAGACCAATGACCGGAATAATAAATTGGATTGAACAACAATTCAATCCTACTGTGGCCACAACTTTAGTGTCATTGCCATTCACTGAATTATGCCGTGAGATAACTTCTCCCGTACCTAGGAGTGATCAATCCTTTGTTGATCCACTATAGTCTTGATACACTTCTCAATGTAGTCAATCACTACCATATTGATAGCTTTGAATATAACTACGTTAGGCTAGTGTCAAACTATACCAATCGGTGCACAAGGCGCTCTGATGATCTCAAGTCTAAGAATCACATGCACCACCATTCGTTAGAGGATTTATTCCATAGACACTAGGGTTACCATCTATATGGAATCCTCTGGTGGGTTTGTCCAATGAACTTGCCTACAGCAAGCACCTATGTGTCGCACCAGGTTGTCGATAAACAACCTTGACAAGTGAGATCAGTCACTATCTTTCGACAGGGTCATTCAACACTATGATAGTCTTACCGTATTATCTATGTCCTTGGTCAGAATGATACTAGGGCTACGGACATTTCTAGAATGGCCACCATATGTGATCATAGGGTTCTCACTATCAAGATTTGAACCAGTTGATACCTTTGTCATGGTTCTACCATCCTAAGGACATATATCAATGCATGCAATTACGATTTACATGATATAGAGAAAAATTGCCTTTTATTATAAACATTATTACAAAGAGTCAATTTTACAATAATTGATTGGCTCTAGGGCACCAACTCTAACAATCTCCCACTTGCACTATAGCCAATCATTCATATATTTAATACCGAATGACCTTAAGTGTTTTTCATGCTTCTACTATGACAGAGGCTTTGTCAGTGGATCGGCCAAATTGTCATCAGTATGCACTTTACTGATCTATACATCTTTCCTCTCAACCATTTCTTTGATGAGATGAAACCGTCTGAATATGTGTCTAGACTTCTTGTGAGACTGTGGTTCCTTTGCTTGAGCTATTGCTCCATTGTTGTCACAATAGATAACTATTGGATCAGCAATTGTGGAAACCACACCAGGTTCAGTGATGAACTTCTTAATCCAGACCACCTCCTTGGCTGCATTAGATAATGCGATATACTTAGCCTCTATTGTAGAGTCCGCTACAGTGCTTTGCTTGGCGCTCTTCCAGCTCACCGAAACCTCATTGAGACAAAATACAAACCCGGATTGCGAACGATAATCATCTTTGTCTTTCTGGAAACTAGCATCACTGTATCCTCTTACAGTGAGCTAATCTTCCCCTCCATAAACCAAGACCATGTCTTTAGTCCTCTTCAGGTACTTAAGGATGTTCTTGACAGCTATCCAGTGACGCTCACCTGGATCCGATTGATATATACTACAAGTGTTCAATGCACATGAGACATCAATCCGAGTACACAACATGACATACATGATGGATCCAATTACTGACGCATATGGGATCCTCTTCATTCTATCTCTCTCATCGTGTGTTTAAAGACACATATCCTTAAAGAGATAGACACCATGTGACATCGGAAGAAATCTCTTCTTGGATTTTTCCATACTGAATCTCTTCAGTACTTTATCAATGTATGTACTCTGACTTAGGCCAAGCAACCTACGTGATCTATCGCGGTAGATCTTTATTCCGAGGATGTAGGCTGCTTCTCCTAAGTCCTTCATGGAGAAGCACTTGGATAACCAAGTCTTTACCGACTGCAAGTTCGATATATCATTCCCGATCAGAAGTATGTTGTCACATCAACACCAAGAATGCCACTGCGCTCCCACTTACCTTGTTTTAAACACAATGCTCATCTTCGTTCTTATTAAAATCGAATTCCTTTACGGTTCATCAAAATGAATGTTCCAGCTCCATGAAGCTTGCTTGAGTCCATAAATGGACCTTTGCAACTTGCATACTTTATCAGCTTGTCCATCAAGATCGAAGCCATCGGGTTGTGTCATATACACATCCTCTTCAAGGTTTTCGTTTAGGAAAGCTATTTTGACATCCATTTGCCAAATTTCATAGTCATGATATGCAGCAATCACAAGCATAATCTGGATAGACTTAATCATGGCAACTAGCGAGAAGGTTTCTTCATAGTCAATACCATGAATTTGTTTGAAACATTTGGCAACCAGTCGTGCCTTATAAGTATGCACCTTGCCATCCATATCAGTCTTCTTCTTGAAGACCCATTTACATCCTATGGGTTTTACCCCTTCAGGTGGATCCACCAGAAACCATACTTGGTTTTAGTACATGGAGTCCATCTTAGATTTCATGGCTTCAAGCTATTTAACAGAATCTTGATCCGATATAACGTCTTCGTAGGTTCTAGGCTCATTGTCTTGGTAGACCAGTACGTCACCATGTTGAGTCATGAGAAAACCATATCTCTCGGGCTCATGAGGTACTCTCCCATACCTACGTAACTCCTATGCTACTTGAGGTGGTTCACTTTGATCCACAGATTGTGAGGTAAGCTCTTTACGATGTTTAACCACCTCTTGTGGCACACCTTTCCGTCCTTGGTCTAATGTATCTTGTGGTTCTAGAACTTCATCGAGCTCCAATTTTCTCCCCCTAGTACTTCTTAGGAAAAATTCCTTTTCTAGGAAGACACCGGTACCAGCAACAAAAATTTTACGCTCTTCTGGGTGGTAGAAATAGTATCATTTGGTCTCCTTCGGATACCCCGCAAATATACACTTACAGGATTTTGGACCCAGCTTGTTCGAAGTCAATTTCTTGACATAAGCTTCACAACCCCAAATCCTTAGATGAGACAAGTTGGGCTTTCGCCCACTCCATAGTTCAAATAGAGTCTTATCGACAGACTTGGATAGCACACGGTTCAATACGTGAGTCGTAGTCTCTAGGGCATAACCCTAGAATGATGCGAGTAGATCACTAAAACTCATCATAGACCTAACCATGTCAAGCAATGTCTTATTCCTCCTTTTAGACACTTTATTGTGCTGGGGTGTATACGTAGGGGTGAATTGTGATACTATCCCACACTCTTTCAAGTATTCAGAAAACCCTGAGCTCAAGTATTCACCACCTCGATCCGACCAAAGAGCCTTAATACTTCTGCCCAACATATTTTGTACTTCATTCCTAAATTCTTTGAACTTATCAAAGGCTTTAGATTTATGTCTTATAAGGTAGACATAACCATATCTACTGAAATCATCAGTAAATGTGATGAAGTAGGAATATCCACCTTCAACTGTTAATGGACCACATATATCACTATGGATAATGTCTAACAGTTCAGTAGCCCTTTCACTTTGTCCTATGAAAGGTTACTTGGTCATCTTGCCTAAAAGGCATGACTCTCATACCTCAAATGACTGGAAGTCAAAAGGGTCCAAAACTCCATCCCTTTGAAGTTTTACAATGCGGGCTTGATTAATATGACCCAATCTACAATGCCAAAGGTATGTATGGTTTTGATCGCTATGTTTAGCTTTCTTAGTTTCAACGTTGAGAATATCCTTATTGTTTAAATCAAGAACATATAATCTGTTACATAACCTTGTAATTCCAAATAGAATACCATTCAAACTAAAGGACAACAATCTATTAGAAATCTCAAAACGATATCCTATATTATCCAAAGTGGATACTGAAATAATGTTTCTAGAAATTGCAGGTACAAAATAACAATCTTTGAGTTCCAACAATAAGCCCATAGGCAAAGATAAACAATAAGTCCCTACAGCTAATGCAGCCATATGTGCTCCATTTCCAACTCGTAGGTCCACTTCTCCCTTAGCAAGCAATCTACTCTGTCTTAGTCCCTGCACATCAGTACAAATGTGAGTACCACACCCTGTGTTAATGACCCAAGATGTTGAAGGAGAGAAGTTAATCTCAATCATGTACATACTTGAAGTCGAAGCGTCTGACTTCTTCTTGTTTGTGAGGAAAGTCTTGCAATGTTTCCTCCAGTGGCCAAGCTTGCCACAATAAAAGCAGACTACCTTCCCACCTTTTACTAATGTCACCCTCATGCTTGAGAGCATCCTGTCCTTTGGGCTAAGGTTTGGGATTGGCCTTGGTCTTTCCTTTGCCCTTACCCTTTCCTTTACTAGCAGCAACCAGTAAAACAGGCTTGGACCTTTTCATGTCTTGCTCCGTAGTCCTCAGAATGTTCAGAAGCTCTGACAGGGATTTCACCATCGTGTTCATATTGAAATTCATAATGAACGATGCAAAAGAATCAGGTGAGGATTGCAGAATTAAATCCATTTGTAATTCTGCATCCAACCCAAATCCCAAAGTCTCAAGCTTCTCTATATACTCAATCATCTTGAGCACATGAGGACCAACTTGGGCTCCCTCAGTCATACGACTTCTAAACAACGCACTCAATACCTTGTACCTCTCATGTCGAGTGTTTCCTTTAAAAAGCTCATTGAGGTGCAGAATTATGGCAACAACGTCCATATTCTCATGCTGTTTTTGCAGCTCAGGTGTCATCGATGCTAACATAAGGCATTGAACAGTATCAACATCGTCAAGGAACCTTTGGTAAGTTTCCTTTACTTCCTGAGTGGCATCAGGATCAGGCTCAGCCAAATAAGGCTTGTCAAGGAAATATAATTTCTTTTCGGACTTCAGTACAATCCGAATATTTCGATACTAGTTCGAGAAATTAGATCCATCCAGTCTATTTTCTTTGTCGATTATTGATCGCAGGTTGATATTGCTCATTTTTTTAAGAGAATCTACAACGTAGAAAAGTAAAGTCAATATAATGTTTATTATTGCTTAATATAGTCTTTTATAAAAAAAATGCTTCCACTATTTTCCTCAAGCCAATAGCCCTCACTATTAACTTGGGAAAGCCCGTTGGCTTTCCTAGTGGACTAAGATCTCATCTAGTCCATTTCAAACCTTCGCTTTGGTGAACAAGCCAAAATGGGTTGATTAGGTAGGCCAACAAACTTAATCCACACCAGTTAATAGCTCCCACTACCAACCTCAAATATGAAGTAAGCCAACAAGCCAATCACACAATACGATGACCAAAGCCATTGTCCTCAAGTGTGATTCTCAATATCAGTAGAGTGGACATTACATGTCGCCATGTACACATAACAAGTGTACTTCTCTCCTATGCCTATGACGTACTTATCAACATTCGCTTTAGCGAACAAGCAAAACACATCATTTTAAGTTGACCCATCACCATTAAGGAAAACTCCAATGAGCTTTAACCTCCCACTGGTAGAACTGTACCCTTCGCTTTGGCGAACAAGGTTCCAACTAATAGTGGTTTGATTGAAGTCATGGTGATGGAAGGCTTTTTCAAGGGACTTAATATCCTTTGTTTGAGGGTTTTATTTTATGTCTCACCAATTTATTATCTTTGTTAGAATGTCATTGTTTGGCATGTTATTGAACATTCAATCTTAGCATGTATTATAAACATAAATTAAACTTGTCGGTACATGGCCCACTAATCGATTTCCTCGAGCCTAGAGGAATCGATGGGTCAACCTAGGAGTTTAAAAATAAACTTGGGTCTTCAAGTTCGCCTCATCATCGCTCCTTCATTTCTTCATCATGGTCGTTACAAAGAATTTATAATAAAAATCCTATTCTAATTTACATCAATAAAATAGAAACCTCGCGTTACATACGAGTGGAGTAAGATGAGAAGAAGAAATACATAGAGAATTTATAGAGAGAGGCAGGACATGCAGGTCCTATTTATTTAAAACTTTACAAACAAACCCAAAATTTTAAATAAGCACACCAAAGATCTAAGGCTCATGTATCAGGCACCATGCAATTTCAAACAAGAACATTGCAAATATCCAAAATAAACATTTTGAATTTGGGTGGGTGAAAATTATTAAATTACCCTCTTAAATGTGCAGAATGATTATTGGCTTTAAAGGTTCAAAAATTACAATTTGGCCCCTATGCGGAAAACGAAAAATTGGAACAGTAGCTTTCTTGCCGCGGCAAAGTTCAAATACCATGGTCACTACGGCGAAGTTTTATTCAACCGTGGCAAGATCTACTTTTTCGGCTGGTCGCCGCAACGATTCACTTTTTACCTCTCGCCGCGACGAAGTGTTATTTCATCGCTGCAAATGTTGTAAAACAGTGAATCGCACAGTTACCTTCTTTTTTTGCAGTTTTTTCACGTAACGACTTGAATCCAAATCTAATCGAATGCACAAGCCTTCAACCAGGACACCAACCAACCAATAAGTCATTCATCAACACATCATTAGTCAATTGATCAATTAAACCAATCAATATACAGAAATTTTACAGATTCATGGAAACAGTTTATACAAAAACATGTTATCAAACAAATCATGTTATCAAACATCAATGATTAAACAATACAATCTAGTACCCGAGGCTCTGATACCACTGTTGGCAAGTGACCGTCTTCACGCATCGGAAAAATGTATTTTAAAACGAAAAGATCACTTACACATTCCAAAATCCAAGCACAGATTATATTATTTACATGCATAAACTTAAAACGTATAAAACTAATTAGCGTAAAATAAAAACCCATACAAGGATCTAGAACACTTACGCACATTTGGAGGCTCCTCCAAATATCTCTAGATTTGATTTCGCTACTCGATTCAACGTAGAAACGCACTCGCGCTGTCCACACAAAGACAATCCGTAGAACCCTTGACTATTTTGCTAGAATAATCAAGGGCTTCAAGAATTAGGGAAGATCAAGAAAAGAACTCTTCCTTTTCACTAAAGAGTGAGAACGTGAGAGAGAGAGAGAGAGAGCTTTTGGGTGGCTAGGGTTTTTTTAATTGAATGAATCAATGAATCTCTATAGTTTTAATTTTAAGTTGCACTTATATAGTGCAACAATTAAAAATGCTAATCCACTTAAGAATACCCATGGGCTCCAACCCTAATTCACCCTTGCAACCAAACACCCCTTTAATTGGTATTTTAAATTTTAATTAATTATTATTATTATTAAAATCAATTAATATATATACAATAATATATTAACATTTAATTATTAATAATAATCCATTTAAATACATGCGCACATATATTTAAATATAATCTCACTAATTTTAATTTTAATATTAAAATTAAATACAGGCACCAACCTCAACAAATTTGATTGCACTGTGAGATTACCAAAATACCCCTTTGTCCTAAGACAAAAATATCCCTCTCATAAACTGATTCTTAAATTGTCTTCTAAGTGTGTAACTCGTAGGCTCCTCATCATATCGACAGTGAGTAATATTGCGATTAACTTCAATTAATCGTCTCACTACACACAAACCAAAATTGGTCCTTAGCAAGGCATCATGGTCACCCGATAGATTCTGATTCAGCGAAATCGCAACCTGTCAACAGTATGGTTATCGTGCAATCAAATCCTTTCATCATCCGTTATCTCATCGAGGCTGAGATACAGAAATAGTGTCAGCCTTAGATATCCTCGATATCTTTGTATTCAGTTACTGGACCAATGACCGAAATAATAAATTGGATTGAGCAACAACTGAATCCCACTGTGGCCACAGCTTTAGTGTCATTGCCATTCACTAAATTGTATCGTGAGATAACTTCTCCTGTACTTGGGAGTGATGAATCATTTGTTGATCCACCATAGTCTTGATACACTTCTCAATGCAGCTAATCATTATCGTGTTGATAGCTCTGAATAGAACTACGTTAGGCTAGTGTCAAACTAAACCAATCGGCGCACAAGGCGCTCCCGTGATCTCAAGTCTAAGGATCACATACACCATCATTCGTTAGATGATTTATTCTATAGACACTAGGGTTACCATCTATATGGAATTCTCTGGTGGGTCTGTCCAGTGAACTTGCCTACAGCAAACTCCTATGTGTCGCATCAAGTTATCGGCAAACAACATTGACAAGTGAGATCAGTCACTGTCTTTTGACAAGGTCGTTCAACACTATGATAGCCTTACCATATTATCTGTGTCCTTAGTCAGAATGATATTAGGGCTACGGATATTTCTAAAATGGCCATCATATGTGATCATAGGGTTCTCACTATCAAGATTTGAAACACTTGATACATTTGTCACGGTTCTACCATCCTAAGGATATATATCAATGCACGCAATTACGATTTACATGATATAGAGAAAATTTGCATTTTATTGATTAATAAACATTATTACAAAGAGTCAATTTTACAATAATTGTTGACTATAGAGCACCAACTCTAACAAATATTAGATGGAGAAGTGATTTAAGCACCAACACCACACAACCCCCCCGCCCCCCAATTAAATTGATCAATATCCAGATTAATTTTTTTTTTTTTTTGGTTTGAAAAATTTAACCTTAATTAGAATCACTATAAATGACATTATGATTACTAAATACGCTAATACTCTATTTTATATTTTTTGTTTGAGGAAACTATATTACTAAATATATGGAGAAAGTAATCACACAATGGGATGAACATGAATATAGAGAAGGAAAAGTAAGTTTCAATTTAGGAAAAAGGGGTAAAACAAAAAAAAAAAAAAAAAAAAAAAAAAGCCTAATTAAGTTTGAAATTGAGAAAAAGTGGTATAAACGAATACCATAATTAAGTTTGAAATAAGGGAAAAAGGGTGTAAAGAAAACACCTAACTAAGGTTCAAACTGGGGAAAAGGGTTGCAAACAAAAATCTTAATTAAGCAAGGCTATTTTCGGTATTAAATGGGGTTTAAAGATATATATATATTTTAAATATAATAGAAATGTATTTAGTAGTGGTTAACACTACTTAATTTGGTGCAGGCTAAAAATCACTTTCCTGTTAGATGATACTGCCAACCGACCTTTTCAAATTTAATACCCAATCCATTCTTATTCGATGTGGGATGATAGCAATATTGAAAGTAGGAAAAACACAAATTCCAAGTAAATACAATTTTATCCTTATTCAAAATAAAGATAGGACTTACTGAGAAAAAAGGTAGGACTTGAAAACAATACTAGTACTACTATTATAAAATTTTTTATAGGGAAGAGATTTTTGAACCCCATTTAATTTGTCAATAGTAGGGATGTAACTAAAAACCATAGGCCCGAGTTTTTAAAAAAATAAGAGGTCAAGCCTGGGAAAAGCCTTGGTTTGTAAAACTCAAGCTGGACCCACGTTGGGCTTTTTCAGGCCCGAGCATGCCCAAGCTTTAAGCCCGGGTTAGGTTATATAATAAGGGGGCTTTTTAAAATTTTACCAAATCAGTGGGGCTGCAGAAATTTTTTTGGAGTTATATGTAATTTATATGTAAAAGCCAAAAGGTTAATTTTAGGGGGTTTTCTAAAAATTTACATAAAAGGGCTTTATAATATTTTATATATCTTTATATGATATACCTCAGGTGTAATATATGCCCGTGCCAGGCCTAACCCGGGCCAGGCCACCCTAGGTCGGGGTATTTTTTACATCCTTAATCAATAGCCTCCACCCTCTATTCACATGAAAATAAAATTGTAAAGTATTAATAAAGTTTTAAATTTAAGAATTTATAGTTAAGTTAACAAAGATTTTGAAACAAATATTAAACATAAGAGAATATCGACATATGAAAATGTTGTAAAATCAGTCTATCTCATCATATGCTGAAGATTAACGCGCAACTAAAATAATAATGAAAACATACACCAATTTAATGTGGTTCGATAAAATAAGTCTAAGTCCGTTAAAAAAAAAAAAAAAAAATCATTAAGAAAAATAGACAATTAGTACAACCCTAAGTCCATGAAAAAAAATCACTAACAAAAATAGACAATTACTACAGGCCTATATCTTAAGTCTAAACCTAATAACCTAAGCCTTGAAACCCTTCTCACACACCCTCTAATTTTTCTCTAGCTCTCCCTTTACCCTCAATCTGTCTAACACTTTGACACTTGATTTGATTGATTGATTGATACCCTAACCTCTATTACTTTATGCCTTATTTATAGTAGTAAGTGATAACAAAACTTTTTCAGTTGAGAAAGATTATTTCTCCTACTAGAGTACATACGTTCATTATCAAATCAAAAATCCATTCCACTTAGGATTTGGATTCTAATCTTACCGAAAAAAAAAAAATTAAAATAAAATAAAATTCCTAATTTCATTATGACTCAAACTAGAATTTTGATTTGAGCCATCTAGAGTAAACGACTTTTTCCCACACAAAGTGTGCCTTAATGATACTTGTCCACCTAAAAAATTTTAAAATATCACTTTCTCATCCAACGTTTATTTTTCGTTAATATCCAAAATACACTTCATTTTCTCAGTCGACATTCGATGAGTTACCAAGAGCTAGGATAAGCAAGTTTTTGTAGAGTGGAGGTCGGTGGATCGAATATCAGTGACCGATTGAATATTCATTGTCGAAATCAGTCGAAAATCATCTAAGAACAGGAAACTCTAGCTTTACAGTGGCTAGTAATCGGTGAAAAATCAGATGTTGGAGTGAGAGAGGTTTTGTAGAGAGGAGACTGAAGGTTCAAATGATGGTGACAGAGAGAATTCTCGCCTTTGGATAGTAACGAAATATTAACTTTGGATGGGAATATAGTATTTTGAAACTTTTTGAGTGGGAAAGTGTCATTAAGGCAAACCTTGGGTGGGAAAAAGTCGGTTACTTGAAAATATATTGATAAAGGTTGGATATGTGATTTGTAACAGAGTTAAAAAGAAGAAAGAGAAGTAGTCACGGAAGACAATGGCCATAAATTAGATGGGATTGTAGTCCATCGACGGAAAGAGAAAGGAAAAGTTTTTGGCTTTATTGACTATGGACAAGGGGCGTAGCCAAGATTTCTAGTCAATAGAGCCAAAAGATTTATGTTGATAAATTTACAATAAAATATATACTGAAGTTAGAGGTGAGTATGGGTAAAGGGTAGATCTAGAATCGGTGGGTATCCGGACAGTCAGTTCTAAGTAAGAATTGGAACGGGCCCTCACAGGGTAGGTTTCGATTCTGGAAAATTAGAACAAGGGAATCCTTGGGTTCAGTTCCGGTTCCTACAGTGTTGGAACCGAGAACTGGAACCTACATTTGGGTACCCTGTTGAGAACCAGTTTAGGAATCGAGGGTGTATGTGTGAATTTTGTGAACTTCCAGGGATGTATTGTCACTTTTAAATTAATAGGGGGTAATTGAATTTTACAAGGCAATTGGGAAAGGAACCAGAACCTACATTTCATGTTTCGATTCTAAGAACTGAAGAACCCGGTTCTGGTTCCGGTTCCTAGCAATTCCAACAGGTACCTGGAACCACTCACCCTTAATTAAAGTAATAAGCATAAAAAATGTAATCTAAATTTTAATTTTAAAAGTTATACATACCAAATTATTATTTCTATAATTGTTCTTGACGATTTTTTATATTATAAAAACGTTGCATAATTGCTTCATTGACAATAACATCAAATATATTTCTCTCAATATGTGTAATAAAACAATCATTTAACCCATCTTACTCAACATACAATTATGTCAATTATATACATAAAATGATAAAAACAACCTAGGGCAACATTGCTCATGATCTTTCATCATCAATTAAGAAAGATAGAAGAAGATATTTTTTCAAAAAATAAGCATCATCTTGCCTTTTGACCTTCAAATGGTAGTCTTTCTTGATTAATCAAGCCAAAGGGAAAAGAAAGTATAAGAGAAGATGAGAGGAGCATGAAAAATAAAATGAGTATTTTCAAATCTTGAGATTAATAAAATATGGAAATATCTTAGTGGAGTCAATAAAATATGAGTAATTTTAATAGGGTAAATATAAATTTTAATGGGGTCAAAATTGTTAATTACTATAAAATTATATACCTACTTTTAATAATTTCATAATTTCCCTGAGACCTTAAAGTTAACGACTGAATAAACTCTTCAATGATATTCTCTATTAGCAATCGAGGTGGTCGAATTCAAGACATTTTGAGTAATGGGGTTGGAAGATCCACATAAAAGTATTAATAGGTTGGCAGTGGGCTAGGTAATCAAGTATATATTAAACTAGATTGAGCATTACCGAATATAGACTATTTTGTTTTAAGTACACCCACAATTTAAGGATTTAATTCACCAAAATTCACTTCGCAATTAAAACATAAGCGTGGCTTATATACACCTAATTAAGTCATTTTTTATTGTTTAAAAATAATGAGTGATGGTTATAGCTACACTAATTTCAAATGTAAACCCACCTCATTCTAAATAGGGTAAATTAAAATATTTAATTTATTTGTTCTTCATTCTTCTATTCTGAAAGGGTTATTCTATTCTGAAAGGGCTATCCTTAACTCAGTCATAATATATTTAAAAATAAATCAAAGTAATTTTGGAATCTTAAGTCTTTGCTAAAGCACTGATGACCATCCAAATTATCTTCATTGTATATTATATTTTGGTAATCTTAACAATTTCTTCTAATGACCAAATGAGACTTCTTATTTAAGTTTGGTATACATGCTTTACTCCAAACAACACCAGAAGATGATGGGGAAGATAAAAAAACCCATGATATGAAATTTCAACCACATTCCTTGCTTATATAGTTGTAGGTTTAGAGTTTTCAAGAATATTCTATCAAACCCGAGTGTTGGAAGTAATTATTCTTTTAAACCAACAAAACCACTTATCCTAGTAACTAGGCATTGATTAGATCAAAGGTGATTTTAATCTATATTATCCTAGAAAAAGTTGTCATTTTATTTGTTGTTTCTGTAACTTTGTTGTGGGAGACACTTACTTATGCGCAAGGCATTTGCCTATTACTGAAAATTTAATTCTTTGATGCTATCATCCAAACTTCAATCTTACAACGTAACCCATTTTCATTTAATGTGGGATCAAAACCTCTTCCCAACTGGCACAATCCTTGGCCAAAGATTTCCTGTGGTTAGTTTAAAACGTCCCCATAGTGAGCCAACTCGTCCCTTTTGTTGATTGGGAAGCCTACATAATAATATCCCAACACTATTTTTGGCCTCGACGACCCTATAGTGAACCAACTCATTCCATTGTTGGTTATGTGAGAATTAAAGGGTCGCATATAAGACCAACTCATTCCGTCCCACATAATGGATAAGAACATTGACCCGCTTGTGATATCTCTTGTCAGACTAGAAATTTGAACTACTTAAAAGACTAGTACATGTGTTGGCAAGTAACCTCTTCGTGCATAGAAAAATGTATTTTAAAAGAAAAGATCACTTCACATCCACTCCAAGCACAATTTATTTTTACAGCATAAACTTAAAACGTATAAAACTGATTAGCATAAAATAAAACCCATCAAGGATCTAGAACACTTACGCACGTTTGGAACTCCTCCAAATACCTCGAATTGATTTTTACTCGATTCAACGTAGAAACGCACTCACGTTCCACAAAGACAACTGTAAACCCTTGACTATTTTGCTAAAATAATCAAGGGTTCAAGAATAAGGAAGATCAAGAAAATACTCTTTTTTCACTAAAGAGAGAGAGAGAGAGAGCTTTTGGGTGCTAGGTTTTTTTAATTGAATGAATCAGATCTCTACAGTTTATTTGTTGCACTTTATAGAACAATTAAAAACGTAATCCACTTAGGAATAGTCATGGGTCCACCCTAATTCACCCTTGCAACCAAACACCCCTTAATTGGTATTTTAAATTTAATAATTATTATTATAATTAAAATCAATTATATATATACAATAATATATAACATTTATATAATAAAATCATTAAATACATCGCACATATATTTAAAATAATCTCACTAATTTTAATTTTAATATTAAAATTAATACAGGCAAAACCTTACAAATTTGATTACTGTTAGATTACCAAATACCCTTGTCCTAAGACAAAAATACGCCCCTCATAGACTGATTCTTAATTGTCTTCTAAGTGTGTGACCCGTAGGCTCTATCATATCCAGTGAGTATATCCGATTAACTTAATTAATCGTCTACTACACACAGACCAAGATTGCCCTTACAAGGCTCATGGCACCGATAGATTTGATTCCGTAATCCAGCCTGTAACAGTATGGTAGTGCAATTAAATCTTTTCATCATCTATCTATCGAGGCGAGGTACAAAAATAGTTCAACCTCAGATATCCTCGATATCTTTGTTTCAATTACAGACCAATGACCGAATAATAAATTGATTGACAACAATTCAATCCACTTGGCCAAACTTTAGTGTCATTGCCATTCACTGAATTGCCGTGAGATAACTTCTCGTACCGAGAGTGATAATCCTTGTGTGATCCTAAGTCTTGATACACTTTCAATGTAGCAATCATACCATATTGATACTCTTAATATAACTACTTAGCTAGTCAAATAACCAATCGGCACAAGCGCTCTGTGACTCAAGTCTAAGAATCACATGCACCACCATTCGTTAGAGGATTTATTCCATAGACACTAGGTTACCATCTATATGGAATCCTCTGGTGGGTTTGTCCAGTGAACTTGCCTAAGCAGCACCTATGTGTCGCACCAGGTTGTCGTAAACAACCTTGCAAGTGAGATCATCACTATCTTTCGACAGGGTCGTTCAACACTATGATAGTCTTACCGTATTATCTTGTCCTTGGTCAGAATTACTAGGGCTACAACATTTCTAGAAGGCCACATATGTGATCATAGGGTCTCACTATCAAGATTTGAAACAGTTGAACCCTTGTCAGGTTCTACCATCCTAAGCATATATCAATGCAGCAATTACGATTTACATGATATAGAGAAAAATCTTTATTAATAAACATTATTACAAAGAGTCAATTTTAAATAATTGATTGGCTCTAGGGCACCAACTCTAACAATCTCCACTTGCACTATGCCACATTCAGATATTAATACCGAATGACCTTAAGTGTTTTTCAGCTTCTACTATGAAGAGGCTTTGTATGGATCGCAAATTGTCATCAGTATGCACTTTACTGATCTATAATCTTTCCTCTCAACCATTCTTTGATGAGATGAAACTTTGGTATGTGTCTAGACTTCGGTGAGATGTGGTTCCTTGCTTGAGCTACTCCATTGTTGTCACAATGTAACTATGGATCACAATTGTGGACACACACCAGTTCAGTGATAACTTTAATCCAGACCTCCTTGGCTGCATTGTAATGCGATATACTTAGCCTCTATTTAGAGTCGCTACAGTGTTTGCTTGGGCTCTTCAGCTCACCGACCTCATTGAGACAAAATACAAACCGGATTGCGAACGATAATCATCTTTGTCTTTCTGAAATAGCATCACTGTATCCTTACAGTGAGTAATCTTCCCCTCCATAAACCAAACATGTCTTAGTCCTCTTCAGGTACTTAGGATGTTCTTGACACTATCAGTGGTCACTTGGATCCGATTGATATTACTACAAGTGTCAATGCACATGAGACATCAAACCAGTACAAAACTGACATAATGATGGATCCAATCTGACGCATATGGATCCTCTATTCTATCTCTTCTCATCGTTGTGTAAGACACATATCCTTAAGAGATAGACCCATGTGACATGGAAGAAATCCCTTCTTGGATTTTTCATACGATCTCTTCATACTTTACAATGTATGTACTCTACTTAGCCAAGCACCTACGTGATCTACGGTAGATCTTATTCGGATGTAGAGCTGCTTCTCCTAAGTCCTTCATGGAGAAGCACTGGAATAACCAAGTTGATTATCATTCCGATAGAAGTATGTTGTCACATCAACACCAAGAATGCCACTGCGTCCACTTACCTTTTTAAACACAAGCTCATCTTGTTCTTATAAAATGAATTCCTTTACGGATTCATCAAAATGAATGTTCCAGCTCTGAAGCTTGCTTGAGTCCATAAATGGACCTCTTCAACTTGCATACTTATCAGCTTTCCATCAAGAGAAGCCATCAGGTTGTGTCATATACACATCCTCTTCAAGGTTTTCGTTTAGAAAGTTTTGAATCCATTTGCCAAATTTCATAGTCATGATATGCAGCAATCACAGCATAATTGGATGACTTAATCATGGCAACTAGCGAGAAGGTTTCTTATAGTCATACCATGAATTTGTTTGAAAATTTGGCAACCAGTCGTGCCTTATAAGTATGCACCTTGCCATCCATTCAGTCTTTTCTTGAAGACCCATTTACATCACTAGGTTTTACCCCTTCAGGTGGATCCACCAGAAACCATACTTGGTTTTGTACATGGAGTCCATCTTAGATTTCATGGCTTCAAGCTATTTAAAGAATCTTGATCGATATAAAGTCTTCTAGGTTCTGGCTCATTGTTGGTAGACCATACGTCACATGTTAGTCACGAGAAAACCATATTTCGGCTCATGAGTACTCTCCCAGACCTACGTACTCCTAGCTACTTGAGGTGGTTCATTTGTCACATTGTGAGGTAACTCTTTAGATGTTTAACCACCTCTTGTGCACACCTTCCTCCTTGGTCTAATGTATTGTGGTTCTAGAACTTCATCGAGTCTTTTTCTCCCCTAGTATCTTCTAGGAAAAATCCTTTTCTAGGAAACACCGTACAAATGAAAAATTTGCTCTTCTGGTGGTAGAAATAGTATCTTTGGTCTCCTTCGGATACCCCAAATATACACTTACGGATTTTGGCCCACTTGTTCGAAGCAATTTTGACATAAGCTTCACAACCCCAAATCCTTAATAGACAGTTGGGCTTTGCCATCCATAGTTCAAATGAGTTTATCGACAGACTGATTAGCACACGGTTCAATAGTGAGTGTAGTCCTAGGGCATAACCCTAGAATGAGCGAGTAGATCACTAAAACTCATATAGACCTAACCATTCAAGCAATGTTATCCTCCTTTTGACCACTTTATTGTGTGGGGTGATACGAGGGGTGAATTTGATACTATCCCAACTCTTTCAAGTATAGAAAACCTGAGCTCAAGTATTCACCCTCGATCCGACCAAAGAGCCTTAATACTTCTGCCCAACATATTTTGTACTTCATTCCTAATTCTTTGAACTTATCAAAGGCTTAGATTTATGTCTTATAAGGTAGACATAACCAATCTACTGAAATCATCAGTAAATGTGATGAAGTAGGAATATCCACCTCAATGTTAATGGACCACATATATCACTATGGATATGTAACAGTTCAGTAGCCCTTCACTTTGTCCTATGAAAGGTTACTTGGTCATCTTGCCTAAAAGGCATACTTCATACCTCAAATGACTGGAAGTCAAAAGGTCCAAAACTCATCTCTTTGAAGTTTTGCAAGCGGGTTGATTAATGACCCAACTATAATGTCAAATATGTATGGTTTTGATCGCTATGTTTAGCTTTCTTAGTTTCAACGTTGAGAATATCCTGTTGTTTAAATCAAACATATAATCTGTTAATAACCTTGAATTCCAAATAGAATACCATTCAAACTAAAGGACAACAATCATTAGAAACTCAAAACGATATCCTATATTATCCAAAGGGATACTGAAATAATGTTTCTAGAAATTGCAGGTACAAAATAAAATCTTTAGTTCAACAATAGCATAGGCAAAGTAAAAAATAAGTCCACAAAATGCACCATATGCTCCATTTCAACTCGTAGTCCACTTCTCCCTTGCAACAATCTACTCTGTCTTAGTCCAGCACATCAGTACAAATGTGAGTACCACACCTGTGTTAATGACCCAGAGTTGAAGGAGAGAAGTTAATCTCAATCATGTACATACTGAAGTCGAAGCGTATACTTCCTTTTGTGCAAGGAAAGTCTTGCATGTTCCTCCAATGGAAGTTGCCATAAGAAGCAGACTACCTTCCCACCTTTTCAATGTCACCCTCATGCTGAAGCTACTGTCTTTGGGCTGTTTGGGATTGGCTTTGGCTTTCCTTGCCCTTACCCTTTCCTTTCTAGCAACCAATAAAATAGGTTGGACACTTTTCATGTCTTGCTCTATCCTCAGATGTTCAGAAGCTCTGAAGGGATTTCACCATGTGTTCATATTGAAATTCATAATGAACGAGCAAAAGAATCAGGTAGGATTGCAAATTAAATCATTTGTAATTTATATCAACAAATCCCAAAGTCTCAAGCTCTCTATATACCAATCATCTTAGCACACAGAGGACCAACTTGGGCTCCTCAGTCATACGACTTCTAAACAACACTCTACCTTGTACCTCTCATTCGAGGTTTCCTTTAAAAGCTCTTGAGGTGAGAATTATGGCACAACGTCCATCTCATGCTGCTTTTGCAGCTCAGGTGTCATCGATGCTAACATAAGGCATTGACGTATACATGTCAAGGAACCTTTGGTAAGTTTCCTTTACTTCTAGTGGCATCAGATCAGGCAGCCAAATAAGGCTTTCAAGGAAATATAATTTCTTTTGGACTTCAGTACAATTCGAATATTCGATACATCGAGAAATTAGATCCATCCAGTCTTTTTCTTGCGATTATTGATCGAGGTTGATATTGTCATTTTTTAAGAGAATCTACAACTAGAAAGTAAAGTCAATATAATGTTTATATTGCTTAATATGTCTTTTATAAAAAAAATGTCCTATTATTTCCTCAAGCCAATAGCTCACTATTAACTGGGAAAGCCCGTTGGCTTTCCTAGTGACTAAGATCATCATCTAGTCATTTCAAACCTTCGCTTTGGGAACAAGCAAAATGGGTTGATAGGTAGGTCAACAAACTTAATCCACACCATTAATAGCTCCACTACCAACCTCAAATGTGAAGTAAGCCAACAAGCCAATCACACAATACGATGACAAGCCATTGTCCCCAAGTGTGATTCTCAATATCAGTAGAGTGGACATAATGTCGCCAGTACACAAACAATGTACTTCTCTCTCTATGCTAACGGACTTACAATTGTTTGCGAACAAGCAAAACACTCTTTTAAGTTGACCCATCACCATTAAGGAAAACTCCAATGAGCTTTAACCTCACTGGTAGAATGTACCCTTCCTTTGGCGAACAGTTCCAACAAAGTGGTTTGATTGAAGTTGGTGATGGAAGGCTTTTTCAAGGGACTTAATATCCTTTGTTTGAGGGTTTTATTTTAGTCTCACCAATTTATTATCTTTGTTAGAATGTCATGTTTGGCATGTATGAACATTCAATTTAGCATGATTTAAACATAAATTAAACTTTCGGTACATGGCCCCTAAATCGATTTCCCAGCCTAGAGGAATCGTGGGTCAACCTAGGGTTTAAAAATAAACTTGGGTCTTCAAGTTCGTCATCATCGTCCTTCATTTCTCATCAGGTCGTTACAAAGAATTTATAAAAAATCCTATTTAATTTACATAATAAAATAGAAACTCGCGCTACATACGAGGGAGTAAGATGAGAAGAAGAAAACATAGAGAATTATAGAGAGAGAGGACATGAGGTCTATTTATTTAAAACTTACAAACAACCCAAATTTAAATAAGCACACCAAAGTCTAAGGCTCATGTACAGGCACCATGAATTTCAAACAAAACATTCAATATCCAAAATAAACATTTTGAATTTGGGTGGGTGAAAATTATTAAATTACCCTCTTAAATGGTGCAAATATTATTGGCTTTAAAGTTCAAAAATACACATGGCCCATGCGGAAAACGAAAATTGGAACAGTATTTTCTTGCGCGCGCAAGTTCAAATACCATGGTCACTAGGCGAAGTTTTATTCACCGGCAAGATTCGACGTTTCGGCGGGTCGCCGCACGATTCACTTTTTCTCTCGCCGCGAGAAGTGTTATTTCACACGCGCAACATACAACACAGTGATCGCAAGTTACCTCTTTTTTTGCGTTTTTTCACTAACGACTAATCCAAATCTAATCGATGACAAGCCTTCACCAGGACACCACAAACCAATAAGTCATTCATCAAACACATCATTAGTCAATTGATCAATTAAACCAATCAATATACAGAAATTTTACGATTCATGGAAACAGTTTATACAAAAACATGTTATCAAACAAATCATGTTATCAAACATCAATGATTAAACAATACAATCTAGTACCCGAGGCTCTGTACCACTGTTGAAGTGACCTCTCGGCACGGAAAAATGGATTTAACGAAAGATCACCTACACATTCCAAAATCAAGCAGATTATATATTTACATGCATAAACTTAAAACGTATAAAACAATTAGCGTAAAATAAAACCCATACAAGGATCTAGTACACTTACGACATTTGGAGGCTCCTCCAAATATCTCTGATTTGATTTCCTACTCGATTCAACGTAGAAACGCACTCCGCTGTCCACACAAAGACAATCGTAGAACCTTGACTATTTTGCTAGAATAATCAAGGGCTTCAAGAATTAGGAAGATCAAGAAAAGAACTCTTCCTTTCACTAAAGATGAGAAGTGAGAGAGAGAGAGAGAGAGCTTTGGGTGGCTAGGGTTTTTTTAATTGAATAATCAATGAATCTCATATTTTAATTTTAAGTTGCACTTATATAGTGCAACAATTAAAAATGCTAATCCTTAAGAATACATGGGCTCCAACCCTAATTCACCCTTGCAACCAAACACCCCTTTAATTGGTATTTTAAATTTTAATTAATTATTATTATTATTAAAATCAATTAATTATATTCAATAATATATTAACATTTAATTATTAAAATAATCCATTTAAATACATGCCACATATATTTAAATATAATCTCACTAATTTTAATTTAATATTAATAAAATAAGGCACCACCTCACAATTTGATTGCACTGTGAGATTACCAAAACCTTTGTCCTAAGACAAAAAATACCCTCTCATAAACTGATTCTTAAATTGTCTTTAAGTGTGTAACTCGTAGGCTCCTCATCATATCGCAGTGGTTATTGCGATTAACTTCAATTAATTGTCTCTACACACAAACCAAATTGGCCTAGCAAGGCATCATGGTACCGATAGATTTGATTCACAAATCGCATTGTCAATAGTATGGTATCGTGCAATCAAATCCTTTCATCATCGTTATTCATCGAGGCTGAGTACAGAAAAGTGCACCTTAGATATCCTGATATCTTTGTATTCAGTTATGGACCAATGACCGAAATAAAAATGGATTGAGCACAACAATCCACTGTGGCACAGCTTTATGTCATGCCATTCACTAATTGTTCGTGAGATAACTTCTCCTGTACTGGGAGTGATGAATCTTGTTGATCCCCATGTCTTGATACACTTCTCAATGCAGCAATCATACGTGTGATAGCTCTAATAGAAACATTAGGTAGTGTCAAACTAAACCAATCGCGCACAAGGGCTCCCGTGATCTCAAGTCTAAGGATCACATACACCACATTCGTTAGAGATTTATTCATAGACACTAGGGTTACCATCTATAGGAATTCTCTGGTGGGTCTGTCCAGTGAACTTGTACAGCAAACCCTGTGGTCGCATCAGTTGTCGGCAAAACCACATACAGAGATCAGTCACTTCTTTTGACAAGGTCGTTCAACACTATGATAGCTTACCTATTATCTGTGTCCTTGTCAGAAAATTAGGGCTACGGACATTTCTAAAATGCCCATATGTGATCATAGGTTCTCACTATCAAATTTGAACCTTGATACATTGTCACGTTCACCATCCTAAGGATATATATAATGCAGCAATTACGATTACTGATATAGAGAAAATTTGATTTTATTGATTAATAAACATTATTACAAAGAGTCAATTTTACAATAATTGATTGCTTAGGACACCAACTCTAACAAATATTAGATGGAGAAGTGATTTTAAGCCCCCCACCAACCCCCCCCCCCCAATATAATTGATCAATATCCAGATTAATTTTTTTTTGGTTTGAAAAATTTAACTAATTAGAATCACTATAAATGACATTATGATTACTAAATACGCTAATACTCTATTTTATATTTTTGTTTGAGGAAACTATATTACTAAATATATGGAAAGTAATCACACATGGGATGAAATGATATAAGAAGGAAAAGAAGTTTCAATTTTGAAATTAGGAAAAAGGGGTATAAACAAAAAAAAAAAAAAAAAAAAAACCTAATTAAGTTTGAAATTGAGAAAAAGTGGTATAAACAAAACCATAATTAAGTTTGAAATAAGGGAAAAGGGTGTAAAGAAAACACCTAATAAGTTCAAACTGGGGAAAAGGGTTGCAAACAAAAATCTTAATTAAGCAAGGCTATTTTCGGATAAATGGGTTTAAAAATATTATATTTTTAAAATAATAGAAGTTTTAGTAGTGTTAACACTACTATTTGGTGCAGGCTAAAAACACTTTCCTTTAGATGATATGCCAACCACCTTTTAAATTTATACCCAAATTCTTATTCGAGTGGGATGATAACAATATGAAAGAGGAAAACAACAAATTCAAGTAAATACAATTTATCCTATTCAAAATAAAGATAGGACTTACTTAGAAAAAAGGTAGGACTGAAAACAAACTGTACTACTATTATAAATTTTCTATAGGGAAGAGATTTTTGAGCCCCATTTAATTTGTCAATAGTAGGGTGTTAAAAACCATAGGCCGAGTTTTTAAAAAAATGAGGGTCAAGCCTGGGAAAAGCCTTGGTTTGTAAAACTCAAGCTGGACCCACGGGCTTTTCAGGCCCGAGCCTGCCCAAGCTTTAAGCCCGGGTTAGTTATATAATAAGGGGGCTTTTTAAATTTTACCAAATAGTGGGGCTGCAGAAATTTTTTGGAGTTATAGTATTTTATGTACAAAAGTTTAATTTTAGGGGTTTTCTAAATTTACATAAAAGGGCTTTATAATATTTTAATATCTTTATATGATATACCTCAGGTGTAATATATGCCGTGCCAGGCCTAACCCGGGCCAGGCCACCCTAGGTCGGGTATTTTTTACATCCTTAATCATAAGCCTCCACCCTCTATTCACATGAAAATAAAATTGTAAAGTATTAATAAAGTTTTAAATTTAAGAATTTATAGTTAAGTTAACAAAGATTTTGAAACAAATATAAAATAAGAGAATATCGACATATGAAATGTTGTAAATCAGTCTATCTCATCATATGCTGAAGATTACGCGCAACTAAAATAAAATGAAAACATACACCAATTTAATGTGGTCGCTAAAAAAAAACATTATTTCCTTTCACATTTCTAAAACCAGAGGATATTCACTATAAAAAGGGCCAAACACACAAAGGTTAAAGCGGTATTTTCAAAACTAGCAAGTGTTCACTACAAAAAGGTAAAACACACGGAGGTTTCCTTTAAAAAAAAAAAAAAATGTCCTTAAAATAATATAAGTATATTTTTTTTATAGAATATTTTCTAGAGAGTTATTATTTATTTGAGAATCTAGGGTGCATTTGGTTCATTACTCTGATACTTTTTAAAATAATATTTTGAAAAAAGTAAAATTGGGTGGTTCTTACGAGGTAAGATTTGAAAATTAACAAAAAAATACCCCATAGATTTGTTAATTTACTAAACACCCCTGTAATAAAACATTAAAAATTAACAAAAACATCCCCACCCACCCATTAAATATCGGCAGTCAGCCACCACCGTTGAATGGTAGCCAGAGTTGCTGTATCGGTGCATAACCGGTTGGATTTGACCAGTCGTGCGCTGATATAGCCTTTTTCGGATAGATCCACGCTAGATCTGGCCGGAAAAGGCTAGATCTACATCTAGATCTGGCCGCGTTTGGTTATCAACGACGGCCAAAGATATTGCTGACATTGATGACTGCTACGGCCAAAGATCTGGCCGTAGATCTGTCATTTTTCAGCCAAATCCACCGGAAAATACTATATCAACGCACTACCAACCAGATCCAATCGGTAATGGGCCATTATATCAGATTTTAGCCACCTTCCAGCGATGGTGGCAGGAATCTAGCAAATGTAGGTTGGTGGGGTGTTTTTGTCAATTTCTAAAAAAAAAAAAATTTATGGTGTTTAGTTAAATTAACAAACCTGGGGGGTTTAAAAATAATTGAATAAAATAGAATAATATTTTCAAAATAAGGAAACAAATGTGTATTTTGGATAGGATAAGAGGAAAATTGTGAAACAAAAGCAACCTAGTTTTTTAAAAAATTGACAATAATACTAGTGTTTAATTGCATGGGGTAGAGAAACTAATAGCAACCAATTTAACCACCACTAGATGGCTGAAAAGTCAATTAGGATTCTTGAGTGTATTACTCAAAAAGTCATGAGTTCGATCCACCTGAGTTACTAATAGAGGTGGCCATTAAGAGGATTTACCCGACTATCAACTTCAGGCCTCGAGGGATTAGTTGAAATACGCGCAAGCTAGCTCGGACACTCCGGTTAACCAAAAAAAAAATAATAATAACAACAACAACAAATGGCAACTAATTTTATTTTTCCCATAAAAGTGCCTCTATTATTGTCTAGTAATATAGTAGAACATCTTTATAGTGATACTCTATATAGGAAAAACCTCTATGTAGTCATAAAAAATTATAGTCCCAACTTAGGCCTGTTATAAATAAGAATAAATTTCACATTATAATAAGTTGTAGTTTTTCTAGGTCCCATCTTAAGGAACTTATCTGTACATAGTAATAATTGTATGTATATTATAAAAAATATATATATATTATGTTACATTAAATGTTTAAGATAAAATAAATATTTATCTAAAGTTGTTTGAGACAATGATTTATACTTTAAAGTTGTTACCATATCTTTTATCTTGCAGGTATGTAATAAGTAGCCAACATTAACACTTTCTTGTTAAAGCCAAAATATTTTTAACTGCATGTTTGGAGCTTCTTGACACAAAACTTTTGGTATTTCCGTACTGTATTCATCATCAGGATTATCTCATTCCTCTTTTTGTCTAATTATAGTAATGATTTCTTCTTCAGTTAAAGCATACATGACTTATTACCCATTTGGATGATTAAAGAAGATATCAATATCCATTTGGTTAGTGTAGTGAAGTTGTCGAATCTAATCACTCAATTTTGTAATAACTCTTTGATATTCATTTACATACTATCAAAATAATAATTCTTGTAATTACACCTCTATTAAGCTATAACCTCCTCATAGTAATAAATTTAGTTGGTCCAAACACTATGACTATAGAGAAGTTCTATTGTAGTAATTATAATTGTAATAATAAATGCATTTACCTAATTTGTTACACAAATTTAATTTTTTTTATTTTCTTAGATCTTCTATTAAATATAATTTCATACTTCTTAAACTGAAATTACGAGTTTTTTTAGTAAACAAATGTGGGTATTTAGCTCCGAAATGAAGCTATTTGCATTAAAAATAATAATAATAATAATAAATAAATAAAAAACATTTTCGTTTTTCAACACATACTGTCCAAATACAACGACTATTTAAATTTAAATTACATTTTTACTTCACATATTTCTTCATTCTAAAAAAAAAAAATACATTGCTTAGTGACAACAATTTTTTTTTTTGGTTAAAAGTTGATAAAAAAAATATATCTAATCTTTTTAATAATATATGTGTCTAGCAGAAAATAAGTGTTTAAAAATATTTGAATAGATGCAAGTAATGTCACCCTTTATACTAATAGAGTGATGTTATATAAGCTCCACTAATTTTCATTAGTAAACCCCACCTTCATTCTAAATAAGGGTAAATTAAAATATTTTAATTTATTTGTTCTTCATCTCTTCTATTCTGAAAGGGTTATTCTATTCTGAAAGGGCTATCCTTACCCGTCATAATATTATTTAAAAATAAATCAAAGTAATTTTGGAATCTTGAAGTCTTTGCTAAAGCACTTGATGAACCCATCTCAAATTATCTTCATTGTTATTATTATTTTTTGGTAACTCTAACAATTTCTTCTAATGACCAAATGAGACTTTCTTATTTAAGTTTGGTATACATGGCTTTACTCCAAACAACACCAGAAGATGATGGGGAAGATAAAGACCCATGATATGAAATTTCAACCACATTCCTTTGCTTATATAGTTGTAGGTTTAGAAGTTTTATTCAAGAATTATTCTATTCAAACCCGATGTTGGAAGTAATTATTCTTTTAGAACCATACAAAACCACTTATCCTAGTAACTAGGCATTGATTAGATCAAAGGTGATTTTAATCTATATTTACCTAAGACAAAGTTGTCATTTTACTTGTTTGTTTTCTGTTAACTTTGTTGTGGGAGACACTTTATCTTATGCGGCAAGGCATTTGCCTATTACTTGAAACTTTATTACGTGATGCTATCAATCCAAACGTCTAATCTCACAACGTAACCCATTTTCATTTAATGTGGGATCAAAACACTCTTCCCAACTGGCACAATCCTTGGCCAGAGATTTATCCTGTGGTTAGTTTAAAACGTCCCCATAGTGAGGCCAACTCGTCCCTTTTGTTGATTTGGGAAGCCTACATAATAAATATCCCAACACTATTTTTGGCCTCGACTCACCCTATAGTGAGACCAACTCATTCCATTTGTTGGTATGTGAGAGTTTAAAGGATTCGCATAATAAGACCAACTCATTCCGTCCCACATAATGGATAAGAACATTGACCCGCTTTGATATCTCTTGTCAAGAACTAGAAATTTACGAACTACTTAAAAGACTAGTACAATGTTGTTGGCAAGTAACCTTCTTCGTGCAGTAGAAAAATGTATTTTAAAACGAAAAGATCACTTGCACATCCCAAAATCCAAGCACAGATTATATTATTTACATGCATAAACTTAAAACGTATAAAACTGATTAGCATAAAATAAAAACTCATACAAGGATCTAGAACACTTACGCACGTTTGAAGACTCCTCCAAATATCTCTGGATTTGATTTCACTACTCGACTCAACGTAGAAACGCACTCACGTTGTCCACAAAGACAAACTGTAGAACCCTTGACTATTTTGCTAAAATAATCAAGGATTTCAAGAATTAAGGAAGATCAAGAAAATAACTCTTCCTTTTCACTAAAGAGAGAGAGAGAGAGAGAGCTTTTGGGTGGCTAAGGTTTTTTTAATTGAATGAATCAATGAATCTCTACAGTTTTAATTTTAAGTTGCACTTGTATAGTGCAACAATTAAAAACGCTAATCCACTTAGGAATAGTCATAGGCTCCAACCCTAATTCACCCTTGCAACCAAACACCCCTTTAATTGGTATTTTAAATTTTAATTAATTATTATTATAATTAAAATCAATTAATATATATACAATAATATATTAACATTTAATTATTAATAATAATCCATTTAAATACATACGCACATATATTTAAATATAATCTCACTAGTTTTAATTTTAATATTAAAATTAAATACAGGCAACAACCTCAGCAAATTTGATTACACTGTGAGATTACCGAAATACCCCTTTGTCCTAAAAGACGAAAATACGCCCCTCATAGACTGATTCTTAAATTGTCTTCTAAGTGTGTGACCCGTAGGCTTCTCATCATATCAACAGTGAGTAATATCACGATTAACTCCAATTAATCGTCTCACTACACACAGACCAAGATTGGTCCCTAACAAGGCGTCATGGCCACCCGATAGATTCGGATTCAGCGTAATCGCAGCCTGTTAACAGTATGGTTACCGTGCAATTAAATTCTTTCATCATCTGTTATCTTATCGAGGCTGAGGTACAAAAATAGTATCAACCTCAGATATCCTCGATATCTTTGTGTTCAGTTACTAGACCAATGACCGAAATAATAAATTAGATTGAGCAACAATTCAATCCCACTTTGACCATAGCTTTAGTGTCATTGCCATTCACTGAATTGTGCCGTGAGATAACTTATCTCGTACCCGGGAGTAATGAATCCTTTGTTGATCCACCATAGTCTTGATACACTTCTCAATGCAGCCAATAACTACCGTATTGATATCTCTTAATAGAACTACATTAGGCTAGTGTCAAAGTAAACCAATCGACGCACAAGACGCTCTGGTGATCTCAAGTCTAAGAATCACATGCACCACCATTCGTTAGAGGATTTATTCCATAGACACTAGGGTTACCATCTATATGGAATCCTCTGGTGGGTTTGTCTAGTGAACTTGCCTATAGCAAGCACCTATGTGTCGCACCAGGTTGTCGGTAAACAACCTTGACAAGTGAGATCAATCACTATCTTTCGACAGGGTCGTTCAACACTATGATAGTCTTACCGTATCATCTGTGTCCTTGGTCAGAATAATACTAGGGCTACAAACATTTCTAGAATGGCCATCATATGTGATCATAAGGTTCTCACTATCAAGATTTGAAACACTTGATACCCTTGTCACGGTTCTACCATCCTAAGGACATATATCAATGCACGCAATTACGATTTACATGATATAGAGAAAAATTATCTTTTATTGATTAATAAACATTATTACAAAGAGTCAATTTTATAATAATTGATTGGCTCTAGGGCACTAACTCTAACAATCTCCCACTTGCACTGTAGCCAATCATTCATGTATTTAATACCGAATGACCTTAAGTGTTTTTCATGCTTCTACTATGAGAGGCTTCGTTAATGGATTAGCGAAATTGTCATCAGTATGCACTTTACTGATCCGTACATCTTTCCTCTCAACCATTCTTTGATGAGATGAAACTGTCTGAGTATGTGTCTAGACTTCTGGTGATACCGTGGTTCCTTTGCTTGAGCTATTACTCCATTGTTGTCACAATAGATATCTATTGGATCAACAATTGTGGAAACCATACCAAGTTCAGTGATTAACTTCTTAATGCAGACCGCCTCCTTGGCTGCATTGGGTAATGCGATATACTCAGCCTCCATTATAGAGTTCGCTACAGTGTTTTGCTTGGAGCTCTTCTAGCTCACCGCACTCCCATTGAGACAAAATACAAACCCGGATTGCAAACGATAATCATCTTTGTCTGTCTGGAAACTAGCATCACTGTATCCTCTTACAGTGAGCTAATCTTCCCCTCCATAAACCCAAAACATGTCCTTAGTCCTCTTCAGGTACTTAAGGATGTTCTTGACAACTATCAAGTGATGTTCACTTGGATCCGATTGATATCTACTACAAGTGCTCAATGCACATGAGACATCAATCCAAGTACACAACATGTCATATATGATGGATCCAATTGCTGACGCATATGTGATCCTCTTCATTCTATCTCTCTCATCATGTGTTTTAGGACACATATCCTTAGAGAGATAGACACCATGTGACATTGGAAGAAATCCCTTCTAGGATTCTTCCATACTGAATCTCTTCAATACTTTACCAATGTATGTACTCTAACTTAGACCAAGCAACCTACGTGATCTATCATGGTAGATCTTTATTCTGAGGATGTAGACTGCTTCTCCTAAGTCCTTCATGGAGAAGCACTTGGATAACCAAGTTTGGTATATCATTGCCGATTAGAAGTATGTCGTCACATCAACACCAAGAATGCCACTACGGTTCCACTTACCTTTTTGTAAACACAAGGCTCATCTTTGTTCTTAATAAAATTGAATTCCTTTACGGATTCATCAAAATGAATGTTCCAGCTCCTTGAAGCTTGCTTGAGTCCATAAATGGACCTCTACAACTTGCATACTTTATCAGCTTATCCATCAAGAATGAAGCCATCAGGTTGTGTCATATACACATCCTCTTCAAGGTTTCTGTTCAAGAAAGTTGTTTTGATATCCATTTGCCAAATTTCATAGTCATGATATGCAGCAATCGCAAGCATAATCTGCATGGACTTAATCATGGCAACTAGCGAGAAGGTTTCCTCATAGTCAATACCATGAATTTGTTTGAAACCTTTGGCAACTAGTCGTGCCTTATAAGTATGCACCTTGCCATCCATGTCAGTCTTCTTCTTGAAGACCCATTTACACCCTATGGGTTTTACCCCTTCAGGTGGATCCACAAGAAACCATACTTGGTTTTGGTACATGGAGTCCATCTTAGATTTCATGACTTCAAGCTATTTAATGAAATCTTGATCTGATATAACGTCTTCATAGGTTCTGGGCTCATTGCCTTGGTAGACCAATACGTCACCATGTTAAGTCACGAGAAAACCATATATGTCAGGCTCATGATGTACTCTCCCAGACCTACGTAGCTCCTATGCTACTTGAGGTGGTTCACTTTGATCCACGGATTATGGAGTAACCTCCTTATGATGTTTAACCACCTCTTGTGGCACACCTTCCCATCCTTGGTCTAATGTATCTTGTGGTTCTAGAACTTCATCGAGTTTTACTTTTCTCCCACTAGTACTTCTTAGGGAAAATTCCTTTTCTAGGAAAACACAGTACAAATGAAAAAAAAAATTGTGCTCTTCTAGGTGGTAGAAATAGTATCCTTTGGTCTCCTTCGGATACCCCACAAATATACACTTACGGATTTTGGGCCTAACTTGTTCGAAGTCAATTTTTTGACATAAGCTTCACAACCCCAAATCCTTATATAAGACGAGTTGGGCTTTGTCTATTCCATAGTTCAAATGGAGTCTTATCGACAGACTTTGATAGCACACGGTTCAATAAGTGAGTCACAGTTTCTAGGGCATAACCCTAGAATGATGCGAGTAGATCACTAAAACTCATCATGGACCTAACCATATCAAGCAAGGTCTTATTCCTCCTTTTAGCCACTCCATTGTGTTGGGGTGTATACGGAGGGGTGAATTTTGATACTATCCCATACTCTTTCAGGTATTTAGAAAACCTTGAGCTCAAGTATTCACCTCCTCGATCCGACCAAAGAGCCTTAATACTTCTGCCCAACATATTTTGTACTTCATTCCTGAATTCTTTGAACTTATCAAAGGCTTCAGATTTATGTCTCATAAGGTAGACATAACCATATCTACTGAAATCATCAGTAAATGTGATGAAGTAGGAATATCCACCTCTGGCTTCAACTGTTAGTGGACCACATATATCACTATGGATGATGCCTAACAGTTCAGTAGCCCTTTCACTTTGTCCTATGAAAGGTGACTCGGTCATCTTGCTTAAAAGGCATAACTCGCATACCTCAAATGACTGGAAGTCAAAAAGGTCCAAAACTTCATCTCTTTGAAGTTTTGCAGTGCGGGTTTGATTAACATGACCCAATCTATAATGTCAAAAGTATGTATGGTTTTGATCGCTATGTTTAGCTTTCTTAGTTTCAACGTTGAGAATATCCTTGTTGTTTAAATCAAGAACATATAATCTGTTATATAACCTTGCAATTCCAAATAGAATACCATTCAAACTAAAGGACAACAATCCATTAGAAACCTCAAAACGATATCCTATATTATCCAAAGCGGATACTGAAATAATGTTTCTAGAAATTGCAGGTACAAAATAACAATCTTTAAGTTCTAACAATAAGCCCATAGGCAAAGATAAACAATAAGTCCCTACAACTAATGCAACCACATATGCTCCATTTCTAACTCGTATGTCAACTTCTCCCTTGGCAAACAATCTACTCTGTCTTAGTCCATGCACATCGATACAAATGTGAGTACCACACCCTGTGTTAATGACCCAAGATATTGAAGGAGAGAAGTTAATCTCAATCATGTACATACATGAAGTCGAAGAGTCTAACTTCTTCTTGTTCGCAAGGAAAGTCTTGCAGTGTTTCCTCCAATGGCCAGACTTGCCATAATAGAAGCAGACTACCTTCCCACATTTTGCCAATGTCACCCTTAGGCATGACAGCATCTTGTCTTTTGGGCTTGGGCTTGGGATTGGCTTTGGCCTTTCCCTTGCCCTTACCCTTTCCTTTATTGGCAGCAACCAATAAAATAGGTTTGGACATTTTCATGTCTTGCTCTGCAATCCTCAGCATGTTCAGAAGCTCTGATAGGGATTTCACCATTGTGTTCATATTGAAATTCATAATGAACGATGCAAAAGAATCAGGTAAGGATTGCAAAATTAAATCCATTTGTAATTTTATATCCAACCCAAATCCCAAAGTCTCAAGCCTCTCTATGTACCCAATCATCTTAAGCACATGAGGACCAACTTGGGCTCCCTCAGTCATATGACTTCTAAACAATACACTTGACACCTTGTACCTCTCATTTCGAGCATTTCCTTCGAAAAGCTCCTTGAGGTGTAGAATTATGGCAGCAACGTCCATATTCTCATGCTGCTTTTGCAGCTCAGGTGTCATCGATGCTAACATAAGGCATTGAACAGTATTAGCATAGTCAAGGAACCTTTGGTAAGTTTCCTTTACTTCCTAAGTGGCATCAAGATCAGGCTAAGCCAAATAAGGCTTATCAAGGAAATATAATTTCTTTTTGGACTTCAGTACAATTCGAAGATTTCGATACCAATCCGAGAAATTAGATCCATCCAGCCTGTTTTCTGTTTCGATTATCGATCGAAGGTTGATATTGCTCATTTTTTTAAGAGAATCTACAACATAGAAAAGTAAAGTCAATATAATGTTTATTATTGCTTAATATGGTCTTTTATAAAAAAAATGGTCCCATTATTTTCCTCAAGCCAATAGCCTTCACTATTAACTCGAGAAAGCCCGTTGGCTTTCCTAGTAGATCCTAAGATCATATCTAGCCTATTTCAAACCTTCGCTTTGGCGAACAAGCTAAAATGGGTTGATTAGGTAGGTCAACAAACTTAATCCACACCAATTACTAGCTCTCACTACCAACCTCAAATGTGAAGTAAGCCAACAAGCTAATCACACAATACGATGACTGAAGCCATTGTCCTCAAGTGTGATTCTCAATATCAGTAGAGTGGACACTACATGTCGTCACGTACACACAACAACTGTACTTCTCTCTTATGCCTATAACGTGCTTATTAACCTTTGTTTTGGCGAACAAGCAAAACACGTCGTTTTAAGTTGACCCATCACTATTAAGAAAAACTCCAATGAGCTTTAACCTTTCACTGGTAGAATTGTACCCTTCACTTTGACGAACAAGATTCCAACGAACAGTGGTTTGATTGAAGTTATGGTGATGGAAGGCCTTTTCACGGGACTTAATATCCTTTGTTTGAGGGTTTTATTTTACGTCTCACCAATTTATTATCTTTGTTAGAATGTCATTGTTTGGCATGTTACTGAACATTCAATCTTAGCATGCATTCTAAACATAAATTAAACTTACCGGTACATGGCCCACTAAAATCGATTTCCTCAAGCCTAGAGGAATCGGTGGGTCAACCTAGGGTTTTAAAAATAAACTTGGGTCTTCAAGTTCGTGTCATCATCGCTCCTTCATTTCTCCATCACGGTCGTTACAAAGAATTTATAATAAAAATCCTATTTTAATTTACATAAATAAAATAGAAAAATCGCGCTACATACGAGGGGAGTAAGATGAGAAGAAGAAATACATAGAGAATTTATAGAGAGAGATAGGACATGTAGGTCCTATTTATTTAAAACTTTACAAACAAACCCAAAATTCTAAATAAGCACACCAAAGGTCTAAGGCTCATGTATCAGGCACCATGAAATTTCAAACAAAAACATTACATATATCGAAAATAAACATTTTGAATTTGGGTGGGTGAAAATTATTAAATTACCCTCTTAAATGTGCAAAATAATTATTGGCTTTAAATGTTCAAAAACTACAATTTGGCCCCAATGCGAAAAACGAAAAATTGGAACAGTAATTTTCTTGCCGCGTCGAAGTTCAAATACCATGGTCACTGTGGCGAAGTTTTATTTCGCCACGGCAAGATGTACTTTTCGACTGGTCGTCGGGCGAAGATTTATTTTGCTGCAGTGAGATTCACTTTTTGCCTCTCGCCGTGGCAAAGTGCTATTTCATCACGGCAAACACTACAACACAGTGAATCGCATAGTTACCCTTTTTTTTGCTGTTTTTTCACATAACGACTCAAATCCAAATCTAATCGGATGCACAAGCATTCGACCAGGACACCAACTAACCAATAAGTCATTCATAAACACATCATTAGTCAATTGATCAATTAAACCAATCAATATACAGAAATTTTCCAGATTCATGGAAACAGTTTATACAAAAACATGTTATCAAACAAATCATGTTATCAAACATCAATGATTAAACAATACAATCTAGTACCCGAGGCTCTGTTACCACTGTTAGCAAGTGACCATCTTCGTGCAGCGGAAAAATGTATTTCAAAACGAAAAGATCACTTACACATCCCAAAATCCAGGCACAGATTATATTATTTACATGCATAAACTTAAAACGTAAAAACTGATTAGCGTAGAATAAAAACCCATACAAGGATCTAGTACACTTATGCATATTTGGAGGCTCCTCCAAATATCTCTGGATTTGATTTCACTACTCGATTCAACGTAGAAACGCACTCACGCTGTCCACACAAAGACAATCCGTAGAACCCTTGACTATTTTGCTAGAATAATCAAGGGCTTCAAGAATCAAGGAAGATCAAGAAAAGAACTCTTCCTTTTCACTAAAGAGTGAGAATGTGAGAGAGAGAGAGCTTTTGGGTGACTAGGGTTTTTTTTAATTGAATAAATCAATGAATGTCTATAATTTTAATTTCAAGTTGCACTTATATAGTGCAACAATTAAAAATGCTAATCCACTTAGGAATAGTCATGCGCTCCAACCCTAATTCACCCTTGCAACCAAACACCCCTTTAATTGGTATTTTAAATTTTAATTAATTATTATTATTATTAAAATCAATTAATATATATACAATAATATATTAACATTTAATTATTACCAATAATCCATTTAAATACATGCACACATATATTTAAATATAATCTCACTAATTTTAATTTTAATATTAAAATTAAATATAGGCAACAACCTCAGCCAATTTGATTGCACTGTGATATTACCAAAATGCCATTTTGTCCTAAAAGACGAAAATACCCCTCTCATAGACTGATTCTTAAATTGTCTTTTAAGTGTATGACTCGTAGGCTCCTCATCATATCGGCAGTGAGTCGTATCGTGATTAACTCCAATTAATTGTCTTACTACACAAGACCAAGATTGGCCCCTAGCAAGGCATCATGGCCATCCGATAGATTCGGATTCAACAAAATCGCAGTTTGTCAATAGTATGGTTACCGTGCAATCAAATCCTTTCATCATCCGTTATCTCATCGAGGCTGAGGTACAGAAATAGTGCCAACCTCAGATATCCTTGATATCTTTGTATTCAGTTATTGGACCAATGACCGGAATAATAAATTGGATTGAGCAACAACTCAATCTCACTGCGGCCACAGCTTTAATGTCAGTGCCATTCACTGAATTGTGTCGTGAGATAACTTCTCATGTACCTGGGAGTGATGAATCCTTTGTTGATCTACCATAGTCTTGATACACTTCTCAGTGCAGCCAATCACTACCGTGTTGATAGCTCTTAATAGAATTACATTAGGTTAGTGTCAAACTACACCAATCAGTGCACAAGGCGCTCCAGTGATCTCAAGTCTAAGGATCATATGCACCACCATTCGTTAGAGGATTTATTCCATAGACACTAGGGTTACCATCTATATGGAATCCTCTGGTGGGTCTGTCCAGTGAACTTGCCTACAGCAAGCACCCATGTGTCGCATCAGGTTGTCGGCAAACAACCTTGACAAGTGAGATCAGTCACTATCTTTCGACAGGGTCGTTCAACACTATGATAGCTTTACCGTATTATCTGTGTCCTTGGTCAGAATAATACTGGGGCTACGGACATTTCTAGAATAGCCACCATATGTGATCATAAGGTTCTCACTATCAAAATTTGAAACACTTGATACACTTGTCACAGTTCCACCATCTTAAGGACATATATTAATGCACGCAATTACGATTTACGTGATATAGAGAAAATTTGTATTTTATTGATTAATAAACATTATTACAAAGAGTCAATTTTACAATAATTGATTGGCTCTAGGACACCAACTCTAACAAATATTAGATGGAGAAGTGATTTTAAGCCTGCCCCCCGCGCCCCCACCAACCCCCCCCCCCCCCCAATTAAATTGATCAATATCCAGATTAATTTTTTTTTGGTTTGAAAAATTTAACCTTAATTAGAATCACTATAAATGACATTATGATTTCTAAATACGGTAATACTCTATTTTATATTTTTTGTTTTTGAGGAAACTATATTCTAAATATATGGAGAAAGTAATCACACAATGGGATGAAATGAATATAAGAAGGAAAAGTAAGTTTCAATTTTGAAATTAGGAAAAGGGGTATAACAAAAAAAAAAAAAAAAAAAAAAAAAACCTAATTAAGTTTGAAATTGAGAAAAAAGTGGTATAAACAAAGACCATAATTAAGTTTGAAATAAGGGAAAAAGGGTGTAAAGAAAATACCTAATTAAGTTTCAAATTGGGGAAAAGGGTTGCAAACAAAAATCTTAATTAAGCAAGGCTATTTTCGGCATTAAATGGGCTTTAAAGATATTTTTTTTTAAAAAAATATAATAGAAGTGTATTTAGTAGTGGTTAACACTACTCAATTTGGTGCAGGCTAAAAACCACTTTCCTATTAGATGATACTGCCAACCTACCTTTTCAAATTTAATACCCAAAAAAATTCTTATTCGACGTGGGATGATAACAATATGGAAAGAAGGAAAACATACAAATTCGAAGTAAATACAATTTTATCCTTATTCAAAATAAAGATAGGACTTACTTAGAAAAAAGGTAGGACTTGAAAACAATACTGGTACTACTATTATAAGATTTTTTATAGGGAAGAGATTTTTGAACCCCATTTAATTTGTCAATAGTAGGGATGTAACTAAAAACCATAGGCCCGAGTTTTTAAAAAAATGAGAGGTCAAGCCTGGGGAAAAGCCTTGGTTTGTAAAACTCAAGCTGGACCCAAGTCGGGCTTATTCAGGCCCGAGCCTGCCCAAGCTTTAAGCCCGGGTTAGGTTATATAATAAGGGGGCTTTTTAAAATTTTACCAAATCAGTGGGGCTGCAGAAATTTTTTTGGAGTTATATGTAATTTATATGTAAAAGCCAAAAGGTTAATTTTAGGGGGTTTTCTAAAAATTTACATAAAAGGGCTTTATAATATTTTATATATCTTTATATGATATACCTCAGGTGTAATATATGCCCGTGCCAGGCCTAACCCGGGCCAGGCCACCCTAGGTCGGGGTATTTTTTACATCCTTAATCAATAGCCTCCACCCTCTATTCACATGAAAATAAAATTGTAAAGTATTAATAAAGTTTTAAATTTAAGAATTTATAGTTAAGTTAACAAAGATTTTGAAACAAATATTAAACATAAGAGAATATCGACATATGAAAATGTTGTAAAATCAGTCTATCTCATCATATGCTGAAGATTAACGCGCAACTAAAATAATAATGAAAACATACACCAATTTAATGTGGTTCGATAAAATAAGTCTAAGTCCGTTAAAAAAAAAAAAAAAAAATCATTAAGAAAAATAGACAATTAGTACAACCCTAAGTCCATGAAAAAAAATCACTAACAAAAATAGACAATTACTACAGGCCTATATCTTAAGTCTAAACCTAATAACCTAAGCCTTGAAACCCTTCTCACACACCCTCTAATTTTTCTCTAGCTCTCCCTTTACCCTCTATCTGTCTTAACACTTTGACACTTGATTTGATTAATTGATTGATACCTTAACCTCTATTACTCTATGCCTTATTTATAGTAGTAAGTGATAACAAGACTTTTTCAGTTGAGGAGAAAGATTATGAGTAATGCTACACTTACATCATTTTTTTACATCATTTTGTAAATATCATGATGTGGCATATGCTACAACCACACAAATTCTATTATAATATTAAAAATTCAAAATAATTAAAAATTTGTGTGATTGTGACACATGACACATCTTGATGTAATGAAAATTGTGTAAAAGAGTGAGATAAGTATAGCATTACTCAAAGATTATTTCTCCTACTAGAATACATATGTTCATTATCAAACCAAAAATCCATTCCACTTAGGATTTGGATTCTAATCTTACAAAAAAAAAAAAAAAAAAAAAAAAAAAAAAAAAATTAAAAAAAAAAAAAAATCCTAATTTCATTATGACTCAAACTAGAATTTTGATTTGAGCCATCTCTAATAGAAAATATAGAGTAAACGACTTTTTCCCACTCAAAGTTTGCCTTAGTTATACTTTTCCACTTAAAAAATTTCAAAATATCACTTTATCATCCAACGTTTATATTCTGTTAATACCCAAAATACACTTTATTTTCTCAGTCGACATTTGATGAGTTACCAAGAGCTAAGGTAAGCATGTTTTTGTAGAGTAGAGGTCAGTGGATCGAATGGTGGTGACCGATTGAATATTCACTGTCGAAATCAGTCGAAAATCATCTAAGAACAAGAAACCCTAGCTTTACAGTGGCTAGCAATCAATGAAAAATCAGGTGTTTGAGTGAAAGAGGTTTTGTAGAGAAGAGACTGAATGTTCAAATGATGGTGACGGAGAGAATTCTCGCCTTTGGATAGTAATGAAATATTAACTTTGGGTGGAAAAATAGTATTTTGAAACTTTTTGAGTGGAAAAGTGTCATTAAGGCAAACCTTGGGTGGGAAAAAGTTGGTTACTTGAAAATATATTGATAAAGGTTGGATATGTGATTTGTAACGGAGTTAAAAAGAAGAAAGAGAAGTAGTCACGGAAGACAATGGCCATAAATTAGATGGGATTATAGTCCATCGACAGAAAGAGAAAGGAAAAGCTTCTGGCTTTATTGACTATGGACAAGGGGCATAGCCAAGATTTCTAGTCAATAGAGCCAAAAGATTTATGTTGATAAATTTACAATAAAATATATACTGAAGTTAGAGGTGAGTATGGGTAAAGGGTAGATCTGGAATCGGTGGGTACCCGGACAATCAGTTTTGAGTCAGAATTGGAACGGGCCCTCACAGGGTAGGTTTCGATTTTAGAAAATTAGAACAAGGGAATCCTTGGGTTCGGTTCTGGTTCCGGTTCCTACAGTGTTGGAACCGGGAACTGGAACCTACATTTGGTTACCCTGTTGAGAACCAGTTTAGGAATCGAGGGTGTATGTGTGAATTTTGTGAACTTCCAGGGATGTATTTGTCACTTTTAAATTAATAGGGGGTAATCGAATTTTATAGGGTAATTGGGATAGGAACCAGAACCTGCATTTCATGTTTCGGTTCCAAGAATCGAAGAACCCGGTTCCGGTTCTGGTTCCTAGCAATTCCGACAGGTACCTGGAACCGCTCACCCTTAATTGAAGTAATAAGCATAAAAAATGTAATCTAAATTTTAATTTTAAAAGTTATACATACCAAATTATTATTTCTATAATTGTCCTTGACGATTTTTCATATTATGAAAACGTTGCATAATTGCTTTATTGACAATGACAGCAAATATATTTATATATGTATTAAAACAATCATTTAACCTATCTTACTCAACATACAATTATGTCAATTATATACATAACATGATAAAAACAACATAAGACAACATAGATCATGATCTTTCATCATCAATTAAGAAAGATAGAAGAAGATATTTTTAAGCAAAATAACAAAAAATAAGCATCATCTTGCCTTTTGACCTTCAAATGGTAGTCTTTCTTGATTAATCAAACCAAAGGGAAAAGAAAGTATAAGAGAAGAGGAGAGGAGCATGAAAAAAAAATGAGTATTTTCAAATCTTAAGATTAATAAAATATGAAAATATTTTAGTGGAATCAATAAAATATGAGTAATTTTAATAAGGTCAATATAAATTTTAATGGGGTTAAAATTGTTAATTACTATAAAAATATATGTCGAATTCAAGACATTTTGAGTAATGGATCGAAAGATCCGCATAAAAGTAGTAATAGGTTGGCAGTGGGTTAGGTAATCAAGTATATATTAAACAAGATTGAGCATTACCGAATATAGACTATTTTGTTTTAAGTACACCCACAATTTAAGGATTTAATTCACCAAAATTCACTTCGAATTACAACATAAGCGTGGCTCATATACACCTAATTAAGTCATTTTTTATTGTTTAAAAATAATCAAATCCAATTCAGTAATGATTGATTTAGTATTTCTTAAAAAATTAAAACAAAAATATCATTATTCCCACATCAGCGTGGCTTATATACACCTAATTAAGTCATTTTTTATTGTTTAAAAATAATCAAATTCATCACTAGGTAGTGTAAATTGAATATAATCTTCTATGGTTCATTCCTTACAAACATTTTTGACACTTCAATGATTTGTTATTAATTCATGGTAGAATAAATATCAAGCATAGTGAACTATTAAACAAAGATAAATAGTTATTAATAAAATTAATGCTTTTGTTAGGATCAAGCCCTTACCACCCGGTTAAAAAGTTACGTTATCAATAGAAGTATAATCTTATTTCTTCAAACCATTAGCCTTGTGTCTACGGTTCGATGTTATTTGGCCCCCAAACTTTCGCCATTGCGAGATGCGGACCCACCTAGCCAACAATTGCTTGTAAGCAACATGCTCTCCAAAAGACTCGATCTCGTGACCAGACTCTGATATCACTTGTTAGTTTTGAAGTGTAATATTATCACTGATATCATAAAAGCATTGTTTCCTTCATGTTTTCAAAACTTCTTATATAAAATTTGAACGTAAGCAAAGACAACAAAATGAGTTATTATTTTTATGAAATAATTTAATTCAAAGTGTAATATTGTCACTGATATCATAAAATACTGTTTCCTCCATGTTTTCAAAACTTTTTATATAAAATTTGAACTAAGCAAGGACAACCAAATGAGTTATTATTTTTATAAAATAATTTAATTTATTTTTAAGAAAATAAAGAAAGAAAGAAAGAAACTAAACTAGGACTACGTAAAATGATGATAAGGAAAGAAGGGGTTGTTAAATGAATTATTAAATTCATGAAAGGTACTTTGTCTATTAATAATTGAATTAATTGATGGCAACAAGTCAAATATGTGTTTTAATTGATTGAAATAATAATACACCTCATAATAGAATTCTCCTGTACAAATTTAATTATTTAAATTCCTTTTAAGGCTTCCCATAAATCATCATTTTAATTATTTCTTACATCATTAATACCGCAATATGAAGTCTACGATAGAATGAATCATAATTCGATAGTGAATATTGCATAAAGAAAAAAAAAATTACAAAATGGAAATTAAAAAGTCTTGAGAGATATTGTTCATAAAATTAAAATCAGTAGTTAGTTATGGAACATGTTCAATTTATAAAAGAAGAAATCTAAGAATTAAGAGGTCAAAATCTAAGACAGTATTTTATTGTAAATGAAAAAAGATAATTTTAACTATAATTAACTGTCATAAACTTTAGATATAGTACCAAGATAAAAAGCACTACCACAATAAATTTAAATCAAAGTAATTGTTAGGTTTTATGAACTAGAACTAACAAAATTGAATATGATCAATATATTGTATGTATATTATATTATCAAAAAATAATATACGAACCTCTCTTGAAAAATAAATAAATAAAAATAAAAGTTACTTTTTAAGCTCTTAGAAGATGTCTGTATTTTTTAACTTGAGGTTCAGTCCAATTTTATTAGATTCTCAAGTCCTTTATGTTCTTGACAAAAAATAAATAAAATTCCCTTGTAGATGTGCCTAAATTCATTTGCATACAGCATGGTGCCATTTTTACATGGTATTGAAGTCTTTGTAAGACATTTGGGCTCTGTATTTGTTGATAACAAACGCCGTCATCAATACTCCTAAAAAGCAATATAATATATTTTAAATCTTCAATTTTATTTGAAAATATATTGCACATTTGTTTATTGAAATATTGTGTGCTATCTATTTTACGATACTGAAAATATATTAGATACCATTGGGGATAAAACTAGTTAAATGAGTCTAATCAAGTCCAAATAAAGAATCCAAAACTGGACATTTGGGCAATGAATAATGAGTCACCAACAATTCTTGGTCCAAATCCGAGTAATAATATTTCAAAATTTGGTTACCTTAAAATAGAGCGGGGTACCGATTGGGAACCCATTATCAGATAACCAACCCATTATCCAAGTAAAAGGGGAACAAACCACGGGCAAAACTAGGAATTTACTTTGGGGAGGGCTGAAATTTTTTTCAACATAATACTTAATTATATTTAATTCATTTTTACAAATCTTATGAGTATGAGAATTTTAAATAATAGATTGAGAACTTTGAAATTTGTTTTTCATCAAAAAGAAATGCTAATTATATGATAATACTGCAATGAAAAATGATAATAGTGAGATGCTGGAGACCTATTACAGATAAATTGCTAATGAGAACACTAATATTTATGATAAAATAAATTGCTATCGAGAACACTAATATTAAAGATGTACTTCAGATTCGGTTGGATCCAAGATTAGCACCCATAATTCCCCTCCTCGCTTTTAGATTTTCTAAACCTATAAGGCTAGGCAAATCACAAATTAACTTTTCAACAGTCTAGGTATAATCTATAATTCTCTTTACTAATTTAATCATAGCTTGATTGGCTAAAGACTATCATCAATTGATCAAAAGCTCCTAACAATTAAAACCATTAGTTGGTACAAAGTCAACAAATATAACCTATCAACTTTGTATCACCTAAATAATCAATTATCATAATGAATGAATTCCTGGCAGAGAAATACTACTAAATTCAAATATCACTTGATTGCAATCGGAATTGAAGCAATTGAAAGCATTGATCAACATTTAGCTTTCTCAAACAAACGTTCAATGTGTAATCAGTTCAATTTCAATAAACATTCTTGTAAAAGCTTATAAAAATAAGAATCTATAAAAATAATTGCAGAATAAAAAATTTCACCAACCACACACATTAAGAACTTAAAACAACAATAATGATAAGCAATAGACGAGTCAGATTATGAACAATGAAGATAAATAACATTAAGCTATAAATAAGAGATATACAAGGAATAATAAATGAGTTGAGAGAGAAGAAGTGCTCATGGATTTATAGTGGTTCGGAGTTATATCCACAAACCTCTTACATCCACTTCTTCAAGGCAACTATATTAGTTTAACAGGTTTTCACCTCTTACAATAGTTTGATAGGATTTCACTTTTAGATTTATAGAATTTTGCCTACAAGATATTTGAATAAAAGCTTGTGAATGATTGCCTTTTAAACGAGGCTTAAATATATAATAAGAACAATACTCTCAAATGTTCTTAAATATATAATAAGAACAATACTCTCAAATGTTTTTAAATGAGTACAAGAGAGTGATGATTAATTTGGATTTTTAACTGAAAGGATTATGTGAGAATTCCACCATCACAAACAGTTATTCTTTTTATAACAGTTATTTTCGTACAACTTTAAAGATTATGGAATGAACACCAATTTCAAAGTACTCAGGACTCAAATACAATAAAAGTTTATTTTTTTTATTTTTTTCTTTATGTAGTTCTCATTCCAACAAATAGTTTACCTACACTTTCTATTCTATCGATTAAGCTTCACAGTAAGTAATATCAATGGAAGAATGAAAACTATTGTCGTAGAAAAATTCAGCCAATGCCAAATCATTTACCAAGAACCACCCAAATAGAGTCAGAGACAAAGTTTGAATTATGGGGTAGCCGAATATAAACATATAAATGAAAATAGAATGAAAATTTTCAAACAGTTTTAAACTGTTCATATTTTTAACTTATAATAAAGGAGTCAGTTCTATGATGTAAAGTAATAAAAAATTTGAAAGCCCTTGCACATAGTACAAATTATAATTTTTTCTTAATTACCAAGGAGCCACGTACCCATGGGCTTGGGCCTTCGGGTGCCGACCACGCCGAGCCTAAGGGTGACTTTGTCCTTGCACGCAAAACTTAACTATAAGCTTGTAATTTTTTACTTAGCTTGTGTGTTAAAGTTGCCCAAAATTTTGAAGTGAACCATTCTCATTAAACACATGGATTTCGGAGTTTCATGACCTTAAAAATGGTGATTTTTTTTTTTTTTTTTTTTGTAATTTTAAAGGGTTGTTGAATATATAATATATATATATATAATGCCTCTCTATGTCTGGACAAATTAACAAGAAATTATATCAGACCTTCAACCTAACAATTAAGCTGATCCAATTGGTTATAATAAATGCTAATTAAAGGTCATCTTTACTAATATATTTTTACATTAAATGCAAATATTTTTTTCTCTCTCTTGAACTTACTAAATGGTTTAAAGAGTAAACAAAATCTAATTAAAGCATAAACAGAGACTTCCATCGCAGACCTGTTATGTGCATATTTTATTAAATTAATAAAGTACAAGTCAAAACTTCCTATTTTAATGGGATTGATTTTTTACTTGTTGAAAAGTTTAGTGAAAGTAGTTTTTTTTAACTTCATGTAAATCCCAAATAGTGAGAGTCCGTTCAATTTTTATGTTTATAACTGTTAAGTATGATGTATAAATAAGTGTTCAAAAAAAAAAAAAAAAAAAAATGTTAAAAAGTTTAATTTTGCTGATTTTTTTTTTTTGGTGATCGGAGTGTCCGGACCAGCTTGCACGTATCTCAACTAATCTTCGAATCGATTGATACCTTTAAATCTATGAGTCAAATAAATCACAGATGTGATAGGTGGTCACTTGATGAGACTTAAACATAAGACCTTTAGATAACATAAGGTCTTGCCATCTAACCACAACCAAATGGTTTAATTAATTTCTTATTAAAGGAAAATATCTCACTCGGAGTAGATCAATTGTATTATTAGTCTTGCTATTTTTCTTGTCTCATTCAAAATAGGTAAAACTCAACAAAGAGTTCCCAAAGTAAATGCTCGATTCCAAATTGTGAGGGGTAATTATTATAATCTCAATTTAACAAATTATTTGCAAAACCTCAACACCGTAATTAATTTTTATAATTCTAAATATTCATAAAAAAATTGAAGAAAAAATTAAATATCTTATCTGAAAAATAAAATATATCACTACCAAATGAGTGAGGCTAAAATGGTATTTATACAAATGTTGTGTCAAAGTTTGCTTTCAATGAGCCTATCAAATTATTGGGTTTAATTAACATATTTCAAAATTGTCGGTGTATTAAATTTGATACACACCTGAGGGTATCAAGATTTTTCGTAACCTTCATATTGGACGGGCTTGACCAGTTCCCTTCAGTAGATTGGGCTTTACTTGAGATTTTCCTAGCCCAATATCGTCCTAGTCTTCTAGAGAATAAATGTATACCTTAAGTAAACCTAATATCATTTTATTACTTAAGAAATATTGGAGAAAATCTAAGGTATTTTGGGCACGCAACATTGCATAGCACTACGCAGATTTTATAGCATAACACTAAATAATATAATATTATGTAATGTTATACAAAATGTTGTATGATGTTTGGTAGAACATTGTATTGTATAATTTTTATTCACCGTTGATCAATCACTACATATTTAAATTCATAAACATTAAAATAAGTTGGCAGTGTTTAAAATTAATGCTAAGTAAAATTGCATTAACTAAAACAATGGTTTTAGTAGGCATTATTTAATACAAAATATATTGCTTTATTTTAATCTTATTATTTAATACAATGCTTTTTTATTATTTTGCATTGTATTAAATAATAAGTTTAAAATAAAGCAATATATTTTGTATTAAATAATGTCTACTAAAACCATTGTTTTAGTTAATGCAATTTTACTTAGCATTAATTTTAAACACTGCCAACTTATTTTAATGTTTATGAATTTAAATATGTAGTGATTGATCAATGGTGAATAAAAATAATACAATACAATGTTCTACCAAACATCATACAACATTTTGTATAACATTACATAATATTATATTATTTAGTGTTATACAGCTTACTTAATACTATGTTATGTCATGTGTCAATCTGTAAGCTGGTTTGAACATCCTGATTAAAAAAAAAAAAAAAAAAGAAGTAGAGATGTGTCAAACATGCCCTAAAAGTAAATGTTCTTTGTAACATGGATTACAAAAAGAAAATAGAAAAAATAAGATCACTTGAGCATGAATGTAAATGCCAAACAAGTAAAAATCATTGCCAAAATGTTCATAATACGGGTAGCTATGGTAAAGAAGGTAAGTTCACAATCTCTTGCTCACACCTATTACAAAGAAATATAGGAGGATTTTCTTCATTGTTAGGAATCCCAACACACCTTGAGTGCTGCCACACTTCACAAATGTCACAGCTAATCATTCTTTCTCCATCATCATCTTCTGCTCCACAACCACAATCTACAACACAATTTCTTACCCCATTTTCAAACATTTCATCATTCATAATCCCTCTCTCTTTGCTTATGCTTCCCTCAAAAACAATTTTTCTCCCAACTTCAACAAACTCAAAAACCAAATCCGATCCTTTGGCATTCAAATTCACTATTGATTCAACATTAAAACTCCTCAATCCCCAATACACTTCCCTGAAGCTCCTTTCCACTTCTAACTTAAGCTTATCAAATGTAGCATTATTCTTTAGCGTAATGCATTCATATGGTAATTGGATTATTGTTTTCTTCATTTCTTCATTGGCTTGTTCATTGTTTCTTAGTGTAACCGTACAATAAACCTTTAATTTCCCTTCCATGTCCAATTCAACTTTATTAGAACAAAACTCGCCCCCATATTCTTTAACAAAACATTTGGTGTCAAGAATTATCCTGGAAGCCATTGCTATTCCACTGAGAACCCCTGAGCTTATTGCTTGCTTTTGGTCCACTTTAAAAATATACTTGAACAAAGTTTGCATATCCTTGGTCAATTGAGACCCTGTTATCTTATACTGAGCTTTGATGTTTGAATTATTGAAGGCCAAATCTTGGTTAGGAAATATATTAGAAATGTCTTCCAAACAATACTCTAAAACCTTTGTCACAGGATTCAAGCTACGGCGAACCAAATACTTCCCCACAATGTGATTTCCAAGCGACTTGAGAACAAAATCAAGCAATCCCGTGTCACCAATATATGCACGAGCAACATCCCTAACTTCTTGCCTTGAAACCCATCTGGATTCAGAACTTTTCAATGCTTCAACAATCACTCTAGTCGCCATTTCAACTCTCTTGGCTGACCATCTACAAGTTGTATCAACTAAGATTCCGGGGTTGTAGGAACCACCACAATTTTCTTTCGGAAGTCTAGACTTGAGTTCCAATAAGAAATGAAATAGGTCACCAAGTGTCCCCAATGAATTGTCAGAAAATGTTTGGTATCTTGAGAAAATAAGTGGGATGAATTGGTTGAAATTGGCGAGATGTTGAATGAGTAAACTTAGTGGCATGGATTGTATTGCTTCAATGGCTTTTTGGTAGACGGGTTGAGTCACACCGAAGCTGCCACGCCCAAATTTGTAGCCCCATTGACCAAACCATGGTTGGTTGTATGCTACAACGTGAAGAAGTCTCAATTCCATGCCTTTCTTCTTTGAAGTGTCACACAAACTCACTTTCCTAACAAATAGATAATGTGGTTAATTTAATCAGTGTTTAAGCAAATGAAATAAGGAGTTAAATTAGATGGGGCATGTATAATAAGAAGGCTAACCTTGCGAGCAAAGCAGTGCATAAGCGATCCAGGAAATCCATGATTTGGTATCCGGTCAAGTCGGACCCCATTTCCACCCCATTTACACACAACAAATGCCCAAACCCATTTGAGTGAAAGACAACATGCAGGATATGGCTATGTAATTCAACTAAATTAGACTTACCGGCATCGTTGTCACCTTCACAGCTTAGTAAGGCAGCCACCATATTCTTTGAAGGCAAAATAAAGTGATACTTCTTATTGCAAACCATATGATGACCCCAGCCTGAGCCATCATACAAACACTAAACTTTGTCACATGGATATTCAATACACATAATTTTTAATTATATTCATTAATAAGAAAAAACTAATACATATCCTAACATGAATTCATCCATTTGAAACACAGGTGATATGATACTTTTGTTGTATCTAATTTTTTCTTTTCATAACTATTGTTAGAAAAACTTCACTATGTACCTAAACTACATGCAATAATTTTTTTTTTAACAGGGTTTTATATAATGTTCCCACCATAAATATATATGGATATATCTATAAATTGTAAGTAATATCTTGTTGACAAAAGAAAATTGTTTACAGTTACTTATCATAAAAAAAAAAGAAAAAAACAAATATTTCTACACTGTATCTTATTTAACTATACCTTATTTGTCATTATAAATATTTTCTATCCATCTCCGTATATCATTATAAAATGGCAATAAATTAATTTATAATCCATGGAACACTGGATTCAATGAAATAAAAATAAATAAATTAGAAAAATAGGGGCATTAGAGTTAAGGCTTCACCAACATATCGGCAATGCTTGCAATGATGTTGAGTTGATGCCCCCATTGGCTCCTCTACAACAAATAATAAGGTATGAAGAGGAGGATGGCGACGAACTTCAAGTTGAAATGACCAGCTTGCCAATCCATTGCATAAGTTTGTCTCAGAATTCCCAAGTTCAAGAAGCATTTTAACATTATGCCTAAAAGGACCATCAAACTCAATCGGATACCCATGTTCACCAAAACTCTTAAACCTAAAAACCCTCTCTCCCCTCTTCCTCTTTTTGCACTCCATTGAATATAATGAGAAGGAGGGAACTAATGAAAGTTCAAGGGAGGCAAATTACATATAAACATGATGTAACTCAAGCTTGGTCACACATGCACATAGTGCCAAGCAATAAAATTGGTGGGAGAATTTAATGAAATGAGAGCATGTGGTTATCAAATTTAGATTATGCATTGCTCACTATTTGCATGATTTCATATAAAAAAAAAAATAGAATCCCATCTCTCTAATCGCATGATTTCATACAAAATACACTTCCATGCAAATCTATCGTGGCTGTGGATGCAATACGAGGGTTTCTATGTTTAAATAATTATAACACGCTTTGATCATGCAAATATTTCAACATTACAATCGCTTTATGTTCCGGCAAATTCTAGGTTCATGACCTCGAATTTATTCATTTTGTCTTTCAAGGATACACATAAACACACTACTTCTTGCCCAACTACTTCAAACGTCCCACCTTTTTTCTATTCAAATCTTGTTCTTGGAAGTTTTAATTGCCTCAACATTTATAACTTTTCCATCATTTTTAACAATGCCAGAACCAAGTTCAACAACTCATAACTTCATATTAGTAACATATAAGTATTCCACATCAAAAGAGTTGACAAAATAGTACGATTTTTTGTGTTATAAATGATACAATTATTATATTTATTATTAATTATTAATATGTAGTATCTATCAAGTATGAATTGTGGGCCTTGAAAAGCTTTTTGGTCTGGTGATATTATTGGACTAATAATAGCCCTTCTATTATGGGCTTGAATTGTAACCGGCCCAATTCTATTGAGTTCTAGAACTATAAAATGGATTCTTTTAACCCTTTGTCAAATAATATTGGACCTTTTGTACAAGTGGGTCTCTTTAGAATGACAGATGTGATAGAAATTTGTTTTTTTTTTTTTTTTTATAATAGATGAAAATATTTAAACCCGAAAATTTAACTCATCGATTTGAAAATATAAAAGCATAATCTAAGGTATATTTTAGTATGAATATTTTGTAAATTAAGATTGTAAAATTTGGAGGAGGGAGTACATAAGAAAAATATAAAAGAAAACAAAGACGTGTCAAAAAATTAATGTTAAGTTAAATTCTAATAGTTGAAATTAATGTTAAGTTAAATTCTAATAGTTGAAATTGGAGCAATATTAAAAATATAGAAGCTAAATTTAAGACAATGATGTGTCAAATTTTTTTTTATTATTTTTAATACTTTGATTATGACAACCATTTCGGCATAAAAAGAACAAGAGCAAAAAGATAAGTATACCCGACTCTCTCTCTCTCTAGGCAGGCAAGGTTCCCCAGGATTTCGGAGACCCTCCTGCCCCGTCCCATATGGGACGGGGAAGTCTGGTTTTTTTGGGGATAGGGGCGGGGATGGGTCGGGGGTGTTTTAATCCCTGTCCTCGGGATGGGTCGGGGGTGGGTAATGCCTTTCCCCCGCCCGTCCCGTTATATATAATAAAATTAAAAATGTATATATATTTTACTTTTTACTAATATCCCTATATTTAACCTAATTCACAATTATCCTACCTATAACACATATTTCCTAATTTCTCTCACTCTAAACAATTGAACAAGAACAACCCTGACCCATATTATGTAAAAATTATGTTTACCGATTAATTTAGTGTTTGTCATGTAGACGAGAATTAACTATGTGTTTGATAATGCTCAATTAATTTATATTTATATAAAATTAACGAGGCGGGGAGCCTAAACATCCCCTCGGACGAGGAAGGGGAATTCCTGTTATCCCCGAACGGGGATGGGGTGGGGGGGGGAATGATTTTGAGGGTGGGGATGGTTATGGGGAATGAGATCCTCGCCCCATTGCCATGCCTATGGGGAGGTTGAAATTTTTTTCAACATAAACTTAATTATTATTAATTCTTTACAAATCTATGAGTATGAGAATTTTAAATATAAGATTGAAACTTTGAAATTTGTTTTTCATCAAAAAGAAATGCTAATTATATGATAATACTGCAATGAAAATGATAATGTGGATGCTGGAGACCTATTACAGATAAATTGCTAATGAGAACACTAATATTTATGATAAAAAATTGCTATCGAGAACACTAATATTAAAGGTTACTTCAGATTCGTTGTTGATCCAAGATTAGCACCCATAATTCCCCTCCTCGCTTTTAGATTTTCTAAACCTATAAGGCTAGGCAAATCACAATTATTTTCAACAGTCTAGTATAATCTATAATTCCTACTAATTTAATCATAGCTTGATTGGCTAAAGACTATCATCAATTGATCAAAAGCTCCTAACAATTAAAACCATTAGTTGGTACAAAGTCACAAATATAACCTATCAACTTTGTATCACCTAAATAATCAATTATCAAATAATGAATTCCTGGCAGAGAAATACTACTAATTCAAATATCACTTGATTGCAATCGGAATTGAGCAATTGAAAGCATTGATCAACATTTAGCTTTCTCAAACAAACGTTCAATGTGTAATCAGTTCAATTTCATAAACATTCTTGTAAAAGCTTATAAAAATAAGAATCTATAAAAATAATTGCGAATAAAAAATTTCACCAACCACACACATTAAGAACTTAAAACAACAATATTATACATAGACAGTCAGATTATGAAAACATGAAGAAATAACATTAAGCTATAAATAAGAGATATACAAGGAATAATAAATGAGTTGAGAGAGAAGAAGTGCTCATGGATTTATAGTGGTTCGGAGTTATATCCACAAACCTCTTACATCCACTTCTTCAAGGCAACTATATTAGTTTAACAGGTTTTCACCTCTTACAATAGTTTGATAGGATTTCACTTTTAGATTTATAGAATTTTGCCTACAAGATATTTGAATAAAAGCTTGTGAATGATTGCCTTTTAAACGAGGCTTAAATATATATAAGAACATACTCTCAAATGTTCTTAAATATATAATAAGAACAATACTCCAAATGTTTTTAAATGAGTACAAGAGAGTGATATTATTGGATTTTTAACTGAAGGATTATGTAGATTCCCCACACAAACAGTTATTCTTATAACATTTTATTTTCGTACAACTTTAAAGATTTGGAATGAACACCCAATTTCAAAGTACTCAGGACTCAAATACAATAAAAGTTTATTTTTTTTATTTTTTCTTTATGTTTCTCATTCCAACAATAGTTTTACCTACACTTCTATTCTATCGTTAAGCTTCACAGTAATAATATCAATGGAAGAATGAAACTATTGTCGTAAAAAATTCAGCCAATGCCAATCATTTACCAAACCACCCAAATAGAGTCAGAGACAGAGTTTGAATTATGGGTAGCCGAATATAAACATATAATGAAATAGAATGAAAATTTTCAAACGTTTTAAACTGTTCATATTTTTAACTTATAACAAGGAGTCAGTTCTATGATGTAAATAATAAAATTTGAAGCCCTTGCACATAGTACAAATTATAATTTTTTCTTAATTACCAAGGAGCCACGTACCCATGGGCTGGGCCTTGGAGTGGCCACGACCACGCCGACCTAAGGTTGACTTTGTCTTTGAACGCAAACTTAACTATAAGCTTGAAATATGTCTTCCAAGTATGAACTATTTTTTTCTTACGTCCAATCTGCAAATAAGAATGATACTGAAACGAAGTTTTTTACTTAGCTGTTGTGTAAAGTTGCCCAAAATTTTGAAGTGAAACACAATTCTCAGTTAAACACAATGGATTTCGGAGTTTCATGTAACCTTAAAAATGGTGATTTTTTTTTTTTTTTTTTTTTGGTAATTTTAAGGGTTGTTGAATATATATTTCATTATTATTTCACTAATAAATTTTAAAAAAATTCGATTCAAAACTTGAACGGTACAGTCAATGCCAACCAACAAAGTCAAAACATGGCAAACGTGGTCAAGATAGTAAATTGGTTAACACCAGTCAAATATTTTTCGTTCCAATTAAACACTTGTGTGACCGACGTTAACCACCTTGATCAATCACTACATATTAAATTCATAAACATTAAAATAGGTTGGCAGTGTTTAAAATTAATGCTAAGTAAAATTGCATTACTAATAACATGGTTTTATTAGACATATTTAATACAAAATATTTGCTTTATTTTAAACTTGTTATTTATGAACAATGCAACTTTATTACTAAGCACTATATTTATTATTTAGTGTTATACAGCTTACTTAATACTATGTTATGTCATGTGTCAATCGCAAGTTGGTCTGGACTCTTGATTATAAAAAAAAAAAAAAAAAGTGTGTCAACATGCCTTAAAAGTAAACGTTCTTTGAACTGAATTACGAAGAGAAAATGGGAAAAATAAAATCACTTGAGCATGAATGTAAATGCCAAACAAGTAAACATCATTGCCAAAATGTTTATAATACGGGTAGCTTGGTAAAGAAGGTAAGCTCACAATCTCTTGCTCACACTATTACAAAGAAATATAGGAGATTTTCTTCATTGTTGGAATCCCACACAACCTTAGTGCTGCCACACTTCACAAATGTCACAGCTAATCATTCTTCTCCATCATCACTTCTGCTCCACAACCACAATCTACACACACTTTCTTACCCCATTTTCAAACATTCATCATTCATAATCCCCTCTCTTGCTTATGCTTCCCTCAAAAACAATTTTTCTCCCAACTTCAACAAACTCAAAAACCAATCCGATCCTTTGGCTTCAAATTCACTATTGATTCACATTAAAACTCCTCAATCCCCAATACACTTCCCTGAAGCTCCTTTCCACTTCTAACTTAAGTTATCAAATGTAGCATTATTCTTTAGCGTAATGCATTCATTGGTAATTGGATTATTGTTTTCTTCATTTCTTCATGGCTTGTTCATGTTTCTTAGTGTAACCGTACAATAACCTTTAATTTCCCTCCATGTCCAATTCAACTTTTTAGAACAAAACTCGCCCCCATATTCTTTAACAAAACATTTGTGTCAAGAATTATCCTGGAAGCCATTGCTATTCCACTGAGAACCCCTGAGCTTATTGCTTGCTTTTGGTCCACTTTAAAAATATACTTGAACAAGTTTGCATATCCTTGGTCAATTGAGACCCTGTTATCTTATCTGAGCTTTGATGTTTGAATTATTGAAGGCCAAATCTTGGTTAGGAAATATATTAGAAATGTCTTCCAAACAATACTCTAAAACCTTTGTCACAGGATTCAGCTACGGCGAACCAAATGCTCCCCACAATGTGATTTCCAAGCGACTTGAACAAAATCAAGCAATCCCGTGTCACCAATAATGCACGACAACATCCCTACACTCTTGCCTTGAAACCCATCTGGATTCAGAACTTTTCAATGCTTCAACAATCACTCTAGTCGCCATTCAACTCTCTTGGCTGACCATCTACAAGTTGTATCAACTAAGATTCCGGGTTGTAGAACCACCACATTTTCTTTCGGAAGTCTAGACTTGAGTTCCAATAAGAAATGAAATAGGTCACCAAGTGTCCCCAAGGAATTGTCAGAAAATGTTTGGTATCTTGAAAATAAGTGGGATGAATTGGTTGAAATTGGCGGATGTTGAATGAGTAAACTTAGTGGCATGGATTGTATTGCTTCAATGGCTTTTTGGTAGACGGGTTGAGTCACACCGAAGCTGCCACGCCCAAATTTGTAGCCCCATTGACCAACCATGGTGGTTGTATGCTACAACGTGAAGAAGTCCAATTCCATGCTTCTATGGTTCATTCCTTACAAACATTTTTGAGACTTCAATAATTTGTTATTAATTCATGGTAGAATAAATATCAAGCATAGTGAACTATTAAACAAAGATAAATAGTTATTAATAAAATTAATGCTTTTGTTAGGATCAAGCCCTTACCACCCGGTTAAAAAGTTACGTTATCAATAGAAGTATAACCTTATTTCTTCAAACCATTAGCCTTGTGTCTACAGTTCGATGTAATTTAGCCTCCAAACCTTCGCCATTGCGAGATGCGGACCCACCTAGCCAACAATTGCTTGTAAGCAACATGCTCTCCAAAAAACTCGATCTCGTGACCAGACTCTGATATCACTTGTTAGTTTTAAAGTGTAATATTATCACTGATATCATAAAAACATTGTTTCCTTCATGTTTTCAGAACTTCTTATATAAAATTTGAACGTAAGCAAAGACAACAAAATGAGTTATTATTTTTATAAAATAATTTAATTCAAAGTGTAATATTGTCACTGATATCATAAAACACTGTTTCCTCCATGTTTTCAAAACTTTTTATATAAAATTTGAACTAAGCAAGGACAACAAAATGAGTTATTATTTTTATAAAATAATTTAATTTATTTTTAAGAAAATAAAGAAAGAAAGAAAGAAATTAAACTAGGACTACGTAAAATGATGATAAGGAAAGAAGGTGTTGTTAAATGAATTATTAAATTCATGAAAGGTACTTTGTCTATTAATAATTGAATTAATTGATGGCAACAAGTCAAATATGTGTTTTAATTGATTGACATAATAATACACCTCATAATAGAATTCTCCCGTACAAATTTAATTATTTAAATTCCTTTTAAGGCTTCACATAAATCATCATTTTAATTATTTCTTACCTCATTAATACCGCAATATGAAGTCTACGATAGAATGAATCATAATTCGATAGTGAATATTACATAAAGAAAACAAAAATTAAAAATGGAAATTAAAAAGTCTTGAGAGATATTGTTCATAAAATGAAAATCAGTAGTTAGTTATGGACCATGTTCAATTTATAAAAGAAGAAATCTAAGAATTAAGAGGTCAAAATCTAAGACAGTATTTTATTGTAAATGAAAAAAGATAATTTTAACTATAATTAACTGTCATAAACTTTAGATATAGTACCAAGATAAAAAGCACTACCACAATAAATTTAAATCAAAGTAATTGTTAGATTTTATGAACTAGAACTAACAAAATTGAATATGATCAATATATTGTATGTATATTATATTATAAAAAAATAATAGACGAACCTCTCTTGAAAAATAAATAAATAAAAATAAAAGTTACTTTTTAAGCTCTTAGAAGATGTCTGTATGTTTTAACTTGAGATTCAGTCCAATTTTATTAGATTCTCAAGTCCTTTATGTTCTTGACAAAAAATAAATTAAATTCCCTTGTAGATGTGCCTAAATTCATTTGCATACAGCACGGTGCCATTTTTACATGGTATTTAAGTCTTTGTAAGACATTTGGGCTCTGTATTTGTTGATAACAAAAGCCGTCATCAATACTCCTAAAAAGCAATATATATTTTAAATCTTCAATTTTATTTGAAAATATATTGCACATTTGTTTATTGAAATATTGTGTGCTATCTATTTCACGATACTGAAAATATATTAGATACCATTGGGGATAAAACTAGTTAAATGAGTCTAATCAAGTCCAAATAAAGAATCCAAAACTGGACATTTCGGCAATGAATAATGAGTCACCAACAAGTCTTGGTCCAAATCCGAGTAATCGTAACAACCCGTTATTTAAGGCAGGTTGTAAGGAATAATATTTCAAAATTTGGTTACCTTAAAATAGAGCGGGGTACCGATTGGGAACCCATTATCAGATAACCAACCCATTATCCAAGTAAAAGGGGAACAAACCACGGGCAAAACTAGGAATTTACTTTGGGGAGGGCTGAAATTTTTTTCAACATAATACTTAATTATATTTAATTCATTTTTACAAATCTTATGAGTATGAGAATTTTAAATAATAGATTGAGAACTTTGAAATTTGTTTTTCATAAAAAAGAAATGCTAATTATATGATAATAATGTAATGAAAAATGATAACAGTGAGACGCTGGAGACCTATTAAAGATAAATTGCTAATGAGAACACTAATATTGATGATAAAATAAATTGCTAACGAGAACACTAATATTAAAGATATACTTCAGATTCGGTTCGATCCAAGATTAGCACCCATAATTCCTCTCTTCGCTTTTAGATTTCCTAAACCTATAAGGTTAGGCAAATCACAAAATAACTTTCTGACAGTCTAGGCATAATTTATAATGTCTCTTTACTCATTTAATCATAGATCGATTGGTTAAAAACTATCATCAATTGACCGAAAGCTCCTAACAATTAAAACTATTAGTCGGTACAAAGTCAACAAGTATAACCTATCAACTTTGTATCACCCAAATAACCAATTATCACAATGAATGAATTCATGGTAATGAATTCATGGTAGAGAAATACTACTAAATTCAAATATCGCTTGATTGCAATCGGAATTGAAGCAATTGAAAGCATTAATCAACATTTAGCTTTCTCAAACAAACATTCAATGTGCAATTAGTTCAATTTCAATAAACATTCTTGTAAAACCTTATATGACAAACCATTCCTAGAGGGGAGGTGAATAAGAATCTATAAAAATAATTGCAAATAAAAATTTTCACTAACCACACACATTAAGAACTTAAAACAACAACAATGATAAGCAATAGACGAATCTAATTATGAACAATGAAGATAAATAACGTTAAGCTATAAATAAGAGAGATAATAAATATGAGTAATGAATGAGTGTAAATAATAATGATATTTAAGTAGATATGCAAGGAATAATAAATGAGTTGAGAGAGAAGAAGTGCTCAGAGATTTATAGTGGTTCGGAGTTATATCCACAAACCTCCTACATCCACTTCTTCAAGGCAACCATACTAGTTTTACTGGTTTTCGCCTCTTACAACAATTTGATAGGATTTCACCTTTAGATTTATAGAATTTTGCCAACAAGATATTTGAATAAGAACTTGTGAATGATTGCCTCTTAAACGAGGCTTAAATACACAATAAGAACAATATTCTCGAAGGTTTTTAAATTAGTACAAGAGAGTGATGATTGATTTGGATTTTTAACTCAAAGGATTATGTGAGAATTCCACCATCACAAACAGTTGTTCTTTTTATAACAGTTATTTTCGTACAACTTTAAAGTTTATGGAATGAACGCCAATTTCAAAGTACTGAGGACTCAAATACAATAAAAAATTTATCTTTTTTTTTTATTTTTTTCTTTATGTAGTTCTCATTCCAACAAATAGTTTACCTACACTTTCCATCATATCGATTAAGCTTCACAATAAGTAATATCAATGGAAGAATGAAAACTATTGTCGTAGAAAAATTCAGCCAATGCCAAATCATTTACCAAGAACCACCCAAATAGAGTCAGAGACAAAGTTTGAATTATGGGGTAGCCGAATATAAACATATAAATGAAAATAGAATGAAAATTTTCAAACAGTTTTAAACTGTTCATATTTTTAACTTATACTAAAGGAGTCAGTTCTATGATGTAAAGTAATAAAAAATTTGAAAGCCCTTGCACATAGTACAAATTATAATTTTTTCTTAATTACCAAGGAGCCACGTACCCATGGGCTTGGGCCTTGGAGTGGCCACGACCACGCCGAGCCTAAGGTTGACTTTGTCTTTGAACGCAAAACTTAACTATAAGCTTGAAATATGTCTTCCTAAGTATGAACTATTTTTTTCTTATCGTCCATCAATCTGCAAATAAAGAAGTGATACTGAAACGAAGTTTTTTACTTAGCTTGTTGTGTAAAGTTGCCCAAAATTTTGAAGTGAAACACAATTCTCAATTAAACACTATGGATTTCGGAGTTTCATGTGACCTTAAAAATGGTGATTTTTTTTTTTTTTTTTTTTTTGGTAATTTTTTTTTGTCTTTTGATATATTTTAAATTGATATATTCACTAATAAACTATGCAAAAAGTAATTTTAAAGGGTTGTTGAATATATATATATATATATATATATAATGGCTCTCTAGTCTGGACAAATTAACAAGAAATTATATCAGACCTTCAATCCTAACAATTAAGCTGATCCAATTGGTTATAATAAATGCTAATTAAAGGTCATCTTTACTAATATATTTTTACATTAAATGCAAATATTTTTTTCTCTCTCTTGAACTTACTAAATGGGGTTAAAGAGTAAACAAAATCTAATTAAAAGCATAAACAGAGACTTCCATCGCAGACCTGTTATGTGCATATTTTATTAAATTAATAAAGTAGTCAAGTCAAAACTTCCTATTTTAATGGGATTGAGTTTTTTACTTGTTGAGATAAAGTTTAGTGAAAGTAGTTTTTTTTAACTTCATGTAAATCCCAAATAGTGGAGAGTCCGTTCAATTTTTATGTTTATAACTGTTAAGTTATGATGTATAAATAAGTGTTCAAAAAAAAAAAAAAAAAAAATGTTAAAAAGTTTAATTTTGCTGATTTTTTTTTTTTTGGTGATCGGAGTGTCCGGACCAGCTTGCACGTATCTCAACTAATCTTCGGAATCGATTGAATACCTTATAAATCTAATGAGTCAAATAAATCACAGATGTGATAGGTGGTCACTTGATGAGACTTAAACATAAGACCTTTAGATAACATAAGGTCTTGCCATCTAACCACAAGCCAAATGGTTTAATTAATTTCTTATTAAAGGAAAATATCTCACTCGGAGTAGATCAATTGTATTATTAGTCTTGCTATTTTTCTTGTCTCATTCAAAATAGGTAAAACTCAACAAAAGAGTTCCCAAAGTAAATGCTCGATTCCAAATTGTGAGGGGTAATTATTATAATCTCAATTTAACAAATTATTTGCAAAACTCTCAAACCGTAAATTAATTTTTATAATTCTAAATATTCATAAAAAAATTGAAGAAAAAAATTAAATATCTTATCTGAAAAATAAAATTATACACTACCAAATGAGTGAGGCTAAAATGGTATTTATACAAAAATGTTGTGTCAAAGTTTGCTTTCAATAGAGCCTATCAAATTATTGGGTTTAATTAACATATTTCAAAATTGTCGGTGTATTAAATTTGAGATACAACCTAGAGGGTATCAAGAATTTTCGTAACCTTCATATTGGACGGGCTTGACCAGTTCCCTTCAGTAGATTGGGCTTTACTTGAGATTTTTCTAGCCCAATATCGTCCTAGTCTTCTAGAGAATAAATGTATATACCTTAAGTAAACCTAATATCATTTTATTACTTAAGAAAATATTGGAGAAAATCTAAGGGTATGTTGGGCACGCAACATTGCATAGCACTACGCAGATTTTATAGCATAACATTGCATCATATTATGTAATGTTATACAAAATGTTGTATGATGTTTGGTAGAATATTGTATTGTATAATTTTTATTCACCGTTGATCAATCACTACATATTTAAATTCATAAACATTAAAATAAGTTGGCAGTGTTTAAAATTAATGCTAAGTAAAATTGCATTAACTAAAACAATGGTTTTAGTAGGCATTATTTAATACAAAATATATTGCTTTATTTTAATCTTATTATTTAATACAATGCTTTTTTATTATTTTGCATTGTATTAAATAATAAGTTTAAAATAAAGCAATATATTTTGTATTAAATAATGTCTACTAAAACCATTGTTTTAGTTAATGCAATTTTACTTAGCATTAATTTTAAACACTGCCAACTTATTTTAATGTTTATGAATTTAAATATGTAGTGATTGATCAATGGTGAATAAAAATAATACAATACAATGTTCTACCAAACATCATACAACATTTTGTATAACATTACATAATATTATATTATTTAGTGTTATGCAGTTTACTTAATACTATGTTATGTCATGTGTCAATCTGTAAGCTGGTTTGAACATCCTGATTAAAAAAAAAAAAAAAAAAGAAGTAGAGATGTGTCAAACATGCCCTAAAAGTAAATGTTCTTTGTAACATGGATTACAAAAAGAAAATAGAAAAAATAAGATCACTTGAGCATGAATGTAAATGCCAAACAAGTAAAAATCATTGCCAAAATGTTCATAATACGGGTAGCTATGGTAAAGAAGGTAAGTTCACAATCTCTTGCTCACACCTATTACAAAGAAATATAGGAGGATTTTCTTCATTGTTAGGAATCCCAACACACCTTGTGTGCTGCCACACTTCACAAATGTCACAGCTAATCATTCTTTCTCCATCATCATCTTCTGCTCCACAACCACAATCTACAACACAATTTCTTACCCCATTTTCAAACATTTCATCATTCATAATCCCTCTCTCTTTGCTGATACTTCCCTCAAAAACAATTTTTCTCCCAACTTCAACAACCTCAAAAACCAAATCCGATCCTTTGGCATTCAAATTCACTATTGATTCAACATTAAAACTCCTCAATCCCCAATACACTTCCCTGAAGCTCCTTTCCACTTCTAACTTAAGCTCATCAAATGTAGCATTATTCTTTAGCGTAATGCATTCATATGGTAATTGGATTATTGTTTTCTTCATTTCTTCATTGGCTTGTTCATTGTTTCTTAATGTGACCGTACAATAAAGCTTTAATTTCCCTTCCATGTCCAATTCAACTTTATTAGAACAAAACTCGCCCCCATATTCTTTAACAAAACATTTGGTGTCGAGAATTATCCTGGAAGCCATTGCTATTCCACTGAGAACCCCTGAGCTTATTGCTTGCTTTTGGTCCACTTTAAAAATATACTTGAACAAAGTTTGCATATCCTTGGTCAATTGAGACCCTGTTATCTTATACTGAGCTTTGATGTTTGAATTATTGAAGGCCAAATCTTGGTTAGGAAATATATTAGAAATGTCTTCCAAACAATACTCTAAAACCTTTGTCACAGGATTCAAGCTACGGCGAACCAAATGCTTCCCCACAATGTGATTTCCAAGCGACTTGAGAACAAAATCAAGCAATCCCGTGTCACCAATATATGCACGAGCAACATCCCTAACTTCTTGCCTTGAAACCCATCTGGATTCAGAACTTTTCAATGCTTCAACAATCACTCTAGTCGCCATTTCAACTCTCTTGGCTGACCATCTACAAGTTGTATCAACTAAGATTCCGGGGTTGTAGGAACCGCCACAATTTTCTTTCGGAAGTCTAGACTTGAGTTCCAATAGAACAATAGGTCACCAAGTGCCCCAATGAATGTCAGTGAATCTGTTTTGGTATCTTGAGAAAATGAGTGGGATAATGGTTGAAATTGGCGAGATGTTGAATGAGTAAACTAGTAGGCATGGATTGATATTCTCAATGGCTTTTTGGTAGACGGTTGAGTCACACCGAAGCTGCCACGCCCAAATTTTGTAGCCCCATTGACCAAACCATGGTTGGTTGTATGCTACAACGTGAAGAAGTCTCAATTCCATGCTTTTCTTCTTGAAGTGTCACACAACTCCTTTCCTACAAATGTAATGTGGTTAATTTAATCAGTGTTTAAAGCAATGAAATAGGAGTTAAATTAGATGGGGCATGTATATAAGAAGGACTAACCTTGCGAGCAAAGCATGCATAAGCGATCCAGGAAATCATGGATTTGGTATCCGGTCATCGGACCCCATTTCCACCCCATTTACCACAACAAACATTCCCAAACCCATTTGAGTGAAAGACAACATGCAGGATAGGCTATGTATTCAACTAATTAGACTTACCCTGGACGTGTGTCTTTCACATCTTAGTAAGCACAACCATATTCTTTGAAGGCAAAATAAAGTTATCTCTTATGCAAACCATATGATGACCCCAGCCTGGCCATCATACAAACACTAAACTTTGTCACATGGATAGTCAATATACATAATTTTTAATATATTCCATAATAAGAAAACTAATACATATCCTAACATGAATTCATCCATTTGAACACAGGTGATATGATACTTTTGTTGTATCTATTTTTTCTTTTCATAACTATTGTTAGAAAGCTTCGCTATGTACCTAAACTACATGCCTATAAATTATTTTTAAGAGGTTTTATATAATGTTCCCACCATATAGATTTGATATATCTATAAATTGTAAGTAATATCTTGTTGACAAAAAAATTGTTTACAGTTACTTATCATAAAAAATATTTCTACCGTGCTTCTTAACATACTATTTGCATATAAATATTTTCTATCCATCTCCGTATATCATTATAAATGGCAATAATTAATTTATATCATGGAACACTGGATTCAATGAAATAAAAATAAAAATTAGAAAAATAGGGGCATTGAGTTAAGGCTTCACCACATATCGGCAATGCTTGCACATGATGTTGAGTTGATGCCCCCTTGGCTCCTCTAACAATACTAAGGTATGATAGGAGGTAGGCGACGAACTTCAGTTGAAATGACAGCTTGCCAATCCATTGCATAAGTGTTGTCTCAGAATTCCCATTTCAAGAAGCATTTTAACATATGCCTAGGACCATCAAACTCAATCGGATGCCCATGTCACCAAAACCTCTTACCTAAAAACCCTCTCATCCCCCTCTTCCTCTTTTGTGCACTCCATTGAATATACGATAAGGCGGGAACTAATGAAAGTTCAAGGGACAAATTACATATAAACATGATGTAACTCAGCTTGATCACACATGCACAAGTGCCAAGCAATAAATTGGTGGGGAATTTAATGAAATGAGGCATGTGGTTATCATTTAAATTTAGATTATGCATTGCTGCACTATTTGCATGATTTCATATAAAAAAAAAAATAGAATCCCTCTCTCTAATCGCATGATTTCATACAAAATACACTTCCATGCAATCTATCGTGACTGTGGATGCATACGAGAGTTTTCTATGTTTAATATTAACACGCTTTGATCATGCAAATATTTCAACATTCAATCGCTTTATGTTCCGGCAAATTCTTGTTCATGACTCTCGATTTATTCATTTTATCTTTCAAGGATACACATAAACCCACTACTTTCTTGCCCAACTACTTCAAACGTCCCACCTTTTTTCTATTCAATCTGTGTCTTGGAAGTTTTAATTGCCTCAACATTTATAACTTTTCCATCATTTTTACAGCCAAAACCAAGTTCAACAACTCATACTTCATATTAGTAACATATAAGTATTCCCATAAAAGAGTTGCAAAATAGTACGATTTTTTGTGTTATAAATGATACAATTTAATGTTATTATTAATTATTATAGTGTATCCATCAAGTATGATTGTGGGCCTTGAAAAGCTTTTTGGTCTGGTGATATTATTGGACTAATAATATGCCCTTCTAGTATGGCTTGAATTGTAACGGCCCAATTCATTGACTATAGAACTAAAAAATGGTTCTTTTAACCATATATTGTACTTTTTGTATAAGTGGTCTCTTTAAATGACAGATGTGATAGAATTTTTTTTTTTTTTTTTTTTTTTTTTTTTTTATAATAAATGAAAATATTTAAACCTGAAAATTTAACTCATCGATTTGAAAATATAAAAGCATAATCTAAGGAATATTTTAGTATGAATATTTTGTAAATTAAGATTGTAAAATTTGGAGGAGGGAGTACATAAGAAAAATATAAAAGAAAACAAAGATATGTCAAAAAGTTAATATTAAGTTAAATTCAAATAGTTGAAATTGGAGCAATATTAAAAATAGAGCAATGCTATAGTTACCAGTTATCGAATAATGCGCATTGAATTCATGCACCGAATGACGTGACGCCATTATGTTTTCTGAAAAAAGAAATTCATAATTAATCGACGGTCAGGATGACGTCACGTCATTCGATGCATATAATGACTCTTTTTCTAGCTAGTATACTCGTAAAATAACAGTAAAAACTCATTAAATATATATAAGAAAATATATAAACGAGTATAAAAGTATGAGCCCATATTTAATTTTCTTTATACACAAAACTTTACATAATATAATAAAGTCTCAAAATATTAACTTGACAGTTTTGCCTAACCCTTCCGCTGCGTGACTGTTCCAAATGACCGCATTTCACCTGTTACCTGCAAAAACATTGGAAACAACGGGGTGAACACTAATTGTTCAGTAAGTAAACCCGTTATGCTACCCTTTTCTCTCCGTTGCTTAAATTCTGAATTTATTTCCTTACTTTACATTTTCCCCATTCTTCTCTATTCTTTCTCTACTCTTACTCTGTTTTTCTCTCTGTTGCTTTTTTGTTATTTCTCTTTGTTCTTTCTCTCTGTTCTCTCTCTTTTGTTTCTCTCTGTTCTAATTTCTCACTACTCAGATAACGGACATGGTATGATGCATATATATAATGCAAATGCAAAAATGTATAAAAATATGCATTTTCTTTTCTATTCTTCTTTCTTTTCTTTTTTCTGTTTCTTTTCTCTGTATTTCTTTCTTTGCTTCCTTTTCTAGTATTTCTTTCTTTTCTAATCTTTCTTTTCTTTCTCATTCTTTTCTTTCTTATTCTTTTGCCGATCGGATTCGATTGAGGCATGGATTTGGAACCTTGGCCGTGTGAGTGTATTCTTCTTTCTTGGGTACAGCCCTCATCCACATGCACTCTTACGGATTGTACCAATTCTTCTTTCTTCTTCTTAGACCGCTCACTAAAGGCGGTGTGCATGTGAGGAAAATTCTTCTTGTCACTCACGGTTCTCCATCGCAACAACATTTTCTTCTTTTTATCTTTTTATACTTCTTTAAATAAAATTCAGATTTGGAACTTCTTTAATATTCTCATTTCTTTCTATTTACTCTTTAACATTCTTTAGCACTTTTTCATGCTCTTATGAATATATATATGCATGTAGATGGTTTCATGCTTATAATTCTTTCTAAAATCACATGTTTAAATACAATTATGCAATATGAAATGCAAACATGTCATTCTCTACCATTTACAAACTCATCTCAATGTAAAACATAATCATAATCATACTCATACAAATACTTCTCTTTGACATTTCATCAAACAACTTATGTGCACAAAGCAACTCTAATTTGGCTACACTTCTATCTCTTTTCTAAGTCACCAAAAATTGAGAATAAAACCCTCCATATTTAACGCCAAATCTGCCCAAAATATACACTCCAAAATTTCCACTCCAATTCTTCCAAATCTCATCCAAACATTCATCAAACATCAAATACACCAATACAACTTCTCATGGATAAGTTATAATCATCATTCAACATTAAATCCATCAACAATTCTACATATAACACATATATATGCATAAAAGAAATTCTCTACACAACATAACTTAAATCATACTTAGGGTAGGATTTACTTGCCTTATATGTGAGCAATCCAACCATTTAAGAATCTTCTTTGATTCAACTCTCTTTCTCTTAACTCCTATTGACACGACCCGTCCTGAATTTTCTCATCCCGTAGGATCCGGGCGCTCCCACAAGACTCGGATACTCGAGACGTGCCATGTAGAAAAACTGCGAAACCTGTTTAAAGACATACTTTTCCTGAATAACATCATAGTATTCCCGTTTCCAACATCTAAAAAAAAAGACATGCATCATCTTTCGTTTTACAAAGAAAAGAGTTAGGGAAACTTGTGGTATCAGGTTTTCCACTTATACTACACATTCCAAAATTGTAACAAAAGGAAATACATGAAGGAAACATGAGTTCTTGAAACGAAAGTCCAATTTTACAATGCGACATAAATATAAAACCCACATAAAAGATGTCAACGCGTGGCACAACCCTGAGCGGAGGCTCACTGCTCGGCACGATCTCCGAAAGGTTTGGTGGTGGGGGGGGGGGGGGGGGGGGGGGGGGGGGGGGGGGCACTTTAAAAGGGGTGAGCTGAAATACTCAGTGAGTGGGGAAAAGGGGGAGTTTGCAAAACATTCGTCAAACAAAAGTTATGGCATGCAATGGTTCTTATAAAATACAAAACAACATGATTCCATGAACATCTTTTATGGTGGCAGCTAAACATCCATGTATGCAGCATAACTCATTCCTAATTGTTCTAAGTATATAAATCTGATCAATTAAACTGACAACAATTTCTGATCCTAGCTCATTACTAAATGCTGAAAATTCTTTATGAGAACTTAAAGAATAGCTGTAAATGCTTATGCTTCTAAAGACAATGTTTTCTAAAATCGTGCTACAAACATCAAATGTTTCATATAACTAATGCACCTATCATCAGATACTGAAAACTGAAACTATTAACTGATACTGAAAACTGTAGGCGGTATCTGAAAACTTTAAACTGATATCCGTTCGAAACAGTAAACTGATATTAAAGGTTCTCACCACAACTAGTACCTGGGGAAAAATCTCGATACCTGGTGGGGACCCACACACAGGCAGAGCTGGGAAATACATCTCGATACCCGGCAAGATCTATCATCGCGCGGAAGAGCCTGAAGAAAACTATCTCAATACCTGGCGGACAAACTCAATGCCCAGGCAGAACACTAAATATCTCAAAACGCATGCGCAGAGCCTGAAGACCGAATATCTCAATACCCAGCGAATCCTGCATTGCATGGGCAGAGCCTGAAACTGGGGGATGGGTACTTCGTTATGGTGGTTGTAGCACCACAAATATCCATCATAATCTCAAGTAACATATAAGTCAAGAGCATATTATATAAGTGCTTATAAATCATGCATATATGACATAATATCAAAAATCACATACAAGGGTGAAACTACAATTTTTTAAACATGTTTCAGAACTGACATTTTAACCCAGACTTAAATTTACCACAACATCATATCACCACGCATTAATTCGACACCACATGTGAACAATAATTCCTTTTAATCTGGTCAATAACCAATATTAAGACATTTTCTACAATAACACATACAAAAAATCAAGATGAAGAAGTGATTTTAAATAAGTAAGCCCAAGGAAAGTATAAAGAAATTCATGAAGGCCATGTCCCACAAATTGAACAAGTAAGACAACTCAACCCTTACTTCAACAATTTAATGCAAACTCCATTCACTCTTCAATGACCCATCCATTCCAAACCCAAGTAGCAGTCCACTAAAAAAAAGACCAAAACCAAAACTTTTCTCTACAAGTCTTTTTCCAACTCAAAATCATATTGTCAAAAAGCTTTATCATCATGAGAGTTATATAAATCATTTGCATGACACTCAACATGAAAATTCATTCCCTCTGAATACATTAATAAAATATTACACAAAACTTGTCCAGCTGTGACATGCAAAGGTAAGTTAAACAAGTTTTCACTCCCAAACAAACTTCCAGAATTCAACCGAAACCGCAGCAGTATAAGCCCGCAACCTCCATATAACAGCAAAATATTTGGCAACCAACACATCCTAACACACCAGCCGAACCCACATAAAACAATATGTCACAAAACACATACATGAATAGAAATTTAGCAAAGCCCAAACAAAATCATATCTTGACATGCAAAGGTTAAGTATAAGTTTTTCAAGAAAACAATTTAGATCCACTCACAAAAAATTCAGCTCAACCCGAAATGCTCAGTGCCAAGCACATCCTTTCTTCACCTCACTTTCTCCCTCATTATCTTTTTCTTTCCCTTTTCTCTCGCTTCCCTTTCCTCTCCCGCGCCGAAGTCTCTCTTCCTTCTTCCTTCTTTCTCTCTTCTTTTCCCTTCTCTCTCTTCCTTTCTCTCTTTCTTTTCTTTCTCTCGGTTTTCTTCTCTCAACTTTCTTCTTCTTCTTTGGGCGAGCAGCCCAAATTTAATATAAACAAATTATTTTTTTCTTATAACAGCCCCCAAATTCTCTTAATTCTATTATAACCTGCCACATCATCTTTTCGATATAAAAGCACCCGATTTTTGGCTTGCTCATGCAAACCAACAGTTTCCATTTCTTCGTTTTCACCCCTAAACAAACTTTAAAATGACAGAAAAGTCCCTCCTTATAAACAAAACCAAAGCGAATATATATTAATGAATGGGGTTTTACACCTATGAACACAAATCATCAAAATTCAACACTTTAAAAATTAAAACTCAGTTTTTAGTGTAAGGATCTTACCTAAAGATGCTTGAGATTGAAAATCCACTCAAAAGACCCAAAATCTATGAATTTTCTTTGAAGAAGAATTTAAGAATGAGAGAATATAGAGGTGAAAATGGGTGACGAGTGGTAGGGTTTCACTCTTCAATCTTTGATATAACATAATATTATATATGTTTCTTATTTGCCATTGCACTTTTTTTAAAATTCCATCTATGTCTCTTAGTTAATTACCATATACCCTTATTTATTACATTCTCCATGAAATTCTATCTTTTTTTCACTACTCACAATGTCAACTAATTTTGAGTAAAAAGACCATTTTACTCTTAATGCAAGTTTAAGACATTTTCTCATATTTTCTCAAAAAACTCTAACAAAAATCAACTAAAAGTAGAAGAGTATAAATTAAATTACGTAAATCTATGGGGCGTTACAATGTATGAATTCGGTATGCATTATTCGGTCCCTATATTATTTCCCTTAAAAATATAGAAGCAATTTAAGAATGAAGTGTCAAAGTTTTTTATTTTATTTTATACTTTGATTATGACAACCATTTCGGCATAAAAAGAACAAGAGACAAAAGTAAGTATACCCGACCTCTCTCTTAGTCTCTAAAATAGCTTTTCTTTTATTTATTTATTTCTTTTTCAAACATATTTTCATGTTTTTGGGATATTAATATTCAATTATTTGTAGATATACCTACATATGGGATGTATCTAAAAACTTCCTTGTTAAGGATTAAATCAAATATGCATGATAAAATTTAATCATGAGAAATTTATTACATTTATAGTTGGATAATATTAAATTTTGTTTTTTTTTTTTATGATTGAGGTGTTCGAACGTACCTCAACTAATCATTGAGACTATGAACCGTATAAACCAATATTCAAGGTACATACAAATATGATAGGTGGTCTCAAGGTAATTTGACTTAAGTCAATAAAAATTGAGCATTACAAGATTTTATGTAAAAGTAAGGTTTACCAATGGTATTTTTTTTTTTTTTTATGTTATATTAAATTTAGGGAAGTGATTTTTTACCCCATCCTATTTATAGGATTCCCACTTTAATTTTTTTTTTTTTTTTTTTTTTTTTTTTTTTTTTGGTTTTGCAAGTTTAGCCTTAATGAAAAATTCTAGAGATATATTAACATTAAATTTAAATTCTAATCATTGAACTTTTTTTACTAAAAATTTCTTTGTTTTATGAAATATATTATTAAATTTATGAAGAAAGTTATCACAAAACGGAAATGAAGTGAATTTAAAGAAGAAAACTTAAGTTTACATTCAAAATTGGAAAAAGAAGGTATAAACAAAGTTTGAAATTGAGAAAAGTGGTATAAAAAATCCTAATTAAGTTGAAATTGAAAAACTTAATTAAACCTAATTAAGTAGGCTATTTCCATGTTAAATGGGGTTATATATATATTAACTTTATGAAACAAATTATGCTAAAAAAAATCAAAATTTTAATTACTTGATCAAATAATCTATTTTAATAAACTTTTTTAAAAGAGTATACCAAACAAAGGCATGAAAATGGGACAACCTTTTTTCACATAACTAATCCTTACTTTATGACGCCAAATCTCCAATATATCACGAAAATCTCATCAAATTTTCATTAAAAAAAAAACCATTTTTTTTTTGTAATTTCAACTTAAGAAAATCTTTTAACATTTATTTACAAATGATTATAATTTATTGATAATAGTTATATATTTGTAAAAGATGTATGTCAATAAATTTAATTTTCATAAGCTCTACTAAAAGAAGTTATATCAAAATGGTTCCCGAATACTTGAAAATATTCAGATATACCATATATATATAGTATTTCAATTAAGCCTGATGAGTTTTACTATTATTAAGAAAGTTTTTACTTCAACTCACTCTATTTTCTACTCTTCAACTATTACTTATTGTCCTAACTGAATTTTGGATTAGCTTTCTTAATTATATTGAATAGTATTTACTTACTCTTTCGTTTAAATTTGAAACAAATTAATCCGCTATATGGGATTAGTCAATATTACATAGTTGACCAACTAATAAAAGACAAAACTTGAATTAAACTAGTTTAAAAAAATTGGAACATTTTTCTGAAAGAAATTCTCATAAAAAATAAACCCATTTGACAATTTGGTAGCATACTGGCAAAGACCAAATTTGTCACTAATGTAAAAAAGAAAAAAGTTTGGCCATTATTTACAAGCAAAGCATATAAACCCACAAGAATAATATAAAGTGCTCTCAAATTGCAACAAAAGAGGATAAGAATGAAGCATTTGTTTTAGTTATTGGTGTGGTGGGTGTTGTTGTCACATGCCATGTCCTACATTACAACAACAAAATACATAAATAAATAAATAACAAGATTTGAGTTTATTATAATTAAAATGAAAAAGTAAAAAAAAAAAAAAAACTACATATATAAATAAGTTTATGTTTTGATAGATACACATTTTTAGGTCTCTCTTTCATTTTTGGGACTTTCTCTCTCCTCTGTCTTTCTCTTTCTCTCTCCTCTCTCTTATCTCTAATTCTTAATCTCTCTCTCTCTTTTTCTCAGGTTTCTCTCTCCTCTCTCTTTCTTTCTCTTTCTCTTTCTCTTTCTCTCTCCAGAAGGGCAAAACCCTAAAGAGCCGTTTACACCCCCTAAGTAAGTTTTCTCTCTCTTTCTTTCTCTTTCTTTCTCTCTCTCCTCTCTCTCTCTTTCTATATTTTGAATATATGGGTCCTTGTCCTATTAAAACTGCCTTATATACTTATTTTTCTGTTTTTTCGTTTTTGTAATGTTACCTTTTGGTATGAATCGGCTGAGATCTATGATTCTTAGTCATGGATTTGGACGGGATTTTATTTTTGTGTTATAGATGTCATTTTTATGTCTATAGATTGTAGATCTACTCATCGGTTTCCATGTGGGTTCTGTTTGGTTTCTACGAAATGTTGGAAAATGTGGGAAAATTTGAAATAATTTGGATCTGAAAGGTTGCATTTTTTGTGGGTATTTTAATAAAGTTTGGTTTTTGTTCATTCTGGATCTTAAAATTCTTGTTTTGTTTCAGATCCAAGGAAATGGAAATCTTAACCCAGCATAAAATGGACTTATTTGGGTTAACATTTTGGTTTTTACTTCGAAACTCAGCTATACATGTGATTGAAAATTGTTTTATTTGGCAGATCTTTATTGTTTTCTTAATGTTATATTTTACTGGATCTGTGTCTGAGAAACATTTCTTACTATGCTTCCCTTTATTTATCAGCATTATGTTTGGTAACTTAGCTTTGAAGCCTTTGCTTTATTTATATATGTTATGTTTACTTAGTTTCAAAATTTTTTTCCACTGTTGTGAGATTATAGCTGATATTTGATTTATAAACCTTTTGTTTTGGCTCAAAATATGTAGTTGTCATGGATGATGATGCTTTGAACATGCGCAATTGGGGTTACTATGAACCGTCCTTTAAAGGGCATCTCGGTCTGCAGCTCATGTCAAGCATGGGAGACCGAGACACCAAGGCTTTTCTACCCGGTCGCGATCCAAATTTTATGGTTACAGCCAATGGTGCCTTTCATCCTCGGGATTGTGTGGTTTCGGAGACATCGATTCCTATGAATTATGTGAGGGACAGTTGGATAAACCAGAGGGATAAGTTTCTGAACATGTTACCTCCGAATCCTAATTATGGGATTCTTCCGGAGACTTCAGGGGCTCACTCCTTGCAAATGTTACAGCCCCCGCCACCACCTCCACCACCGGCGGTGGCACCAACTACATCAAGAGATGACAGAGTGGTGGCTAGGGTTGAAGAGCCAGTTGTCAAAAATGAAGGTCCTCAAATAAAGAAAAGGCAGGGCGGGTGTGCCCCCAAGACCCCGAAAGCTAAGAAGGCTAGGAAGCCCAAGGAGAATAATGGTGCTACAGTTCAACGTGTGAAACCAGCTAAGAAGAGTATGGATGTTGTAATCAATGGGATTGATATGGACATATCGGGTATTCCAATTCCAGTTTGCTCATGTACTGGAGCTCCCCAGCAATGTTATCGCTGGGGCTGTGGCGGTTGGCAATCCGCTTGTTGTACTACGAATGTATCAATGTATCCTTTGCCAATGAGCACCAAAAGGCGTGGTGCAAGGATAGCTGGACGGAAGATGAGTCAGGGTGCGTTTAAGAAGGTATTGGAGAAACTTGCGGCAGAAGGTTATAATTTTGCTAACCCAATTGATTTGAGGACTCACTGGGCTAGACATGGTACCAACAAGTTCGTGACTATCAGATAGATGTACGTCGTTGGTATCGGTAACAGGACTCCCATGGCATTTGGTCTGTGTCACCTGTATATATATCTGTGGCCTTTTGCGGAGACTTGTTGGGTACTTTGTAGTCCATGAATTTTCCTTCATGATACATGTTTTTGAAATTCAGACATCTGAGATCTTTTTAGAATTGTTGTCTAGTTTTCTTTATGCTTTGTTATAAGGGCAAACTGTAATTTCTAGTCACCAGGAATTAGGATGTGGATGAGTTTTCATTTACTGGATTCTGGATAACGTCTTTTACCCTTTTATTTAATCTTGTCAAATCAGTAATCTTCTTTTTCCATCTTTTGATGTACTGACATGCAATGATACTTTGTTTACTTCTTCTTTAGCAATAGCAACTGACAGATTTAAGTAGGCAGGACTTTAATTTGATGTAGCATTTCTATTATTGTTGCTTCAATGCAAGATGATATTGTTAATATCAATGAAATTTTCTGCTTTTTTATTTGAAAAAAATTGTCATTGTTAAGTTCCAACCTCTTTTCTTTTAAATATATATACTGCAACTGATGGATTTATATCTTGTGAGTGATACTTAATGACAGTCACAGCCCATGGTCTGGAATTGTTATCTCTTTTTATTCTGCTTTGATTAGTCTGTCTATTTTGAGGAATTCTGGTGATATTTATTGACTAAATACCTTCGTATATGCAATATATGTTGCTTGTCTTCTTGTATTCGCTTGTATGGAAAATTATAAAGTTTATTGAAGCCATGACTTAATGAGTTTTAAAGCAGCAGCCTTAATAGAAATGAATGCAATTGAAAATGCAAAATGACTATCATAGTATCGGACGGGAAATTGAGGTCATTGGTTCCTCATGATTTCCTTTGTTTCTCCTTTACGTTCTGAGTAATGGATATTAAGGTGAACATATTCCTTTTGCTTACCAACTTATATGCTTTCTTCTATGAATTTCTGATAGTGCAAATACTTTATTAATTTTCTTTAGTGGCTGCTGAATTTTAAATATCTAGGTCACTGATAACCTACATTCAAATTATATTATACTTTAGGCTATATGATTCATATGAGGAGAACTTTAATCAATTTTACCTTGGATTTTATGAAGTTTTAGGAGAATATAGGAAATAAATGTTGTATGAAATGTTTTGTTTTATCTATATGTAATGTTCTGAAACTGGTAATGAAGGTGAATGTTTGTTTCAAACTTTCAATTGTACTTCAGCTTGTATGAAGATACTGTGAAGGGGAAGGGAGTCAAGAGTAGAAACCCGATAATTCATCTAAATTGCTGGCTTACTCTAGTTATTGAGTATTGCATTGGTTATGGTTTTGGATTTGATGATAGAACTCATTGAAAAATATACATTAGCCGTAGGAAAATTGAAAATTTCATTGCTGAGGTATGTCACTTGAAAATTTTACCAGACCCAACTCCCAGTGTTACTTAGGCCAAACCTCAAGGACCAGTCGTGTTTGCCAAAGGGTTTGGCTTCACTCTACCCTCACCTTCTGACCTGGTTGCTAAGTATCATTTTTTGAATAATGAATTCAAATGTTATTCTTCAACTAACAGCAACTTGGTGGATATTTTATCATAAAAAGTGCAGGTCAGTTAACCATGCTTTGAGTGAAAGCAAACATTAATTAGGTAGTATATAATAATGATGAGGTGGGGCTTCTGGAGGGAATATCTGCATTTTTAATGCCTGCTCATTAGGAGATGTTAATGCTTTTTGCTTAGTTAACTTTGAAGTAAGTCCTGGTAAAAGTTAGCCATATCTAATACCTTTACTCCTTGTCCTTGATCTGTGTCCAATCCATAAGCACATTATTTGTATGCAAAATAGTTATTTGTTAGTCCTCACTATTATCTTATTTTCCTAGTAAAAAAGTTGATATCGTTGTATCTTGTATCTAGTATCATTTGAACCTATGTGCTGCATCTATTTCTGTGTTTGATTATTTGAATCAGATGGTTGCATGATATTTGGAAACTGTGTTTTATGTTTGCCTCTTGACTGATATCTTTATTCTATTTCATTCACACCTTAGAAGGTTTTCAACCAAATAAACCTAATCCTCTGTGTGCTGCTTGTTGATTTATGTTAAATTTGTACTCTGTTCTGCAGTTTATTGATTTATGATACAAATTCATCGATGTTTAGGAATCTTATTGGTTTAAGATCCATAGGGTAATTAGCTTTTTCCTTCATGAAAATTAAAATTGATTAGAGTTTGCCATTCATTGATGTGGAGGTGGTCTACTTGGGGTTGGAATATTTTGGCAGTGATTGGTATCCCGATATTTGCTCTGATAATATAGTTTTGAATACTAGTGTAGGAAATATATTTTGCATTGGAAGGCCTAGTTTCCAAAATTGTACTCTTGTTGATGTTTGCAAATGACCTTTTAAGATCTTTATCTATATCTTCAATGACCTTTTGTTCATCTGTAACTGAAGTTGACAGGAGTAAAGCTTTTGGTTTGATTTATCATACCCCTGTCTAATCAGGGAAACTGTTAGATTGTCTTTTAGTTTGGATATAAGTCTTTTTGGCAACCAAATTGTCCCAAAGTAAGTTTAGATAATTGTATTGCCTTGAAGATATGTAGCCAGGAAAATTCAGGTGACATTTTCTCTAATAAAACAAGCTTGATGCATTGTGCTTTGAAGGCTGAATCATTGGAGGTACTTGGAAAGTACAGAAAAAGTTGCATATTTGTTGCTTGTGAATGTTAATGTGTTGCTTAAAAAAGATGCAAATGAGAGAGGTCATGATTCTTTGAGACTCCTAATTAGTTGTCTAGATTTGCATTAGTTATTGCTTAAGCGTTCGTCATAAAATGTTAGCTATCTAATTTTTTAAATTTAGAATAAAATTTACCAATTTGGCAGTTACCCATTTATTTAGATAGACATTGGTTGGGAGAAATTGATGTGAATCAACGTCTTCAAAATTCAATTTTGTTTGTAAATAATACAATGAATATTGCACATGTTATATTAATCTTGAGTTGGATATTATTTATGTTAAATTTTGCACATTCTAAATTTTATATTACATCTACAATCACTTACTAACATAAGTACATTAACATATATGATATACCAGCTAATTTAGCTTAAGGTTTGTTTTAATTTAGACATATTTTGTAGTTTCAACTTTCAAGATATGTCTAAAACGTTACAACAATGTTATATTCATTTACATATAATTGTTAGAACCTTGGTGCCCCACATTTTCATTTTATATTTTAAATCCAAATTTATCTGTAATTCTGCTTATTATTAAGTGTACAAACTTACAATTCTTCCCTGCATATAAATACTTATTAATACCAACATAAAATGGAAAAATAAAAAAATTAACATCTAGTTTGTAATATCAATGATCCACGTTAGGGTTATTTCTTGATCTAACAGATGGTTTCCCAAACGATTTTTCAATATAAACCAAAAACCAAAAAATAAATAAATAGGGAGAGAAAAATAAAAATAAAAACAAAAACAAAAACCTTAAGTCTTTTTTTTTTTTTTCTTTTTCCTTTCAAATTTATCCATAATTACACTGTTGAAGGAGCTGCTTAAAGGATAAAGCAAAAGCAAAAGCAAAGGCCAACAATTTATCTTCATGAAAAAAAACGACAATTAATAGAATCCAATTAAATCTGGAAGATCATGTTTATGTTCAGGCACAAAAGGAAGAACATTTGGTGAATCTATGAATGGATTTGACGATCTTTCTGCAACATTTTCTTCTTCATTTACCTTCAAATCTTCGTCAAAAACTTCCCATTCATCGGTTATTATTGTCCTCAACTTTTGTTCTTGATTATCAACACAACTTTCATTTTCTTTCATCACCATGGCTTTCTCTTCAACATCATCATCATCTAAATCCGCCATTTCTGAGTCCTCTTTCTTCTTTAAATCTCCTTTATCATTATTCTCTGGAACGCCATTGATAAGTCTTTCAAGAACTCGAATATCTTCCTCTGGAACCTGTGTGACTTTCGGGAGCTCCAGTGTGTTTAAAATACCAAAATCTCTGCAAAACTCAAAATATAGAGACAATTCGTCGCCTTGTTCGGTTGCTTTCAAAAGAACTTTAAGCGCCAGGGCCACTTCGCCTTGCCCGGCTGAATATATCCTCATTAGAACCCGTGCAATCCCGTTGCAAATTCTGCTATAAACATCATATATTTCGATCACCACACAGTCCATGGCCTCGAGAATCAAAGTCACACGCATATTCTTCCCCAGCGGCTTGATTTGTAGCAATAAATCTAGCAAATCCTGCAAACTTTGCAGCTTATTCAACTCTTGCATCATTGGTTCCTCGCTTGGTTTACTTTGTTCATAAAAAAACGCCGATCTTTGATCCAAAAATGCATAATAAGCCCGAATAAAATTATTAAAACCCCACGAATTGCTCGTTCTTGAATGTCCATCACTGAAACTCGAAAGATCGAAGGGCAAACGTCCAATCCTTTGTACAGCCGGGATCTTACAACAAAAAACGCCATGCATGAGAATCAAACCCTTGAGGGCCACAACCCAACTCTTGGTTTTTTCCATACGTTTAGAGAGAGCCCATACTAGAGGCTTTACACTGAGAGGCGAATTTCGTAACCGCACTAAAACTCTCTGCGCATTTCGATAATCAACGTGCAATTCATCGTGGCTTGTTGCTTTGATAATTGCCGCTTCGAGGTCGGGATTACGATACGATGATTTTCTACAAAAACTCGCCGCCCAAATGCTGTTGCGGTCTTTGAGAAGACCCGCCGCTCTCTTCCACAGGCTCATCTCCTCATGTCTCTGTGTAATTAGCCCGGTAGTTTGTGAGATTTGGTCATTCCTTGTTGTTTCTTATCAAAAATAAATTAATGGACTTGTAAAGAACTCTAATTTGAACCCCAAAATGTAACAACAATATTGCCGTCCACTACTTAATTTATCATCATGTGCTGTACCCATAACTCTTGTTAGACGAGAATAGAATGTAATTTGTTTCATTTATTAATTTTGACTTTGTCATTTTAAATTTTAATACGCGTTGCAAGGTAGGCTTCATTTGACTCATCACTCAATAGTGGCTCTTCTTCTTGAGCTCACTTTTTCTCATTAAGTAATGGTATTATTCTTGTTCAATATTGGTTTTTTTATGAAATTCGTTCGTATTTGAAGAATTGGATTGTACTTCTGGTTACAGTTTCATTGCATCATTGTGGTTTATTTGATGCACAATTGTCACTTTTATTAATGACTTTCTTAAATTTTATTTAATTACGAGTTAAATGGAAATTAACTTAATATTAAATGTTGAAATTGAATTGTATACTATTGACACAATAAATACCCTAAAATCTAAACCTTCTTTAATTTAAAAGATTTATAAAACAAAAAATTGTGCAACTGAAAGCCCAGAAATTACTGAAATAAGAGAGAAATAGAACTAAAAGAAATAAATAAATGATAATAAGAAAGTACAAGCTATCTTAAATATAAACGTTTCTAATGAAAGCTAAACATGTGATATAACCCACACTTGTTTAGCTAAAAATTTAAAGCCTTTTACCATTGATCTACATGATCATTACAAGAGGAGAATCTTATACTTGATCGTAAATAAAACACTAAAATTAACAAATAATTGAATGTCTAAAAGTTTAAGAAAGATGGGGATTTCTTTTTTAAATATTTTTTTTTTAACATGAGAATGGTTTATCAACTTATTTCTTTTTTCTCAGTTTTGTAATAAATTAATTAAGAATTTATGAAATGTGAATGTATACTTAATTGATAACGTGATGCATTTAAATTTTCAAATAATTTTGTTATTCATGTTGGTGCAAAATTTATACCAACCAAAGTAATCTGATTGACCTTAGTAGAATCGAGCCCGATGTGTGTGTGATTAATTAAAATCAGCAATGTAATGAATATGAGTGCGTTAAAGTAAATAACACAAATAATTTTTAAAGTGGTTCAGCAAGTTATAACTTAAGCCTACGTCCACTGTTTTTCTTATTGCTTTAGAGAGCTTACAAGAATAATATTAAATGTCTAGAACAATTTGCTAACCCCTCTCTCGTCGTTGGAAGGGGTTTATATACACGTTTGTAAACAAGGAAAGAGAGAACTTATCGGGATTGCAATCAAATTCGAATTGCAATTCCAATATTCTCGTGATTGTGTGCTAAGATTGCGCCATCATTACTGTTGATCTGATCTCTTTTGAAATATCTGGGATTTGAGCTTATTTGTGATTTGTCAGACAATTTCCAGAGTTGGTTGCGACTAACTTATGTTGGGTCGAGCTATATCTCGACGAGCTTACGTTGGGTTGGACAAGTGTTGAGTCAAACTAATTTTGGGTCAAACTATATCCTCACGGGATTTTGACTTCTTCGAGCTTAATGAAAAAATCACATACAATATCTGCCCCCTAGTGTTCCTCGTTTCGAGCTTCAAATACTAATTGCTTGATTTGACATTTAGCTCGAACTTCACAAGTTATGTGCTATCTACAGATTTGGCCGAGCTTCGTGAGTCGGTCGTAGCTTCAGTTGACGTTAGCAAGACTTAAGTTTTTTGCTACAATATTCTTGATAAACTTGGAATTTGAAATGAAGGGTATGTAGGTAATTTCCATGTGGTGGGTCACATTAAATGCAGTCGGCTTTTGCAGTTACTTTTCATCGCGCGTGGGCGACTACAATTGTCCACGCGCAAAGTCGAGGTGATGTGTAATGACGATTATGATTGTAGAATTCTGACAGTTGATCGCCTTTTGTGGATGATTGACATGTGGACACATCGAGCGGTCAAGATTGCTATACGAATAGAGGGCTGATATTCGTCACAGATCAACGGTCGAGGTCGAATCCTGCCCTTTCGTCTCCCACGCTCACCACTATAACAACGGGCATTTTCATCAAAGTTGTACAGTTGCAAATATTTTCATACCTCAAAGTTGGTTGCTTTCTATTCTCCATCGTTGCTTCTTCAGACCTACAGCAATTTTCCGACGATGTCTCACCGTGTTTCACAGTCTGGTAAGGCTCTTGTTCTCATCCTTTTCTTTCTTTTAAACTTTCTTTGTCGTTGAGGGTGGCCATTGCTGTGGCCATGCTAGCTTTTTTAGGGTTATTTGAGTAGACCCACTGGTTTGGGTTTTAAGAGGGTTTAGGGAGGTGGCCGTTGGAATCTTGGTAGCTCGCTTGCACCTCTTCGTCGATGCGAGCTATCCTAGATGCCTAAACTGAAAGTAAGTGTGGATAGGTCGCTGATATTTTAAGCTTTGACACTTGATTTCTTCTATTTTAGGTATCCAAAGGTGTGCTACCACCATGTCTTCGTCCAACAGTCACAACATAGATCAACTTTTCAACTCCTCAGCGACCTCAACAATTCACGAGGGAGGAATCCTAAACAAGGTGTCTGAAGATATCATTGTGAAGAGCTCGAACAATGATGCAGCAGGTTCTTCGGACAATGCCTCTGTCGAGCTTCCCCCACCAAGGGGCTCACCAACCCTTAGATTTAGGAAAGAGCCAAGTTCCTCAATTGGAGTCAAGGATCTTCAACACATAAAAGATATTTATGTGACTCAACTCCTATTGAGGGTCCGGGAGATATCTCTCGAAAAGATCCCCCTAGAGGTTGGGCGGCTATTTGCTCCTTTCAAACTCATGGGGAACTCGTACATAATAATTGTAGGAATGTACATAGTATACCAGATAGCCGAATTAGGCGAGCTATCGGTAGATGAGCTTGTCCACTTGTATAGGTTAAAGAAAAGCCAAGATCAGATGTATTACCTCTCTAAAGAGAGGAAAGTACGCCTGAATGGTTTTGTCGGAGTCCCAAAGAAGGTTGGGAATTGGGACTCCTAATATTTCTTTTATGAAGTCAAGGAAATTGGTATTTTTGCCTCGGAGGCTAGTAAGTATTCTGATCTTTGTGTGAAATAGAGGGTTCTTTAGTCGAGCAACGAACTAACCCTACACTTTCTTTGTTTTATAGTAAACGTCGAGCAAAACTTTCTCTCTACTGCAAGCTGAGAGCAGCTTCAACATTTTAGCGGGCTTCCCAACAGCAAGCGCGACATTACCCAGCTCATCACACTTTCTCGCCTGATAGCGTACGACTTTTGCAACGGTGTTACAAAATTCTACACAATCTTTGAGAAAGGTTAAGTGTTTGATAGCTCGCTCTTTACGTTTCCCCTTTAGTAGGTCGCTAACAATTCTATTCTCTTTGTAGATATGTGGGCTGATAAGCCAAAGAACTTGAAGAGGAAGATGGCAGCTCACGGGGCTACTAAGAACTTGCCAATCATGTTGACAGAAAAGAAGTCTGTAGGTTTAGCCAAGGCGATTGAGGCAGGTTCCTTGCAGTCGACCCTCAAAGGAACTGATGGAGAGCTTGGGGAAGGCCCAAGTGCTAAGAAGCCTGCAACTGCTTCCAAGGCAGTTGCACAAAAAGAAACTCCCAAGCTTCACAAGGGCTCGATGAGGAAACACTATGAGCCAGAGGAAGGCTTAGGGAAGAAGAAGGTGACCGAGCAACAGGAGGGCTCGAGAAATAAGAAATTGACCGAGCAGCAGGGAGGCTCTCGAAAAAAGAAGTCGACTAAATAGTTGGAAGGCTTAGGAAAAAAAGCTACCAAACCCGTTGTTGGCTTGAAGAAGGTCTTGGTCAAGAGCGTGGCTAAGAAGAAGTTCGCTTCGACAACTGGGGCTACCATTCAGATCAGAAGTAGAGAGGGCTCGCCCCCGCGACGCGGAGAGGGAAAACAAACCGAGGCTGTGGAGGCTGATCTTGATAAGAAAATTAGCGAGCTTCTTGAGACTAGGCTTTGGAGCCTTTGCGGTCAGGGAGGCCGTTTAGGAACGGATTTATGAGATGCTCAAGGCTACCCCTCCCCACGAGTAGCTTGCTCGCCTTTGCAACTATATCACCAAGGTATGGGTAGCTCGCTTTTCTTGCATTGCTTCGAGGTCTTCCGCCCCCTCTTTTTTTTTTCCTTTTTTTTTTTTTTTTTAATTGCTTTGTCCTTTTTAAGCTAGCATGGTGACTAAGCCTCTTTTTTATGAGAGCTATCCAACCCTGGCGGGCAATCACCTGGGTTGGCAGGAAGTAGAGAAGGTCAAGGAAGATGCATGAAAATGAGTCGTTGCGAGCCAAGCTTGAGCAACTGAAGGAAATGTAGGCTGAGGCCCTCGAGGTCAAAGAGAGAGAGTTTCTTGAAAAACTCTCAACGAGCAAGGTTGCTCAACAAAAAGCTGAGAAAGACCTAGAATAGTAGCAAGGTGCCAACAATAAGCTGGCTTCTGAGTTTGTCGTGGCTCAAAAAGCTACGTTGAACTTGGAGGCCAAGTACTTGGACATCTTAGGCTAGCTCTTCCATGAGATGGAGAACAGCAAAGAGGTTGACGTAGAAGTTGTTAACCTCAAGAGAGAGGTTAAGTAGTTGAAAGTAGAGGTAAGAGACTATGCTTGGGATATGTCTGTCTACCTAGTTCAGCACTTATGGGAGGCTCACCCCTCGCTTGATTTCTCCTTTCTCCCTACCATCTATCGAAAAGAGATAGAGAGGACAAAGGCTGAAGTGGAGGGCTTGGAGTTTGTTTATTCAGATAGCTTCGAGTCCAATGAGAGCAAAGGCGATGAGGGAAACGACGAAGAAGAAGAGGTCGAGGTCAAGCAAGAGGTCGAGGACCAGACCCTTCCAGCTCTACCTTTGACTGTTGTCGGTGATCTTCCCCCGGGCGAGCCATCAAAAGACTCTTCTTAAGCTCCCGTTCCTAAAGATGCCCCTCAAGCTTCTACTCCTACTCCCGAAGATGCTCTAGCTCCTGTAACATAAACTTGCTCCTTTTTTTTTGTTTTTTTGTTTTTTTTATTAGTTTAGTTTTTGTAATAAAAACATTGATCGATTAATGAGATTGAAATTTTCCCATTTTTTTTGAGCAATAATTTTATTTTTGCGGAGTCATTTTAATTGTTCTAATTGAACTTAGTATAATAATTCGAATCTGCTCCAAGTTATGCATGCCTCGCTTCTTTAGGAACTTTTCGAACAAACAAGAAAATCTTTCTTGTGACAACGCCGAGTTAGGGTTGGTTGCCCGTCTCACGTTTTGGTCATTGAATCATGATCGACTTTCTTTCGACATGTTTTACTCAAATGTTTTCGAGTTTTAACTTCGGCACTTTGGGGAATGTCTTACTTGATGAGTTGAATATGACATGGCTTATAAAGCTAAGCTGTCTTTTTTCGAACTCCAGACTCCGAGTTTTTAGATATCATTGTTTAGGTCGTGATCTTGAATTAATAATAAACAAAAGGAAGTTCTGAATAATACTTCTTTCTTGATAATCGAAATTTGACAATAAGAGACCTTACACTTGACATTGGAAAAAGAAAGATAAACAAATTGAACCTGAGCTACTTATTGGTAGTATCATCGCAGGTGCTCGACATTCCATGCTCGCAATACAGCTTCACCATTAAGGTGTTTCAGGTGAAAGGTTCTTGGTGTGAGCTTTTTAGAGATCCTGAAAGGACCTTCCCATTTCGGCCCAAGTGCCCCCTTGTTCGGATTTTGTGCACTAGGGTTGACCTTTCTAAGGACTAGGTTGCCCACCCCGAAGTCTTGGCTCTTGACTTTTGAGCTGAAGTATCTCTTCGCTTGCTGTTGATACGAGGCAACTCTTAACTGGGACTTAGCTCGATGTTCCTTGATCAAGTCTAACTCTAGACGAAGAAGGTCTTCGTTTGTTTCTTTACTAAAGACCTCTCGACGAAGCAAATTGACCCCAATTTCAACCAGGGCCATTGCCTCACGTCCATGGACAACGAGAATGAGGTCTCTCCTGTCTAGCTTCTGGCCATCGTTTTGTATGACTATAAAGCTTCAGGTAGCTTGTCTGTCCATCTTCCTTTAGGAGAGTCAAGCTTTTTCTTGAGGGTGTGCTTGGTCACCTTATTGACAGCTTTCACTTGACCGTTAGCTTGAGGCTGGTAGACGGTGGAGCAGCTCTTCCTTATGCCGAGCCTTTCACAGAACGATTGGAAGTCTTTACAATTGAATTGTTTTCCCATTATCGGTGATGATAGTGTGGGGGATTCCAAACCTACAAATGATGGTTTTGTAGGTGAAATCTTTCATCTTGTTTGAAGTGATGGTCGTCAAAGGCTCGGCTTCTACCCACTTTGTGAAGTAGTCCACTGCTACTATTGTGAACTTGACACCTCCTTTCCCCTAAGATAAAGGACCTATCAGATGGATTCTCCAAGTTGTAAATGGCCACGGGCTTGTCAGAGTAGTCAGCTCTTGGGGTGGAGTTCGCAGAATATCTGCAAACCTCTGACATTTATCACACTTCCATATGAAGTCAGGCACATCGTCAAAGACCATCAGCCAATAGTATCACTAGCAGAGTACCTTTTATGCCAAAGATCGGTCCCCGATGTGATTTCCACAGATACCCTCATGGATTTCATTTAGGATGTACTTCGCATCCTCATGATCTACACACCACAAAAGCAGGGAGTTATGACCTCGCTAATACAACCTGTTGTTGATAAGCGTATACTGAGCTGATTTTGCTCGAAGAGTCTTGGCTTCATTTTTTCCCTCAGGCACTGTTCCGTCTCTCAAGTACATTGTTATTGAGTCCATTCAGCTATACCTTTGCCCTGTTACCAAAACCACTTCTTATGATGTGAGGATGCGAGGAGTTGGTAGGAATTTAACAGGGATGGAATCAATTGTTTCTTTGCTCAACGCTGAAGCCAGGCAAGCTACAGCATTGACTATTGAATTCTTTTCTCTTGGTATATGTAGAATTGAGTAGGTTTTGAATCGCTCAAGCTTGGATTTTACCTTCTGGAGATAGGATGTCATTCTGTCCTCTTTAGCCTGATATTCCTCAGAGATTTGATGGACGATGAGCTGGGAGTCACTGAAAATTTTGATTGAGTCTGTCCCAATTTCTTTGGCCAAGATCTCTGCGAGCATGGCCTCATATTCTACCTCATTGTTCGAGACGGTAAACCCGAATTTGATTGTAGCTTGGATTGGATCCCCTTCAAGACCTTTGAGTAGGAGTCGGCTCCTGCCCCCTTTTCATTCGAGGACCCATCTACGTACAAGGTCCACTACCATAAGCTGTTGAGCTTGTGCCTTACCGAACTGTTCTTTTTTGAGGTGCTCGCTTCAGGCGGGCTTACCTCCCCCTTAGGTTTATATGAGAACTTTGAGATGAATTTAGCCAAAACTTGTCCCTTGATTGTTGTTCTCGGGAGGTACTTGATGTCGTGCTTAGTAAGTTCCATAGTCCACTGAATCAATCTACCCAATGCCTTATGCTTTTGCAATAACTTTTTCAGCAGAAAGTTTGTCAGGACATGTATGGAGTGTGCCTGAGAGTAGGGCCGCAATTTCCAAGTGGCTACGATAAGTGCATAGGCGAGCTTATCCATCTCTGGGTACCTCGTTTCGACATCGAGCAATCACTTGCTCACATAATACACTGGCCACTGTGCTCCCCCTCATCACGTACCAAAGCCGCACTGATCGCGGACTTAGATACCGATAGGTACAATAATAGAGGCTCACCTAAGACGGGCTTTGATAACAAAGAAGGTTGCCCCAAGTGCTTCTTTAACTCCTTGAATGCTTTCTTGCACTCCTCTATCCACTTTAAACTCTTGTTTCCCTTTAAGGTTTCAAGGAATTGGAGGCATCTGTCTATAGCTCAAGAAACAAACCTACTTAGTATGGCCACTCGGTTTGTCAAACTTTGAACTTGCTTTATTTTAGTTGGACTCTGCATGTTTAAGAGAGCTTGAATCTTGTTTGGGTTGGCTTCAACACCTCGCTGATTTACAAGGAAACCCAAAAACTTCTTGAACTTACTTTGAAAGCGCACTTCAAGGGGTTCAGTCGCATTCGATACTTTTTTGGGATACCAAACATTCCCCCTAGGTGCTCGATATACCTTTCGACGATCTTTGATTTGACGAGCATGTTTTCAATATACACCTTCATGGTTTTGCCAATTTGCTCTGCGAATATCTGATTCACCAAACGCTGATAAATCGCTTTAACGTTCTTTAGGTCAAATGGCATCACCTTGTAACAATAGATACATCAGTTAGTAATTAAAAAAATGTGTGTTTTTCATCGGGTTGATTCATCGGGATTTGACTATATCCTGAGTAAGCATCCATGAAGCTTAGTTGTGTGTTCCCTGCTGTTGCATCTACTAATTGATCAATTCGAGTAGCGGGAAGCTGTCTTTAGGACAAGCCTTATTCAGATCAGTGAAGTCGACGCAAGTCTAGCATTTTCCATTTGACTTCTTCACTAAGATCGGATTGGCGGGCTAATCCAGATACTTCACTTCTCGAATGAAGTTGATGTTCAAGAGCTTATCAACTTCATCCTTAATTGCTCTAGATCGCTCAGCATCCATATACCTTCTTTTCTGCTATATTGGTCGAGTCCCTGAGTCGACATTCAGTCTATGGCACATCACTTCGAGGCTGATCCCCACCATGTCTGCATGTACCCAAGCAAACACATCGAGGTTTTTCTTCAGGAACCCCACTAAACTATTTGCCAATTTGTCACTCAGACTGCTCCCAATTTTTAAAACTTGAGTTAGGTCGTCCTCACTGATAGACATTTCTCGCAGCTCCTATGTAGGCCTTACTGCATACTCTTCTTTGTGGATACCAAGATCTATGGTTCTTCCAATGGTCCAGGCTTTGGCTCAGACTCAACGATGATCATAGTCCTCGGGAGTGCGCATTTTTGCGCAACATGGATGACTTGGTTATAGCACTCCCTTGACTCCTTATAACTTCTATTCCATTTGGGGTTGGGAACTTAATAGCCTGACAGTGCACAGAAGTGACTACACTCAGGTCATCACTGTTCTTATCTGAGGCTTATCTCCAACAGTCACGGGAAGCTCAATCGTTTCCTTGGGGACCAGACTGTCCCTAGTGAATTCGTACAGCGACGACGGGCATGCTCTTAAATCCCACTCGGTGAAGCTTATTTCTCGGAAAGCCCTCAAGAAAATGATGTTCATTGCACTGCCATTGTCTACCATTTCCAGAAGGACTTGGGCATTACTAATTTTCGCCATGATTATAATCGCGTCATGGTTGTGGCGAGGGAACTAGTCGTATTCTTCCTCAGTGAAGCCTATCACTTCACTTTCCATTCTGGACTGCTTAGGTGGCTTAACTGCGCAACTCATTATTTGGGGAATAGAATCTGTCCTAGCTTCTCATGCATATTCCTCGCGCAAGTGCTTAGAGCTTCTTACAACATCAAGTCCCCCATAGATCATACCCACCAACACATCATTGTTCGACTCAATTTATTGGATCTTATTATTCTGCTTGCTCGACTTATCGTGAGCTAGATCCTCCTTAACAAATTCTTTCGGGTGACTTCTTCTAATTAGGTCCTCAATGACATCTTTCAAAGCTTGACACTTATTAGTGTTGTGCCCAATGTCTCAATGGCACCTGCAGTATATTTGACTATCTCTTCTGCCCAATGTCCCCCTCATTCTCTTAGGCACAGGTAATTTTTTAGCCTCCGAGAGACTTCATAGATGTGAACTACATCTTGTGTCAGAAGGGTGTATTTTGCATACTGCAGAAAAATTTGTCTTTCCTCGCGGGATTCTGTTCTCTGCCTTTTTTGGAATTTATTTCGGTCCCCATCATTATGATCTTGGCCTCTCATTTTGTCTGTTGGGCGATCTTGTCGCCTTTCATGGACTCTTCTAGGTGAGCTTCTGGCTAAGGCTGCCAGCGTGCTTTCTACTCGCTAATGTTTGGCGGTCATTTGGTAGAACTTGGCCAAGCTCACATGATCTTTACTATGAAGCTCTTTCCACAGTTCCGACTGTGGCCTTATTCTTGCTATAAGCAAAGTGCAGATTGACTCATCAAGTGCATCCACGACCTTTGCCTATTCATTCTGGAACCTTGTTAAATATGAGGTTATAGTTTCATCTCTTTCCTAACGAATATTACTCAGATAGCTAAATGGCACTGTGAACTGTCTCCTCGCTTGGAATTGCTAAAAATATAGTGAGGAGAATTGTTGTCAAGACTGTACTGAGTTCACTTTGAGCCTCTTGTACCACCTCTTGGCATCTTCTACTAAAGTAACCACGAAATAGCGATATTTTGCCAAGTCAGAGACCTGATGTAGCTTCATTAGGTCGTTGAAGGAATCTGTGAAGAAATACTTTGTGTTTATTACATATTTCACAATGAAATGTACAATGAATTTATAGCAAAAAACAAAAACTAATCTAGGAAGTAAATTGTTACATTCCTATTATAACTGATCTAATTCTTAATAGCTTTGATCCTAACCTAATATAGAAGATAGTCTTTAATGAGAATAATCCTATTTCCTATTTTACAATGAGAATAATCCTATTTCCTATTTTACAATGAAAATAATCCTATTTCCTATTTTATAATGAGAATAATCATATTTCCTATTTTACACTTCAACACTCCCCCTTAAGCTGGAGCATATAAGTCATATGCACCAAGCTTGTTACAAATAAAATCAACACGAGAACCCTTGAGAGACTTTGTGAGGATGTCTGCTAACTAGTCGTTGGAACTGACTTAACTAGTTGCAATACATCCTGATAAAACTTTATCTCGAACAAAGTGACAATCAATTTCTATGCGTTTAGTCCTCTCATGAAACACTGGATTTGAAGCAATATGAAGGGCACCCTGATTATCACAGAGTAATTTCATTTGTGATACTTCAACAAATCTCAACTCTTGAATTAGTTGTTTTAACCAAACAAGCTCACAAGTGGCTAAAGCCATTGCACAATACTCTGCTTCAGCACTTGACCTTGCAACAACCGCTTGTTTCTTACTTTTCCATGAAACTAGGTTTCCTCCAACAAGAACACAAAAACCTGAGGTAGAAAGTCTATCAAATGGAGAACCTGCCCAATCAGCATTTGAATATCCGACAATATGTGAATGGCCCTTATCTTCATACATTAAGCCTTTACCTGGTGCTCCTTTGATATACCTTAAAATCCGGACAACTGCATTCCAATGACTATCACATGGAGTTTGAAACGAACTGACTTACAACACTGATAGAAAAGGAAATATCAGGTCGCGTGTGATAATCCATGGATTATACTGTTTTTATTAGACTTTTTAGTCGGATTTCAAATACTTCTTAGTTCATTTTGACCTGAATTGTTACTTAATTCTTTACATTTTGTGTTTTAGGCAAAAATGGACATTTTGAGCAAATAATGAGCGATTTGGAGTTTCTGGAATCAGAAGTAAGCGGATATCAGATTTTGGAAGAGTTCTGAAGCAGAATGGAGCACTAGGAGGCTTGTTTCCATAGGAGAGCATCGAAGATCAAAGATTCAAGTAAAAAGGCAAGCGGAGGGCAATTCTGGAAATTTTAGAATTCCGCATGGAGCTTCGCCGCAGCAAAGAAAGTTAAGCACGAAATCTGCATTTACTTCATCGCCGCGTTGAGAATTCTTCTTCGTCGCGACGACGTCTGCGAATTTTAAAACGCACAGTTTTACTTTTTAGTGTTTTTTGAGGATTTTGGGCGAGGTATAAAGAAAAAGTTAGTCTTTCTGTTAGGGTGGTTCGTTTTTAGATAGACAGCAGTTTTTACATATTCTTGAATTGAATTTGAGGGATTTTTTATTAAACAAAGTGTGAAGATTCGAGGTGAAACCAGTGGATTCGTCAATTGCAGAGATTCTTTTCCTTTTCTCTTGTTTCCATGATGTTGAACTTGGAATTTTTCGTTTCTTTTAATTGTATTATTGATTTAGACATGAACTAACCTAATTTGGGTTAAGGTTTTGATTGTAGTTCGAAATTTCATGGGTTAATTGATTGAATGATTTTATTTTCATATGAACTTGGTTGATTGTGTGAATACTCTGAATTGACTGTTTATATGTGATAAACATGATGAGATTGAGAAGTGAATCATGTTAGGCTTCTTGGGTATTCACCGTTGTAGTATTGGATGCTAGAGATAGATTCAAGAACCAATGAAATCAATCTAGGATTCTTGTGCTTAATGAGCTCAGTTTTATTAACTTTCAATTTGTTGGGTGCGGAAGGTTAATAGGGAAGAGTATGAAAACATAGCCTGAGAAGGTATGTTGGACATTTTAGAGAGTTCAATTTACAATCAATGCGTGTAAATATGAATTTAGTTTAATTATTTAGGTTTAACCCATAGAGCCCGAATGAAGTCAAAACCCTACCCGTTTGTTGAATTGATTTTATCCATTTTTAAATCTTGCTTTCATAGTTTACTTTTATTTTAGTAAATTTTGTTTTAGTTATAGTTTTAATTGCTCCCTTTAATCCAAAAGAATTCAATTGCTTCAACTTGAAAACGGTAGAAAACTTAGTGCTTAGCAATAATCCTCATGGGAATGATACTCACTCATCGCTCTATTACTTGTGCGACTAGTATACTTGCTACATTTGCATGTTGTAAGAAACACACATCAGTGTGATAGTAAGATAGTTAAGTTTTCCAACAAGTCTTCGATACTGTCCAAGATCAGTAAGAGGCTCCCCCTATCAAGGTGAAAGTTTTAAATTAAGATCCATAGGAGAGTCTATTGGTCTGCAATCTAACATCCTTGTTTCCTCTAGAATATCCAGCACATACTTCCTCTAAGAAATAACAATACCAAATTTGGACTGAGTGACTTCTATGCCAAGAAAGTATTTGAGTAGCCCTAAGTCTTTCATCTGAAAGTGTTTGAACAAGTGTTGCTTCAACTGTCTAATGCCATCTTGATCACTTCCTGTAATAATGATATCATCGACATAGACAACCAGATAGATACATTGCCCTGATGATGTATGTCTATAGAAAACAGAGTGATCAGACTCACATCGAATCATACCAAACTCTTGGATAGTTGTACTAAATCATCCAAACCAAGCATGTGGAGACTGTTTTAGGCCATATAGAGAACGATGAAGTTTACATACCAAACCAGACTCCCCCTGAGCAACAAAACCAGGAGGTTGCTCCATATAAATATCTTCCTGAAGTTCACCAAGAAGAAAAGCTTTCTTAATATCCAATTGATGCATAGGCCAGTGTCGAATGGCAGCCATAGCAAAGAACAATCGGACAGAAGACATGTTAGCAACAGGAGAAAAAGTGTCAAAATAATATGTCCCATAGATCTGAGTGTAGCCCTTGGCCACCAAACGGGCTTTCAGCCGATCAACCTTACCATCTGGACCAACCTTTACAGTGTAAATCCATCGATAACCAACAGTCGAATGGCCCAGAGGTAAGGAAGCTAACTCCCAAGTATGATTATTATGCAAAGCAGACATTTCTTCAACCATTGCCTGATGCCACCCGGGATGAGAAAGTGCCTCATGAACTGTAATAGCCGCTTTCTACTCAAATACTCAAAAAACATGTACATAATAAAATACATATAAAATAGCATAAAAAGGTTGGGCCCAAATTTTTCTTTTATTAAATATATACATTCTTTAAATACAAAAAGTTGTATCATGTACAAAACATCAAAACAGGGTGGATAGTGTAGCCATTTCCCTTCGCTTGCCGACGCCCATCCGACCGTATCCTCACCTAGATCCTGCAAAATATGAAAAACAACGGGGTGAGCACAACTAATGCTCAGTAAGTAAATCCTCTACGCATCTATCCCCGTAACTATCTCTCTCTAATTCTTTCCTTACAATTCTCATTTACTCTCTCTTTATACTTCTCACTACTCTCTCTTTCTCATAACTCTTTTTACTAACTCTCTTTAGTAGTCACGGCCTCATCTTACCGGAGGCACAGCCGGGACTCGCTCCCACTCTACGTGAATTCTACTCATTCTAGCCGATCGGACTCGGTTATGCATGGATTCGAAACCCTTGGCCATGTGAGTATATAATCTCTCTCTCGGGTGCTCGGGTATAGCCCTCATCTGCATGCACTCTCACGGGCTACACCACTTCTCTCTCTCATACTCATGCCGCTCTCTCAATGTGGCGTACATGCGGGAAACTCTACCCATTACTCACGGGTTCCCCATCGCATAACCTACTCTATTCTCTTTTCTCTTTGTTCTCTAGTGCTCATTCTCTCTTTCTCTCTCTTTACTCTTAAAGTAGCTTATACTCACATTCTCTACTGTGTCTCAAGCTACTTCTTAAGTGCATAAATAATGTGTATGGATAGCTCATGCTCACTAATGCACTAATGAAATGCCAAATACAAGATTTCGTCAAAACAGTCATTCTGCACAGGTCACACTAAAAAGGCCATAACTTGCGTTATACACATCGGATTGCTACGGTTTTAGTCTCGTTTTAAAGCTTAAAAACAGGGCTACAACTTTTATGTTTTGGTCTCAGCCCCTTTAAATCCGTAAGATGCCCAAAATTTACTTAGAAAGTCACGGCTGTGATAGGGCAGATTTCACTTAGGCATTTCCTCAAACAACTCATGTGCATACCAAAGCTCTACTTATCTATAACTCTACTCTTCTCTTTAATCATCCAAAATTGGAGGAAAACTCTCTCATACAATTATAATTCCTGCCAAAGAAAACACTCCCAAAAATATTCATACACAACTCCTCCAACTTCAACTCAAACTCAACTCATCATTATGCAATCACAACACTTCTCATAACTCAATTAAATTCATATCAACATAGATAAATACTCATAACATCTCAATTTCTCAGCAAGCATACACATACATATACATACACAATCTCTACTCAAAAGCTTATTCAAAACTCAACTTGGTTGGATTTACTTACCTTGTGAGGGAATAGCTTCTCTAACACTTTTCCTTTCCTTTGGTAGCTTGATTTCTCTCTACAACTTTAAACAACAACAACAACAACAACAACGTAAGACTTTAACCAAAACATACTAAAACTCTCATCTAAAGCAAGAATCCTTACCTTAGGATGCTTTAGATTAAAAATCTACTCAAAACTACTCAAAAAGTCCTTGGAAATCTTGGAAGATTGGATGGAGAATTGAGAGAAGTTAGAGAATGGTTATGGCGGTGGAAATGAATGAATAAAAGGTTTCTCTACACTTTAACTCTTTTTAACTCATATTATAACCATCATTTCCCATTTTGCCCTTGCTCTTCCTTGGAAATTCCATCCATATCCTTTGATTCTTTGCAAATACACCTTTATTACCAACACATTCTCTACTTAATTTCCTTACATTTTACTCCCCACTATTCCTACTAATTAGGGGTAGAATGGTCATTATGTCCCGAAGGAAGAATTCTCTAGAAAACTCAAGAAAAAAGTTGTTAGGCTCTTCGCCGCGGCGAAGAACATTCCGTCGCCCCGGCGAAACACGGCAGAACCTACTTGTGGGTGCAGCACCTCATCGCCGCGGCGAAGATTGGATTTCCAAAATTCACCAAATCTCAACCAATTTCAAAGCAAACACTTAACCAATACAACATACAAACTCAATTGAAATTGAATCAATGAACTTTTAAGTAATACAGCAAATCTTAAATACGTACCTCAAGCGGGGCGTTACATGAACAATGCAAGGAATAGAAACAGAAGAAACGGTGGATACAAAGGCATAATATGAAGGATATAAATGATGATAACTCAAAAAATTGTAGATGGGATGAGAGTTGCGTGTAGACTGTATACCTTTATGAATAGCAATGGGAAACTGATCAGCTTGAGACAAGACCGTGGCATTGGAGGAATCAAGCACAGGACCTGCAGTGACAGGGGTCTCAGGAACAGCAGCAGAAACATCAGGATCACCTGTAAAAGGAACAAGAATATTGTTGGTAGGAAGAGTGGTATTAGCAGTAGACTGAGGTACTGAAACAGACGAAGGTGGAAAAGCAATGTATGGAATTGGTAGGATATCTACTATCAGATCAGACTCTAATGTAGGATGAGGAAAAAAAAAGAGAAGACTCAAAGAACGTAACATCAGCAGAGATGAAGTAGCGATGTGTGGCAGGAGAATAACACTTGTAGCCCTTCTGAAGACGTGAATACCCTAAGAAAATACACTTTGTAGACTTGGCTGACAGTTTATCCTGACCAGGAGAGAATATGTGAACAAAACAGGTGCTCCCAAAGACACGTGGGGGAAGAGAAAATAATGGATGATCAGGAAATAATATGGAGTGTGGGACCTGGTCCTGTAAGACAGAAGAAGGCATGCGATTGATTAAGTAGCAAGCGATTAGAATAGCGTCAGCCCAGAAATGGAAAACGACGTGGCTATGTAAAAGAAGAGTGCGAGCAGTTTCAATGAGGTGTCTATTTTTACGCTCAGCAATGCCATTCTGTTGGGGACTATAAGCACAAGAAGACTGATGAAGAATTCCTTGAGATGACATGAATTTAGTAAAGGAATCAGAGAAATATTCACGAGCATTATCACTTCGTAATATACGAATGGTAGTATTATGTTGAGTCTTAATTTCAGCACAAAATGATGAAAATATGAAAAATAATTTAGAACGATATCGCATAAGAACTAACCAAGTGCAACGGGAATAGTCATCAATAAAGGTAACAAAATATTTAAATCCCAAATTAGAGGTAACACGACAACACCACACATCTGAATGCACTAACTCAAAGGGGGACGCAGCCCGTTTATTGACACGCTTTGGAAAAGAACTATGGGTATGCTTTCCAAGTTGACATGACTCACAACTCAAGGACGACAATTTAGATAGACCTGGGATCATTTTCTAAAGTTTGGAAAGACTAGGATGGCCCAAACGATTTTGAAGGAGATCCGGAGACTCAGAGACAGTGCATGCTGTAGATGGGATATAGAGATGATAGAGACCCTGTGACTCACGTCTTGTGCCAATCATCCGTCCCGTGTCGCGATCCTGTATAACAACAGAGTCAGTATCAAAACAAATAGAGCAATTTAAAGAGCATGTAAGTTTACTGACAAACACGAGATTAAAGGGACAGTGGAGAATATAAAGCACAGAGTTTAATTCTAAGGAAGAGAAGGGTTTTGCACAACCAATAGCTTGAACATCGGCTTTAGATCGATTAGCTAAAGTAACAGGGGGTAAAGATGCAGTATTTGTAATCTAAGTAAGTAAACGAGGGTTACCAGTAATATGATCTAAGACACCTGAATCCAGGACCCAAGGTCCTAGAGTGGAAGACTGAGTAAGGCAGGCAACTGAATTACCTGTTTGAGCGACGAAGGTAATGGACGAAGAAGACTGCTTACTAGCCTGATACTGTAAGTATTCATCATAATCAGTACCTGTGAGAGTTCAGAAGGGCTAAACCTACATTGTAGAGGACTCAGAATGAAGATCAGAGTGATCAGCCTGAGCAAAATTAGCAGCCTGGGTAGGTCAACCATGTAACTTAAAACATTTCTCTCTGGTATGCCCCTACCGATGACAGTAACTACACTTGGGTCGATTTCCTCTACCACCTTGATCGCCCTATTCTCTTTTAGTAAAAGTGTGGGACTGAGAAACAAGAACCGAAGAGTCACCAGTGGAATGCACTGTAGTAGCGTAGGAAACACGAAGTAATCTGGCAAACACTTCATCAAGGGAAGGCATAATAGATCAAGAAAGGATTTGATCTCGAACAGGTGTAAGATCTGGACCTAGAGCTACAAGTGTCAAGACCATAAAGAACTTGTCCCCTTGAGCCAAATCTTCTACCGCAGATTTAATAGATTGAATTCTGTCTTAAGGGAGGGCATCTTACCAAGGAAGTCCAACATATTCATATCCTGTTGTTTGAGATGAACTAAGTTAGACACAACAGAATATAAACGTTGAATGTCATTTGTATAGAGAAGTTTAGCCTGACTCCAAATATCAACACAAGAGCGGTAAGATTTGTAAATAGGGTGAAGGGGGGATCAATAGTTTGCCATAACATACTACACAACAGAGCATCAATTTTAGTCTAGGAAGACTTATCTGATGTAATATCAGCAGCCTTGGTGGTCAAGTGATCCTCCAGACCTTGACCCATACACCATAATTCGACAGAGGCAGCCCAGGATGAATAATTAGCAGTCCCAATTAATTTCTCAGTGGTGATGGGAGGGAGAGATAAAAAAGAAAAACCACTTGGCTGTGACTGAGAGGCTGATTTAGGGGGATCCATGAAGAAGATCAGAGTGTCTTAAAGCTGATAGAAAAGCAGAAGCTCACGCTCGCCGGAAAAGCAGATTGGAGCAAAGGCTGTCAGAAACTCGATCGACGCGTGAGGGCGCGTGTAGTGTCAGCCAACAACGAAACCACTTCGGTTATGATGATGATGATGAGGAGACTATCAGTTTGGTATGATTAGACCAGTCCTGATCGTTTCTGGAGAGCAGTCGCCGGGAAAAAAAAAATAAGAAAGAGAGGAAAAAAAAAAATTGGAACTTCAGAGACCTGGCTCTGATACCATTTGAAGAAATACTTTGTGTTTATTACATATTTCACAATGAAATGTACAATGAATTTATAGCAAAAAACAAAAACTAATCTAGGAAGTAAATTGTTACATTCCTATTATAACTGATCTAATTCTTAATAGCTTTGATCCTAACCTAATATAGAAGATAGTATTTAATGAGAATAATCCTATTTCCTATTTTACAATGAGAATAATCCTATTTCCTATTTTACAATGAGAATAATCCTATTTCCTATTTTACAATGAGAATAATCCTATTTCTTATTTTACACTTCAACAGAATCAATGTGGTCTTTGAGATCCCCCTACCCATTGAACTTGTTCTCGGGCGCTCTGAATCCTTGGGGAAGCAGGGCCTAATAGACTTCCTCCGTGAATGGAGAACTTACTATATTTTCCTCCGAATTATTCTGGCGGACTTTTAGATCATCGAGCATTTTATGCACTCAATCTAATTCCTCATCATGAGGAGTATTTTGGATACGAGCTCTGTTCAACCTTGCTTCGAGCAAATGAGCTCGAAGATCAGTCGCTTGAAAGCTTTCTCTGTCGTGCGCAAGGTGGAGTCATGATGGCTAAGATGGTAGGTGCTATCATGTTCCTCGATCAGCTGCTCACGACATTGGTTAAAATCAGAACGTTGATTGTTGCCAGATTGGCATGCATGGCTAATCTCTCAAGCTTACGAGGTTTGAGCCTACCTTTGGCGTGGGTTAAAACCGGCACGCTGGCATTGGGTGTTTCATCGATTAAGGTGAGCATCCCTTTGATGACCATTGCCTTCATTTTTCCCTATTGGCTGCTTGCCCAGTCGCTTCTTGAGGTTAACTTGCCCGCGGGACTCACACTCGTGAGCGGAATGTGCCCTGTAATGTCGGGGGTAACGATCGCTCCTTGGTGCCAACGAGCCAGATTGGTTGCCGACAAAGTTGTTTCGACCCATTGGAATAATCTTTGTGAAGCGTGGCTGATCAAGGCCCCAGTTGGCTGATTGCTTGTTTCTTAACTCAGCCACGTTTTGTTGCACTGCCTATGCAACCATTGTCTTTATCATCTCCATCAACTGACCGTTCTCAGGATTTGAAGTCCCTAACCCCTACTTATTCGCAACCTAGTGAATTGGCAGCATTGGTGGTCGACCTGGAAGAGCAGTCTGATGCACCTCCTGGTGGGCAGTCTCCATATTGTCGTGGTTTTCGATGGTAGTTTTGGATCTGGTACGAACCATTGGAAATTTCAGGTGATTGGTTCACTGAAATCGTGTGTTTCTTGCTAGAAATATGGAAAGTAGGCAAAGGCCCTCCTTCTAGAGCCAAAATGCAAAATTTACACAAACCAGAGTGATCCGATTAACCTTGGTGGAATCGGAACCGATGTGTGCGCGATTAATTAAAATCAGCAATGTAATGAATATGAGTGCATTAAAGTAAAGAACACAAATAGTTTTTAAAGTGGTTCTGCAAGTTAAAACTTAAGCCTACATCCACTGTTTTTCTTATTGCTTTAGAGAGCTTCCAAGAATAATATTAATGCCTAGAACAATTTGCTAACCCTTCTCTCATCGTTGGATCGGGTTTATACACACGTTTGTAAACAAGGAAAGAGAGAACTTATTAAGATTGCAATCAAATTCGAATTGCAATTCTGATATTCTCGTGATTGTGCACTAAGATCGCGCCATCATTGGTTGATTTGATCTATTCTGAAATATCCGATATCTAAGCTTATCTATAATTTGTCAGACAATTTCCAGAGTTGGTCGCGACTAGCTTATGCTGGGTTGAGCTATTGAAAGAATAAACCATGAAGAGGTGGCGGAAAAATTGATGGAAAGCATGTAAACAAGACATGCAAGCTAAGATATGGATTATAGGAGGCAAAAAAAAAAAAACTTTAAATATAGCATAAATTAAAGTTATACCTTCTCCTTAAAGCTTAGGTTTGATGAAGCCAAGATTCAAAGCTATGAACCCTCCACACTTTAACACCACCTTGAGAGAAAGAGAGAGTGGCCGAACCTAAGAGAGAGTTTGTGTGTTTTTCTTTTGAGTGAACAATGAACACTTAACCTAAAATGCAACCATTTGCATTTATATATACATGGGTTATTTTGTAATTACTTGTTTTTCACTTGCATGCCCCAATAAAATCTTATTCTAAAAAGAGCCCAAGCATTTATTAATTTTCCCTTTGAATAATCAATATTATTCAAGTTCCCATGTAAACTAAACTAGTTTACATTAACAATCCATAAGTTTACCCTTTTGCCCTTTAACTATTAAAAGGTTATTTTAGTTCATCTCATTTATCTTAACGCTTTAAGATATAATAATTAAATACAATTAATTATTGCTTGACCATTTTAACCTTTAAAATGTCACAAATAATTTTCTGTGTAACTATTACCATATAAATCCTATCATTACCCTCGGAAGGTGCTAGCCCTCTTCGGGTAATCATTTATCTCTCTTATCCTTCTCTAACTTCTCAAGGCTATTGGTGGGACCATATAGGTCCATCGCGGATTAGCCGTGAGCCGATTTTGGATGAATTCAAAAACCTTTCCCGAGGCCCAATGACTATGGTAAACATCTAGCAATTTTCCATAGTCCCTAAACCACAATGAAGAAATACTTTATTGAACCCTTTTCAGATCATATGTACCATGCAGGTAAAGTCCCTCCATTGATATATCCTAATCGAGAACGGATTCATGGAATGTTAAAATCCTAAACTTGATCTTCTACCGAATCGTCGATCAATATGTCCGAAACTTGTCATCACGAACTTGCTTTCGTATGACTAATAATAGACTCTGGCCAGAGATTCTGATTTCTGACATTTATCGACGTTCGTCCAGGAACTCAAATCCGAATGGAGTCAGCAGTACTCCTGATCCTATATTTCCAAGTCAATGGATTCCTTTTTTACCATCGTTTATTTCCGCATATGAACAACGCATGACCAAATAGGCTTTATCATATGAAACATGACTAGTCTCGTACTTATACACCGTATGAACCATACGCATCTGTATCGGATCCGACCACAATGTCTCAGGTCAAATGACTACATCGTGCACTGATATAACCAAACGATAAATCATTGACTACATACTTTTCCAAGTGATTTGTCATTATTCGGTCATATTCGAAAAATAGTTCACCAACTGCTAATCTATAATAATGCCCCAGTGACATGACTATCATCGTCATCCGTACTTATATCAACTCATGATATCTTTCGGAAGCATCTAGTATGCCTACTATGCAATATGGTTCCCCAAATTATATTGCTTCCGTAGGGAATTGATAAATTTATTTACCGATTAAATGAATCATCTGGACAATTCATATACATATTTTATTTTAAATGCATGACTGAATAAAAGAAGCAATTTATATATATGAATTGAAGAACTCTTTCTTCTAGTATTTATGATATATTGATACAAGACAAAATGCTTTGAAACCGACAACACGAATGGTTTCTAGGGCATACACTAATAGCTATATCTCGACGAGCTTATGCTAAGTCGGACAAGTGTTGAGGCAAACTTATTCTGGATCGAACTGTATCCTCGTGGGATTTTGACTTCTCCAAGCTTAATGGAAAAACCACACACAACAATTCATTTAGGGTATATATGACACACAAAATTTCATGGTATTAAACACATTTTATAGCATAGCATTACATTGTATTATAAAATGCTATACGAAATGTTGTATAATGTTTAGTGGAACATTGCATTGTATTATTTTTATACTATGTTATGTTTGGTGTATAAATTACATTGATTAGTATTATCAACGTGGTCAATGTTGATCAAACACTAGTTAACATAGATTAAACAATAGTTAATGTCGGTTAAACGGTTGTCAATGTCGATCAAACACAGGTCAATGGTGGTCGACATAATTGACTGGTCAATGGTCTTAGTAAACATTATTTAATGTAGAATAAATTGCATTATTTTAATTTTTGTCTTATTTAATACAATGCAGTTTTGTTAGCAAACATTGTATTGCATTTATTTAGTGCTATGCAGTTGACTAAATATTATATCATGTGGTGTGTTAAACATGTTAAGCCTTATCTATATCTTCATTCAAATCACAACATCTTTATCTATCTTCATTCAAATCTCAACAACTGTTTATCTCTATCTTCTTTGGGTCTCTTATCTTGTTATCTCATTCTTGTTATTATCTTGTACAACTACTACTTATCTTCTCATGTAAATTCTCTATATATGTTGATATTGTAAAAGGACCAAATGCTTCTCTCTTGGTTATTGTCTTTTTTAATAGAAGAAGTGTTCCCTTATGTCATCAATCGCTCTACCTCCTTGCAAGTTTGGCAAGCCCTCTCCACTGCCTTTGGTTCTGTTTCTCAAAACTGCCAATTGCAATTAAAAACAGAACTGCAAGAATTGAAAAAGAATGACTAATCTGTCAGTGCACACCTTCAGCGCGCCAAATCACTTGCACTATCATTTATCATAGCATTGGGAGTGATTATCACAGTATAATCATTGCACTCAATCTTCGACCAACACTTGTCCCATTTCATGAATTACATGGGCAACTTGTTGCTCATGAAATTCTTTTGAAAAGAATGCAAGAACCTCCCTTAGTAAACTCCATCATGCGACACTTTCCATCTTTATCTTCAACAACAACTCCACTCCTCCCTACACCGTCAACTTCACCAGTCAGATCTTCCTCTTAGAACAACAGGTTTCAAAACTAGGCGTCCACGTAGTCCATGTCAAATTTGTGGACTACAAAATACTGCTGATCGATGCTACAGGCACTATACTTCTAGCCAATCATTCAATTCTCAAGCCAATCATATTTATTCTAGTGCATCAACTGACTTTATCCTGTGGTTTCCAGATACTGCTGCCAATTATCATGTTACTCTGAATCTTGCAAATTTAAGCATGGCCCATGAATACAAGGGTAAAGATAAACTTCATGTTGGTGATGGACAAGGTTTGGACATTTCTCATACTAGCAATGCCTCTCTCCCTTCAGCTAATGGTCAATTACATTTACATAATATTTTGCATGTCCCTAATATTGTGAAAAAATTATTATCTGTCCAAAAATTCACAACTGACAATAATTGCTTTTTTGAATTTTGGCCTTCTAATTTTTCTATAAAGGATCAAAAAACTTGGAAGCTTCTCCTTCACGGGCCAAGTGAGCACGGAATTTATGCCCTTCATCAACCATCGAATCCAAAACAAGCATTCGCTAGTGAACAGCTCACGGATCAAGATTGGCATGTTTGTCTTGGTCACCCTCACTCCCTCACTGTCAATAAAATAATAAAGGAATTTGTCTTACCTTCTTCTTAAAGCAAATCAAATTCTGTTTGTTACTCGTGTTTCTTAGGAAAATTAGCTCATCTTCCCTTAGCTTCTGTCGAGCATTCGAGCAAAGAACCATTTGACATCATTCACTTTGATGTTGGGGATCTATTCCAATGCTCTCTAGTTTAGGACATCGTTATACTGTTTTTTTTATTGATGATTTTAGCCGATACACTTGGGTTTATTTTCTTAAAAATAAAAGTGAGGCATTTTCTATTTTTCATAATTTTGAGTCTCTTGTCAAAAGACAATATAACAAAAAAATTAAAGCCTTCCATTCTGATTGGGGAGAAGAGTACCAAAAATTAAATAAATACTTTTAATTTGTTGGCATAATTCATCATAGTGCTTGTCCATATACACATGAACAAAATGGCATTGTCGAACGCAAAATAAGACATTTAGTGGATACTGGCTTGACATTACTTGCTTATAGTCATGTTCCCTTTAAATATTGGCATTATGCCTTTGACGTTGCTGCTATGTCCATTAATGTTTTGCCTACTCCAATAAAAGAAAATAAATCTCCACATTTGGTTCTTTTTAACGCCACCCCGAATTACTTCGCCATGAAGCCTTTTGGTTGTGCAATTTTCCCATTTTTACGACCTTACAACAACCATAAATTTTCATATAGAATAAAATTGTGTGTTTACCTTGGTAACTCTCCCTCTCATCATGCATATTGCTGTCTTGATATGGAAAATCATCGTATTTATCTTGCTCGTCATGTTAAATTTAATGAAATTTTTTTTCCTTTTATTACACGGCCTGCTACTTCCACTCATGTGTAGCTTACAACTTTAGTATGGCTTGAATTAGAAGGGCATAAGGACTCTCACTTGGTTCCACCGAGACTTCCAGGTATCAATCCAACTCCTTTATCTCCTTCTCTTACTAATTCTAATTTCACTCAAACACTATCCCCTTCTAATTCTGCCACACATGACCCACCATTTGATACTATTTCACTACCAACAAATCCTTACCCACCATCCAACCCCACATCATCATCGTCACCTACTTTATCACGTACCTATGCTATGGTTCTTAGACCAAACACCATGCAAAGACGTACATCTCTCACAACAACAACCCCCTCACTCAAACCTGATTTTCTTCAAACCGAACCTTCCTTTTACACTCAAGCCCCACCATATGCTAAATGGCGTGAGGCTATGCAAGTAGAAACCAATGCTCTCCTTGCCAACAAAATATGGGATTTAGTACCCAAACCGCCTCAACAAAAATATCATAGACAATAAATGGGTGTTTCAAATTAAAAGAAAGTCGAATGGTACAACTGATTGTTATAAGGCACACTTGGTTGCCAAAGGATTTAAACAGTAGAGTGGGCTCGACTACACTGAAACTTTTAGTCCGGTGGTAAAAACAACCACAATCCACACAGTCTTGGCCTTATCTACTTCTCTTGGTTGGCAAACACGACAACTGGACATATCAAATGCTTTTCTTCATGGTTTTCTAGCTGAAGAAATATTCATGGAACAACCAATTGGATTTGTTGATCATGTCCAATTAGACCTTGTGTGCCAGTTGAATAAATCTCTTTATGGCCTAAAACAAGCCCCTCGTGCTTGGTTTCATCGCCTTGCTGAAAACCTACTAGAAATTGGTTTTTGGCTTCACGCGCAGATGCCTCATTATTTATTTTGAATACTGACAAATCAAAATTATTTGTTTTGGTCTATGTTGATGATATTCTTGTAATAGGTTCCAATACGCAACAAATTTCTTGGTTTGTTCAGAAGTCCATGATTTGGGAATTCTTCATTACTTTTTTGGGAATAGAAGTACATTATTTGCAAAAAGGTATACGATTGTCCCAACAGAAGTATGCGTTGAATCTTTTGAACCAGACAAGGATATTTGCTAGTAAACCTTTTGCCACTCCTATGGCCAGTAGTCCTCTGCTCAGTCAATATTTTGCTCCTTCAATCTCGGATGCAGGGTCGTACCGCAAAGTTATCAGAGCTCTTTAGTATATTACATTGACACGACCAAACATAGCATTTTCTATTAACAAGTTATGTCAGTTTATGCATTGTCCTAATGAAGATCACTGGAAAGCTCTCAAAAGGTTATTGCGGTATCTTCGCCATACTACTTCACTCGACCTATTCCTCTCCAAGGATTCAAATTTGCAATTGTAGAGTTTTGCTAATAGTGATTGGGTGGGGTTGCCCCGATGACAAACACTCTACAAAGGGCCACGCTGTGTATTTGGGTAATAATTTAATATCTTGGACTACAAAGACAACCCACAATTGCTAGATCATCTACTGAAAGTGAATATCGGGCTTTGGCAAATGCATCAACCGAATTGGTTTGGCTCCACTCCTTACTAAGTGAGCTTGGTTTCCTGTGTTCCTCTCCAGCAACTTTATGGTGTGATAATATTGGAGCAATTTACTTAACTTCTAATCCTATATTTCATACTCGTACAAAGCACATTGAATTAGACTATCATTTTATTCGCGAACTGATTGCTCAAGGCAAGATTCAAGTTAAATTTATTTCGAGTGATGACGAATCTTCACCAAGCCGCTAGGATGCAGACTTTTTGAATGACACTGAGACAAATTGTGACTTCTGCCTGCAGAATCTATAGCTGGAGAGGGGGCTGTTAAGCATTATCTATATCTTCATTCAAATCACAACATCTTTATCTATCTTCATTCAAATCTTAGCAACTGCTTATCTCTATCTTCTTTGGGTTTCTTATATTGTTATTATCTTGTATAGCTGCTACTTATCTTCTCATGTAAATTCTCTATATATGTTGATATTGTAATTCAAGCAAGACACAAGAAATACATAATATTTTTCCAGCCTAATTTTTCTTTTACAAAACATGCCCTTATGTTTCTTTAAATTTGTTATATTTGAATGATAATTATCTTTCCTTACTCATTAATAGACAAATTTTTGTTAACCAAAATTTGTTATATTTGAACGTAATTTAGGGAGAAAAGGTGTGGGAGCCAAACATCCAACTAGTTAGTGAAAGTATGCATGCTTAAGAAATGTTCCAGGTGATTAGAATAATGAAATTGAAGCAAAAGAATTTAATAGAAAAATCAGATTTTGAAATTGAAGAATATTCAAGGAAAATAGTGTCTTGGTCTGACATAGATCGTGTCAAAAGCTTACAAGAAATCTTTAGAGTTTGCCAGATTTTGTCTTTTGACCTCAATTTTGTGCATAAAAAAGGATGTATTCTGACCTAGACAAAACAACCCAAAAGATCTATGAATGTAAAAGTATGAAATGATCCCCCAAAAAATGTAAAAAAAAAGAAAAAAGGAAAAAAGCAACAAGAGTAAATCCGGAGAGGCGATTGATTTTAACATTTGAGGAAAAGTGATTTTGATCATTGGTGTGATTTGTATGTGGCTTGGAGGCTGATTTGTGGCTGTGTATTTAGAAACGATGGATGTGGTATTTGAATATTCAAATGATGGGAAAAAAAAAAAAAAAAAAGGAAGGAATCGGTTAGGGTTTTCGTGTTTTGGTGTTTTGGAGCAAAATGTCACAACTTCTCTTTTGGTGATGAATGATAGAACGCAATTAATGAGTGAATGATTGACTGCAAAAGATTGATTAAAAATGATTGAATCCCCCTTGAATGAGACGGCTCCAGCCTTTATAGAGGCTTGGAGATAAGTGATAAATATTTTGATAAATATAAATAAAATTATTAATATTAATAAATTTGAGATAAATGAGAATTAAGATTTATATTAGAATATAAATCCATAAAAAAATGAGATGTAAAATTATAGATACTTAAGTAAGTCTAGCTACATTTAAAGAAATAGTTTATTTACAAGCGAGATAATTATATGAATAAATATTTAATGATTTTAATAAATAAAGGAATTGAAAGAGTAAAATTACCTAGACTTAAGCAAGTCTAGGTTCATTGAATTTAAAAATAAATAACTAAAAGATAATAAAGGTGATTTACATAAGGATTTTAGTATGATAAATCCTGAAAATAATTTATATTATTAGATAAATGAATATAAAAGAGAGATAAAGACCTAAATTAATTTTTTATAAAAGATAATAGTTAAAAAGTAATGATTTGGGCCCAAAACGTGATTTCGAAGTTTAAGTTGGAGTTTTGTACCTTAATTAGAGCCTCAACTGCGTGATTGGGTTTTTCTTGACAAAATGACTATCAAGTATCAACAAACAAAAAGCCGTTAAAATCATTGTACAATTAGGTCTTTCAATAATTAAGAAAATTAAAATACACACACAAAAAAAAAAAAAAAAAAAAAAAAATAGTGTTTAGGATAAAATGAGATCCTTTCCCATCAAAACCATACACTCTGTTGTATATCACAAACATATTCAAGCAACAAAGAGAAATCAAGATTTGCATTGGCAGATATACATGTTGGGTTTGATTGCCAACAAAGAAAGAAGTAGAGGTCTTTATCAATGCCTCCATTGTTCACTTAATGGTGAGTATCTTGTTATCTCCTTCTACGACATGTTGTTGCCTTTTTGTTGAAGGATTGAAAATTCAGAGTAGATGGGGAATCCAAAGAAGTGCAAACACCATCACTACTATTATAACTCAGTGTCTTATCGTCCTGTCAATTACCAAATCTTCCGCCATTACTCTTGATTTGTGACCATGATCACTTTTTGAGTTTTGACTCGAGTAAGATGTCAATTGTTAAAGACAAAAGCTTTCCCTCTTTTTTTTTTAGGCAATTGCAAATGGTCCATTGGATCAATAAATGAACTTGTGATCCCTTATATTTGTGTTATGAGATAAGTTTGCATTGGATAAGTTCCCGTTTGCTCTTACTTAAAATATGTTTAGATAAAGTCCACCCATAATGAAGGGGCGTGAGAAGTGGAAACTGCTAAAGGCAGTTTCTCACGAACCGTTCCCATATAAAAGGAAAACTTTTTTCTTAAAAAAGGTTACTCACTGTCACTCTCAAACACGAAAAAAAAATAAATACGTTCTCTCTCTCTAGAATTTGGAAAAGAGAATTTCACTTCGTGGTTTTTCTTCCAGATTACCTTTGTTGCTTCAGAGATAAGGAAATGAGGTATTTATGCTGTGTTAATTCATTGTAGTTCATTTATATACAAATGTGATTGCAATGGTGACTATGATCTTGGGATTATGTTAGGATATATGTTATTCTATTTTATTTCCAACATTGGTATCAGAGCCGTGGTTAATATTTTTTGACCCTTCACATACTGTTATGTTTAAGCATGTTATTGGTTTAACAATGCAGTTATGATTTTTTCAAATTTGTACGTAAAAAGTTGTCTTTTTGGTAATGATAATTAGACCATTAAATTCCTTATGAAATTATGAAGAAAATGGTTTTGATTCATAAAAAATGGAGTTAAATGACTTAGTATAGCCTTTTTGAAGTTTCGGTTTTCGTAGGGTTGATTTCCAGGGCGGGTACCCAGTTGCAGACCCGGACAGAGGTTGAAGACGACAAAACCGACATGTCGTTTTCGATCCAGCCTTCTGAATGACATGTCGTTTTTTTTTTCTGTTTACTTCTTTTTGAAAAATATTCAATAAACGTGGTTGGTGAGACTTGAACCCAAGTCTCCATGGTTGAGACCATCCCTTACCCTAGGCTAATTTTGCTTTTGTGTTAATTGTATTCACAAGCCCATTTAGTCCTATTCGGCCCACCCATAACCAAAATAAAATGGGTAAAGTTGACCCGACCCAATGAACAAACGGGTTGTCAAACCCACCCATAAGGCACGGGTCAATCAAACCGGTCAACACCCGACCCGTAAGTCAACAAGGTCACGGGTCAAACTCGGCTCAGGATTGACCCGGTTTAATGTAGATGGTTTGACCCGACCAAATTTGTGTGAGCGCGTGACACGCGCGTGAAGCACCCTGTCGGCGCGTGGCCGCTTCTGGGAGCACATGGGGGCGCGTGGAAGCTCCTGCCAGCGCGTGGGAGCGTGTGGAAACTCCTCCGACGCGTGAGGGAGCGTGGCCGCTTCTGGCAGCGCGTGGAGGCCGTGACTTCTCCTGCCAGCGCGTGGAGGCGCTGTCAAGTATTCTAAATTTTTTTCTTTTGCTGTAAGGAATAAAAATGAATACTTGGTATATTGTTATGAGTCTATTTTTTGTTATTGAACCATAAACACGTATACATTTATTTATATCAAATAGGTTGATAAATAATAGTTTTTTTTTTATTTTGTTATAACAATGTTACGTTATAGACGGTGCAATGGTTTGTAGAACACCCGCTCAAAGTGAAAGGGTTATGAACATGATTAAACTCTACAAACTCACACTTGATTTTAAGGACACAGAGGATGAGTTGGTGCAACTTGTAAATCATTCATTCATGTGAATGAAAAGATTCAGGAAATTATCTGGATAGGGGGATTAAAGGAAGATGAGTCGAAATATCAAGTTCTAAAGAGACTCTTGGTTACCCTAATCTCGTTGGTCTCCTTGATATGGTTTGGCCAAGCTGAAAGTTCATAACTTTAAAGATGACAATTAAAAAAAGTTTTCCTTTATATGTGGAGCGTTCGTGAAACTGCTTTTGGCAGTTTCCACTTCTCACGTCCCTTCATCATGGGTGGATTTTATCTAAACATATTTTAAATAGAGCAAACGGGAACTTATCCAATATCTCCTACTCACACATGATGGGACTATCTCTCTCTATGCTTCTTTAAGGTTCATACCTTAGTAAATATCCGTGTGACCATGCATACTCCGAGAGCACGTTAGTCATATATCTGTTAGGAATATATAACTTCTCGATTGTGAACTCAGTTGTATGTTGTATGCAATCCCCTAGATTACTTATCCATTTATCTACAATCTCATTTACAAAAAAATATCCGTGTATTCATAATAAAACATAATTGGTCGACCAATGAATACACGTGATTATATGAATAATTCAAAATCGTAATCTTTCTCTTTTCTCGATTCTTGCAACTTTCATTTAACTTGCTTTTCTAGAATATCCCAGCAATTGATTTACTTAATCCTTTGTTAACCTCTAAGATAGCAATCATTAAAGAAGTTTTCAAGAAACGAAATAAATAAGGGTATTCTATGAGATTTTATTCATAAAAAACTCAGGGTCTCACCATGTTAAAGTTGAGATTTTGACTTTCATTACCCCTTTGGTCTGTTTTGCACATGTGTATGATCACATACTACAGCATTCCTCATTTCCCATGGAGTGCATGTCTCTTTTCTTGTAAATGCTATACAGATTTTAGTTCAGACATACCTAATGTCAAACTGAGTTCACTTTACATACTTTTAATTCATCAAACTCTAATCTGGCAATTAGAAGATAAAGTGGTCATTTATCACTTGTGGTCACATTTCATTATGACATTTTTTTTAATTCTATTTTCTGGTGATGTAAACATTTAAGCTTGACTCTCTATTATCACCTAGATAATAACTTAAAATCGCTCTTCTCCATTCCTACGAAGTAATGGAGCGATTGCCTGTGTGAGAAGGCCAATCTTTTAGCTGTCCGACATGCTTTTCAAATCACACATATAATATTTACATAACTATAGTATATATATATATATATTATATATATATTATATATAATTATATATATATATATATATATATATATATATATATATATATATATACTTCTTCATGTATGTTCCATAATAATCTAAATTGAGCATTGACAATATTGTTATTTAATATTGATAAGACAAATGTGAACAATTTTGGGAAATCTCAAAGTATAAGTCATTCAACACCTACGTAAGCTAGAGATCTAACATGTCTATTGAATATATCTCTGGTATAGGCTTTGTGAATGGATCCGCAACCATTGTCATGCGTAGATATGTACTTCATGTTCACCTCCTTTTGTGCCACCAAGTCTCGCACAAATTATATTTGATATCTATGTGTTCGTTTTACCATGATATTTGGGATCCTTAGTGTATGCTATTGCGTGTTGACTATCACAGTTTTTCTTACTGGTTCAATAGCACATTAATTATTCCTAGATGATTCATGAACCGTCTTAACCAACAGCTTCTTGCACTGCACTGAAATGCTACAAACTCACCCTCCATTGTAGAAAGGCTTGCTGATTGTTTCTTACTGCTCCAAGATATGGCCCACCATTTAGTAAAAACATATCCAGAAGTAGATTTCCTTTCATCTAATCTCCTCCCAATCAGCATCGTGTAGCCTCTCAAGTGTAAATCATTTCCTTGATACATAATGAAAAATCAGTTGTCCCTTTTAGATATCTTAAGATTCTCTTCACTGCTTTCCAATGGCTTGTCCTGGTCGGACTGGTATCTACTTACCAACCCAACGGCAATATAGATGTCGGCTCTAGTGCACATTATGGCATACATGAGACTTCCAACAGCACTTGTATAAGGAACATTCTTCATTTGTTCCTTTTCTTGTGGAGTCTTCGGACACATTTTACGACTTAAAGTCTCGCCTTTCGTGATAGGGTTGTCTATGGGTTTACAATCTGCATATGAAATCGTTCAAGAATTTTCTTAATATGTGTTCTTGTGAAAGAGATACTAATTTTCTTGAGCAATCTCTTGAAATCTTGACTCCAAGAATATATGCAGCTTCACCCATATCTTTCATCTCAAAATGAGATGATAACCATCCTTGATTTCATTGACAAATCCCTTATCATTTTCAGCTATAAGTATATCATCAACTATATATGATAATATAACAAATTTGTTATTGATCTCTTTGTATATACAAAATGATCTTCATTTATCATTTTGAAATCATACGACATTATCGCATTATGAAATCGAATATACCACTGTCTTGAGGACTGCTTGAGGCCATAAATTGACTTTAAAAGTCTACACACTTTGTGTTCTTGACCTTCTCTAATAAAACCTATTGGTTGATCTATATATTTCTTCTTGTAATTCTCCATTGAGAAAAGCAGTCTTTACATCCATTTGATGCAATTCAAGATCCATGCTAGCACTATAGCTAGAATAATCGATTGAGGTAACCGCACAACAGATGAAAAAGTTTCTCATAATCTATTCCTTCTTGTTGTGTATACCCCTTCGCGACTAGCGACTTTGTATCTTTCAATACTGCCATCACTTTACGCTTGATTTTGAGAACCCACTTGTTCCCAATGGCTTTGCGTCCTTTCTGTAAATCAACCAATTCCCATACTTGGTTTGATTTCATAGACTCCAATTCTTCTTCCATTGCTTTCATCCATTTTTTCCTTAGAAGCAATTGAGAGCCTCATTTACATTCCTTGGCTCTTCGTCATCTTGTGGAGTAACTAGAAAAATTTTCCCCTCAATCTCAAATAGTTGATGTGGAACTTGTTTCCTGTTTGATCGGTATTGGAGATTGATTGGTGTTACTCCCACTGGACCAGCTATCATAGTTGGATCGCTAGTAGGGAATGATGGAGGATCGAAACTGATTCATCAACTTCCATATTGCTCCCACTGGGATGAAGTATAACCAACTGATTGTCGGCAACAGAATTGCCTTGGTCTTGTGTTTCAATAGAAACAAGTCTTTACCTATTTCGCCCTTCTTAGGAAAATCGTGTTCTAAGAATGTGACATCTCGTGATTCAAACTCAGTGATGCTACCACTTTCTTGTTCTCCTATGAAGACGTATCCCTTTGAATGTTCTGAATATCTTATGAAGATACATTTCTTCCCCCTTGGACCTAATTTTCATATTTATGGGAAGGATCATGACATAGGCGCACATCCCCATGGCTTTAGGACTAAATCGGGTTTATGATTTGTCCATAACTCATATGGTGAGTATAGTATAGATTTGGATGGTACTCGATTGAGGATGTATGTGGCAGTCAATGGCATCACCCCAAAGGTGATGGGCAAGTTTGCTTTGCATCATAGACCTCACCATCTCAATAGGTTTCTGTTTCTTCATTCTGCAACACCGTTTTGTTGTGAGTTCTTGGAATAGTTAGTTGAAAATAAATAGAATAACATATATCCTAACATAATCCCAAGATCATAGTCACCATTGCAATCACTTTGTATATAAATTGAACTACAATGATTAACACAGCATAATACCTAATTTCCTTATCTCTGAAGCACAAAGGTAATCTGGAAGAAAAACCACGAAGTGAAATCTCTTTTCCAAATTCTAGAGAGAGAGAGCGTTTTTTTTTTTTTTTTTCGTGTTTGAAGTGACAGTGAGTAACCTTTTTAAGAAAAAAGTTTCCCTTTTATATGGGAGCGTTCGTGAGAAACTGCCTTTGGCAGTTTCCACTTCTCACGTCCCTTCATCATGGGTGGACTTTATCTAAACATATTTTAAATAAGAGCAAACGGGAACTTATCAATACTCCCACTCACACGATGGGACTATCTCTCTCTATGCTTCTTTAAGGTTCATACCTTAGTAAATGTCGTGTGCGACCATGCATACTTCGAGAGCACATTAGTCATATATCTGTTAGGAATATATAACTTCTCGATTGTGAAACTCAGGTTGTATGTTATATGCAATCACTGAGTTTGAATCACGAGATGTCACATTCTTAGAAACCGATTTTCCTAAGAAGGGCGAAATAGGTAAAGACTTGTTTCTATATGAAACACAAGACCAAGCAATTCTGTTGCCGACAATCAGTTTGGTTATACTTCATCCCAGTGGGAGCAATATGGAAGTTGATGAATCAGTTTCAGATCCTCCATCATTCCCACTACGATCCAACATGATAGCTGTCCAAGTGGGAGTAACACCATCAATCTCCAATACGTGATCAAACAGGAAACAAGTTCCACTCAACGATTTGAGATTGAGGGGGAAATTTTTCTAGTTACTCCACAAGATGACGAAGAGCCAAGGAATGTAAATGAGCTCTCAATTGCCCTTCTAGGAAAAATGGATGAAAGCATGGAAAAGAATTGGATCTATGAAATCAAACCAGTATGGGAATTGGTTGATTTACCAAAAGGACGCAAGCCTTGGGACACAGTGGGTTCCAAAATCAAGCAATCTGATGGCGTATTGAAAGATACAAACTTGCTTAGTCGCGAAGGGGTTATCATAACAAGAAGGAATAGATTATGGAAACTTTTACACCTTGTTGTCACACTGTTGCAGTTTACCTCAATCCGACTTATTCTAGCTATAGTTGCTAGCATGGATCTTGATTGCATCAAATGGATTAAAGACTGCTTTTCTCAATGAGAATTACAGAGATATATATGTGATCAACCAATAGGTTTTATTAAGAAGTTCAAGAACACAAAGTGTGTAGACTTTTAAAGTCAATTTATGGCCTCAAGCAGTCCTTAAACAGTGGTATATTCGATTTCATAATGCGTAATGTCGTATGATTTCAAATGATAAATGAAAATCATTTGTATATACAAAAATCACAACAAAATTTGTTATATTATCATTATATGTTGATGATATACTTATAGCTGGAAATGATAAGGGATTTGTCATGAAATCAAGGATGTTATCATCTCATTTTGAGATGAAAGATATGGGTGAAGCTGCATATTCTGGAGTCAAGATCCAAGAGATCGCTCAAGAAAATTAGTATCTCTTTCACAGAACCATACATTAAGAAAATTCTTGAACGATTTCATATGCAAGATTGTAAACCCATGACAACCCTATCACGAAAGGCGAGACTTTAGTCGTAAAATGTGTCCAAAGACTCCACAAGAAAAAACAAATGAGAATGTTCCTTATACAAGTGCTGTTGGAATGTCATCAGTATGCCATGATGTGCACTAGGTCGACATCTGTTATGCCGTTGGGTTGGTAAGTAGATACCAGTCCGATCAGGACAAGCACATTGGAAAGCATGAAGAGAATCTTAAGATATCTAAAGGGACAACTGATTTCTCATTATGTTATCAAGGAAATGATTTACACTTGAGAGGCTACACCGATGCTGATTGGGGAGGAGATTTAGATGAAAGAAATCTACTTCTGGATATGTTTTCTTACTAAATGGTGGGGCCATATCTTGGAGGCAGTAGAAACAATCATCAGCCTTCTATCTACAATGGGAGGCTGAGTTTGTAGCATTTTCACCTGCATGCAAGAAGCTGTTTGGTTAAGAAGGTTCATGAATCATCTGGGAATAATTAATGTGCTATTGAACCTAAGAATAAACTGTGTATGTCCACAGCAATAGCATACACTAAGGATCCCAAATATCATGGTAAAACGAAACACATAGATATCAAATATATTTTGTGCAAGACTTGGTGGCACAAAGGAGGTGAACATGAAGTACTATCTACGCATGACATGGTTGCGGACCATTCACAAAGCCTATACAGATATTTTCAATAGACATGTTAGATCTAGCTTAGCTTACGTGGTTTGAATGTACTTATACTTTGAGATTTCCCAAAATTGTTCACATTTGTCTTATCAATATTAAATACAATATGTCATGCTCAATTTAGATTTTATGGAACATACATGAGAAGTGTATATATATATATATATATTATATATATATTAGTTATGTAAAATTATATATATTGTGTATTTTGAAAAGCATTGTCGGACAGCTAAAAGATTGGCCTTCTCCACAGGCAATCGCCTCCATTACTTCGTAGGAATGGAGATGACGATTTTAAGCTTATTATCTAGGTGATAATAAGAGTCAAGCTTAAAATGTTAACATCACCTAGAAAATAGAATTAAATAATGTCATAATGAAATGTGATCACAAGTGATAAATGACCACTTTATCTGTCTATTGCCAGATTAGAGTTCGGATGAATTAAAAGTATGTAAAGTGAACTCAAGTTAGACATTAGGTATGTCTGAACTAAAATCTGTATAGCTTACAGAAAAGACATGCACTCCATGGGAAAGGAGGAAATGTTGTAGTATGTGATTCATACCACATTGCAAACATTGACCAAGGGTGTAATGAAAGTCAAAATCTCAACTTTAACATTGTGTGGACCCTGAGTTTTTTTTTATGATAAAATCTCTTAGAATACCCTTATTACTCTTTTTCTGTTTCTTGAAAACTTCATTTATGATTGCTATCTTAGAGTGTTATCAAAGGATTAAGATAAATTCAATCTGCTGGGATATTCTAGAAAAGCAAGTTAAATGAAAGTTGCAAGAATCGAGAAAGAAAGATTACGATTTTGAATTACATTATAATCACGTTGTATCATTGGTCGACCATTATGTTTTACTTTTATGTAAAGATAGAACATAATTATGAATACAACGGATATTTTTTGTGTAAATGAGATTGTTAGATAAATGTGATAAGTAATCTAGGGTATTGCATACAACATACAACCTGAGTTTCACAATTTGAGAAGTTATATTATTCCTAACATATTGACTAACTGCTCCGAAGTATGCATGGTCACATTGTAACGCCCCACTTGAGGTACATAGTTAAGTTATGGTTTATTGCTTAAATGTTTATTGTTTTGCTTTTATTTGGGTCGATATATTGTTAATATTGGTTGGTTGGCTCTTTAGTTGAATTTTTGTTAAAGTTATTTTGAGAAAATGTAGAGAAAATCCCTTAAACTTTCATTAGGTAAATGGTCTTTTCACTCAAAATTAGTTGAACTGTGGAGTAAGAGATAGAATTAATAGAGAATGCATTAAAAATGAGGGCATTATTGTAATTAACTAAGGGACATAGATGGAATTTCTAAGAAAGAGCAAGGGCAAAATGGGAAAGTGTGGTTTATAAATTAAAGTGTTAAGGGTTTTGAAACCCTCATTTTCGTTCATTCCACCCCCCACACTCCTCTCCTCCTTTTTTTCTCTCAAATTTTCATTCATTTTTCCAATTTGAGGGCTTTTGAGTAGATTTTCATAGGGTTTTGATCAAGGCATCAAAGGTAAGGATTCAACTGCTCTTTATCTATAATTTATTTGTGTAAAGGTTGAGTTCTTATGAAGTTTATTGCTAGGGTTAAGAGAAGATTGGAATCCAACAAGATAGAGAGCTTAGGAAGAGACTACTCAGCACAAGTAAGTAAATTCCACTCAAAATCCAATCAAGCTAAAATTTAAAATTCAAGTGAGTAAGATTCTTCTAAATGCTGTTTTGATTATGAGAAATTGAGTAGAGATTGATGATGTTTATGCTTGTTTGTTGATATATTTGAATATAGAAGTATATGTGATGATTTGATGATGGGTTGAAATTGGAAGAATTGGAGAAATTTTTGTGGAGTGTGTTTTGCATGTAGGTATTTGATGCTACAGAGAGTTTTTCTCTCATTTTGGATGGTTTGGAACTAAATAGAATGATAATTGAATTAGGGTTTTGTTTATGCACATGAGTTGTTTGATGAAATGCCTAAGTGATCTCTGCCCTTCACTGCCGTGACTTTCTAGGTAATTTTTGGGCAACTTACGGTTTGAACTGGGCTGAGACCAAAACACAGAAGTTATAGCCCTGTTTCTAAGCTTTACAACGAGACCAAAACCGTAGCAATCGAGGTGTATAACTCAAGTTATGCCTTCTTAGTGGACCTGGCGCAGAATGACAGTTTTGTTGCAATATTGCATTTGGGCATTTCATAAGTGCTTAGTAAGAAACTTTAAGCATGAACCATCCTTATGCATTAATTGTGCATTGAGAAGTAGTTTGAGAAAGAGTAGAGAACTTTGTGAATGGGCTACTCTAAAGGAAAGAGATGAGAAAATCTAAGAATGGGTTGGTGCTTTGTGAACTCCACACGGAAGTTATGAAGAATGGGTTGGTGCTTTGTGAACTCCAACCGGAAGTCACGAAGATGGGTTGGTGCTTTGTGAACTCCACCCGGCCGTGCCTCCGGTAAGATGAGGCCGTGACATTCAAGTGAGAAAGAATGAAAAATATGAGAAAGAATAGAGGAAGAAAATGAGTAGAAGTCACGAAGAGTGGGTGGGTGCTTTGTGATCTCCACTCAGCCTTGCCCCGGTAAGATGAGGTCGTGACATACAACAGAAAGTTAATAGAAAAGAGCTTGTGAAAGAGAAACAGAAAGAGAAAATAATGAGATAAGAGTGTAAGGAAAGAATTAGAGAAGAGTTACGGGTAAACAAGTAGGATTTACTTACTGAGCTTATTTTGTGCTCACCCCGTTGTTTTCTTTGTGTTTGCAGGATCTAGGTGAGGACGCGGGTCGATGGGCATCGGCAGCGAGGAGTAATAGCTACACTGTCCTGTTTTTGTAACTTTTACTTATGATGCCTTACTTTGTATAAAGAATGATTAAATGTATAAAAGAAATTTTGGGCCCTTTACTTTTGCTAATATAAATAATTTACTTGATGTACTCTATACGTATCCTAGTATAAAGCAGTTATTACACACCGCATTATTACTAAGGTATGAACCTTAAAGAAACAAGAGAGAGATAGTCCCATCATGTGTGAGTGGGAGAGATGGATAAGTTCCGTTTGCTCTTATTTAAAATATGTTTAGATAAAGCCCACCCATGATGAAGAGGACGTGAGAAGTGGAAACTGTCAAAGGCAGTTTCTCACGAACCGCTCCCAATATAAAGGAAAACTTTTTCTAAAAAGGTACTCACTGCTTCACTCTCAAACACGAAAAAAAAAATACGCTCTCTCTCTCAGAATTTGGAAAAGAGAATTTCACTTCGTGGTTTTTCTTCCAGATTACCTTTGTTGCTTCAGAGATAAGGAAATGAGGTATTTATGCTGTGTTAATTCATTGTATTTTTTTATACAAATGTGATTGCAATGGTGGACTATGATCTTGGGATTTTTTAGGATAATATTATTCTATTTTATTTCCAATAGTTTGTGTGTTTGTTGAAAACCATTTCTCTCTTTTTCCTATCGTGTTTCTTTGTTCAAGTAAGTAAGAATATCTTTAGTTTAACCATCCATTTGTTAGATTTTTGTTTTCGTTATTAGAATGAAATGATACTATTGCTCATGTCTTTAAAAAAATTACTGTAAGCATTCGAAATTAGTTTTTTTTTTTTAGTTATTAGATTGACAATATTATTCTAAAACTTAAATGTAATTGGCCTTCGATTTCAAGAGTTTCAGTCTAGATACACCGTTGTAACCAAGAGTTTAAAATTTGATAAGCTAAGCAATGCCATGTTAATTTGAAGGCTTGGGCAATATGGCATTTATTTTTATTTATTTTTCCCTATTTTTTCCGTCAGAAAACGGAATAGAGGCAGGTAGTTAGGCAAGTGGAAAGCTGAGGATTTTTGAAACGTGTAGAGTAGATAAAGAAAAGTTGAAACCTCAGGGGGGTACTTGAATGATAATAAGCCTTTTAAAGAATGTTACATTATGTTCTTTTCACTTTATCGTTCTTAAAAAAAAAAATAAAATGATAAATAAATATTATAAAGAGAGAAATTATAGCAATTGACCACTTAGGGTTTGTTAATAGAAAATTAGAACTCATTGAATCCTATTTCATTAATCACAAATGGAAACAACATTAAACCAATCTTTCTCATATGACCCTTCTTATACACTTATCTTCTCTCTATTTAATCCCATCTGCAAAACAATAACAACCAGTAACTTCAACAAATTGGACTGCTTATATCCCATATTTGAAAAGTTTAGTGGAGATTATGCAATAACTTTATTTTGTTTTGGCAGATATTTTTCTTGTTTGATATTTCTAAGTTCCTTGGGTGTCATCGTCAGGAACATTTTTTTACATTAACAAAATCAAATCCACTTGCTAAAACCTATTCTGTAGTTCTTTTCAACAAGCTTACCTGACACAACCTACATCAGACCCCTATGTTGCTTATATTAATTTTCTTCTATCTTTTTAAATCTAGATGAGGGGTTACCAGCATCTTCTACAAATTTGAAAAACATATTTTTAGTACCTTTTAAACCACTATCTTTTAATGTTATTGTATCATAAAGTTATGTCATTGTATTATACAACAATATTAGAATAGGTATGGACATAAATTTAAAGTTTAAATTGAGAAGAAATTATTATGATGATTTTTGTACCAGATTCGTCGCAAACTTTACACATGTATCATTCTTATGCATCACTTAAAAAATAACACCAGCCACCACTTTTTTCAGAAACTACAGTTTGCCGCAGTCGTTAGTTTAAAGTGTTAATTTGGATGGAAATCACTATATAATCATTCTAATGGCAAAATCACCATGAAATTTTTTAACAAGGAGTCATCATTCTCTATTTTGATGATAACAACTAGTATATCCTCGAAACATATGAGTTAATGGCTCTTTCTCTAAGTGTATAGCAAAATGGCAAGGAAGTTTCCCAAGGCATTAAAAATGATTACAAAAAGGAAAAGACAAGCTTGAGTTAAGATCTTCAAGAATTCAAGAAACTTAGTCTAGGTATAAATTTCCTTGTATTCATTTTTCTTGTAAATCATGAGTCTTGTTGAAATTGATTTTCACTTATGAAAGCCCTGGAAAACTTATTTTGGGTCAAAATGTCACTATTCTAATTGGCTTAATTTTTTTTTTCCAAGTTCTAATCCTTACAGTGTACCCCACTAGGTCTCTGGATAGCTTTCTAGATTGATTTTCAGTTGTGGACTAAAAGTTCTATTTCAAGTTAAGGTTAAATTAATATTTGACAAAGCTTTGAGATCTTGCAGTTTAACCCATTTGATCAACCGAATAAGCTTCGAATGATTGTCCTATTTGGATAGAGCATTGCAAAATGCTTCATCAATAAGATAATCAACAGGTGACTAATAGGTCGATCATAAACCATTAGGATGACTACATGAACCATTAAGTCGACTTAACGCCAGTTGGGAGTTATAAGGTTAGTGACATATCAGCACCACGTCAGCAATAGGTCAATTGAATAGACCATTAGGTCAATCAATGACGTGAGCTGGATTCTTTTATGGGCATCACAACTAGGGCTCCTTTTGGTTCACAATTTTGTGTTTTGGGAAAGTTTTTTGAAAAAAGTTAAAAAAAAAGTGAATTTGGCGGGTATTACGATGTAGATTTACAATTGTAAAATACCCCCTATGTTTGTTTTTTTACAAAACACCCCTTATAATAAACATTAAAAGTTAACAAAACTATCCAACTCCCACCCTCAAATACAGACAGCCGGCCACCACCGCCGGGATGGTGGCTGGAGTCGCCGTAACAAAAACATTAAAATATTTAGGGGTATTTATGAATTCAATTTATGGGTTTAAAAAATGTTGAATAAAGTTGATAATATTGTGATTTTTGGTATTTTACTGTTTAACTTTTTTTGAAATACTAAAAGTAGTATTCCTAAAATCCAACCAAACGAAGCCTAGGTTTTTTAAGGATTCTCTATATAAACCCAACCAAACTCATGTGGATAAACTTTTGCCATTCTAGAACGGAAACATTTCATATAAAAAATGTTCAAAAGATAAGGGCTTTCATTTGTACTCTTTCTCATCTTACTTAAACCCTACACTATCACTTGTAACGTAGATTGTGTTGTATGGGGCTGAACATTTTGTTCGTCACTTCTATAAGTGTTCTACTATTGTACTAATCAAATCTCAATTGTAAAAGAGTAAGTTTCACTCTTGGAGCTTTAGGCTTTTCTAGTGAGAGAAAGTAAGTCTTAGGGTTATGAGAGGTCTAATTGATACCTAAAAGTCAATTGCATTGAAGTGTTAGATAGACACTTGACTAAGGTTGGATTATCCTTGGAAGCTACTTGCTGAAGATTATCGCAGTCTTGGTTAAAGACCAAGTGTAACATGAATATTCTAGAGGGATCCCTCAAGGATGTTGTAGGTGGGTTTGCCAACCACTCCGAGGGATCCCTTTGATTTCTATACATCACACTTTTCATTTCTCTCTTCTTCTATTTAATTTGGCAATTATTGTTAATTTTTGTTTTCATATTTGCTCAATTTCACAAATTGCTTGAAAATTGTATATCAATTTAGGAGGCAAATTGGGTAATCTGTGTAAAATTTGGAATTAGTTTTAAAAACTAAATTCACCTCTCTTGGGTAGGTCTCGATCCTTTCAAATTTTTTTCAAGTTTACAATTGTACCATTAAAACCTTTAAAAAAGTAAATATTATAATTACTGCACATACTATATGAAAGATAAAAAATATTTAGAAAACTTGAAAAAATATTTTAAAAAGTGTAATAATTTTTTTCAAAAAATTTCAAAATGCCGCCCATTGCCAAGTACCACTTGGTAGTGCGTGGACACCTTCCAAGGCCAAATCCATCAAAAGCCATGTTAGCCATGCCCAGTGCGACACATCTAGCTTGGCATGCCTAGCTCGAGCAACTTCAGCCACGACCCAACACTAATCTGTTGGAGTAGATGCCTAAAGCCATCAATTATTGTAGAATTGACTCTTTGTAATAATGTTCATTAATCAATAATAAAGGCATCTTATTCTATATCGCGTAAATCATTATTATTCAATAGTATTATGAATGTGTCTTTAGCATGGTGAAAACCGTGACGAGGGTATCAAGTGTTTAAAATCTTGATAGTGAACCCTTGCACATATGGTGGTCATTTCTAGAAACATCCGTAGCCCCAGTATTATTCTGAAGTAAGGGCATAGATAATACGGTAAGGCTATCAATGTTGAAGACTCTATCGAAAGGCAGTGACTGATCTCACTTGTCAAGTTGTTTTGGTGACAACCTGGTGCAATACATGGGTGCTTGCTGTAGGCGATTACACCGCAGCAAGTTCACTGGACTGACCAGAGGATTCCATATGGATGGTAACCTCAGTATCATGGAACAAATCCTCTAACGATGGTGCATGTGATCCTTAGACTTGAGATCACCGGAGCGCCTTGTGCACCGATTGGTTAGTTTGACACTAGCCTAACGCAGTTCTTTCCAGAGCTGCAATACGGTGGTGATTGGCTGCATCAAGGATTGTATCAAGACTATGGTGGATTGACAGAGGATCATCACTCCCTGGTATGGGAGAAAGCTATCTCACGGCGCAATTCAGTAATATTAATGGCAATGACACTAAAACTGTGGCCACAGTGGGATTGAGTTGTTGCTCTATCCGGATTATAATACAGGTCATTGGTCCAGAAACTGAATACATAATATCGAGAGTAACCGAAGGTTGACACTATTTCTATGCCTTTGTCTCGTCGAGATAACGTATGATGAAAGGATCGAATTGCACGGTAACCATATCGTTGACAGGTAGCTACTTTGCTGAATCCGAATCTATCGGGTGGCATGATGCCTTGCTAGGGGTCAATCTTGGTCTGTGTATAAGTGAGACGATTAATTGGTGTTAATCGCAATATTATATACTGCCGATATGATGAGGAGTCTATGGATCACACACATAGAAGACAATTTAAGATCCAAGAAGAAAGAAGGGCGTTTTCATCTTTTAAAGCGAAAGGGTATTTTGGTAATTTCACAGTGCAATTAAATTTACTGATGTCGTAGCCTTTATTTAATTTGTTAGAAAAATTAAATAAGTGAAATTACGTTTAAATGTGTGTTCGCACGTATTTAAATATATTATCATTATTGTTAAATGTTAATATATATTTAAATATATATTAATTGATTTTAATTGAGATAATGATGGAAAAAAATAAAAATATTAAATTGGGAGTGTTTGGCAACATGGGGCGTTTGGGTTGGAGCCCAAGCCTATTCCGTATAGGATTAGGGCAAATTGTTTTTACTATAAAAAGAAAAATGTGTGATTATTCAATTAATCTTTGATTTATCTTTTAAAAGAAAACACACACACAGCCCCTCTCAATACACTCCCACGGCAGAAACAAGATTGCCTAAAATCAATTTCAATTGATTTGCTTTTCTTCTTAATCTTGAAGCCAAAGAGGATCTAGCAAATCCCTTTTTGATTCTTTTGAGATTGTCTTTGTGTGGACTACGCAGGTTCGATCCTACACTTAGATCGATAGCAAAACATTCGTCAACAAATTTGGAGGAGCCTCCAACGTGCGTTTGTTTATTTTAACTCATGTTTAATATTTCTGTAGATTCTTATTATGATAAAATTGTAAAATTATACCCTTGATCTTGGCTCATGTAAACGATCCTGTTATATATTTTTTTTTTTTTTGTTTCCGTTGCGTATACGGGACCGTTTACTAACATAATCTAGCCATGTGTGGCCAAATCAAGCCCTGCCCAACACTGATCTAGCCATGCCATGTCCGACACCAATTTGGCCATGCATGGCTAGATTGATCCATGCCCAACACCCATTTGGCCATGCATGGCAAGCGAGACCGAGCCATGCTTGGCACCAATCTCGCTAGTTGTGGTCATATCTAGTCCTCCCAAGCTGTTGGGGTCAATTTTCTTTTTTAATTTTTTTTTTTAGTTCTCTAAATATTTTATAGTTTTTCTAAAATTTTCAATATTTCATATATTTTTTAAAGTGTTAAAATTTATTTATTATTTGAATTTTAAAAAATAAATAAATTTTTCTGACTTTTCGAATTTTTTATAGGCTTTGAAATTTTATTTTATTTTATATTCTTTATTCTTTATTTTAGGTTTTTAAAATTGTTTTTATTTTCAATTCTTAGAATTTTACTTTCCGTTAGATTTGTTCTCCAAAATTTTGTAGTTGAAAGGTATTATTTACACTTAATGGACTCTAAACTAAGAGTAATACTACACTTATAAAGAAATTTTACAAAAATCTCCATACAAAGTGATGTGGCAAAAAATGAATGGAAGAGTGAATTTGACTTTTTGTTTCACTCTTCCATTCATTTTTTGCCACATCACTTTGTTTGGAAATCTTTGTAATATTTCTTTGTAAGTATAATATTATTGCTAAACTAATGACATGGGTGTAAATTGTAATTTGTGAAAAAAGTGGTGGCTGGCTTACTTTCTGAAGTTTCAGGGGGTGTATAATTATTAACCCTTATGTATATATTTGGTTGTTGTATTGTTGATGTGAAATTTCTTACAAACATATATTTTAAGATGCAAAAAAAAATTAAGATTTCACATTTAAAAGAAATCTAATTTTAGAAGATCAATTGAGATTTCACATTTAAAAGAAATCTAATTTTAAGATGCAAAAAACAACAGCTTTTCAGTAACCTCATTATTATATAAATAAAGGAAATGAATAGTAATAGTCACAAACACCTCTTCTCAGCGTTGTGATGGCAATTAAGTTTAACATTGTTCTTGTAGCTTTCTTTTGTGTTGTCTTTATGACTCTGAAGTGAGCTGGAAGATTCATTTATGGGCATAACAACTAGGGCTCCTTTTGGTTCACAATTTTGTGTTTTTGGGAAAAGTTTTTTGAAAAAAGTTAAAAAAAAAGTTGAATTGGGCGGGTATACGATGTAGGATTTACAAATGTAAAATACCCCCTATGTTTGTTTTTTTACAAAACACCCTATAATAAAACATTAAAAGTTAACAAAACATCTCCAATCCACCCTCAAATACAGACAGCCGGCCCACCACCGCGGATGGTGGCTGGAGTCGCCGTAACAAAACATTAAAAATAAGGGGTATTAATTGAATTAACAATTTATGGGGTTTAAAAAATGTTGAATAAAGTTGAATAATATTGTGAGTTTTTGGGTATTTATCTGTAACTTTTTTGAAATACTAAAAGTAGTATTCCTAAAATCAACCAAACGAAGCCTAGGTTTTTTAAGGATTTCCTATATAAACCCAACCAAACTCATGTGATAAACTTTTGCCATTCTAGAACTTGAAACATTTCATATAAAAAATGTTCAAAAGATATAGGGCTTTCATTTGTACATCTTTCTCACTCTTACTTAAACCCTACACTATCATTGTATACTTTGTAGATTGTGTTGTATTGGGCTGAACACTTATTCGTTCACTCTATTAAAGTGTTTCTACTATTGTACTAATCAAATTCAAATTGTAAAAGAGTAAGTTTCACTCTTGGGAGCTTTAGGCTTTTCTAGTGAGAGAAAGTAAGTCTTAGGGTTATGAGAGGTCTAATGATACCTAAAAGTCAATTGCATTGAAGTGTTAGATAGAACACTTGACAAAGGTTGAGTATATGGAAGCTAACTTGTCTGAAGATTATCGCAGTCTTGGTTAAAGAACAAGTGTAACAGTGGAAATATTTAGAGGGATCCCTCAAGGAGTGGTTGTAGGTGGGGTTGCCAACCACTCCTTGAGGGATCCCTTTGATTTCTATACATCACACGTTTCATTTCTCTCTCTCTTCTATTTAATTTTGGCAATAATTGTTTAACTTTTGTTTTTCATATTTGCTCAAATTTCACAAATTGCTTGAAAATTGTATTATTCAATTTAGGAGGCAAAAATTGGGTAATCTTGTGTAAAATTGGAATTAGTTTTAAAAACTAAATTCACCCTTCTCTTGGGTAGGTATCGATCCTTTCAAATTTATTTTCAAGTTTACAATTGTACCATTAAAACCTTTTTAAAAAGTAAATATTATAATTACTGCACATAACTATATGAAAAGATAAAAAAATATTTAGAAAAACTTAGAATAAAATCTTTAAAAAGTTGTAATAAATTTTTTTCAAAAAATTTCAAAATGCCGCCCATTGCCAAGTACCACTTGGTAGTGCGTGGATCAAGCCTTCCAAGGCCAAATCCATCAAAAGCCAGTTAGCCATGCCCAGTGGGACACTGATCTAGCTTGGCATGCTAGCTCGAGCAACTTCAGGCCACGACCCAACACTAATCTGTGGAGTAGTGCCCTAAAGCCATCAATATTGTAGAATTGACTCTTTGTAATAATGTTCATTAATCAATAATAAAAGGCATTATTCTATATCGCGTAAATCATATTATTGCAATATGTATTGATATGTGTCTTTAGCATGGTAGAACCGTGACGAGGGTATCAAGTGTTAAATCTTGATAGTGAGAACCCTATGAGCACATATGGTGGTCATTTAGAAACATCCGTAGCCCCAGTATTATTCTGAAGTAAGGGCATAGATAATACGGTAAGGCTATATAATGTTGAACGACTCTATCGAAAGGCAGTGACTGATCTCACTTGTCAAGGTTGTTTGGTGACAACCTGGTGCAATACATGGGTGCTTGCTGTAGGCGATTACACCGCAGCAAGTTCACTGGACTGACCCATCAGAGGATTCCATATGGAGGTAACTCCAGTATCTATGGAACAAATCCTCTAAGAATGGTGGTGCATGTGATCCTTAGACTTGAGATACCGGAGCGCCTTGTGCACCGATTGGTGTAGTTTGACACTAGCCTAACGCAGTTCTTTTCAGAGCTGTCAATACGGTGGTGATTGGCTGCATCAAGGATTATCAAGACTATGGTGGATTGACAGAGGATTCATCACTCCCTGGTATGGGAGAAAGCTATCTCACGGGCGAGGACAAATTCACCCATATAAAAGGAAAACTTTTTTCTTAAAAAAGGTTACTCACTGTCACTCTCAAACACGAAAAAAAAAATACGCTCTCTCTCTCTAGAATTTGGAAAAGAGAATTTCACTTCGTGGTTTTTCTTCCAGATTACCTTTGTTGCTTCAGAGATAAGGAAATGAGGTATTTATGCTGTGTTAATTCATTGTAGTTCATTTATATACAAATGTGATTGCAATGGTGACTATGATCTTGGGATTATGTTAGGATATATATTATTCTATTTTATTTCCAATAGTTTGTGTGTTGTTTGAAAACCATTTCATCTCTTTTTCCTATCGTGTTTCTTTGTTCAAGTAAGTAAGAATATCTTTAGTTTAACCATCCATTTGTTTAGATTTTTGTTTTCGTTATTAGAATGAAATGATACATATTGCTCATGTCTTTAAAAAAATTACTGTAAGCATTCGAAAATTAGTTTTTTTTTTTTAGTTATTAGATTGTACAATATTATTCTAAAACTTCAAAATGTAATTGGCCTTTGATTTACAAAGAGTTTCAGTCTAGAGACACCGTCTGTAACCAAGAGTTCAAAATTTGATAAGCTAAGCAATGACATGTTTAATTTGGAAGGCTTGGGCAATATGGGCATTTTATTTTATTTTATTTTTCCCTATATTTTCCGTCAGAAAACGGAATAGAGGGCAGGTAGTTGAGGCAAGTGGAAAGCTGAGGATTTTTGAAACGTGTAGGAGTAGATCAAGAAAAGTTGAAACCTCAGGGGAGGTACTTGAATCATAATAAGCCTTTTAAAGAATGTTAACATTATGTTCTTTTTCACTCAGTTCTTAAAAATAAAAAATAAAATGATAAATTAATATTATAATAGAAGAGGAAATTATAGCAATTGACCACTTAGGGTTTGTTAATAGAAAATTAGAACTCATTGAATCCTATTTCATATTAATCACAAATGGAAACAACATTAAACCTAATCATTCTCATATGACCCTTCTTCATAACACTTATCTTCTCTCTATTTAATCCCATCTGCAAAACAATAATCAAACCAGTAACTTCAACAAATTGGACTGCTTATATCCCATTTTTGAAAAGTTTAGTGGAGATTATTCAATAAGCTTTATTTTGTTTTGGCAGATATTTTTCTTGTTTGATATTTCTAAGTTCCTTGGGTGTCATCGTCAGGTAAAAACATGTTTTTACATTAACAAATCAAATCCACTTGCTAAAACCTATTCTGTAGTTCTTTTCCAACAAGCTTACCTGACACAACCTACATCAGACCCCTATGTTGCTTATATTAATTTTCTTCATCTTTTTTAATCTAGATGAAGGGTTACCAGCATCTTCTACACAAATTTTGAAAAACATATTTTTAGTACCTTTTAAACCACTATCTTTTAATGTTATTGTATCATAAAGTTATGTCATATGTAGTTATACAACAATATTAGAATAGGTATGGACATAAATTTAAAGTTTAAATTGAGAAGAAATTATTATGATGATTTTTGTACCAGATTCGTCGCAAACTTTACACATGTATCATTCTTATGCATGCACTTAAAAAAATAACAGCCAGCCACCACTTTTTTCAGAAACTACAGTTTATGCCGCATGTCGTTAGTTTAAAGTGTTAATTTGGATGGAAATCACTAATTAATCATTCTAATGACAAAATCACCATGAAATTTTTTAACTCAAGGAGTCATCATTCTCTTATTTTGATGATAACAAACTAGTATATCCTCAAAACATATGAGTTAATGGCTCTTTCTTAAGTGTATAGCAAAATGGCAAGGAAGTTTACCCAAGGCATTAAAAATGATTATCAAAAAGGGAAAAGACAAGCTTGAGTTAAGAATCTTCAAGAATTCAAGAAAACTTAGTCTAGGTATAAATTTCCTTGTATTCATTTTTCTTGTAAATCATGAGTCTTGGTTAGAATTGATTATTCACTTATGAAAGCCCTGGAAAACTTATTTTTGGGTCAAAATGTCACTATTCTAAATTTGGGCTTAATTTTTTTTTTCCAAGTTCTTAATCCTTGCAATTTAATCCACTAGGTCTTTGGATAAGCTTCCTATGATTGATTTTCAGTTGTGGACTAAAATGTCATATTTCAAAGTTAAGGGTTAAATTAATATTTGACAAAGCTTTGAGATCTTGCAGTTTAACCCATTTGATCAACCGAATAAGCTGTCGAATGGTTGTCCTATTTGGATAGAAGCATTGCAAAATGCTTCATCAATAAGATAATCAACAGGTCGACTAATAGGTCGATCGAATAAACCATTAGGATGACTACATGAACCATTAAGTCGACTTAACGCCAGTTGGGAGTTATAATGGTTAGTGACATATCAGCACCACGTCAGCAATAGGTCAATTGAATAGACCATTAGGTCAATCTAATGACGTGAGCAGGAAAATTCATTTATGGGCATAACAACTAGGTTTTTTAAGGATTTCCTATATAAACCCAACCAAACTCATGTGGATAAACTTTTGCCATTCTAGAACTTGAAACATTTCATATAAAAAAATGTTCAAAAGATATAGGGCTTTCATTTGTACATCTTTCTCACTCTTACTTAAACCCTACACTATCACTTGTATACTTTGTAGATTGTGTTGTATTGGGCTGAACACTTATTCATTCACTCTATTAAAAGTGTTTCTACTATTGTACTAATCAAATCTCAAATTGTAAAAGAGTAAGTTTCACTCTTGGGAGCTTTAGGCTTTTCTAGTGAGAGAAAGTAAGTCTTAGGGTTATGAGAGGTCTAATTGATACCTAAAAGTCAATTGCATTGAAGTGTTAGATAGAACACTTGACTAAAGGTTGGATTATACCTTGGAAGCTAACTTGTCTGAAGATTATCGCAGTCTTGGTTAAAGACCAAGTGTAACAGTGGAAATATTCAAGAGGGATCCCTTAAGGAGTGGTTGTAGGTGGGTTTGCCAACCACTCCTTGAGGGATCCCTTTGATTTCTATACATCACACGTTTGATTTCTCTCTCTCTTCTATTTAATTTGTGCAATTAATTGTTTACCACTTTTGTTTATATTTGCTCAAATTTCACAAATGCTTGAAAATTGTATTATCAATTTAGGAGGCAAAATTGGGTAATCTTGTGTAAAATTTGGATAGTTTTAAAAACTAATCACCCTTCTCTTGGGTAGGTCATCGATCCTTTCAAATTATTTTCAAGTTTACAATTGTACCATTAAAACCTTTTTAAAAGTAAATATTATAATTACTGCACATAACTATATGAAAAGATAAAAAAATATTTAGAAAACTGAAATAAAATCTTTAAAAAGTGTAATAAATTTTTTTCAAAAAATTTCAAAATGCCGCCCATTGCCAAGTAACATTGGTAGTGCGGTGGATCAAGCCTTCCAAGGCCAAATCATCAAAAGCCATGTTAGCCATGCCCAGTGCGACACTGATCTAGCTTGGCATGCCTAGCTCGAGCAACTTCAGGCCACGACCCAACACTAATCTGTTGGAGTAGATGCCCTAAAGCAATCAATTATTGTAGAATTGACTCTTGTAATAAGTTCATTAATCAATATAAAAGGCATCTTATCTAATCGCGTAATCATTATTATTGCAATATGTATTGATATGTGTCTTTAGCATGGTAGAACCGTGACGAGGGTATCAAGTGTTTCAAATCTTGATAGTGAGAACCCTATGAGCACATATGGTGGTCATTTAGAAACATCCGTAGCCCCAGTATTATTTGAATAAGGGCATAGATAATACGGTAAGGCTATCATAATGTTGAACGACTCTATCGAAAGGCAGTGAATGATCTCACTTGTCAAGGTTGTTTGGTGACAAACTGGTGCAATACATGGGTGCTTGCTGTAGGCGATACACCGCAGCAAGTTCACTGGACCCATCAGAGGATTCCATATGGATGGTAACTCATATCTATGGAACAAATCCTCTAACGAATGGTGGTGCAGTGGATCCTAGACTTGAGATCACGGACCAGCCCTGTGCACCGATTGGTGTAGTTGGCACTAGCCTAACGCAGTTCTTTTCAGAGCTGTCAATACGGTGGTGATGGGCTGCATCAAGGAGTGTATCAAGACTAGGTGGATTGACAGAGGATTCATCACTCCCTGGTATGGGAGAAAGCTATTCACGGCGCAATTCAGTATATGGCAAAGACAATAAAACTGTGGCCACAGTGGGATTGAGTTGTTGCTCTATCCGGATTATAATACAGGTCATTGGTCCAGAAAACTGAATACATAATATCGAGAGTAACGAAGGTTGACACTATTTCTATGCCTTTGTCCGTCGAGATAACGTATGATGAAAGGATCGAATTGCACGGTACCATATCGTTGACAGGTAGCTACTTTGCTGAATCCGAATCATCGGGTGGCATGATGCCTTGCTAGGGGTCAATTGGTCGTGTATAAGTGAGACGATTATTGGTGTTAATGCAATTTATATACTGCCGATTGAGGAGTCTATGGATCACACACATAGAGAGACATTTAAGATCCAAGAAGAAAGAAGGGCGTTTTCATCTTTTAAAGCGAAAGGGTATTTTGGTATTTCACAGTAGCAATTAAATTTACTGATGTCGTAGCCTTATTAATTTGTTAGAAAAATTAAATAAGTGAAATTACGTTTAAATGTGTGTTCGCACAGTATTTAAATAATTATCATTATTGTTAAATGTTAATATATATTTAAATATATATTAATTGATTTTTAATTGAGATAATGATGGAAAAAAATAAAAATATTAAATTGGGAGTGTTTGCAACACGGGGGTTTGGGTTGAGACCAAGCCTATTCCGTATAGGATTAGGGAAATTGTTTTACTATAAAAGAAAATGTGTGATTATTCAATTAAATTTGATTTATCTTTAAAAGAAAACACACACACAGCCCCTCTCAATACACTCCCACGGCAGAAACAAGATTGCCTAAATCAATTTCAATTGATTTGCTTTTCTTCTTAATCTTGAAGCCAAAGAGGATCTAGCAAATCCCTTTTTGATTCTTTTGAGATTTCTTGTGTGGACTACGCAGGTTCGATCCTACACTTAGATCGATAGCAAAACATTCGTCAACAAATTTGGAGAGCCTCCAACGTGGTTGTTTATTTTAACTCATGTTTAATATTTCTGTAGATTCTTATATGATAAAATTGTAAAAAATATACCCTTGATCTTGGCTCATGTAAACGATCCTGTTTTATATTTTTTTTTTTTTTGTTTCCGTTGGGTATACGGGACGTTTACTAACATAATCTAGCCATGTGTGGCCAAATCAAGCGCCCCAACACTGATCTAGCCATGCCATGTCCGACACCAATTGGCCACGCATGGCTAGATTGAGCATGCCCACACACCATTTGGCCATGCATGGCAAGCGAGACCGAGCCATGCTTGGCACCAACTCGCTAGTTGTGGTCATATCTAGTCCTCCAAGCTGTTGGGGTCAATTTTCTTTTTTAATTTTTTTTTTTTAGTTCTCAAATATTTTATAGTTTTTTTTCTAAAATTTTCAATATTTATATAATTTTAAAGTGTTAAAATTTATTTATTATTTGAATTTTAAAAAATAAATAAATTTTCTGACTTTTCGATTTTATAGGCTTTGAAATTTTATTTTATTTTATATTCTTATTCTTTATTTCGGTTTTAAAATTGTTTTATTTTCAATACATTCTTAGAATTTACTTTCCGTTAGATTTGTTCTCCAAAATTTTGTAGTTTGAAAGGTATTATTCACTTATGGACTCTAACTAAGAGTAATACTACCTATAAGAAATTTTACAAATCTCATACAAAGGATGTGGCAAAAATGAATGGAAGAGTGAATTTGACTTTTTGTTTCACTCTTCCATTCATTTTTGCACACACTTTGTTTGGAAATCTTGTAAATTTCTTTGTAAGTAAATATTATTGCTACAATAATGACGGGTGTAAATTGTAATTTGTGAAAAAAGGGTGGTGGGCTACTTCTGAAGTTTCAGGGGGTGTATAATATTAACCCTTAGTATATATTTGGTTTGTTATTGTTGATGTGAAATTTCTACAAACATATATTTTAAGATGCAAAAAAAAAAATGAGATTCACATTTAAAAGAAATCTAATTTTAGAAGATCAATTGAGATTTCACATTAAAAGAAATCTAATTTTAAGAGCAAAAAACAACAGCTTTTCAGTAACCTCATTATATATAAATAAGGAATGATAGTAATAGTCACAAAACACCTCTTCTCAGCGTTGTGATGGCAATAAGTTTAACATTGTTCTTGTAGCTTTCTTTGTGTGGTCTTTAGACTCCCTTGGTTTTTATCATTGTAAGTACCTTAACTCTTGCACATGTGATCTCCTTTTTGTTAAAGTTTTTGTCAAAGAAATGGTGCTATAAAAGAAAATAAACATGGTTTGCAACAAAATTGAACCATTTGCGATATTGTTATAATTTTAAATTTTTATCTAACTATTCATGTTTCATTGTAAGCAAATTTATGTAACAAACATGGTTTTTTATTTGGAAAAAAAAATTAATTCAATTTTTTTTAATTAGAACTAATTATTATTTTGTAATAACATACAGGTGATGAGAATATTGATCCTGGCAAGAACTTTATGAGTCATCGAAGGTGAGCATAGGAGAATTTGAAGTTAATAAGGATGTAAACTCTTACCGTGTTCAAAAAGGTATGTGACGAGTCTTTCGACTTTAAATTACACACAGTGTTATTGTTGTGTGACAAAAAGAGATGTTGGATGTTTTGAGTCAAGCTGAATGCTGGGGTATTGCCCGAAATCTAGGGTTGCTTTAGATACAAGGCTTTCTAATCATGATTGAAGATAGCTAATGTGTAGCAAGGAAATATACTACCAATCTTTCATTTCAATTATCAGAAATAAAATATTTCCTTGGTTATTTAAAATATGTAGATTTTTATAAACGTTTTCATTCAATCAATGTCGTTTGATTGGAAAACTTTGTCATGCTTAAAAAAATGAAAAATGTACTGATCCAACTTATTTTATCAATAATCGTATGTGAGGAAAAATTTATAATAAAGAAATAAATAAAACAAGGATTGGAGTACATTTTGTACTAGTGATATCAATATTACCTCATCTTTCTTGTTCATATATAGAACTATAAACATGCTCTCTCCTAAATTATAAACTAGTTCATTTAGTTGAAATGTTTTTTGAAAATAGAGAATGTACTTTTGAAAAAACATATAACAATAATATAAATAATATAACAGAAAAAGTTACTAATAAGGCCAAAACTTTCATTTTGCTTTTCATTCCCACTCATAAATTTAGGTTTTGCCCCCTTCAAGTTCCTTCCCTACCTAAAAATGACAAACCATCTTTCTAAAGAGTCGCTCCCCTAAATCAATCCAACTTTCATACCATGGTGGATTGAAGATTCGTAAATTTACAGTTTGTATGGTAATTTAGTTATGCCTGGGAAAGTAAGGGCTGACGTGGGGGGGGGGGTGTCACGTGGAGGGATGACCTGCTCCGTCAGAACAACAAACACACGTCAGGCCTGCCAAATGATATGGAGCTCCCACGCGTCCATTTCCTGCTGTAAACCGTGCGAAGTCAGCTTGGGAAGAAGGTGATGAGACATAAAGCGGATTATATCCTGACAATCACACCAACCCAAGGATTTAATGATGATTACACGCTTCGACTTGATATAAGAAGAGGAAGACCCTTCATTTAAGGGGATTCGACCATTTTTTACCAAAAAAACACACTCTCTCTCTCTCTTGTAAACAACACATTACTTTTTCTAAACCTCTTGTAAGTAGTCCGCTGTTGCGACCTGACCCACACTCACTATCAATACAAATCAGTGGACGTAGGACTTGCTACCTTAGCATCGAGCCACTTTAAAAGTTCTTATAGCATTCTTTCTTTTATATTCATTTTCACGTGTGCTTTTTGATCAATCAACGTTGCACACGTACGATTAGTTGGTGCCCAAAACCTCGCATCAACAGTTTGGCGCTAGAAGAGAGGGCTTGATTTAGTGTCTACCTTCATTAGGAGAATCTTTGACCTACTGGTCCTGCAACAGCAGATGGCCCGCCAATTGAGCCAAGGCAAGCTAATCAGCGTACTGAAGAAGTTCAGGTTCACAAAATGCTGGGGGGAGTCCCAGCAGCTCCACAACTTGACCCTGTCATCAGAAACTACCTGGAGAGGTTCGACATACTCTCCAAATGGTCACCAAAGGTGGGACCGTTTGGACCAAGGCATGTCATCTACACACAGCTAAGGCGGTGCAACTGCCAAAGACGCCTGCAGGTCGTGCAAAAGCGCGGCAAAGGGCAATAGCCCGTGCCGCGAGCACTGCAAACGCGTAGTGCGCAAGGTAAGCAAGTGGCAAAAAGTAAGCCGCGGGCTCCCAAGGACCAGCGAACACGAAAGGTGCCCGAGCAGGGTATCGCAAAGTTGAGACTCGGCAAAGAGTGATTCCCGAGCTGTCCCATCACGTCGCAGGCAAACCCAAGCGAAAATGCTGGGCGCGGTGATATCCTATCACCACCAGCAGAACGACCCCGATCGTTATCAGACGGGTGGCTCCCATACCTCGCAGGGCGGTTTCGTACCACCGCGGGGGTCGTGAAAATGCCCCGCACAATCCACGCTTCACACGCCTCTAGTCAGCGTGTATCGAATGCGGCCGGAAAATGCGGCCGAGGCAGGAGGAATCCGACTCCGACCTTCTTGAACTGCAATCGAGAAGGCCGGACTCACAGGGTGAAAGCAATCCCCAGTTGGCTCCGTTACCATAGATTGGAGCTACAGCGAGCTCTGGACAGGTTAAGGGAGCAGCAAAACGAACAGGCGCAGGTCACCTCTACGTCCCCTTTTGCTCCCGAAGTACTAGCTGCTCCACTTCCAACGGGGTTCAGAATGCCAGATATGCGGCCGTTTGATGGGAACTATGATCCTCAGGTCACTTATATGGTTCAATGACCTGATGGAGCTCACCAGGTTTCGGACCTTGCAAAATGCCATTGTTTGGCCGTGACGCTGACTTCCCACACCAAGCGGTGGTTAAGGTCGCTACCGGCGGGATCGATCAGTTCGTGGCCTCAGATGAGCACGACGTCCTCGCATGGCATTTCCAAGCCAATCGGAGTTTTCGATGCCTTTGAGCTACCTCAGCAACATAAGGCAAGAAAGAGACGAATCCCTGCAGTCTTACATTGATCGATTCCACAGGGAACTCAACAAGGTGGCCCACGCTCAAAAGAATCCATCCGAACACTTATAATAGTGGAGTTCGCCCGCAAACCGACCTGTGGAAAGAACTGCAGGCTGAGGATGATATTTCCCTCACCAGATTCTACAACCTGGCAGAAAAGTATCTCCGAATAGAGAGGTTCATTGGCGGCACTCCGCCGTCGCGATCACGTGTACTTCCAGCGATTTGTTCTGGTCGGGGGGATAATAGGAGAGCTGATCGCAAGGAGACTTGACTAACAGCGAAAAAGTGAAGAAACCCCGCTACGAGCAGAAAAAAATCCTATGCTCTGTTCCTCGTCGCGACCGCGACAGGATCAATAACTCCATGAATGTGTCCATATCTGCAATCCTCGACAAATCTGAGGCGGCCAGCTTGCTCGTGAGCCCGAACCAATGAAAACCCTGTTACGGCCAAAACAGCAAAAAATATTGCCGTTACCATCGGGAAACGGGCATCACACCGATGAAATGCCGAGCTCTAAAGCAGGCTAATCGAAGAGCTCATCAACAAAGGGCACTTCAAGGAGTACATTGACGACTCCCAAAAGAAAAACAAGGGGAGCAAAAGAAAAAAGCGTCGTGATCGCAGCGGTGTACAGCAATGGAACCTAATTTCGAGGTCCGCACCTGCTGGAAACACGTGAGGAGCGTAGAAAGGTATGCTCGCGAAGCGCATCACGACCGACAAGGTAATGAGCACTTCGCAGCGACCTCAGAAAGCCAGGAAGGAGGAACCAATCACCTTCTGCGAGAAGGAGGCAGCTCGCTGCACCATCCTCATGAGGATGCTCTGGTGATCACACCCTGATAGGGTGTCATGTCGCAGAATGCTTATAGACAACGGAAGTGTTGTGAACATCCTGTTCAAGTCAGCCTTCGATAGAATGAACCTAGTCGAGGCCGACCTGAAGCCAGCCTCGATGCCTCTGTACGTTTTACAGGGGATACCTGATCCAAAGGGACGATCCAACTGCCAGTCACGCTCGACGACTACGACGAGGTGACTAGGGTTACTGAATTTTTGTCGTGGACTGCCCGTGGCCTTTAATGGAATCTTGGGGCGACCTCTGCTGAGGGAACCTTCAGGGCGTCACTTCCATTTATCACCTCAATGAAAGTTCCCCACTCCAACGGGGATCGGAGAAGTAAAGACGGGTCGCAAAGCGCATCTCGCGAATGCTACGTAAAAGTCGGTACAGTGCAGATAAGGGCATTTCCGATGTTTGTGCCCTGCCAGGCTATGACGATCAGGGCTCGAGCCACAGCCCGGTCCCGCAGAGGATAACATAGATCCGCGAATCCAAGAAATCCCTCCCAGCGGCCCTGTGAGGATCTGTCAGAGGTTCGGCGATCTGAAAGAGCCGAGCCGAGTGTTAAGATTGGAAGCTGTCTCAACCCACAGCTCGCTTCCGAGCTGGTAAGCTTCTTAAGGAGAACATTGACGGTTTGCCTGGTCGCACGCAGATATGGTCGGTCAGCCGGAAATTATTGCCATTCATGAATTTCAGCAGTGAAGCCAGCCAGTTCGGCAAAAAGAAAGGGCGATGGATCCGAGCGGTACGTCGCACTTAAATCGAAGTGGAGAACCTTCTCCGGAATGGATCCATTCGCGAGGCTCTCTACCCGACCTGGGTTGCCAACCTGGTCCTGGTAAAGAAGCCGAATGGCAAGTGCGGACCTGCGTAGAACTTCAGCGACCTCAACAAAGCTTGCCCGAAAGACAGCTCCCCCTGCCGAGAATCTACCAGCTCGTTGATGCCACCTCGGGGCACGAGCGTTGAGCTTCCATGGATGTACTCGAGATACAATCAAATCCGATGTACAGACCAGATGAGGAGCATACAACCTTCATTAGGACCGGGGGCTATACTGTTACAAAGTCATGCCCTTGGCCTCAAGATGGGGTGCGACCTATCAAAAGGTTGGTCAATCGGATGTGCTCCCGGCCAGATCGGAGGACAATGGAGGTCTATGTGGAACGACATGTCTGTCAAATCCCAGGTCACCTCAGAACATATTGCGCATCTCGCCAGAGATGTTTGACATCTCCGCACTCTACAGAATGAAGCTGAACCCCTTAAATGTTCGTTCGGGGTATCGTCAGGAAAGTTCCTAGGATATATGTCAATCACGGGGCATAGAAATGAACCTTGAAAAGATTCAAGCTCTGCTCGATATGAAGAACCTGACCAGCAAAAAGCAGGTCATGAGCTGAACGGGGCGTATAGCGGCACTTAGGTCGCTTCATATCATCGCTATACAGACCGCTGTTTACCATTCTTCAATGTTCTGAAGGCCAATAAGAAATTCAGGTGGACTCCCGAATGCGAGCAGCATTCCAGAGTATTAAAGAACACCTGGAGCCACCTCTCCTCTCTCTAAACCTCTTCCACAGAAATCCTGCTCATCTACCTGTCCGTTTCCCAGTTCGCGGTCAGTGCAGCTTTAATACGGGAAGAGGAAAAGGCCTAGTGGCAGTATATTAGCAAGTAAGCGTATATCGGATGCCAGATGCGGTATCCGGAAATGGAGCGCTCAGCTTTGCCTTGCTGGTCGCTCCAGAAAGCTGCAACCTTACTTCCATGCCCACACAATCAATGTGATGACCAATTACCCCCTCAGGTGGTCCTTTTCAGAACCAAAGCCTCGGGTAAACTCCTCAAAGGGCCCATGGAATTGTAGTAGTTCGACACTCAAGTACGGGCCCAGTCGACCATTAAAGGGCAGGCTGTTGCCGACTTCATTTCAAAATTTCTTATCTCCCAGCGAGCAATGGCCTAGCGAAGCCGCGCAAGAAAGATATCAGAACCTTCGACTTGGAACCTCTACGTCAACGGGTCATCAAACAGGAAAAGAGCCGGTGCGGGTCTTTCTCCTTGTGAGCACCGAGAGGGCTCAATTCATGGTATTCTCCGGTTCGGGTTAAAGCGACCACATGAGGCCGAGTACGAAGCTCTGCTCGCGGGTTGCTACTTGCCAAGGAAATAGGTGCAACCACGATCAACATTTAAGCAAGGACTCTATGCTGGTGTCAACCAAATTCTAGGGGAATACCACTGCCAAGGAAGAGATATGGTCCGCTACCTGAAAGAGGCCAAGACCACGTGGGGTCGTTTAAGCACTTTGAAATCGCTCAGACCCCAGAGACAGTAATTCTATAGCGGACGCTTGGCAAAGATAGCCTCCGCCTGGATTTCAGAGGCCCGGACAACATTCCTGTTCGTTTCGTCGGTGCTCCAACAATCAGCTTAACCGAATAGGCCGTAAATATGGCTCAACCGAATTCCTGGAGACTCCCATTATCCAGTACCTTAGGGATGGGACCTTGCCAAGCGACAAGGTCGAGGCAAGACTCGCGAGTAAGATCTGCTCGCTTCACAACCTCATCGGGGACCAGCTGTATAGAGAGGATTCAGTGCCCTCTTCCGATGTGTAAACCAGTGAAGAAGCATTACATCATGATGGAAATCCATGAAGGGATGCTGCGGTAACCACACAGACTGCCTCGATCTCTTGCGAACAAGGTTGTTTCGTCAGGGATATTAGTTGGCCCCGAATCCAGAAGATACGCCAACTTTCGTTAAAAAAATATGACAAGTGCCAGCGGTTCGCGAACACCCAGCGAGCCCCCTCGCACGAACTGACTACAATGTCTAGCCCCTGGCCGTTTTCCATGTGGGGATCGACCTTACGGTCCCATGCTGTTGGAAAGGGAGGAGGCAAGTATGCCGTGGTCCGGGTCGATTATTTCACAAAATGGGTGGAAGCCGAACCTTTGGCCGGCACGACCAGAAAACTTAAAGACTTCGTTTTCAAGAACATAGTGTGCCGCTACGGAATTCCTCACACCCTCATCTCAGAATGGAAGCAGTTCGACATGAGGAGTTCAAACAGTTCTGCGACGAGACTGGGCATCCATAGAAATTCGCCTTCAGTCGCCAGACCGCAAGCCAATGGCCAAGTTGAAGCAGTCAACAGACCATCAAGCACACTCTAAAGGCCAAAACTGGGGCAGCCAAGGGATTAGGCTGACGACCTCCCAAGTCTTTGGGCGTACACGGACAACTCCAAGAACTTCCCCTCAGAGACCCCTTTTTTCGCTAGCATATGGCTGCGAAGCGATGATTCCTGTAGAGGTGGGAACCGGTTCACTTCGGAGGGACTTACGATGAAGTTGAAACGAAGCATGATAAGGGCAAGTTTGGACCTCGTTGAAGACATCGCGGCAAGGCTTCGCTAAGGATAGCAGCCTACCACAGCGAGCAAAGGTTTTTTGATTCAAAGGTCAAGCGAAGAGACTTCAGGTCGATGACCTTGTGTTAAAGGAAGTTCTCCTCGGAACAGGGACCAAGTGCGACGGTATTAGGACTAACTGGGAAGGTCCATATCGGTCGATAAGTGATCAACCGGGACTTACCATCTCAAAAGACTGAATGGTTTCCAAAGTGCCCGAGCTTGGAATGCCAAGCACCTTCGACCATACTCTTAGTAATCCCGAACTCAATCCTTTGTTAAGTTAGTCGATCTATTGTTCTGTAATTGTAAAGTATTACCCTGTTCGCTTAATGGTTCAAGTTTATCCTGTTCGCTTGTATTCATGAATACATGCCTTGTAATGAGCTAAAACTGCGAACAAGTACGATGTAGGAAAAAGCGAGTTGTAATTAAAAAACAAAATGTATTTCCATTGTATGTACAAGCAAATTAGCACTTCCAATGGAGCAAGGCACTATTACACTCGGCTGGTCGGGGGGATCCTTCGAAGCAGAACCCGAGGCCTTCTGCCTGGTCGGACCCCTTGGCGGCCACCGCTGCTGCGTTCGTCTCTCCTCTGCCAGAGCAGAAAGTCTCTTGCCAACCTGGTGGGAGGACGGACACGTCTGACACGGGTTCATGGTCGTCGGGGTAAATGGCCCCGATCGGCCAGTCGGCGGCCTTTTCCTCCGTTTCCTCCAACTGAACCCGCACTTCCTAGCAGCGAAGCGAACCTTTTCCTGACTCTCTTGGGCTCGCCTCAAGAGCTCGCTTCTCCTTCGGAGGTCTCCCTATCCTGCTCGCCTTCTGGGCCCATTCGATGGTCGTTTGAATCACCTGGTCCTTCTCCCCGACCTCCTTGGAGAGCCTGGCGGTTGTCCTTTGCAGCTCCTCACTTCCTCCGCGCGTCGCTCGGCTCCCCTTCTGGAAGTCACGCTCGCAAAGCGGGCATCCTTTGCATCAGGTACCGTTCGCCGCATCGAATGCCTCCTTCCTTTCAGCTTCGGCTAGACTCCAGGCTTTTCTTAGCTTCGCGATCTCCTCTTGATCGCTGGATTCCTTCGCGGCACCCAGCCGGGTCTTCTCCATAGACATCCTCATCGCAAGCAACAAGCCTGTGAGCAAGCAGTGATCAGAAATCAACTAGGGTTTTAAGAGCAGCTCGTTCACCTTGCTTAGATGCAGCTCGCTTACCTTGCTAAGATCTGGAAGTGACGTGGTTAGAAGGTCGTCGCCCGTGTCAGACGAACTCTCATAAGACTCCGATAGTCCACACTCGAGTAGAGAATAGATATCGGTTGCAGATACTCGGGCAGGCCCCCCAATGAGTCGAGCACTGGTGTATCCTTCGCGATCGCCTCGCCCACGAGTTCCTTGCCCAGCCTCCTTGAGTCCTGCCGCGACCTTAGGGCTCTTCCTCAGATTCAGTCTCAGACTCGTGACCTGAACTTGTTTCCTTTCTTCGACCTTTGAGCTGGAGCTCCGCTTGGAGGGTCGGGGTGTTGAGCGACCTGCTCCGCCCTGGTCGCTCCTGCGAGGTTGGGGCCGTGAGGGCGGACAGTTCGTTGTGGTGTGTGCCGGACGGGACGAGCAGAGCTTCGGTACGCTCCCTCACTCCTCGATCGAGGGAAGACGAACGATGCCCGCGAGACTGCCCAGACTCCTTCGGAGGCATAGTTTTCTGCACGAACATAAGTGCTTAGTAAACAAAAAAACTATTCGGCGACCGAAAAGAAAACCATGTAATTACCTTCGAGGGGTTCTAACGACGCGTTGCTATCGATAAAACCGTACTTCCACAGGTTCGCGGTGGTCACTAGCTTCCTCGCGTCTCGGCTTTCCTCTAGGAAGCACTCCAAAGGATACAAGTCTTTCCGGTCGCTCGAGCAAGTCCTTGGCCTAGTCGTTCTATTAACTGAAGAAATAGGTAGTATCATAAGCACACGAACAGAAAATACCTAACGAGAGAGGACCTCTTGGCGCCTGAAAGTGGCAGTAGCCGTCGTAGCAGAAATAGAAGAATTGGTCTCGTAGGCTCCTACGTTGCTAGATAACTAGGATCCCCTCGGCAATGTAGGTCGCCGGGGCAAAGTAGTACGAGTCCTGTCCCTACTCGTTTTGAGATAGAGGCGACGCCCGAGGAGGGCTCCCCTGCCGTGGCCTAGCCCAAGCCGCTCTCGGCACGCGATGACATAGCGACGGCGATGACAGACGTGTTCGGTGTGAGCTGCATCGGTGCGGATCCCGAAGTGATCCAGGACCGACTGATGAAAAGGTGGGACGGGAATCATCCCACACCATTGAAGATCTCGTCGGAGACGCCAGCAGGCCGTTCGGCAGGATAGTAGCGACGACCGGGTTGTGGTCGAGAGGAACAACTCTGCTCGGACGTTATTGCTTTAATCCTATCAAACTCTTCTCGGGTTTGAGAACGGAGAAGAAGTCGAGGGACGCCGTCCGCTGGGAAAATTTCCGCGTGGACGAGCTGGTCCTTACTCGGGTCTGGACGGTGACGGATCCATTCGAGTTGAAACATCAACAGACACGTCAGTGAATCTTTGCGTGTTTTGCCCGTGCGGGCGGCAAGGGGACAAACTCCTAAAACCCTAATAGTAACTCGAGCCCCCACCACGCGCTCGAGTCCCCGGCAACAGTGGCCGTCCTGGTGAAACACCGAGAGACAACGCCGTTGCCCCCCCCCCCCCCCAACAACAAACAAATGCCAAAAAAAAGAAAAGAAAGAAGAAAAGCTTACTTCTGGGGATGCGTAGCTCGAGGCCATACATTCGTTCCAGTTGCCTGATAAGCGTCGATCGGGGAAGAAGATCTGGGTTTGCAAAGGTTTGTCACCCCTCGACAGCAAAGAGAATGTCCGGTGGCGTCATCTGAAAAACACGAGTTTCTATATGGGCAACGAATCGACGTTGACACCCTTCGGAACCGAGAGAACAGCTCTCTCTCCCCCTGCATTTATGCGCCCCACCGTCGCATTAAACTGCCATACTGAGTGCTGACGTTCCAGAGTGTTGTGAGCAGTCAAAAGACTGTTAATCGACGTCCGAATGTCAGCGCACACATTAAGTCACCTGACACGTTACAGAGGAGCAGAGTGCCCACAGCGCGGGATGCAGGTTCAGTGATCCTCTCCACAGGCATCAGAAAACCCGACGATCCTGGTCGCTCAGCATATAGGGTTCATCAGGTCGTTTGGGACAGGGTAGGCTCAGGGTATACTCGCAAAGGTATCTGCACCGAGCTTCTCCGTGTCATGTTTGAAACAGCTAAAACCCACACGGCACGATTTGTTTCCAAGGTTCGCCACCTCCAAACCGTTACAAACTAGGGGCTTCTGTTATGCCGGGAAAGTAAGGGCTGACGTGGGGGGGGGGGGGGGGTCACGTGGAGGATGACCTGCTCCCGTCAGAACAACAAACACACGTCAGGCCTGCCAAACGATATGGAGCTCCCACGCGTCCATTTCCCTGCTGTAAACCATGCGAAGTCAGCTTGGGAAGAAGGTGATGGGACATAAAGCCGGATTATATCCTGACAATCACACCAACCCAAGGATTTAATGATGATTACACGCTTCGGCTTGATATAAGAAGAGGAAGACCCCTTCATTAAGGGGATTCGACCATTTTTACCAAAAAAACACACTCTCTCTCTCTTGTAAACAACACATTTACTTTTTCTAAACTTCTTGTAAGTCAGTCCGCTGTTGCGACCTGACCCACACTCACTATCAATACAAATCAGTGGACGTAGGACTTGCTACCTTAGCATCCGAACCACTTTAAAAGTTCTTATAGCATTTACTTCTCTTTATATATTCATTTTCACGTGTACTTTTTGATCAATCAACGTTGCACACGTATCGATTAGTTGGTGCCCAAAATCTCGCATCAACAATTTATAATTCTACCCTCATCTAAACTGTAAGTGGGAGCTTTTCATGAAAGAAATGGGGTTTAAATTTAAATTTACAATTTTACACTCATCTAAATGATAACTGGGGGCGCTGTAGTCAATTGGTAAAAGAAGTGGGGTTCAAGAATACTTGATATTTCACATTAAAAATATATCTTTAGTGGGTTCCATTACAAGCGTGGGCTGAGCTAAATCAGGCCCGCCGCCTGCCAGCCCACAGAGTTTGACATTTGTCCGGGGATCAAGGCCTCAAACGTGTCTTTACTCTTTTGACACATTTTTAAGGGAAAATATCACTACCAACCCTATAATTTTTAAAATTTTAAAACGGGAAATGAGTTTTGTATCAACGACACTCTCAGCATTCATCTTAACTCCTAGCAACTAACTCTCAAATAAAAATATTAGGGTTAATGGTGATCATCGATACATTTTCAAAATGTTTTTTTTTTTTTTTTTTTTTTTTTAACCTAGGTATATAGGGCCCATTACGAGTCCACTTACAAGCGAAACCCTCCAAGCCGAAACCTATCACCACAATCCGTCAGGCAATACGTGGGTGTGCTAATGGGTTGGGGACTCGAATCCTGAATAGCAAAGCTGAAACCAATTGCGCCTCTCACCATCAAGCTACTCACCGGTAGGTTACATTTCCAAAATTTTAAGAATATTGTTTGACACAAATGGTAAAATTCACCCTTATAACAGAATAATTTCCACAATGAGAAGGATAATCTATGGTATTTCCCCTTTCTTAACTGATATTATATTTCAGTATATAGTATGCTATATAAATTGGTAACGGCGTGATTTATATAGTAGCTGAAAACTCAATTAAATCACTTTAATTATAAAGTTGAAATTCAAAATATATATATTTATATAAATAGACATTTTTGCATGACGAATGTAATAATATATATATATATATTAAAAGCATATAAATGAAATAATTTAATGTATATGAAGATAATAGAAAGTGTTTAGAAGGAGGCAAGTGTCTTTGGTGGCTTTCCGCTATCTCTTTAATATTGAGCCTCAGGCTCAGCCACCTCAATTTTCTATTCTATCTTTGATTCCAATTAACCAAACAAACAGCTCATGCATGTCTCATCTGCAATTTCTATCTTTTGCAAAACCAAGAAAGCAAGAAAGTGGAAGATTGTTTAGATTTTCAACCAAATAAACAAACTAGAGCCACAGCCACTGTTTTAAAAAGCAAGAAAGTGAAGAAAAGCTCTCACACATTGATTCACTGAGATAGTATAGACTATAGAGAGACAGACAAAAACCACACCCAATAAAGAAAGAAAGGAAAAGGTTAAAATTAAAGTAGTAAGAAAAAATGAAAATGGTGGGAATCTTTATTCGTCTTTCACTGTACAGGTGAACCCACATCGCCACCTCTCTATCCCTCCTACTCCTCCTTTTCATGCTCTCTTTCTCTCCTTTTCCCATCTTTTTTTCCCTCTCTCTCTCTCTCTCTCTTTCTCTTTCTCAGACTCACAAACAAAGTAAGATTTTCTGTTCTTCTGGCATGAGCTAACGTTTCTCTATTATGGGTTTCTCATGTGGGGATGATTTTGTAAGTACATTTTTTTTTGTGCATAAAAAAAGATGTATTCTACCTAGAAAAAACAACCCAAAGGATCTATGAATGTAAAAGTATGAAATGATCTCCCAAAAAATGTAAAAACAAAAAAAAACAAGGGCTTCGTTTGGTTGGATTTGGGAATACTACTTTTATTATTCCCAAAAAAGTTAAACAGTAAAATACCCAAACTCACAATATTATTCAACTTTATTCAACATTTTTTAAACCCCCTAAATTTGTTAATTCAATTAATACCCCTAAATATTTTAATGTTTTTGTTACGGCGACTCCGGCCACCCTCCGCGTGGTGGCCGCTGTCCGTATTTGAGGGTGGATTGGGGGTGTTTTTGTTAACTTTTAATGTTTTATTATAAGGGGTGTTTTGTAAAAAATAAACATAGGGTATTTTATAATTTGTAAATCTTACATCGTAATACCCGCCCAATTCAACTTTTTTTTTAACTTTTTTCAAAAAACTTTTCCCAAAAACACAAATTGTGACACCAAACGAGCCAAGAAGAGTATATCCGAGAGGTGATTGGATTTTAACATTTGAGGAAAAGTGATTTTGATTCATTGGTGTGATTTGTATTGTGCTGGGAGGCTGATTTCGTGGCTGTAGTATTAGAAACGATGGATGTGGTATTTTGATAATTCAAATGATGGAAAAAAAAAAAAAAAAGGAAGGAATCGGTTAGGGTTTTTCGTGTTTTGGTTGTTTTGGAGCAAAATGTCACAACTTCTCTTTTGGTGATGAATGATAGAACGCAATTATAGTGAATGATTGACTGCAAAGATTGATTAAAAATGATTGAATCCCCCTTGAATGAGACGCTCCAGCCTTTATAGAGGCTTGGAGATAAGTGAAAATATTTTGATAAATTAATAAATTTAAATATAATAAATTGGAGATAAATGAGAATTAAGATTTATATTAGAATATAATCCTAAAAAAGAATGTAAATTTATGATACTTAAGTAAGTCTAGCTACATTTAAAGAAATAGTTAATTTACAAGCGAGATAATTATATGAATAATATTTAATGTTTTTAATAAATAAAGGAATTGAAAGAGTAAAATTACCTAGCTTAAGCAAGTCTAGGTTCATTGATTTAAAATAAATAATAAAAGATAATAAAGGTGATTACATAAGGATTTTAGTATGATAAATCCTGAAATAATTATATTATTAGATAATGAATATAAAAGAGAGATAAAGACCTAAATTAATTTTTTATAAAGGATAATGGTTAAAAGTAATGATTTGGGCCCAAAACGTGATATCAAGTATCAACACAAAAAGCCGTTAAAATCATTGTACAATTAGTCTTTCAACAATTAAGAAAATTAAACACACACACAAAAAAAAAAAAAAAAAAGTGTTAGGATAAAATGAATCTTTTCCCATCAAAACCATACACTCTTGTATATCCAAACATATTCCTTGTCTTTATCAATGCCTCCATTGTTCACTAATGGTGTATAGCTTGTTAGCTCCTTCTACGACAGGTTGTTGCCTTTTAGTTAAGGATTGAAAATTCAGAGTAGATGGGGAATCCAAAGAAGTGCAACACCATCACTACTATTATAACTCAGTATCTCATCGTCCTGTCAATTACCACAATCTTCCGCCATTACTCTTGATTTATGACCATGATCACTTTTTGAGTTTTGACCTCGAGTAAGATGTCAATTGTTAAAGACAAAAGCTTTCCCTCTTTTTTTTTTTTTTAGGCAATTGCAAATGGTCCATTGGATCAATAAATGAACTTGTGATCACTTATATTTTTCATGAGATAAGTTTTTTGTTGTTTAAAACACCATTTCATCTCTTTTTTCTATCGTGTTTCTTTGTATCTTCAACTTGTTCAAGTAAGTAAGAGTATCTTTAGTTTAACCATCCATTTGTTCAGATTTTTGTTTTCGTTATTGATAAATGATACATATTGCTAATGTTTTAAAAAAATTTATTGTAAGCTTCGAAAATTAGAAAAAGTAAAATTAGTTTTTTTTTTTTTTTTTTTTTTGTTATTAGATTGTACAATATTATTCTAAAACTTCAAATTGTAATGGCCTTTGATTTACAAGAGTTTCAGTCTAGAGACACCGTCTGTAACCAAGAGTTCAAAATTTGATAAGCTAAGCATGACATGTTTAATTTGGAAGGCTTGGGCAATATGGGCATTTTATTTTATTTTTTCCTATATTTTCCGTCAGAAACAGTATAAGGGGAGGTAGTTAAGGAAAGTGAAAGTTGAGGATTTTTGAAACGTGTAGGAGTAGATCAAGAAAGTTGAAACCTCAGGGAGGTACTTGAATCATAATAAGCCTTTTAAAGAATGTTAACATTATGTTCGTTTCACTCAATTCTAAAAATCAAAAATAAAATGATAAATTAATATTATAATAGAAGAGGAAATTATAGCAATTGACCACTTAGGGTTTGTTAATAGAAATTAGAACTCATGAATCCTATTTCCATATTAATCACAAATGGAAACACAGAAACCCTAATCATTCTCATATTTCCCTTGCCTCATAACACTTATCTTCTCTCTATTTAATCCCCCATCTGCAAACCAATATCAACTAGTAACTTCAACAAATTGGACTGCTATATCCCATTTTTGAAAGTTTAGTGGAGATTATTCATAAGCTTTATTTTGTTTTGGCAGATCTTTTTCTTGTTCGATATTTCTAGTTCCTTGGTGTCATCGTCAGGTAAAAACATGTTTTTACATTAACAATCAAATCCACTTGCTAAAACCTATTCTGTAGTTCTTTTCCAACAAGCTTACCTGACACAACTACACAGACCCTATGTGCTTCAATTAATTTTCTTCATCTTTTTTAATCTAGATGAAGGTTCCATCATCTTCTACACAAATTTTGAAAAACTTTTTTTTGTACTTTTAAACCACTATCTTTTTAATGTTATTGTATCATAAAGTTATGTCATATGTATTAGTATAACATTATTAGAATATTTATGGATAAAATTTAAAGTTTAAATTGAGAAGAAATTATTATGTGATTTTTGTACCAGATTCGTCGCAAACTTTACACATGATCATTCTTATGGCATGCACTTAAAAAAATAACAGCCACCCACACTTTTTTCAGAACTACAGTTTACACCCCATGTCGTTGTTTAAAGTGTTAATTTGGATGGAAACTCACAATTAATCATTCTAATGACAAAATCCCATGAAATTTTTTAACTCAGGAGTCATCATTCTCTTATTTTGATGATAACAAACTAGTATATCCTCAAACTATTTTAATGGCTCTTTTCCTTAGTGTATAGATTGCAAGGAAGTTTACCCAAGCTAAAAATGTTACAAAAAGGGAAAAGACAAGCTTGAGTTAAGAATCTTCAATGAATCAAGAAAACTTAGTCTAGGTATAAATTCCTTGTATTCTTTTTCCTTGTAAATACTGTAGTCTTGGTTAGAATTGACCTATTCACTTATGAAAGCTCTGGAAAACTTATTTTTGAGTCTAATGTCACTATCTAAATTTTGCTTTAATTTTTTTTTTCCAAGTTCTTAATCCTTGCAATTTAATCCACTAGGTCTTTGGATAAGCTTCCTATGATTGATTTTCAGTTGTGGACTAAAATAGTCATATTTTGACAAAGCATTGAGATCTTGCGTTTAACCCATTTGACCAACCGAATAAGCTGTCGAATGGTTGTCCTATTTGGATAGAACATTGCAAAATGCTTCGTCAATAAGATAACAATAGGTCGACTAATAGGTCAGTCGATATAACCATTAGGAGACTACATGCCCATTAAGTCGCTTAACGTCTGTTGGAGTTTATGGTTATGACATATCGCACCACGTCACAATAGGTCAATTGAATTAGACCATTAGGTCAATCTAAGACGTGAGCAGAAAATTCATTTTATGGGCATAACAACTAGGTTTTTTAAGGATTTCCTATATAAACCCAACCAAACTCATGTGGATAAACGTTGCCATTCTAGAACTTGAACATTTCATATAAACAAAATGTTCAAAAGAATAGGGCTTTTCATTTGTACATCTTCTCACTCTTACTTAAACCCTACACTATCACTTGTATACTTTGTAGATTGTGTTGTATTGGGCTGACACTTTTTCATTCACTCTTAAAGTGTTTCTACTATGTACTATAAACAAATCTCAAATTGTAAAAGAGTAAGTTTCACTCTTGGAGCTTAGGCTTTTCTAGTGAGAGAAAGTAAGTCTTAGGTTATGAGAGGTCTAATTGATACCAAAAAGTCAATTGCATTGAAGTGTAATAGAACCTTGACTAAAGGTTGGATTATACCTTGGAAGCTCAACTTGTCTGATATTATCGCAGTCTTGGTTAAAGACCAAGTGTAACAGTGGAAATATCACGAGGGATCCCTTAAGAGTGGGTAGGGGGTTTGCCACCACTCCTTGAGGGATCCCTTTGATTTCTATACATCACACGTTTGATTTCTCTCTCTCTTCTATTTAATTTGTGCAATTATTGTTTAACTTTTTGTTTTCATAATACTCAATTTTCACAATTGCATGAAAATTGTATTATCAATTTAGGAGGCAAAAATTGGGTAATCTTGGTAACATTTGGAATAATTCAGCCTTCTCTTGGGTAGTCATCGACCTTCTCAAATTTATTTTCAAGTTTACCAATTGTACCATTAAAACCTTTTTAAAAAGTAATATTGTAATTACTGCACATAACTATATGAAAAGATAAAAAATATTAGAAAACTGAAATAAAATCTTTAAAAAGTGTAATAAATTTTGAGTATCGCTACATTTACACCACTCTTTTACACTATTTTTATAATTAATGTTACATGCTACATTTTTTTTCAAAAATTTCAAATGCCGCCCATTGCAAGTACCAGTTGGTAGTGCGTGGATCAAGCCTGCCAAGGCCAAATCCATCAAAGCCATGTTAGCCATGCCCAGTGCGACCCTGATCTAGCTTGGCATGCTTAGATCGAGCAACTTCAAGCCACGACCCAACACTAATCTAACCATGTGTGGCAAATCAAGCCCTGTCCAACACTGATCTAGCCATGCCATGTCCGACACCAATTGGCCATGCATGGCTAGATTGAGTCATGCCCAACACCCATTTGGCCATGCATGGCGAGACCGAGCCATGTGTGGCACCAATCTTGCTAGGTGGTCATATCTAGTCCTCCCAAGCTGTTGGGGTCAATTTTCTTTTTACTTTTTTTTTTTTTTAGTTCTCTAAAATTTTATAGTTTTTGTTTCTAAAATTTTCAATATTTCATATATTTTTTAAAGTGTTAAAATTTATTTATTATTTGAATTTAAAAAATAAATAATTTTTCTGACTTTTCGAATTTTTTATAGGCTTTGAAATTTTATTTTATTTATATTCTTATTCTTTATTTTGGTTTTTAAAATTTTTTTATTTTCAATTCTTAGAATTTTACTTTCCGTTAGTTTGTTCTCCAAAATTTTGTAGTTGAAAGGTATTATTTACACTTAATGGACTCTAAATAATGGCACGGGCGAAATTGTAATTTCTGAAAAAAGTGGTGGCTGGCATACTTTCGTGAGTTTCAGGGGGTTATAATTTTAACCCTTATGTATATATTTGGTTGTTGTATTGTTGATGTGAAATTCTTACAAACATATATTTAAGATGCAAAAACATGAGATTTCGCATTTAAAAGAAATCCAATTTTAGAAGACAATTGAGATTTCACATTTAATACTAATTTTAAGATGCAAAAACAATAGCTTTTCAGTAACCTCATATTATATAATAAGGAAATGATTACTATAGTCACACATACCTTTCTCAGCGTTGTGATGGCAATTAGTTTAACATTGTTCTTGTACTTTCTTTTGTGTTGTCTTTATGACTCTCCTTGGCTTTTATCCTGTATACCTTAACTCTTTGCACATGATCTCCTTTTGTAACATTCCACTTAATTATTTTTGTTTAAAGTTTTGTCAAGAAAATGGTGCTGTAAAAGAAATAAACATGGTTTGCAGCAAAATTGAACCATTAGCGATATTGTTAAAAATTTAATTTTTTATCTTACTATTCATGTTTCATTGTAAGCAATATTTAATGTTAACAAACATGGTTATTTATTTGGAAAAAAAAATTCAAAATTTTTTTAATTATGAACTATTTTATTTTTGTATAAATAGGTGATGAGAATATTGTCCTAGCAAGAACTTTATGAGTTCATCGAAGGTGAGCATAGGAGAATTTGAAGTTAATAAGGATGTAACATCTTACCGTGTGGAAAGGTATGTGATGAGTCTTTCGACTTTAAATTACACAAGTGTTATTGTTGTGTGACAAAAACATGTTGGATGTTTTCTGAGTCATGCTGAATGCTTGGAGTATTGCCCGACATCTAGGGTTGCTTTAGATACAAGGCTTTCTAATCATGATTGAAGATAGCCTAATGTGTATGCATGGAAATATAACTCAATTTTCAATTATCAGAAATAAAAATATTTTCCTTGGTTACTTTAAATAGTAGATTTTTTATGAACTGTTTTCATTCAATCAATGTCGTTTGATTGAAAACTTGTCATGCATAAAAAATGAAAAATGTCCAACTCATTTTATCAATAATCGTATGTGAGGATAAAATTTACAATAAAGATAAATAAAACAAGGATTGGAGTACATTTTGTACTAGTATTATCACTATTACCCTCATCTTTCTTTGTTTCATTAGAACTTAAACATGCTCTCTCCTCAAATTTATAACTGTTCATTTAGTTGAAATGTTTTTGAAATTCAAAGAATGTACTCTTGAAAAAACATATAACAATAATAATAAATAATAATAATAATATAAAGTAACTCGGCCAACAACTTTCATTTTTTGCTTTTCATTCCATCACTCATAAATTTAAGGTTTTGCCCCCTTCAAGTTCTCCTTCCCCTACCTAAAATGACAAACCATTCTTCTAAAGAGTCGCCCCCTAAATCCAATCCAACTTTCATAACCATGGTGGTTGAAGATTCGTAAATTTACAGTTGTATGTTATTGAAGAAGAAAAACTTAGTGAAACTTGGTTGGATTAATGAAGTTGATAATGATCTCTCCAATTCTTCTTCTCCAAGCCTTCTTTAATCTCCCTTTTTCTTCAGTTCTTGAATATCTTTGTTCTCTCTTTTTTATCTCTGAAAGAATTCCCTCAAAATAATGCTAAAAGACTGCTATTTATATCCCACAAGGGTTAGGGTTTTTTTTTTTCCTTAATTCTAGTTGGTTTAAGACTCTTAACCCTATTCTCCTACCTAAAAACGGATAATCAGTTTTTAACTACCGTGACTATGCCCCGACATTGTGTTGCGGCACAGCAGCTACTGGTCTTCTTCCCACATCATTCCACTGTTCTTCAAAGATAGTGATTTTTGAACTCGATAACGATGAAATTTGGAAAAGTGGTAAACATATGAAATGTAGACCTTTGAATAAGCTTTCCAAAAGTATAAGAATCTTCTTAATCTGAGTTCTACATCTCAAGATATTCTCAAAATACAGAGGCATGCTCAAGCTGGAACGTAATCTAGAATCTTCTCTTTACTTCAACTTCCATAACTTCTTCAATTCAACTCCGATTCTCAATCCGTTTGTTTCCAGTCATCACAAATTCTCTTGCCTACATATATCTCATCCGAATATTATTTTTGAGCCTTATTCCTTGAAAACACAATAAAAATACCCCTCATCCCGAAAAGTGCATTTATGAAACAATTAAGTTAATTCATACAAATTAATCCTAGTTTCCCACAAACAATACCTATAAACCACTAAGTATAAGTGTATTTTCAAGCACTTATCATCGTACAAAGCACACTGAATTAGACTATCATTTTATTCGCGAACTGATTGCTCAAGGCAAGATTCAAGTTAAATTTATTTCGAGTGATGACCAGCTCGCTGACATCTTCACTAAGCCGCTAGGATGCAGACTCTTTGAATGACACTGAGACAAATTGTAACTTCTGCTTGCAGAATCTACAGCTTAAGGGGGGGCTGTTAAGCCTTATCTGTATCTTCATTCAAATCACTAACATCTTAATCTATCTTCATTCAAATCTTAGCAACTGTTTATCTCTATCTTCTTTGGGTTTCTTATCTTGTTATTATCTTGTACAGCTGCTACTTATCTTATCATGTAAATTCTCTATATATGTTGATATTGTAATTCAAGCAAGACACAAGAAATACATAATATTTTTCTAGCCTACTTTTTCTTTTACAAAACATGCCCTTATGTTTCTTTAAATTTGTTATATTTGAATGATAATTATCTTTCCTTACTCATTAATAGACAAATTTGTGTTAACCAAAACTTGTTATATTTGAATGTAATTTAGGGAGAAAAGGTGTGGGAGCCAAACATCCAACTAATTAGTAAAAGTATGCATGCTAAGAAATGTTCCAGGTGATCAGAATAATGAAATTGAAGCAAAAGAATTTAATAGAAAAATCAGATTTTGAAATTGAAGAATGTTCAAGGAAAATAGTGTTTTGGTCTGACATAGATCGTGTCAAAAGCTTACAAGAAATCTTTAGAGTTTGCCGGATTTTGCCTTTTAACCTCAATTTNGGGACTTACCATCTCAAAAGACTGAATGGTTCCAAAGTGCCCCGAGCTTGGAATGCCAAGCACCTTCGACCATACTATTAGTAATCCCGAACTCAATCCTTGTTAAGTTAGTTCGATTTTGTTCTGTAATTGTAAAGTATTACCCTGTTCGCTTAATGGTTCAAGTTTATCCTGTTCGCTTGTAATTCATGAATAACATTGCCTATGTAATTGAGCTAAAACTGCGAACAAGTACATATGTATGAAAAAGCGAGTTGTAATTAAAAAACAAAATGTATTTCCATTGTATGTACAAGCAAAAATTAAGCCCACTTCCAATGGAGCAAGGCCTATTACACTACGGCTGGTCGGGGGGATCCTTCGAAGCAGAACCCGAGCCTTCTGCCTGGTCGGACCCCTTGGCGGCCACCGCTGCTGCTGCTTCGTCCTCCTCTGCCAAGAGCAGCAAAGTCTCTTGCCAACCTGGTGGGAGGACGGACACGTCTAGACCCGGGTTCATTGGTCGTAGTGTGTAAATGGCCCCGATCGGCCAGTCGGCGGCCTTTTCCTCCGTTTCCTCCAACTGAACCCGCACTTCCTCAGTCAGCGAAGCGACCTTTTCCTGACTCTCTTGGAGCTCGGCCTCAAGAGCTCGCTTCTCCTGTTCGGAGGTCTCCCTATCCTGCTCGGCCTTCTGGGCCCATTCGGAGGTCGTTTGAATCACCTGGTCCTTCTCCCCGACCTCCTTGGAGAGCCTGGCGGTTGTCCTTTGCAGCTCCTTCACTTCCTCCGCGCGTCGCTCGAGCTCCGCCTTCTGGAAGTCCACGGTTCGCAAAGCGGCATCCTTTTGCATCAGGTACCTGTTCGCCGCATCGAATGCCTCCTTCCTTTCAGCTTCGGCAGACTCCAGGCTTTTCTTAAGCTTCGCGATCTCCTCTTGATCGCTGGATTCCTTCGCGGCACCCAGCCGGGTCTTCTCCATAGACATCCTCATCGCAAGCAAAGCCTGTGAGCAAGAATGTGATCAGAAATAAACTAGTGTTTTAAGAGCAGCTCGTTCACCTTGCTTAGATGCAGCTCGCTTACCTTGCTAAGATGCTGGAATGACGTGGTTAGAAGGTCGTCGCCCGTGTCAGCGAACTCATCATAAGACTCCGATAGTCCACACTCGAGTAGAGAATAGACTATCGGTTGCAGATACTCGGGCAGGCCCCCCAATGAGTCGAGCACTGGTGTATCCTTCGCGATCGCCTCGCCCACAGGTTCCTTGCCCAGCCTCCTTGAGTCCTGCCGCGACCTTAGGGGCTCTTCCTCAGATTCAGTCTCAGACTCGTCGACCTGAACTTGTTTCCTCTTCTTCGACCTTTGAGCTGGAGCCTTCCGCTTTGGACGGGTCGGGGGTGCTTGAGCGACCTGCTCCGCCCTGGTCGCTCCTTGCGAGGGTTGGGGCCGTGAGGGCGCGACAGTTCGTGTTGGTTGTGCCGGGACGGGACGAGCAGCTTCGGTCGCCCTCTCACTCCTCGATCGAGGGAAGACGAACGATGCCCGGCGAGACTGCCCAGACTCCTTCGGAGGCATAGTTTCTGCACGAACATAAGTGCTTAGTAAACAAAACTATTCGGCGACCAGAAAGAAAACCAATGTAACTTACCTTCGAGGGGTTCTAACGACGCGTTGCTATCGATAAAACCGTACTTCCTCAGGTTCGCGGTGGTCACTAGCTTCCTCGCGTCTCGGCTTTCCTCAGGAAGCACTCCAAAGGATACAAGTCTGTCCGGGTCGTCGAGCAAGTCTTGGCTAGTCNAATGAACCAGTTTTAAGAGTAGCTCGCTCACCTTGCTTAGATGTAGCTCGCTTACCTTGCTAAGATGCTGGAACGACGTGGTCAGCAGGTCGTCGCCTGTGTCAGCAAACTCATCATAAGACTCCGATAGTCCACACTCGAGCAGAGAATAGACTATCGGTTGCAGATACTCGGGCAGGCCCCCCAGTGAGTCGAGCACTGGTGTATCCTTCGCGATCGCCTCGCCCACAGGTTCCTTGCCCAGCCTCCTTGAGTCCTGTCGCGACCTCAAGGGCTCCTCCTCGGATTTAGTCTCAGACTCGTCGGCCTGAACCTGTTTCCTCTTCTTCGACCTTTGAGCTGGAGCCTTTCGCTTTGGACGGGCCGGGGGCGCCTAAGCGACCTGTTCCACCCTGGTCGCTCCTTGCATGGGTTGGGGTCGTGAGGGCGCGACAGCTCGTGTTGGTTGTGCCGGGATGGGACGAGCAGCTTCGACCGCCCTCTCACTCCTCAATCGAGGAAAGATGAACGGTGCCCTGCGAGACTGCCCGGACTCCTTCGGAGGCATAGTTTCTGCACGAACATAAGTGTTAGTAAACAAAATTATTCAGCGACCAGAAAGAAAACCAATGTAACTTACCTTCGAGGGGTTCTAACGACGCGTTGCTATCGATAAAACCATACTTTCGCAGGTTCGCGGTGGTCACTAGCTTTCTCGCGTCTCGGCTTTCCTCAGGAAGCGCTCCAAAGGATACGAGTCTGTCCGGGTCGTCGAGCAAGTCTTGGCTAGTCGTTCTATTAACTGCAAAAGAAACATGTCGTTATCATAAAGCACGCGAACAGACAATATACCTAACGAAGAAGGACCTACTTGGCGCCTGAAAGTGGCAGTAGCCGTCGTAGCAGAAGAAGAAGAATTTGGTCTCGTAGGCTTCTGCGTTGCTGGGATAACTATGTATCCCCTCGGCAATGGTAGGTCACCGGGACAAGTAGTACGAGTCCTTGTCCCTACTCTTTTTGAGATAGTAGGCGACGCCGAGCTCCATCGCCGTTGGCTCGCCCAAGCCGCTCTCGCAGCACGCGATGTACATCGCTACGGCGATGACATACGCGTTCGGTGTGAGCTGCATCGGTGCGATCCCGAAGTGATCCAGGACCGACCTGATGAAAGGAGGGAAGGGAATCATCCCCCCACCCTTGAAGATCTCTTCGGAGATCGCAGCAAAGCCGTCGGCTGGATGTCGCGACGACCTGGTGTGGTCGAGGAACACCTCTGCTCGGACGTTATATTGCTTTTTAATCCTATCAAACTCTTCTTGGGTGAGAACCAAGAAGACATCGAGGGACGCGTCCGCGGGAACTTCCCGCGTGGACGAGCTGGTTCCTTCCTCGGGTCTGGACGTTGACAGATCCATTCGAGTCTGCAACATCAACAGACACGGTCATTTAATCCTTCGTGTTTTGCCCCGTGCGGCGGCAAGGGACAAACTCCTAAAACCCTAATAGTAACTCGAGCCGCCACCCACGGCTCGAGTCCGGCAACAGTGGCACGTCTCTGGTGAAACACCGAGAGACAACGCCGTTGCCCACCAACCAAACAAATGCAAAAAAGAAAAGAAAGAAAAGAGAAGCTTACTCTCTGGGATGCGTAACAGAGGCCGAAATTCGTTCCAGTTGCCTGATAAGCGCCGATCGGGAAAGAAAGATCTCTGGTTTGCAAAGGTTTTTCACTAGAAGCAAAAGAAATGTTAGTGGCGTCATCTGAAAAACACGAGTTCTTATATGGGCAACGAATCGACGGTTGCAACTCTTCGGAACCGAAGTGACAGCCCTCTCTCTCCTCCCCGCATTTAATGCGCCCCACGTCGCATTAAATGCCATAATGAGGGCTGACGTTTCAGAGGCGTTGCGCAGTCAAAAGACTGTCAATACGACGTCGAGTCAGCACACACGCATTTAATGCACCTGACACATTACAGAGCGAGCAGAGTGCCCGACAGCACGGATGCAAGTTCATTGAATCTCTCCACAGCATAGAAAGGAACGCCCGACGAATCCAGGTCGCTAGCATGATGGTCATCAGGTCGTTTGGACAAAGGTAGCTCGGGGTCGTGCTCGCAAGGGATTCTGCGCCAAGCTTCCCCCGTTCAGGTCGAAACGACTAAAACCCATCACAGCACGAGTTAGTTTCCAAGGTTCGACCCTCCAAACCTTACAAACTAGGGGGCTTCTGTTATGCCTGGGAAAGTAAGGGCTGACGTGGGAGGGTCACGTGGAGGATGACCTGCTCCCGTCAGAACATCAAACACACGTCAGGCTTGCCAAACGATATGGAGCTCCCACGCGTCCATTTCCCTGCTGTAAACCGTGCGAAGTCAGTTTGGGAAGAAGGTGATGGGACATAAAGCCGGATTATATCCTGACAATCACACCAACCCAAGGATTTAATGATGATTACACGCTTCAGCTTGATATAAGAAGAAGAAGACCCCTTCATTAAGGGGATTCGACCATTTTTACAAAAACTCACTCTCTCTCTCTCTCTCCTGTAAACAACTCATTTACTTTTTTCTAAACCTCTTGTAAGTCAGTCCGCTATTGCGACCTGACCCACACTCACTATCAATACAAATCAGTGGACGTAGGACTTGCTACCTTAGCATCCGAACCACTTTAAAAGTTCTGATAGCATTTATTTCTCTTTATATATTCATTTTCACGTGTGCTTTTTGATCAATCAACGTTGCACACGTGTTGATTAGTTGGTGCCCAAAATCTCGCATCAACAGAATTATAGTCACTCCAAGTTCTTGTAACATACAAGATATTAAGATACAATTCGTACACTTTAGGGCTCTTCTTAATTTAATTCCTTCTTCTTGGAAAACCTTAAAACAAAAATTATGTAATATAGGTTTTTCTTAAGAGGACAATCAATATATATTTAGGTTTATATTTTTGGAGAAAGGTAGTGTATTTATATCAATGAGAGGAATAATTATTTCATGAAACTTTAAAAAAAAAAATTGAAAGAAAAAAGAAGCAAGTTGCATTTCTTTCTATAAGAGAAAAAACATCTAATATTGGAATACCGTTCCGTTACATTTAGCTATAATTATCTCTGAATGATGACGTTGACTTAAATAAAAATTCATATCTATATATTTATATAATCCTAAGACATACCCTATTTGATTGCTATGTAGGATTTTTTAAGCTCTAGAATTGCTTCATTTTGACATGTTGATAGACAATAGCGGATCCAAAAATTTCTATTAGGGTTGGCCAAAATAAAAACTAATTGTACATTAATATTTTTGTTAGGGTGGGTCAAAATCTAGAAATTATACATATTAGTATTTAAAAAAAAAAATTTGAGGGTGGGCCACGACTAGACTGGATCCGCCCCTGTTGGTAGATTGTTCGACATGTGGCTGCATGTGATTGGTGATGATATGATATTTTTACATTTGGCTGTATGAGATTGGTGATGATATGATATTTTTACATTTGGCTGTATGAGATTGGTGATGATGTGAGCTATTTTGATGTGTATGATTTTTTGTTATATGTGACATAATGTAATCAGTGTTTGATATTTGTAAGTATTAATGATACATATTAATAACAATATAATATTAAATAGTGATTATACTTTATTGGGTATCTCAAAGGTTTACTTAAAATTTTGTTCATTCAAATATGGAGATATATAGGTACATGTATCTGAAAGGTCTAATGAAGTCCTTCTCAATTAAATGCAAACATTTTAAATCTTTTTTTTGTGTTTGATATTAATAACACACATATTGATATTAGAAAGATGGGCATCTGAGGATGTAATTAAATCTTTATCAATTAAATGCAAATGCCTTTACATTCTCTTATATATATATATATATGTGTGTGTGTGTGTGTGTGTGTGAGGATTGGTACCATAATACAGAGATGAGAAAAGAAAACAAATATTCTATTTGTTAATATTTGTTCAGCAACAGTTTTCTAAAATTAGTGGTTCCCACAAAGGAGAATCATTTTCATCTGTTTCACAAATATCAATTGATGTTGGATATTTAATTGTAGTTGTGCTTTCTTTTTTTGTTGATAGTTTTGTGATGTTGTTGTGTAATATTTAATTGTATTTCTTTGTTTATTTTAGAATTTTTCATTTTTAAGTGGAATGGTCCTTTAATTATTGTCTCCATCTTTTCCATCTGTTTCAGGAAAATCAAATAGTGATGACCTGTGAGGATTGGTATCATTCAATCGTTTCAGGATGAACATGCAAGGATTTGTGCGATAAAAACGAATTCAATTTTAGTTATGAGAAAGGAAAAAAAATATTGATATATAGTTTTAATTGTATTTGTTCAATCTCTTTTTGTTGATATTTTTTATGTTACATACATATATTATAAAAAGAGGTTGTTGCTGAATATAATCAATTTTATTTGTTTCACAAATATCAATTGATGTTAGATGCCGAACCATGTAGCTTTAGTAATTCATTTGTAATATGCCGAACCATTATTATTATCTTTAAAAAAAAGATGGAATCATTGTTATTATCTTTAAAAAATCTACCATTTAAATTATGAGTAATGCTACAGCCACCGACGGTAGTGCACCGAATGACGTGGCAAAATCCTGACCGTTGATTAATATTAAGTTAAAATTAATAAACGGTTAGGATTTTACCACGTCATTCGGTGCACAAATTTGGTGCACTATCGTTGGTGGTTGTATTATTTTTCTTAAATTATTACTGTTGTAGATGGTAAAAATCTACGATTATGGAATAGATTGATCTTGTGAGGTTGAAGCTACTGATGATCTACTGAACCTTCACACGCAAAGGGACAAGTGGGAAGCTCATGGGGAACACCGGTGTGGTGTTTGTCGTAGGCATTTTGACGCTCAAATCAGCGAGATTGAAAGAGGCTATTTAGTAAGGGCTAAGGGTAGGAAGGATTATCAGAGTCTGATCGGAGACTAGAACTATGGTGAAGCTGCTAGTTCTTAGGAGCAAGAACTCTAGGAGCTAGTATGTAAAACCCCCCTCCAGTCAGGTATCCTCTAAATATCTCTCAATGAGAATCCCGAGGATACATGTCTGGAGAACGAGTTATATTTAGAAAAAACTTGTGTAAAGATAATAATAATAATATCCAAAATATGCATATAAGATGTCATGCAGGATCCAAACTTATAATTTCAAAAACTTTATGAATTTATCCATAAATTACACAATCAAAACATATTTATAGGGTGGAAGCTTCCAAAGGTGTTTCACAAATATTTATCATTTACATTATTTACATCAAGATGACAATAAATCATCTCCCCTCACGTGTAGCCTCACTGTCTCTAGCATCCTTCACTTCTGGTCTACCTACAAAGCAATCAACAATGAAAGGGTGAGCGCTAATTGCTCAGTAAGGAATGATCCATTTCATTCTAAATGTGCTATTTGACCTTTATTTAAACATATTTATTAATACATCACTTATCTTTTACATCGAGGTATACTTCCCCTTTTATTACTAATTCATATGCTTTTCATCATTTTATCCCATGGCTATATAAACATCAATGCATACACATACAAATAAGTATGTAAACATAGTACACACATATTACATGTCATGATATAACATCTAAATATCATCTAACATGAGTATAAATCATCTCATAATGTAAATAACATCATAACTCATGTAATCCAACTAAATGCATATGAAGCATTTAACGTGTAGCCGATCAGATTTTTCTTAGTGTCTTAAGCACTTCATATCATCTAGCCTCAAATTCATCTAGAGCTCATATCATCGGGAGGAGTGCTTATGCGTTATTGTTCATATCATCGGGAGGCGTGCTTATGCGTTATTTAGCATCTAAATCATATATTCATCTTTCCTCAACCGGTATACTAGGATATGCTTACGCGTTTTCCATCATGTCTATATGCATCTCTAACATCTTATGGCATGTAAATACATATTTTAGTGAGCTTAATACTTTTAATTCATCTATGGATTATCAATCGATTTACATTACGTCTTGCTCACATTTATCATCTTAAAACATGTATTACATTGCATTGTCATGCCATTTCATGACATTAATCATGCATTGACATCATGACCATGTATATCTTTTAAAGATCATCTAACTAATGGGTAAACATTAATACATGGCTTAATCACGTCAATATATAATCAATTCATAATCATAAGAATTAATTATGTTAAATCTTAAACTTTAATTTTAATAACTAGAAGCTTATACTTCAGGCCATTTTCCATCCATTTGATAAACGAATTGGCTCTTGGCCTAAACATAAAAGTTGTAAGGCTATGTCTTAAATTTTTAGTGCTTCAAGAATCATCTCATTTGATTTTTATAACTAAAGTTATGGTCGAAATACTAAAGCATGTTTAATATAACCCTTAAGCTTACCAAATCCGAATTTTCATATTAAATTATGCCACATCAATTCTTATTGACAATTAACCAATAGGTCAACTTATGGATCAAATAAACCTTCCCTTAATAGTCTTTAACATCTTAAAGGAAGTGTAAAATCTTATTCCCATAATCATCCATTATAGTTATAACATTGTAAGCTAATGCAAACAACATATTAACACTTCTAATAGCAACCATTCCACACCATGTGACCTCCAATACTACAAATTTTGCCACAATCAACATCCACACTTCATTTTCTTCAATCAAACATAACAACTCATAAAACATAAATAGCAATAACTTTATGTATAATGAATTCAAGACAATAAATAGAATAAATGAGTTCAACTACACTTGCCATCAACTAATTCTATGTCTTAAAGCCTTAATTTAAGGTTTCATTAAAATCTACAAATCCTAGCATAATCCCTAAAGTCATGGGAGGTTATTCCTTACCTTTTTAAAGAATTCCTCTAACAAATCCTTTGCCTTTGTCTTCTTTTACACCTTAATCCTACATATATAACATTATACCTCAACATCTACTTCAAATCTTCAAATCACATCAAAACTACGGTTTTTAATCCTTACCTTAAACCCTTCAACTTGAAGATCCAAGGCTCCTATTTTGTTCTCCTTGCAAAATTATGCAAAACTCCTTTAAAACTTAGAGAGAGAAAGCTTGTTTCATGGAAGATTTGAGAGAAAATAGAAGAAAGGTTGAAGAAATGCTCTCACCTTTGGCTTGAATGAATTTCCTCTGATTTATAGGAAAATATTTCATTAATTTTCCAAAATTATGCTATTGGCCTAATTATTTTAATGGCATAACTCATAAGTCTTTAATTCTTCATATAGGGGCATTTTGGTCATTTCGCACTAAACAGAATTATTACTTAATTAATGTCATTAAATGCAATTAAGCCTACTCATCCTTGACTTTTTCAATGCTTATCCATAGGCAAAATGACTATTTTGCCCCTAATACCTTTCTATGGATAATTGATTCATACCGTTCCAAATGAATTGACTATTTTGCCCTTAGTTAGATTTTATGTTTTTTAACATAAAATTAACATCTAAAGGACTATTTTGAGATAGGAACATACCTTTGACATCTTGGGTATTACATTTCCTCCCCCCTTACAATAATTTTGTCCTTGAAATTATAGAAACAACTCTGAGTATCGACTTCTCATATCTTGCTCCATTTCCCAAGTAGCTTCTTCTATCTTGTGATTCCTCCAAAGCACTTTAGCTAATGAATTCACTTGTTTCTGAGCTCTTTTACCTTTTTGTCAAGGATTTGAACTAGGTGTTCCTCATAAGCCAAATTATCCTATAATTCAACTTCCTCCATCTGAAGCACATGTGAAGGATCACTAACGTACTTACGCAACAAAGAGACATGGAAAACATTATGAACTCTTTCCATGCTCATTGGCAACGCAAGTCTATAAGTTACTTTGCTTGCCTTTTCCAATACTTCAAAGGGTCCAATGTAACGTGGAGCGAGCTTGTCCTTCTTTCCAAATCTCATAATATGTTTATAAGGTGCGACTTTTACAAAAACTTTGTCGCCCACTTGGAATTCCACTTCTTTTCTTTTTAGGTCGGCATAGCTCTTCTGTTGATCTTGGGCTTGCTTCATTCTTTCTCTAATAAGCTTAACATCTTCAATCATTTTCTGGGTCATCTCTGATCCAACTACTTGAATCAAGGAGTCTTTTTCTCCAATATCATCCCAGTACAAAGGGGATCTACACCTTCTTCCATATAATGCTTGATATGAGGCCATCTGGATAGTGGATTGGTAGCTGTTGTTATAGGCCAATTCTATTAGTGGAAGTATATCACTCCATTTTGCCTTGTGATCTATACAACAAGCTCTAAACATGTCTTCAATCACCTGGTTAGTCCTTTCAGTTTGGCCATCAATTTGAGGATGATAAGCCGTATTGAAGGCTAACTTTGTACCCAATGCTCTTTGCATGCCAACCCAAAAAGCTGATATGAACGTGGTATCTCTGTCTGACACAATCGTCTTAGGTACTCCATGTAATCTCATAATCTTTCTGACATATAATTGCCCCAATCGAAATGCATCTATCTTATCCGTCATAGGTAGAAAATGAGCTGTCTTGGTCAATTTGTCAACCACCACCCAGATTGCATTATGTCCCTGCTGAAATTTAGGAAGTCCCACTATGAAGTCCATTAAGATATCCTCCCATTTCCATTTAGGAATCTCTAAGGGTTGGAGTAATCCTGATGATCTGTCTTTACTTGTTGACATGTTAAACATCTGGCAACATAATCGACAATGTCTTTTTTCATACCTGACCACTAATAGCTTTTCTTTACATCTTGATACATCTTTACACTCCTAGTGTGGGCTATATAAAGCGTATTGTGTGCCTCACTAAGGATTTTATTCCTTAGTTCTTCATCTTGAGGTACACATATTCTATCTCTAAACATTAGTGCCCCATTGACTATTTTAAAGTTTGTCTCTTTACCCTCTATTATCCGTTGGCAAATCATCTTGCAGGTATCATCTTTACCCTGTTTCATCTTGATCCTTAATTCTTCATATAAGGGCATTTTGGTCATTTCGCACTAAACATAATTATTACTTAATTAATGCTATTAAATGCAATAAAGCCTATTCATCCTTGACTTTTTCAATGCTTATCCATAGGCAAAATGACTATTTTGTCCCTAATACATTTCTATGGATAATTGATTCATACCATTCCAAATGAATTGACTATTTTGCCCTTAGTTAGATTTTATGCCTTTTAACATAAAATTAACATCTAAAGGACTATTTTGAGTTAGGAACATACCTTTGACATCTTGGGTATTACATAGTAGGTGGTATTGAATAATTGATTCTTAATGAGAGGTCAGACCTTTGTTTATATAGTGAATATAGGATCTTCGAATCCTAGTAGAACTTTGAGTTTGTAATGGTAGAGTTCCAATAAATATGAAATTCTTGATTTACTTGCCTTTGAAGGAGTAAGAGTCCTAATTCATATAAGATTTAGGATCTTAGATGAATTATGATGTAAATGAATATAGCCAGTGGATGAAATAGGATGTGAATTAAACTTTGGACCCTTTAGAGCGACCTTGGGCTGTTGGGCCTAGGCCCAAGTGGAATAATGGCAAAGCCCAATTTGGATGATCCAACCCGTGAGAAGATTGGTTGGTGTTATGGGTTGGCCCATGGCATGGATCTTAGAATAGGCCCAACCAAAATTGGGCCATGACACTGGGCCACATAGTAGATGTTTCGTGTTTAAACCTACTAAGGCCGAAGACGATTTTTAGCCCATACAATTGCCAATGCCAAAATATGCTTAACAATGTCTAATTGAAATAATATGCCTATTTAAATTACTATTGCCTATTCAAAAAATTGTCGAACCATTGTAATATGCAGATCAATTTGTATTATTAGAAACCATTGTAATATGTCGAACCATTGTTATTAGCTTTAAAAAATCCACCATTTAAATTACTATTGCCTATTCAAAAAATATGTTGAACAATGTTTAATTTTTATCATTATACACATTTCGGTTTTTCCTATTTCTCGGTTTCCACTGAACAGTCTATAGTAAATTGACTATAACTTGCTCAATAAAAATCTAATTGATGAGTAATTTGAATATTTGGAAACTAGACACACAGAGTTTTAATTTGATATATTATACAATAAATTTGGATAACTGTATACCCGCTGCCAAACCATTCAGTTTATCATCACACACATTTCGGTTTCCCTTATTTTTGGGTTTCCATTGAATAATCAGTAGTAAATTGACTATAACTTGCTCAATAAAAATCCAATTGATGAGTGGTTTGAATCTTTGGAAACTAGATAGATGTAAGTAAATCGACGGGGTAAACGTTGCAAAAAACGAAATTTTTTCCCATCGTTTACTGATTAGCCCAAAATCAGGGTCTTATCTATATCATATATCTATAATATATATATATTACATGCTCAAATTGAAATAACACAAGATTAAGCAAGGATCGAATCATACCAACGTTTGGAGGCTCTGTCAATATCTCTGAACACGATCTCGCTATCGATCCAAGTGTAGGATCACGTCGTCCACACGAAGACAGTACAACAAAGACCAGAGATTGGTTTTGCTAGAACCAATCTTTGGCTTTAAGGATTCAAGGTTTGGAACGGATGAAGTGAAGAAGAAAGGAAGAGAGAAAAATTCTCTCTAATATTTTTCACTCTCATAGCTAAATGAAGAATTGTTTAAAAACATATTCATTGCTTTCTTATATAGAAAAGCTAAATATCAATTTTACCCCCAAAGTTTAGCAATAACCCAAACTTAGGCAGAATAACACATAGGTCCCAATTTAATTGTTTAGTTAAATATTAATATTAACTTCAATAATTAAATTCGTAATTTTGCTAAATAACTCCAATAACAAAATTGGACACAGGCAACAACCTCAGTAAATTTAATTATACAACAAAATTACCAATATGCCATTTCATCCAAAAGACGAAAATACCCTTCCATAGTTAACCACCCTTAAACTGTCTTCTTAGTGTGTGATCCGTAGGCTCCTCATCATATTGGCAGTGAGTAGCATCACGATTGACACCAATCAATCGTCTCATTACACACAGACCAAGATTGACCCCTAGCAAGGCATCATGGCCACCCGATAGAATCGGATTCAGCGAAATATCTACTTGTCAACGATACGGTTACCATGCAATCAAATCCTTTTATCACCTGTTATCTCATCGAGACCGAGGTACATAAATAGTGTCAACCTCGGTTACTCTCGATATATCTGTATTTAGTTGCTAGACCAATGACCGGAATAATAAATTGGATTGGGCAACAACTTAATCCCATTATGGCCACAACTTTAGTGCCATTGCCATAAACTGAATTGCGCAGTGAGATAATTTCTCCCATACCCGGCAGTGATGAATCTTCTATCGATCACCATAGTCTTGATACACTCCTTGATGCAGCTAATTACTACCATATTGATAGCTTTGAATAGAACTACATTAGGCTAGTGTCAAACTACACCAATTGATGCACAAGGCGCTCCGGTGATCTCAAGTTTAAGGATCACATGCACCATAATTCGTTAGAGGATTTGTTCCATAGACACTAAGGTTACCATCTATATGGAATCCTCTGGTGGGTCAGTCCAATGAACTTGCCTACAGCAAACACCCATGTATTGCACCAGGTTGTTGGCAAACAACCTTGACAAGTGAGATCAGTCACTGCCTTTCGACAAGGTTGTTCAATAATATGATAGCCTTACCGTATTATCTGTGTCCTTGGTTAGAATAATACTAGGACTACAGACATTTCTAGAATGGCCACCATATATGCTCATAGGGTTCTCACTATCAAGATTTGAAATACTTGATACCCTCGTCACGGTTCTACCATTCTAAGGACATATATCAATACATATAGATATGATTTACACGATATAAAATAAAATGTCTTTTATTGATCAATAAACATTATTACAAAGAGTCAATTCTATAATAAGTGATTGACTCCAGGGCACCTCCTCTAACAACAGACAGGACTTTAATTTGATATATTATATGCTAAATTTGGATAACAGTATAACTACTGCCCAGAGATGTAGCTAGAAATAAAATGTAAGGGGGGTCAAAGTTGGAAGAATAATACAATTTCAAATTAACATAAGCACAAATTTTGTATTTATAAAATTCTCATTAAAAAAAAAAAAAAAAAAAAATACTAAATTGACAATATGGGTAAAACAATGTGGTCCCAAGGTCTACTCCAAAATGACTTTAGAAACTATCTTTTTACTTCCTCTAATTTAATTTATCATTACAAATAAGTAAAAAGTGGATGCAATTTGTGGTCTCAATGGGAATGACAATTTCATCTTCCTAAATCTTAATCTATAATTTAATCTTGAACTTTCAAAATTAAAAGAATACAATGTCTATAATTTAATCTTGAACTTTCAAAATTAAAAGAATACAAATATAAAATGTATTACCTGAAAAATTTAAGAAAAAGTGGGCTTCTTGGCTTGACAGAAGGAGAAAACTACACTTGTGTGTAGGGCTGTTATCGAGCTGAGCCGAGTTTTAGGCTAAACGAGCTCTTGGTTCGATGGGGAGACGAGTTCGAGTTCAAGCCGAGCCACTAATTTCCTGACTCGGCTTGAACTCGTTTAGGGAGAGGGGATATTTGAGCTTGGCTCGCGAGCCGGCTTAACGAGCTGAATTCAAGTCAGCTTGCGAGCCACTAGAAAACCTACAATTATTTTTTTTTATTTTTTATTTTTTAAGAAAACCCAGCAGGTTTTTATGTATGATAATAGAAATCAACAACAACAACAATATTAAAATTTTAATTGTAACAATGTTAATAGTAATCAGCAACAACTTTGAAATCTATTATCATTCTAGGCGCTAATTATTCTTAAACTTATTGAGTTTAATAAAATTTGAGAATGAAAATCTAAAAAGAAGATTCACTTGAAGCTTGCTGGAAATAAGAATTTTGTGGATGAGCTTTGTGGTTTTTGCTTGTGGTTTGTCTTAGAGACACTAGGGAAGAAGATGCAGATGGATAGACTACGAGATTTTTGTGTTGTGTTGGAGAGAAAAGTGGGTGAAGAATGAGTTGCTATGATGTCAAGGGGAGAAAGAAAAGGAGACATAGTTTTGATGTGAAGGGGAGAAGAAAAAGGAGAGAGAGAGTCAAACTTTCTTTGCACAAGTGACAAAGGCTAAAAAATATTTAAATATTTATATTTATTTAGTGATTTGATGGTTGACAGTAGCCCAACCCCCAAAGTTTAAACCAGCCGTCTGCACAGTTCCCACTTCCCACTTCTCAGGGCTGCCATTGATAGATCTCAAACTTATAGGTGTCAACAGGGGTGTGTTTGTCAATTTTGAAAATAAAAATTACATATCACCCCCTAATCCTGTGTATGCGTGTTAGACTCGCGAGCCTACGAGTTGAGCCACATGCTGCTCGAACTCGACTCGATTTGTATACCGAATTTTTTTAAGTTTTACATGAGCTGAACCAAGCCGGCTCGTGAGTAGCTCGACTTGGCTAACAGCCCTACTTGTGTGGATAAAGGAAAAAATTTGGCTTGATAGGTTGTTAAAGAGAAAGAAGTGGTGTGGGGGAAGGAGAAGGAGTGGTTTAGTTTGAGTTTGATACCAAAAAAAAAAAAAAAGAAAAAAAGTTTAATTTAATGGATGTATTAAAGTTTTTGGTATTTTAATTTCATATAAGGGCATTTTGTAAAAACTTAGCAAAAAAATTTAAAAGTCAAAGAGGGTCAAATTCATATAAGGGAAATTTTGTAAAAACTTAGCAAAAAAATTAAAAGTCAAGGAGCGTCAACTGACCCTCCTTGACCCCCCTCCCTCTGTCCCTGTCGCTGTCGAACCATTCATTTTATCATCACACACATTTTGGTTTCCCCTATTTCTTGGTGTCCACTGAATAATCAGTAGTAAATTGGGCATAACTTGCTCAATAAAAATCCAATTGATGATTAATTTGAATCTTTGGAAACTAGATAGATAAGACTTTAATCTGATATATTATATGATAAATTTGGATAACTGTAGACCCAATGCCAAACCATTCATTTTATCATCACACACATTTTTATTGCCTATTCAAAAAATTATTGAACCATTGTAATATGTTGATCAATTTGTATTATTCAGAACCATTGTAATATGCCGAACCGTTGTTATTATATTTTAAATATCCACCATCTAAATTACTATTGCCTATTCAAAAAATATGTTGAACAATGTTTGATTTTTATCATCACATACATTTCGGTTTCCCATGTTTCTCAGTTTCCACTAAACAGTTAGTAGTAAATTGGTCATAATTTGCTCAATAAAAATCCAATTTATGAGCGGTTTGAATCTTTGGAAACTTGACGGACAAGAATTTAATTTGATATATTATATGCTGAATTTGGATAACTGTATACCCTTTGCCAAACCATTCATTTTACCACCACACACATTTTGATTTTCCCTGTTTCTCGGTTTCCACTGAATAGTCAGTAGTAAATTGGCCGTAACTTGCTCAATAAAAATCCAATTAATGAGTGGTTTGAATCTTTAGAAACTAGGTAGACAAGAATTTAATTTGATATATTATACGATGAATTTGCATAACTGTAGACCCACTGCCAAACCATTCATTTTATCATCACACTCATTTTGGTTTCCCCTGTTTCTCAGTTTCTACTGAATAGTCAGTAATAAATAGGTCATACCTTCCTCAATAAATATCCAATTAATGAGAGGTTTGAATATTTGGAAACTAGACAGACAGAGATTTAATTTGATATATTATAAGCTGAATTTGGATAACTTTAAGCCCTTCCAATTATGGTCGAACCACACTTAAAAGAAACGACAAATTATTTAAAACAATGTACGAAACGACATCATTTGAAAACGTTAGACATTTTGATGCTAAAAAACGACACTGCATAATAAAATCATAATGTAAAATTATATATAATTAAAAAATGATTTCACTAAAATTGGAAAACAAACTTAATAATAATTAGATATGCTCCTTTATATTAAATGAACGTAACAACATTAATAATTAAAAATAATGCAATTAAGTTATAAAAAAAAATATATTCTGATTGCCAAAGTTTATGATGTGAACAATTATCAATTATCATGTCAAAACACAGTCGGCAAACTATAATTTAAAAAAAAAAAGTAGAAGTGGTTCTGACAAATTCAATACATTAACTACTTAATAAATATAAAATTATAGTAAAACGACATTTGATATTGTTTTGATCTTTCTTATAGATAATTTTAAATTTAAATAAGACAGCTATCGAACCATAAATTAAAATAAATAACAGACCATCTTTCGATTTCAATATACCAAAACACAATATATAAATATGACAAAGCAAAAAAATGATATTGCCTAATATTCAATTGTAATGACCTAGATGTCGAACAATAATTTCGGCTATGGAATTATATGAAGACAGATGATGAACCATCATTCATAATTATAATTGGTTAAGTTCTGCTTCAGTACCAAATTCTATAGAATGGTAATAAGCCATATACCGAACCATATTTACAAGTAAATTACCCAGATTTCAGTTCAATTGTTCAAGAACTAATGTAATGTCGGGTTGGTTTGAATGTAGTTTGATGATTAAATGAAAATTAAGCAAAAAACATAGAAAATTGTACAATGATATAGAAAATTACATTTTATTAATATCAACATATTTTTACAAAGAGTCAATTATTACATTTAGATATTTTGACGCTAAAAAACGACTTGCACAATAAAATCAAAATGTAAAACTATATATAACTAAAAAATGATTTCACCAAACACTACAACAATATACACATATAGCTACGAAAATTGGCTACAAAAAAAAAAAAAAAAAAAACTGTAGCAAATACATATTTACAACTATAAAAGTCAATATTTATAGCTAATTGAAATAGTTTTAGTGATAAGATTTTCTCCCTTGAAACTAATATTCATCTCTTGCCACGATTTTAACTTATTAAAATCGTGGCAATAGCTATTCATTTAGCTACAATGTATTGGCTATTGTAAAACATCGTAACTCATTAATGTATTTAGCTATAAACATTTCATTTACATGACATGTAGTATCATTATTAGTTACGAGTTTAACTATATAGGTATTATTTATGCATTAGCTATAAAATATTGAAATTTATAGCTAATTAATGTATTTAGATATAAACATTTTATGTACATGACATATAGTATCATTATTAGCTATGAGTTTAACTATATAGCTATTATTTATGCATTAACGATAAAATTTATTTAGTTACTATTTTAGTTGTCACGTAGCCGTTAATATATTTGTTATAGATATTATTTTTGTAACATGAATTTTCAAGATTTTGTTATAAAATTATATTTGTGTAGCTAAAATGCAAACATAGCAATACATACTATTCTCCAAGGCTATGAAGGCAAAACTTTTGCTACAAGCTTATTATTATTATGACAAAAACATGAAAGTTTTTAGTTACATATTAATCTCATCCATAGCAAAAAGTATAAACTATTGGCTATGTAAGCAAAAAGTTACATGGTTAACTTTTTTTGCGCCACTTCTAACTACGATAAGCTACAAAACATTGCATTTGTAGTTAAACCATTTAGCTATGCAATTAATACTTTTAGCTATAATGAACGCGATGGCTAGAAATATATGATGTTGTAGTGAAAACTGGAAAACAAACTTAATAATAATTAGATATGCTCATTTATATTAAATGAACATAACAATATTAATAATTAAAAATAATGCAATTAATTTACAATATATATATTGACTCCCAAAGTTTATGATATCAACAATTATTAATTGTCATGTCAAAACACAGTCGGCGAACTATAATTTAAGAAAAAAAAAAGGAAAAGTGGTTCTGATAAATTCAATACATTAACTACTTAATAAATATAAAATTTTATTAAAACAACATTTGATATTGTTTTGATCTTTTCTATGGTAATTTTAAATTTAAATAAGACAGTTGTCGAACCATAGATTAAAATAAGTAAAAGACCATCTTTCGATTTCAATATACCAAAACATTGTAAGAATTATAAGCAGAGGAAGTAAAATAGAGACGAGAGAGTTTGAACTGATTGGCTTACTTATTGTTTGTATTTCATTTCATTGTATTTATAGCAGATCACATATAACAAACTACAGAAAATTAAGGAGTTCAAAATACATTTTACAGCTAACTTTATCCTATTGTTTGAATCAAAACAGAATGAGGAAAGTCTAGAGATGTATCGTTTGCTGCACCACTTTTGATCTGATCCGATGTTTTCTCCCTTGATTCTCTTAACTGCTCTTCAGCTGCAGCACAATTGCTTGATTGATCTGAGTTCCTTGATTCTCTCAACTGATCATCAAATGCTCTAACACCCCCCGACAAACTCATGGGAAGTTGGCGAATCATGAGTTTGGTCCTTAAAAACTGGAATCGAGTTGCTGTTTGGCCCTTTGTAAACACGTCGGCTATTTGATCTTTGGTGGAGATATGCTTCACCAAAATATCTCTGTTAACCACTTTTTCTCTAATGAAATGATAGTCAATTTCCACGTGTTTTGTCCGAGCATGAAAGATGGGATTTGGAGCTAAGGCCAATGCTCCTATGTTGTCACACCAGATAATTGGAGGTGATGAAAGATATAACTGGAACTCTTTTATCAACATTCGGATCCAATAAGCTTCAGCTGTAGCCAAAGCCATGCTTCGGTATTCCGCTTCTATGCTTGAACGCGAGACAACTCCTTGTTTCTTGGCACACCAGGATATTAAATTTTTCCCGAGAAAAATACTAAATCCACTTGTGCTTCTTCTGTCATCTAGGTTACCAGCCCAATCCAAGTCATAATAAACATTAATGTCAATTGCTGAAGGTGAATAAAAAAGTCCATAGTCCACCGTTCCTTTTAAATATCGAAGCACCCTTTTTGTCGCTATCCAATGTGAGTCTCTCGGGTTATACATAAATTGGCATAACTGATTTACTGCATATGAAATATCAGGACGTGTAATGGTGCAATATTGGAGAGCTCCCACTACGCGCCTATATTCTGTTGGATCTGATAAGAGTGTGCTAGCATTAGAAGATAATTTCATACCTGAAGTAGTCAGACAAGCTAGTGGCTTTGCTCCTTGCATTTTGGTGCTTTCAAGAAGGTCAGATATATATTTAGCTTGCCGAAGATGAATACCTTAATTGCTACGTTTTGCTTCAACGCCAAGGAAATAACTTAGTTGTCCAAGATCTCTAATATGGAAATTTTCCTTCAAGCTGTAAATGAAAGATATAATAGCCGAACTGGTTGATCCAGTTATGATAATGTCATCTACGTAGACCAAAACAAAAAGTTTGAATGTATTAGTACAAAGAGTAAACAATGAATAATCAACTTTTGATTCCTTAAATCCAAGTTCTAGCAATTGTTCAGAGAGCCTTCGAAACCAAGCTCTTGGGGCTTGTTTAAGGCCATAAAGAGATTTATGTAGTCGACACACGAAATCTGGTTGGCTCTCATCAATGAAGCCTTGAGGTTGTTCCATATACACTTCTTCATCAAGAATGCCATGTAAGAATGCATTGGACACATCCAATTGTTTGATAGGCCAATTAAATTGAACAGCAATAGATAAAACCAATCTAACCGTAGTCGGTTTAACTACTGGAGAGAAGGTATCAAAATAATCAATTCTAGATTTTTGATCAAATCCCTTTGTCATAAGCCTTGCTTTGTAATGTTCGATGCTACCATCCGGGTGTCTTTTAATTTTGAATACCCATTTATTTTTGACTATATGTTTGCTGTGTGGCCTTGGACAAAGAGACCATGTCCCATTTTCCATCAAAGCATCAAATTCACGTCCCATAGCTTGTCTCCACTCTGGTTTTGCTACTGCTTGTGTATAGCAAGTTGGCTCAGATTCAATTAAAATACTAGTTAAACAGCGAAAAGGATGACGAGTGGAATAAAAACATTTTGAACCCAGGAAATTCTTTTGGTTTCGAATTTCCTGTTTTGGACCGAGTGATGATAATATTTTCTAGTGGGTCTTGAGGTGTCGTTTGAGCTGGTTGAGGGTCGGCAATGGTCTGCTCATGTGAAGAGAGTGGTTCTGTATGTACGTCGGTTGGGTTCTCAAACATTAGAACTGGTGGGGACTTATTATCAGGTAATATGGGTTCAGATTGAATTTCGGGTGTTGCATTGTTTTCACAAGCAGTGTTGGAGGTGTTCAATCTTGGGATATCATGAAGTGGAATTGAACATGAGATAGGAAACAAACCTATCGACATCTTGCTTTCATGGTCTGGTGAAGTGCAGCTTTTATCCCTTGCTGGAAATGAGTTCTCATCAAACACTACATTCCTGGAAATATATATTTTTCTTGAGTCCAAATCTAAGCATCTATACGCCTTGTGTTGAGCGGCATACCCGAGAAAGAGACATTTTTTTTTCTAAATGAAAGCTTGTTGTTCTCATATGGTCTTAGATATGGGTAGCATGCACATCCGAATGTTCTTAGTGAAGTATAGGAGGGCATGGTTTTAGGGAGCAGGAAGTAAGGAGATAGATTTTTGAGGACTTTTTTGGGAAGCCGATTGATGAGAAAAACTGCTGTAAGAAAGGCATTAGTCCAATATTTATTTGGTAGTTGTGTTTTAGCTAATAATGTTAAACCAGTTTCTTGAATATGTCGATGTTTTCTTTCGGCAATTCCATTTGCTGGGAAGTGTAAGGGCAGGTTAATCTATGGTATATCCTATGTTTTGTTAAAAAAGATTTGAAATCATTGGAAATATATTCTCCTCCATTGTCGGATACCTTGATACCGCTCCCTGCGAATCTTGCTAATCAGTAGCCAGACTTACCTAATTAGGAGAACAAGGAAGGCCTAGGGCTATGGGTGAGGGATAGCTCGACAACAGCCCAGTCAGTAATTTGTTGAATTTTAGAAGAGAACAAATTTTCCACAAGAGCTTTATATTGCTGAAAAATAATAAAGACTTCAGATTTAAAACACATGGGATACATCCATGTAAACCGACTAAAATCATCGACAAAAATAACATAATAGCGATAACCACTAGTTGACGTTATTGGAGATACCCATACATCGGTATGAATGAGTTGTAAAGGCTTGGTAGAGACTTGGGTAGAATTAACAAAAGGCAATTTAGTGGCTTTTCCTAGTTAACAAGAATTGCAAAAATCTAACGTATTTAAGGACTCAGAGAGAGGCAAATACTTGCGCAAACAATCTAAGGTGGACTTGGCAGGGTGCCCTAGGCGATTATGCCAATGTTCCAAGGATGTTGTTATTCCTAATTTTGCGGTGAAACAACGCATTTTATTTGAGGAGCTCTTGTAACCAGCAAAAGGATAAAGGCCGTTTTCAACCAGTCTTTGAAGCAGGATGCGATCTGTCTTGTTGTCCTTCACACAAAAATCAGTTCCAGTTAGCACAAAATAACAATCATTGTCTAAGCATAACTGATTAATGGATAAAAGATTGGCTGAGGCATTGGGGCAATGAAGAATATTGTTGAGTTTGAAAGAACTATGAGTAAATTTTAGAGTTGTATTTCCAGTATTTTTAATAGCCAAACCTGAGCCGTTGCCAACTTGGACAGTATCAGCACCCTCGTAGGAAGCTTGGTTCGTTAAATTTGCTCCATTGGCAGTGATATGAGCATTGGCGCACTATCCGCATACCAGACATTTTGGTCATAGGAATTATTGGCTTCGACTAGGGGTGAGCACGGGTAGCGGGTAGAACCGGAACCGGAACCGGAACCTACCCAGAACCTGCACTGTGTGGGTAGGTTCCGGTTCCAAATTTTTGGAACCGCTACTGTGCGGTTTCGGTTCTTGCATGTGGAGGAACCGGAACCTATAAAAAGGGTACCCTGTTTGGAACCTGTAGGGGGTATCCGGTTTGGAACCTGTTTTAGAACTTGTTTGGAACCTATTTTGGAACCTGTTTGGAACCTGTTTTTAGAACCTGTTTAGAACCTATTTTGGAACCTGGACTATAATGAAATATTTGTGAAATGTAAATAATGGGGGAGTTTCTATTATTTTACATATAAAAAAATTTAAAATAGAAAAAGTTAAATTTTTAGAATAACCTAATTAAATAAATATACAAATACAATTATACTTATTACATATAAATTACACCATATTAAAAGCTTTAATATATTATAATACATTAATATTAAAGTTTTGATCAATTAAGTGAATAATTGGAATTATGATCCAATTAAAAGTGTTTTACATTTTTAATGTTATTAAAAGAATTATTTTTGAATAAAATAGTATATTTGATTGAGTAATAATATATTTAGTTATTTACTTCAATTATCAAGTTCTAAGTATATCTATAATAAACCTCTAACAACGACAGGACTTAATTTGATATATTATATGCTAAATTTGGATAACATATAACCTGCCAGAGATGTGCTAGAAATAAAATGTAAGGGGGGTCAAAGTTGGAAGAATAATACAATTTCAAATTAACTAAGCACAAATTTTGTATTTATAAAATTCTCATTAAAAAAAAAAAAAAAAAAAATACTAAATTGACAATATGGGTAAAACAATGTGGTCCCAGGTCTACTCCAAATGACTTTAGAAACTACTTTTTACTTCCCTCAATTTAATTATCATTACAAATAAGTAAAAAGTGGATGCAATTTGTGGTCTCAATGGGAATGACAATTTCATCTTCCTAAATCTTAATCTATATTTAATCTTGACTTTCAAAATTAAAAGAATACAAATATAAAATGTATTACCTGAAAAATTTAAGAAAAAAGGGGCTTCTTGGCTTGACAGGGGGAGAAAACTACACTTGTATGTAGACTGTTATTGAGCTGAGCCGAGTTTTAGGCTAAACGAGTGCTTGGCTTGATGGGAGACGAGTTTGAGTTCGAGTTCGACCGAGTCAGCCGAGCCCCTATTTCCTGACTCGGATTGACTCGTTTAGGGAGAGGGGATTTTGAGCTTGGCTAGCAGCAGCTGAACGAGCTGAATTCAAGCCAACTTGCGAGCCACTAGAAACCTGCAATTTTAAAAAAAAAAAAAAAAAAACCAGCAGGTTTTTTATGTATGATAATAAATCAACAACACAACAATATTAAAATTTTAATTGTAACAATGTTAATAGTAATCAGCAACAACTTTGAAATCTATTATCATTCTAGGCGCTAATTATTCTAAACTTATGATTTAATAAATTTGAGAATGAAAATCTAAAAGAAGATTCACTTGAAGCTTGTGAAATAAGAATTTTGTGGATGACGTTGTGGTTTTTGCTTGTGGTTTGTCTTAGAGACACTAGGGAGAAGAGCAGATGGATACCTACGATATTTTGTGTTGTGTTGGAGAGAAAAGTGGGTGAAGAATGAGTTGCTATGATGTCAAGGGGAGAAGAAAAGGAGACATAGTTTTGTGATGTGAGGGGAGAAGAAAAAGAGAGAGAGTCAACTTTCTTTGCACAAGTGACAGGCTAAAAAATATTTAAATATTTATATTTATTTAGTGATTTGATGGTTGACAGTAGCCCACCCCCAAGTTTAAACCAGCCGTCTGCACAGTTCCCACTTCCCTTCTCAGGGCTGCCATTGATAGATCTCAAACTTATAGTGTCAACAGGGTGGTGTTGTCAATTTTGAAAATAAAAATTACATATCCCCCTAATCCTTGTATGCGTGTTGACTCGCGAGCCTACGAGTTGAGCCACATGCTGCTCGAACTCGACTCGATTGTATACCGAATTTTTTTAATTTTACATGAGCTGAACCAAGCCGGCTCGTGAGTAGCTCGACTTGGCTAACAGCCCTACTTGTGTGGATAAAGGAAAAAATTTGGCTTGATAGGTTGTTAAAGAAAAGAAGTGGTGTGGGGGAAGGAGAAGGAGTGGTTTAGTTTGAGTTTGTACCAAAAAAAAAAAAAAAGAAAAAAAGTTTAATTTATGGATGTATTAAAGTTTTTGGTTATTTAATTTCATATAAGGGCATTTGTAAAAACTTAGCAAAAAAATTTAAAAGTCAAAGAGGGTCAAATTCATATAAGGGAATTTTGTAAAAACTTAGCAAAAATTAAAAGTCAAGAGCGTCAACTGACCCTCCTTGACCCCCCTCCCTCTGTCCCTGTCGCTGTCGAACCATTCATTTATCATCACACACATTTTGTTTCCCCTATTTCTTGGTGTCCACTGAATTCAGTAGTAAATTGGGCATAACTTGCTCAATAAAAATCCAATTGATGATTAATTTGAATCTTTGGAAACTAATAGATATAGACTTTAATCTGATATATTATATGATAAATTTGGATAACTGTAGACCCAATGCCAAACCTCATTTTATCATCACACACATTTTTATTGCCTATTCAAAAAATTATTGAACCATTGTAATATGTTGATCAATTTGTATATTCAGACCCTGTAATATGCCGAACCGTTGTTATTATATTTTAATATCCACCATCTAATTACTATTGCCTATCAAAAATATGTTAAACAATGTTTGTTTTTATCATCACATACATTTCGGTTTCCCATGTTTCTCAGTTTCCACTAAACAGTTAGTAGTAATTGGTCATAATTGTCTCAATAAATCCAATTTTGAGCGGTTTGAATCTTTGGAAACTTGACGGACAAGAATTTAATTTGATATATATATGCTGATTTGGATAACTGTATACCCTTTGCCAAACCATCATTTTACCACCACACACATTTTGATTTTCCCTGTTTCTCGGTTTCCACTGAATAGTCAGTAGTAAATTGGCCGTACTTGCTCAATAAAAATCCAATTTGAGTGGTTTGAATCTTTAGAAACTAGGTAGACAAGATTTAATTTGATATATTATACGATGAATTTGCATAACTGTAGACCCACTGCCAAACCATTCATTTTATCATCACACTCATTTTGGTTTCCCCTGTTTCTCAGTTTCTACTGAAGTCAGTAATAAATAGTCATACCTTCCTCAATAAATACCAATTATGAGAGGTTTGAATATTTGGAAACTAGACAGACAGAATTTAATTTGATATATTATAAGCTAATTTGGATAACTTTAAGCCCTTCCAATTATGGTCGAACCACACTTAAAGAACGACAATTATTTAAAACAATGTACGAAACGACATCATTTGAAAACGTTAGACATTTTGGCTAAAAAACGACACTGCAAATAAAATCATAATGTAAAATTATATATAATTAAAAAATGATTTCACTAAAATTGGAAAACAAACTTAATAAAATTAGATATGCTCCTTTATATTAAATGAACGTAACAACATAATAATTAAAAATATGCAATTAAGTTATAAAAAATATATTCTGATTGCCAAAGTTTATGATGTGAACATTATCAATTATCATGTCAAAACACAGTCGGCAACTATAATTTAAAAAAAAAAAGTAAAGTGGTTCTGACATTCAATACATTAACTACTTATAATATAAAAATTATAGTAAAACGACATTTGATATTGTTTTGATCTTTCTTATAGATATTTTAAATTTAAATAAGACAGCTATCGAACCATAATTAAATAAATAACAGACCATCTTTCGATTTCAATATACCAAAACACATATATAAATATGACAAGCAAAAAAATGATATTGCCTAATATTCAATTGTAATGACCTAGATGTCGAACATAATTTCGGCTATGGAATTATATGAAGACAGATGATGAACCATCATTCATATTTATAATTGGTTAAGTTCTGCTTCAGTACCAAATTCTATAGAATGGTAATAAGCCATATACCGAACCATATTTACAAGTAAATTACCCAGATTTCAGTTCAATTGTTCAAGAACTAATGTAATGTCGGGTTGGTTTGAATAGTTTGATGATTAAATGAAAATTCAGAAAACATAGAAATTGTACAATGATATAGAAAATTACATTTTATTAATATCAACATATTTAAAAGAGTCAATTATTACATTTAGATATTTTGACGCTAAAAAACGACTTGCACAATAAAATCAAAATGTAAACTATATATATACTAAAAAATGATTTCACCAACACTACAACAATATACACATATGCTACGAAAATTGGCTACAAAAAAAAAAAAAAAAAAAACTGTAGCAAATACATATTACAACTATAAAGTCAATATTTATAGCTAATTAAATAGTTTTAGTGATAAGATTTTCTCCCTTGAAACTAATATTCATCTCTTGCCACGATTTTAACTATTAAAATCGGGGCAATAGCTATTCATTTAGCTACAAGGTATTGGCTATTGTAAAACATCGTAACTCATTAATGTGATTTAGCTATAAACATTTCATTTACATGACATGTAGTACATTATTAGTTACGAGTTTAACTATATAGGTATTATTTATGCATTAGCTATAAAATATTAAATTTATAGCTAATTAATGTATTTAGATATAAACATTTTATGTACATGACTATAGTATCATTATTAGCTATGAGTTTACTATATGCTATTATTTATGCATTAACGATAAATTTATTTAGTTACTATTTTAGTTGTCACGTAGCCGTTAATATATTTGTTATAGATATTATTTTTGTAACATGAATTTTCAAGATTTTGTTATAAATTATATTTGTGTAGCTAAAATGCAAACATAGCAATACATACTATTCTCCAAGGCTATGAAGGCAAAACTTTTGCTACAAGCTTATTATTATTATGACAAAAACTGAAAGTTTTTAGTTACATATTAATCTCATCCATAGCAAAAAGTATAAAACTATTGGCTATGTACAAAAAGTTACATGGTTAACTTTTTTGCGCCACTTCTACCTACGATAAGCTACAAAACATTGCATTTGTAGTTCCTTTAGCTATGCAATTAATACTTAGCTATAATGAACGCGATGGCTAGAATATATGATGTTGTAGTGAAAACTGGAAAACAAACTTATAATAATAGATATGCTCATTTATATTAAATAACATAACAATATAAATAATTAAAAATAATGCAATTAATTTACATAATAATATTGACTCCCAAAGTTTATGATATCAACAATTATTAATTGTCTGTCAAACACAGTCGGCGAACTATAATTTAAAAAAAAAAAGGAAAAGTGGTTCTGAAAATTCAATACATTAACTACTTATAAATATAAAATTTTATTAAAACAACATTTGATATTGTTTTGATCTTTTCTATGGTAATTTTAAATTTAAATAAACAGTTGTCGAACCTAGATTAAAATAAGTAAAAGACCATCTTTCGATTTCAATATACCAAAACTTGTAAGAATTATAAGCAGAGGAAGTAAAATAGAGACGAGAGAGTTTGACTGATTGGCTACTTATTGTTTGTATTTCATTTCATTGATTTATAGCAGATCACATATAACAAACTACAGAAAATTAAGGAGTTCAAAATACATTTTACAGCTAACTTTATCCTATTGTTTGAATCAAAACAGAATGAGGAAGTCTAGAGATGTATCGTTTGCTGCACCACTTTTGATCTGATCCGATGTTTTCTCCCTTGATTCTCTTAACTGCTCTTCAGCTGCAGCACAATTGCTTGATTGATCTGAGTTCCTTGATTCTCTCACTGATCATCAAATGCTCTAACACCCCCCGACAAACTCATGGAAGTTGGCGAATCTGAGTTTGGTCCTTAAAACTGGAATCGAGTTGCTGTTTGGCCCTTTGTAAACACGCGGCTATTTGATCTTTGGTGGAGATATGCTTCACCAAAATATCTCTGTTAACCACTTTTTCTCTATGAATGATAGTCAATTTCCCGTGTTTTGTCCGAGCTGAAAGATGGGATTTGGAGCTAAGGCCAATGCTCCTATGTTGTCACACCAGATAATTGGAGGTGATGAAAGATATAACTGACTCTTTTATCAACATTCGGATCCAATAAGCTTCAGCTGTAGCCAAAGCCATGCTTCGGTATTCGCTCTATGCTTGAACGCGAGACAACTCCTGTTTCTTGGCACACCAGGATATTAAATTTTTCCCGAGAAAAATACTAAATCCACTTGTGCTTCTTCTGTCATCAGGTTACCAGCCCAATCCAAGTCATAATAAACATTAATGTCAATTGCTGAAGGTGAATAAAAAATCCATAGTCCACCGTTCCTTTTAAATATCGAAGCACCCTTTTTGTCGCTATCCAATGTGAGTCTCTCGGGTTTACATAAATGGGCATAACTGATTTACTGCTATGAAATATCAGGACGTGTAATGGTGCAATATTGGAGAGCTCCCACTACCGCCTATATTCTGTTGGTCTGATAAGAGTGTGCTAGCATTAGAAATAATTTCATACCTAGTGTCAACAAGCTAGTGGCTTTGCTCCTTGCATTTTGGTGCTTTCAAGAAGGTCAGATAATATTAGCTTGCCGAAGATGAATACCTTAATTGCTACGTTTTGCTTCAACGCCAAGGAAATACTTAGTTGTCCAAGATCTCTATATGGAAATTTTCCTTCAAGCTGTAAATGAAAGATATAATAGCCGAACTGGTTTATCCAGTATGATAATGTCTCTACGTAGACCAAAACAAAAAGTTTGAATGTTATTAGTACAAAGAGTAAACAATGAATAATCAACTTTTGTTCCTTAAATCCAAGTTCTAGCAATTGTTCAGAGAGCCTTCGAAACCAAGCTCTTGGGGCTTGTTTAAGGCCATAAAGAGATTTATGTAGTCGACACACAAATCTGGTTGGCTCTCATCAATAGCCTTGAGGTGTTCCATATACACTTCTTCATCAAGAATGCCATGTAAGAATGCATTGGACACATCCAATTGTTTGTAGGCCATTAAATTGAACAGCAATAGATAAAACCAATCTAACCGTAGTCGGTTTAACTACTGGAGAGAAGGTATCAAAAATCAATTCTAGATTTTTGATCAAATCCCTTTGTCTAAGCCTTGCTTTGTAATGTTCGATGCTACCATCCGGGTGTCTTTTAATTTTGAATACCCATTTATTTTGACTATATGTTTGCTGTGTGGCCTTGGACAAAGAGACCATGTCCCATTTTCATCAAAGCATCAATTCACGTCCCATAGCTTGTCTCCACTCTGGTTTGTGCTACTGCTTGTGATAGCAGTAGATCAGTCACTGCCTTTCGACAGGGTCATTCAACACTATGATAGCCTTACCATATTATCTGTGCCCTTACTTCAGAATAATACTGGGGCTACAAACGTTTCTAGAATGGCCACCATATGCGCTCATAGGGTTCTCACTATCAAGATTTGAAACACTTGATACCCTCGTCATGGTTCTACCATTCTAAGGACATATATCAATACATATTGCAATAATAATGATTTACGCGATATAGAATAGAATGCCTTTTATTGATTAATGAACATTATTACAAAGAGTCAATTCCATAATGATTGATTGGCTCTAGGGCACCTACTCCAACAAGATATTCAATCTCTATCACTAGCAGCTTAACGTCCTTCTTTCAAACAGTCTATTTCGATAGTGCCACGACCCTCTCTTTCCTCTCTCTGCGATTAATCCAATAGTTTAGATATCCCCGAAAAGATGTTCTCAAATGCGCCGTTCTATTTGTTTTGTTAGAATGTCGCCCTCTTGCTGCTTGAGAAGGAGCTCATAACATAAACTGACACTATTCAATGTCTCGAGTAGGTTTCATTAGACCGGTTGTAGTAGACTAGATTTGCCCTTTATTTTGACCTACTGGCTTACTGCTTGTCAGAGTTATTCGGGTTAGTTTGATGGTGTGGAAACTTGAATGGCTTGACCAACTGGCTGACAGCAAAGCACCTGATTCACTCGTTACGCTAACCACTGTCCCTGAAGTGAAGCCAGGGATCGGTCTACCAACTATAGGCCTAGCCTACATCGGGGAGGGTGAATTCGAATGTATCAAAAATACAGATTTGGGATCTTTCCCAATATCCTTCACGCCTACTTCTCTTCCGAATGCAAGACTTGGTTCAAACTTTCAAGCAGTATTGACCACTATTCCATAGATAGCATATAGCTCTTACATAACGCCTAATAGGCTAGCTTCACTATAAAGACTTTCTTTCCCTTATTAGTAAAGGGGGAGAAGTTGAATCTCCATCTCTGTCACTCAAAGAACTCTCTTTCCTTTGCCCTTTGAATCTATCTATTTCTTCTACAGAGCAATGCAATGTAGATTCCAGTTTGCTTAAGACTTGGAGTTCGAAGTGGCATGGATCTAATGAGCTATTCCTCGCATCTCCTCCTTTATAAAATGGAATAAGGCGCCCACTAATCCTCATGTCCTGAGCCTGATTTTCATACTTCTATCTAAATCTAATCTAATAGGAATCCTGATCTGAGAACATAATCTTCTTCTTAGTAGTTGAAGAAGTAAATTTTCTCATTTTCTTAGAATACTAAGTAGACTTTAACTCCTTTCTCCCACAATTCTGACAACAGATGCAGATTATGTGGCAAATGCCGCTGATGCGTTACACATTCCAACCCATTATAGGCATCTCCTGTTAAAGAAAAGCCCTTAGTGGTGCACTCTGTAACTAGGAATTGAAGAGTTTGGACCTCCTAATGTCACCCACGAAAGAGTAGGAAACTCACAATTCACAACAGGACTGAAGGTTTCCTCAAAACGTATCTAATATTCTTGAGCAAAGCCTTTTTCTACAAGCCGTTTGTACCTCTATAAATAAAGGAGCCATCCGCTTTACGCTTTACCTTGTACACCTACTTGTTTCAAATCGATCGCTTACCCTTTAAGTAAAGGAACCAAACCAACTCCCAGGTATTATTTCTTTCTTTCAAGAGCTTGTAGCTCTTCAGCCATGGTCTCTCTCCAACATGATTGAGAGGACGCTTCATAATCATAAAAGGAATCGGATTCTTTTATAGAGAAGAGAGACTAGCAAGATATACATGATGACAAGGAGATCAAGAATTGCATGAAGCAAAGCCTTGAACAGGACGAGAGAGACGAGAGGAGTGGCGTACCTCAGGCATGTTGTCTGGAACTGGATCATGGCTTGAGTCTGGAGAGGGGGAAGTGTTGGTTTACGGATTTCATTTAGGTCCTGGCTGAGCTTCAAGGAGATCTGGTATTAGACGAAGTCTCGCACGTGCTCCTCCAACATCAAAGGGATAAGGTATTCGTTCGTCTTATCTTATTAGTAGCGGTCAGTGGGAAGAATACTAGCTCTGGCTTTTAAGCGTGAACCAAGTCTTGGATTCGGCATTGTAAGGCCTTCACCTTCATTCAACAGAAAGCACAGGCAGGCAGCTCTTTCGGAAAGAAAAGATCTCTGTCGATACTTAGCATCAGTTTTGGCATAATATAGCTTTTCCTAAGACTCCTATAGCCCTTTGCTTCTTGGCTTGCTCTGCTCTTTGAGCTCTTCCTTTGAGCTATGCTCTCTCTGCGTGCTTCCAGGGCCAAGGGCCACCCATAAAAGTCCGATGCATAAATCTATTTATATAATGGAAAACCCGCGCGAACGTGGTCTCATAGGATAGGTCAGGATCAGTTGCTTATGTTTCGACCTCAGATTCGGCTACGTCGGATGCGGGAAAAACTGGAAAGTTTCGGCGGGAAGAATTACTCTTCAGTCGGTTCAGATTGAGAGGGAAAGAGCAGCCTAGGGTTGGTGTGGCACCTAAGGCAAAACCCAAACTCACATACTTCAGACTCGCCCTTCGAAGAATCATGAAAAATATGGGATACGACTTTGAGTACCCCAGGGGCTTGAATGGGGGGCAAAGGCATAACTACACCCTTAAAGCCTTACCTAAGAAAAGACCAAGAGTAGACGATGGCAAAACGGCGCCAAAAACTTGACAGGCTTTTCCCAAGTGTACGAAATCGTGCAAGTAGTAAAACTCGAGTAAACGAGTGTCAAATCCCAAGAGAACTACCTACCAAGTACCTAACTAGTATATTTTATTGCTATTTGATGAAACAAAATTTTATGAATGAATTTAATGAAAGCGAAAACAAATTAAAAACTAAATAAAAGCAGAATTTTATAAATACTTTGGTGGAGAAATCAATATGACTAAACCTAGGGCACAGATTTCACACCAATTTAATCCTATGCATTGACAATTATTGCTAACCTAATTAAGCTTATTCTAAAGGTCAAATCCCCTAATATTCCACTAACTCTCTCTCTCTCTCGAGCAATTAGCAAATTAACCTTTAAGCAATAACTCAAGCTATCTCTAAGTTGGATTTAGGTGCTAAAAGATCGTTAAGTTCTATGGAATCTACCAGAGCCTCATAGATCGCGGTAACCTATCTTTAGCGTTCGCTCAATCTATAGTTTTATTACCTAAGACAAATCAGGTTTCATCTCTCGATCTCAACCCAACCCATGATATCATTCAACTCGGGCCCTTGAGACTTGAAAGCATTACACACAATAATAAAACTTAGAAATCATGCTCAATATAAAATCAATATAATACTGTCAACACATGTTCATAAATTGGGCTACATCTGTAGCCCTAGAAAAGAGAATTAGTTCATAATGAAAATAACAAAATCCATCCTTCTATTTAACAACATCAGTTCAAGAAAGAAAAAGATAAAAACTTCTCTAATCGGTGAACGAGAGCTCTCTGGATCCCGATCTCCAACTTGGTAGCCGTCTCTTCCTCCTCCAAAAGTCCTTTTTAATTTCTTAAAAACTCTCTTTTATATCTCTAGGGTTCTGATCGTGCTTAGGAAAAAGATTAGAAAACTTCGCCCATTCAGATTCGGATTAGGATAATGAAATAATACAAACCCGTGACCTATCGACGCGGCAGTAAGAATGGTCGACACGGCGATCGTTCTTTCTGTCCAAGGCATCTATAATATTCAGAATTAGATGAAGTCATCAACATGAACATTGTAGCTCTCTGAATAATATTTCCAATGCCACTAGAATCGTCAAATTCTGATTTCTAGAGCTCAAGTTATGACAGAAACATCAAGGCATACTCATGATGAAGAATTTCCAGATTTTCCGTAACATCTTCGACGTGCCACAACTCCCTCATTTCGACCCTGATTCTTGTGCCATTTATTCCTATGCGTTTTGAATCCCATTGACATCATTCTTTTTCCTTCAACAACCTGTTTGAGCCTGAAAACACTCAAAATGCACCCGTGATCCCATAAATGGTATTTATGAAAGAAATAATCCAATTTCCACACTTTAAACACATTTTTCCATAAATAAACCAATTAAATCACTAACAAAATATAAACATTCAAGCTCTTATCAGTGAACATCTTGTTCACGAGATGCTGGTAGGTAGCACTGAATTTTTTCAACCTGAACAGCATTACTTTGTAATAGTAGATACCTCTCTTGGTGATCAAGGCAGTCTTTTCCTGGTCATCAGAGTGCATCAAAATCTGATTATAGCCTAAGAAAGCGTCCATGAAGTTTAATAGCTCATGTCCAACGATCGTGTCCACTAACATATCTATGTAGGGGAGAGGGAAGGAGTCATTTGGGCAAGCCTTGTTTAGCTTAGTGAAATTGATGTAGACCCTAACTTCCCATTCTTCTTTTTAACAAACATCACGTTCGCCAACTAGTTTGGATAGTGAACCTTTCGAATTGAGCCATTTCCTAACAACTTATCTACCTCCTCATTAATTAATTTGTTGCTCTCGAAGCAAATTTCCTCTGTTCTGGTTCATAAAAGGATGGTTTAGGTCAGCGTTTAGCTGATGGATAATAGCTTCAAGATTGTTCCCCTCATGTCGATGTAGGACTTTACAAAACAATCTTGGTTTTGTTTAAGGAAGTTCACTAACTTCTCTTGGATATCAAGTTGGAGTTGTGCCTCTATTTGAGTCTTGTAATTCGGGTGATCGAGGTGTATTTGCACTTCGTCTAGCTCTTCAATGGTTAGCTCATCTCGCTCAGCTCCTCCAATCGTGTGGGTCTATAATTGCTACATGTTTCCCTATTTAGTCTTGAAGATGGTCTGATAGCAATCTTTGAAAGCCTTCTGATCCCTTTTTATCTATTAAATGCCCTACTTGATGGGGAATCGAATGGTTTGGTAGAAAGTGAATGGGATGGGCTGCATGTCGTGGCTCCATGGTTGGCCCAATATCACAATGTACTGAGAAGGTGTGTCTACTCTCATGAAAGTGGTCTAGAGATTGATTCCCTTGGTGTAGACTGCCAGGGCTATCTCCCTCGTAGTATACTTCTACTTTAAACTGAAACCAATGAGGAGAGTGGATCACCTGTTTATACTGGACTTCTCTAATCCCATGACCTTGAAGGATCCAGGAACATAATGTTCGCTAAGGAGCAAAGATCTATGAGGATTCTCTTCATTAGTATGTTTCGATCTGTAAGGTGATGACGAACGCATCATGATGAGGGTTCAAGAGCAGTGCTACTTCATCATCAATGAATTCGATAGTCAAATTTGTTGGTCTCTGAATAAATGGTCAGGGAGGATGTTGTTCAGGCTTTGCTGTAGCTCTTGCACGATGCTTGGTTAAGGAGTAACTTACATCACTTACCTCTGACTCTCTAGAGATCATACTACACATCTTGTCGGTAGGTGGCGCTATCTGTGGTTGTGTAATATGATGGTTCTTACTTCTGAAGGTGGCCTTTCCTTTATCTGTTAGAAAATCTTATAGGTGACCTCTCTTCAGTAGCTCTACAACTTCGAGGAGGAGGACAATGCAATTGGCAGTGACATGCTCGTGGTCTCCATGGTATTCACAGCATTTGGTAGTATGTCACTTGGTCCTGGAGTGTGGCAACTTTGTCGGCCATCTGATGACCTTCCCCTTCTCTTTCATCATTGCCACTATTTATGCGGGCTCAATGCTTAAGTTATAATCTGACATCTTATAACTGTTGGTATGGACATTAGCTCTATCAATGTGCCGCGTTGGTTGGCACTCTTGTTGGTGTCCACTATCGCAGACCGGACCTCTCCTGACTCAATACGGCTTGGTTGGTCTATAATCATGACGCCTATCAAGTCTGTAAGGGTGACAGTTGTCGGTGTTGCTAAGCTTGATTTGATGGGCCTCATCCTCCTACCAACTTATTTCTAACTAGACGCACGCTAGCACATCCTCCATAGTGTTACAATTGAACTTGGTGAGTTCCTTGTATAACTCACCGTCGGGAAGGAGTCCCTTTCTAAATGCATCCATCACGGTCTCTTGATTGTAGTAAGGAAAAAAACTTTCTCGTGGTTGAAGCATTCTACATACTCCCGGAGTGGTTCCTTGCAGTGTTGGCAAATTAGGTAGAGGTTGCTGGACAATTTTTCCATCTTTTTGCTATTGGTGAATTGTTCAACGAAAGTGTCCGTGAGTTGGGTGAAGGATGCGATGGAGCTGTTAAGGAGGTTGGTGTACCATTGGAGTGCTGGTCCCACAAGGCTAGAGCCAAAGCTCTTGCACATGCATGTTTCACGGAGAACTCGAGGTATGGCTGTTGCAAACATGCGTTGCTTATAGGATGCTATGTGGTCTTCTAGGTTAGTGGTTCCATCGTAGAGCCTCATGTTAGGGAAGGTGAATTTTTGTGGCATCTCCATGACGACTATAGTGTTTATGAATGGTGAATTAGCATAGCTTTGGAGTTAACTCTTCTTAAGAAGTGTGGGTATGTCGAGAATGCGTTGCATCATGACTTCCATGTTAGCAAGTCGCTTGGTTAGTGTTTGTTTAAGGGGGGTCGGCATTAGGTTGTATAGGTTATTGAGGAACTGAGGGAAAATATTAGGGTTGCCATGTATGGTGGAGCCCAGTGAGGCAGTTTGGGTAGTGGTGCTAGCTAATGACTGCATTGAATATGTTTGCGAGATAAAAAGGGTTTTTAGTTGTTTGATTGGGGTAGCTTGTGTGCGTGTTTCAGTGGAAGAGAGGTTGATAGGTTGAATACTATCGGCTCGGCTCGGCTCGGCTCGGCTTGGCTCAGCTCGGCTATGGGTGTTGTGGTGGTTGGAATCGTATTGTGGTAGGAAGATTTCATGATGATGCCATGATCTAGGGTGGAGAATAGTTGTCAGGGATGAATGGGCAGCCGAGAAGAGGCTGCACAATGCTGATTTAAAGACCAATCCAAAGAATAGAACTAGGTTACCTTTTCTTGGAGAGCTTGATTCTCCACGTGGACAACAACCTTTTGAGCCTCCAAGGCTTGATACTTTTCGTTGCTCTTTTGCACCAGTGTGGTCAGAGTTGCAATTTAAGCCGCAACGTCAAGCGTGGGGCTTCAATGTTGTCAGTCATCGTGGCTGAATGGAGGAAAGAACGGAAATAGTAGGTCGTTTTGAATCGAAAGATTGTCAAGGCCCCACAGTGGGCGCCAATCAGTAGACGGTAAAATCTATGGTCAAATCGAGAGGGACTGATCTTATACGAAGTGAGCCATTGACAACCTGGTAGACCTACACAAAGCGCATGAAAAGAGAACACAAAGGCTAGATAGAGACTAGTGTGGTGCTTACCGTAGACACTCTGATGCTCAAGTCAACAAGGCTGAAAAAAAGGCTATTTGGTGAGGGCTAAAGGGAGAGAATACCAGAATAATGCGCTAGTTCTTGGGAGCAAGAACTTCTAGAGCTTCGGTATTGCGAGTGATTTCTCAATAAATAATGAGAGAATTTGCCCCTGCTTATGTAGTGAACCCAAGAGGTTCGAATCCTAATAGTACTCTGAGTCCTACAAGTAAAGGAGTCGTTCTTAGGAAATAGATATGATCTCCTTTCTTTATTGGGTTAAGCTTAACATTTATGATCGTAATCCAAGATCCTGATGAAAGTGGAAAAAGGATAGGATTCTGCTTCCTATTTTCGATTGTTGTGGGCCAATGGGCTTAACCCAGCTTAGCTTAGCTTGCAGGATAGCCCAACTCATAGAGAGGCCAGTTCGCAAGGTGGATTTAAGCATAGGCCCAATTGGAATTTGGCTTAGGCCTTAGGTAGTCATTTGTATATCTTGTATGTTGGGCCTTGTCAGACTCAACACGATTTTTTACCCATACAACACTCACACTTTTTGTATAAATTGAACAATGTACAAGCGTACAAATGAGTATACTGAAAATACTTTCTCCTGCAATCTCTTCTTGGCATACTCTGGCAATCTCTGTATCTTCTCTGCCACTCTTGCCATCTTTTTCTTCAAACTCTGACAATAACCCTCTTACCATTAAAAATGAGAGTAAAACTAAAAAATGGAAACAAATTAATAAAGTTACTGAATATTCTCACGATTTCCCTTTCAATCCAAAGTGAGCTTTCTTTGCCTGCGAAAACTGATTTGTTTAATGACTAGTAACCAGATATAGCCTTGTCTTTCTTTAGTGCAATCCATTCTTGAATGGTGTTTTCCATAAACCAACAGATTAACAATCGGCTTAGGGAAACTAAAAAAGCCAATTTCAATTGATAATGGTCAAGTTTTGCTAACTATAATTTTTGTCAGCAATATGTCAATATAGTTGGTGTGGTTTTCAAAGTGAACCAGCTTTCAATTGCCAATAAAAAGCTAGCAAATTTTCCTTCCCACAAAATTAGGGTTAATAAAGGGAATTGCCTAATATCTTAGGGCGATAGAGACCTAATACCTTTAATATATGAAAGAATTATAGATATTAATTTTCTCTAAATTAAAAAATTATGAGCATTTTGTTTAATCTTTATTAAAAATGATATGTACCAACTGCCATTCTTATTCGTCTTGTAGCCTGGAAACATTGTTTATTTCTGAAATCATATATCTAGAAAACACTGGACAAGTACAAAAATATTATTCATATTCAAGACTTAAGAAAGCAGTCACAATAAAACACTTCAAATATAGCTCCAATTGGCCAGTACTTCATATTTATAGGGCACGTAATTACGCCAAAATGTTTAAACAAATCACACACACACACCCACATACATATTATTTTATTTATTATTCATTATTAAGCAATCTCTACAGATCTAATTAGCCTGCTCCATAAAGTGAGCATCAATATCTTTGGTAACATCGATTGCCAATTTAAGCATCCCTTTTGGTTCTGTGTGATGTTTTGGGAAAAGTTTAACAAAAACCTAAAAACAGAGAAGAAGACGAGAGGGAAAGAAGAGAGAGCTGAATACTATGCTTTACTTTTACTGATGCTTTTTCAGTTAATACAAAATGAGCTACTGTACACCTTTTATGTTGTTTACATGAAAGTAGCAATTGTTCTAACTAATACTGTTACTTCTAACTAATACTGTTACATTTTAACTGAAAGTAAAACAGAATAGTAACTAATCAGTATTTAACAACTAACAGTATTCCAAATGACATTTTTACCCTTTTACTAACATCTTCCCTCAAACTAAACTTGGGAGGATCAATGTTGCTTCTTTACTAACATCTTCCCTTAAACTGAGCCTGGGAATCTTGAATCAGTTCTGCCCAAAAGTTCAGCTTCAGTAGTCAAATTTATGCAGACAGCTGAGAGCACAAAAAGCCACTTCCAGGCAGCAACTTCATGAACTTTAATCAATTTTTCAACTTCAACTTTAACTAGCACAAAAAAAACCTTACAGGCAGCAATTACATACACTTCAACCAATTTTCAACTTCAATCTTCAACTAGCACAAAAACACCTTATAGGCAGCAACTACATAAACTTCAACCAATTTTCAACTTCAATCTTCAATTAGCACAAAAACACCTTACAGGCAGCAACTACATAAACTTCAACCAATTTTCAACTTCAATCTTCAATTAGCACAAAAACACCTTACAGGCAGTCAACTACATAAACTTCAACCAAGTCACATTTTAATCAAACTTCAACCAAAACTCAACTTCAACTATACAACTTTCAACCATAAAGCTTCAACCATAAAGTTTCAACTTCAGCCATACAACTTCAAATTGGCAACAGATCAGAAACTCATCAGATCACATCCATTAGAAAATTCCAAAAAAAAACAGCTTCAACCATAGAACTTGAACTTCAACCATACAATTTCACATTATCAATAGATCAGAATCTCATTAGATTATATCCACCAGAAAATTCATAAAACAACTTCAACTATACAACTTCAATTGACAATCAAAACAGAAACATATCAGATCACTACCACCAGAAATTTTCAAAAGAAAAACAGACTGAATTCAGTGCAATATAGTGTCAGATTACTGAAAACAGAGATCCACCTTCTCAGAATGACAAATTCAAGCAGACAATTTTCCAGCCTTCTACAGACATCAACCTTCATTCTTTCTCTGGTTGTTTTGTTTCAATACTTCTCAATAGGTTCAGAGTTATGCAATTATAAACATCAACAATAGTCAGCTGCTGCAGTAGTAATTTTATCTGCCATTTGATCATTGTTGGCAGATTTAGTATCTGCATTGCTAGAATAACCAACTATGTCAATTTGTCCCGAAAGCCTCAAATTTGGTAGTTGATAAAGCTTTGGTAAAAATGTCAGCCTTTGGTAGTCAGTGGGTACATATTGAACTTTGATATGGTTGGCGGCAACTTGCTCTCAAACATAGTTGAGCATCCAATTCTATATGTTTAGTTCTTGCATGAAAAACTGGATTAGAGGCTAAGGATCCAGCACTCTGATTATCACACCAAATGATGGGTGTTGTAAGAACCAGTCCCATTTCAGAAAAAAGACTTCTAAACCAAGCTATTTCTGTGGCCCCTTGTGCAAGAGCACGTATTCACTTCCGGAGGATAGAGCTACTACTCTTTGTTTTCTTGAACTCCACTGAAGCAGATTTGACCAAGGAATAAGCAGCAACCCTTGTAGATCTCCTATCTTGGACACAACCTGCCCAGTCAGCATCGGTAAAGCAGTCCAGTGAAATCTGCCAATTTTTTGAAATAACCCCAAAGTTCATAGTTCCTTTGATGTATCTAAGTCTCTTGCAGGCCTGCCATGAAGCTGAGTAGGGGCCTTAAGAAACTACTTAGCTTTACTGAATAAGCAAGTCAGGTCTAGATAATGTCAAATATGCGGGCCCCAATTGTACTTCTATACAAACCTGGTTTCAAAACATCACTGTCTTCAAGAGTGAGTTTGTTGCCTGCTGCCATAGGAGTTGAACACTGGTTACAGTCCAGCATTCCTGTTTTGACTAGGAGGTCTCGAGCATATTTAGCTTGACTCATGTGAGGCTTGAGCTATTCTATGTACTTCAAAACCTAGAAAGTACTTAAGAGACCCTAGAGTTTTCAATGCAAACTCCACTTTCAGTTTTTGAACCATGGTTTCAACCAACTCAGGATCACTTCCTGTTATTAGTATGTTCATCCCCATAAACAATAGCATACAATGTCTGACCATTCAGTTTATAACAACAGACTTGAGTCAGCTATGGAAGACACAAATCCCCATTTAAGGAAAGCAGTTTTCAGTTTTTCAAACCAGGCTCTAGGGGCCTGTTTTAACCCATATAAAGCCTTAACGTTTGCAAACATGCAAAGGTTTTTGAGGATCAACAAATCCTGTAGGTTGAGTCATGTAGACCGTCCACTAATTTACCATTTAAAAAGGCATTATTAATGTCCAACTGCTGAATATCCCAATCATATGTGATAGCAAGACTTAACACAACACGAATGGTACTGATTTAATAACGGACTGAAAGTTTCAAGTAGTCAACTCCGGGGTTTGTTGGAAACCTTTTGCAATAAACCTTGCCTTATACCGTGATGGAACCATCTGAATTCTGTTTCACCACGAAAAACCCACTTACAGCCTACTATATTCAGGTTAGGTTCAGTAGGGACAAGTTCCCAAGTATTGTTGGATTGTAAGGCATCAACTCACTTTGCATGGCAGCTTTCCAGGAAGGATGATTGAGAGCTTCATAGACACTAGTAGGTTCAGTTGAATCAGGAGAAGAATGAGACTGTGGAGGAGGCTAACATGGAACTATGAATTTTGGCCTTGGACCTAGTTAGCATAGATAATGTTGCAAGAATGGGAGTTAAAAGGCAGTTCTACTGTGAGATTTATACCTTTCATGTATCAGCTTGGTGAGATGGATGAGAGGTTGTGAGGACTGAGGGTCAAAAGGCAGATCAACTATCAAATGAATTTTCAGGAGAGGTATCTAAGAAGGTGAGCTGTTTGGAGACTGATCAGGTTGTGAGGTAGACTTGTAGGGCTTGGATTAGAAATAGAAGGCGTGTATTTGTAGGTGGACTGTGATTCTGATCAGAACAGGGTAGGGAGTGAGTAGATGTGTAACAGTAGGAGGTCAGAACTTAGTGTTTCTGATAAAGGGCAGAAAATGGACATTGCTGAATTTTGCTGTCACATGTGGCAAGACAGTGGGGATAGAAAAAATTAGAAAAAATAGTAACGACCTGGTGGTGATGACAAAGGAACTATTTGGTGATAAAAAGAGACATTGTGATTAAAAGGAAATGTAGACTCATCAAATTTAGCACTAGAGCAGATATAAATCTTTCCATTTGAATCCATACACTTGTATCCCTTGTGATGCATACTAAACCATAAAGGTGCATTGGTTGTATGAAATGCAAATTTATGAGAGTTATAGGGTCGAATGAATGGGTAGACTGCACAACCAAACACTTTAATAACAGAATAACTGGAGTTTGTCTAAACAGAACCTGAAGGGGCAGAATTGGATAGGACAGGGGTAGGTACCTGTTTGTGAGATAAGTTGCTGTTTGAAAGCATGCCACCAGTACTTTAAAGGCATGCTGGCTTGAGCTAATAAGGTTAACCCTTGCTCAACTATTTGCCTATGCTTTTGCTCAACCTTCCATTTGTTGATGGTATATGGACAAGGATGTCTAACAACAATGCCATGAGTGGCAAATAAGATGTTAGACTTCTAAACTCACCCCCCAATCTGTTTGGACACTCTTTAGGGACTTATTAAACTGTCTCTCTACAGCTTATGAAACTGCTGAAAAATCAAGCTTGTTTCAGATTTAGCTTTTAAGGGGAATATCCAGGTGAACCTGTTATAATCATCTAAAACTGGATATAATATTAAAACCTTCAGGAGATGAGATGGGTGCTGGTCCCCAAAGGTCTGAATGAACTAATTCTAAAGTTGAGAGGCTCTAGAAGCTGATCTAGGAAATGTAGACTGATGTAGTTTTCCAAATTGACAGGCTGTGCAGAATTCTAAAGAGCCTTGAACTGAGTTATTAGGGTTTAAAGAACTTAGGACTTTATAAACAGTAGCATTAGGATGCCCTAATCGTTTATGCCACAACATGCAACTTGTTTTTTCTACTGGAAATGATTGAAAAATGTTATTTTATTAGTAATACAGCATCATTACAAGCAGAACAAGATTGGACTGACTGAATATATCTGAACCAGTATTATAGAGACTGAACTACCAACATTATCTTTGACAGAAACTGAACTATCATTAACAAAATCTATATCAGTAGCAGCAGTGTTTTGACACGATTGTGAGTCAACATGTAAGGAAATTGCTCAAGATGCAATGGACTTGAAGTCTGGCAAGTGTGTTGAAAGCTGAAGTGGAAGAGATAGGCTGACCAGAAGACAGATTTGAGTTTGAAGAGATGTACTGTTGACGTTTGAAGTTGGTATAGGCCAGCTTTAAGCTTTCCTTGAAGAAGAATAGCTTTGGAGTGCTTGTCCTTTACCACACAGTGATCAGCAAAATTCAACAATGACATTATTTCTTTTGTGAATTTTGAAATACTTAATAAGTTTTTGGTAATAGAAGCACACTAACACATTTTCAAATGAAGGGATCTAGATACATGAAAATAAGTAAAACCAGTGTGAGATAGGGAGAAGCTCACCATTTCCAACCTGAAGCTACTCATTGCCAGTGTAGTTTGAATTCAGTGTGAGTTGAGAAATATCAGAAGTTACATGGTCTGTTGCTCCAGAATCCATGTACCTGAAACATCTTGAACTGTGGCTGGAGTGCAGTGTAATGTGCAATGGATTAGGACCAGGAGGTTTGTTTTGAGATAGAAGTGCTTGATTCTGAGGATTATTCATAGTGGTTGAGACTGCACTGAGACTGACTGAGAATTGTTTGAAACCCAATGGAATTAGCCTCGAACTGTTGGTGAAGTCAAGTTGAGAATGCATAGGTTGATGTGAACTGGAGGAGTCATAGGGATTATTGGAAGTGTAGAATGAGGGCTGAAAGCTTTCTGGTGATCTGATATAGTGCTGATGAGAAAACTGGTTTCTGCCTGATACATTATTAGCTCCAGTGAAATTAGCATCAAACCTGTGATAGCAGTTTAATCTAAGTGACCATTTTTTCCACAAACCTGACATACCAACCTGTTTCTTCCAAATCCCCTGCCTCTACCTCGGCCACCCCCAATTGTGTAGAATAGATGGGTTAAAAGTGAATGGGTTGACAGGGTGTTAGGATTAGGAATGGATTGTAAAGGAATGTATGGATGAGGTGTGAACCCATGATGAAAGGTTGGACTAGAAACTTGAGACGTCCAAAACCAGATCCAAATCCAGATTGTTCAGAACTGAACTTAGAGTGTGATCATTCTGATTTTCTTATCTGTTTCATTTGAAGAGACATTTGCAAGATTTACTGACCCCCCACTAAACTCAGCATTGATGACAGAATTCAGAGCCAGATTTGCTTTTTCTAACCTAAGTTCATATTCTGGAGAATGATTTGTGCTTCCTGAATTGTTAAAGGATCTAACGGGACTCTAATCTGGTGGTTATATTCACTATAGCTGGATCATATTCAGACGTTAACCATCAAGTATATAATTCAAAAGTTCCTCATCAGTCACAATAATTCCACTACCAGACAACACCTCAGCAAATCCTTTCATTTTGACAAAATACTCATGCATATTAGAGTGTCTTTCTATAGTTTGCACAAATTCTTAATTGCAGAGTTTTGGTCTAGATTCGTAAGAAACTCTTTTTCTAGGGTATCCACATATCAGCCGAAAACTGACACTTTGAGACTACATTAAACATGGATTCAGAAATTGAGCTAAGAAGCCAGCTTACAAGTAGTTGTCGGTTTTCTTCCACTGATTGTACTCTGGATTGGTTCTTTTCTCTATAGTTCCTTCCGAGTTTTCAGTTTGAATCTTGACAATGGAGCTGGGCATGATACGAGTCCATAGATGTTCTTCTAATCATGAGATCCAACTGCGAATAGAATCTGTGACTTCCAAAATCTGTAGTTATCTCTAGTTAGTTTAGGAGAAATAACAGGAAGAGCTGAATAGACCATTGATGATGAATTACAATCGACTGAACCATGGGTACTTTGTGAGCTGAATTAACTGAATTGGAGGAGAAGTGTGTCAGATCAACCATTTTTGACGCTAGTCAATGGCTCTGATCATGTGATGTTTTGGAAAAGTTTAACAAAAACCTAAAAACAGAGAAGAAGAAGAGAGGGAAAGAAGGAGCTGAATACTATGCTTTACTTTTACTGATGCTTTTTCAGTTAATACAAAATGAGCTACGTACACCTTTTATATTGTTTACATGAAAGTAGCAATTGTTCTAACTAATCTGTTACTTCTAACTAATACTGTTACATTGTAACTGAAAGTAAAAACAGAATTGTAACAATATTTAACAACTAACAGTTATTCCAATGACATTTTTACCCTTTTACTAACAGGAATATCCTCACTCACCTTCTCATACTTCAAAATCCAATGCACCAAGCTGCCCTCTTCCTTTTGAGTGGCTTGAACAATGAGATGGAAATTCTTGTACTTCTCCAGCAGATGTCCTTCAGTCACTTTGAAAGTGGTTGAGTTGTTCTCGTCATCTATGGCTTCAATTACTCCTTTGCAACTTCAGGAACCCCATCTGCCACACAACAATTATGTTAGATTATAGTATGAATTTAATAACATAATGATATATCTTTTAATTAGGAATTACAAGAGACATGATATTAACGTAATTTGGTATAACCTATCATATCCACGGATAAGAGCTTCAGCAGATTGGCCTTACCATGCATATAATTCCAGCAGATTACAGAACCAGAATTTCCCCAATCACCTTCATGTAAATCGACACCCTGTATCTTTTCAGGGCAGACATTGGAAATGTGGTGAGGTCTGCAGCTGAAGACATCATGAAACTTCCTGGCAGAGCCTGATCTCTACATCAGTTTCCAACTGACCAACTAGAGACATCTTTTCCCTGTTGATTTCAAGAAGCTTAAGTATTTGCAGTTAAACAAGAGAAGGCTGTGATGAAAAACAATGGCCTCTAGCCTTTTTATAGAAGATTTTGTGCCCAGCCAGGTACAGATCATCGATCTGTAGAACGTTATGTTAGCACTTCCCATTTTTTTAATATTTATGGATATCCATCTGCATTAGCCCCACCTCGAATAGAAAGTTTTGAATATAACTACAATTCCACGTCATTTATATGCACATCAATACTACTAGTTATAGAAATTAATATATTTAATTCATCATTTTAAATTAATAAAATATTGTTACACAAACAATTAATCAGATGGATGTAGCTTTAAATATACAGAATTATTCATAAATTACACATAAACATTTATGTATACAGTCATTTTCTGGTATGGACTAGAGTAGAATAAATGGTCGGGTTAGGCAGTAGGCGGGCTGGTTGAGCCCTCTTTAATGCGGGTAGGGTTAGGCTTGACCCGCTTAACCCAGCCCATTTGTTCCACTCTAGTCCATACCAGAAAGGGCCGGGTTGAGCCCGACCCCATGCAACCCCGGGCGGGTCGGGTTGATATATGGCAACCCGACGCCCCGGGTTGCTATTTTGTTTTTGTGTGAGCAACCCACCTACCCGACAGGTTGGCTGTTGCACCCCCGCCAACCTGGCGGTTGACCGTTAAAATTAAAAAATATATATATTATTTGTTTTTTCAAATACCATTTTACCCTTGAAATATAGCCGTTTTATAGCATTGGAGAGTCTTTTCCCATTTTTTTCCCTATAAATTGGCCCTAAACTCATATTTCTCACTCCCAAATTCTCGCATTTTCTCTAATCTCTAAAGTCTAAAGTCTAATCTCTAATTATTCTCTTTGTTTTCAATTTTTTCTGATTTTAATTTTTATTAGTTTTTGCAATTTTCAATTCATATTTCCATTTCCATATTCCAATTCTCCTTCTTAAATTTTTATTTCTTCTATTTCTGTATCAAATTTTTTTTTTTTTAACTACAATGGATAGATATACTCTTCATCAATTTCGATGATGAATGAAACTATCCTAGTCCCGCTGAATTTGCTAGCATAATATAGGCGCAGATTCAAATAGTCCCCACTATCCCAGTCTCAGAATCTGATACACCTCAAAATAACCTTCGATTCCTCCCCATGTTGCTACAGCTCCCTATATTCTAGAAGTCATCCTCGTAATCGTCGTACTCGTCCAACTTCATCTCAACAAGAAGCGAGTTCATCAACTATTGTCGGAACCGAAGACAGCACACATCAGACGTTTGGGTGCATTTCGGAAGTTTTACGAGACAGAAAATGGAGTTCAACTGAAAGCAAGGTGCAAGTATTGTGGAAAAGTTATAAAGCTGATTCAGGTAATAGTACTAGTTTCTTAAAAGGCATGCTAATAAACATATTGCTCAACAAGGAAATAGAAGAAACCAATCAAACTTAAATAACTAATATGGGTACTACTTGGTGTTATAATTCTAATGTATATAGGGAACAATTAGCTTTATATATTGTTGCAACTGATCAACCTTTAATATGGCTGAAGATAAATATTTGAAAGATTTATTAAAAATTAAGTTTTTTTCCATGATTTAAAAGTTATTTTAAAACTACAACTAGAAATGATTTAATAAAATTGTTTAGGAAAATGAAATTAGAATAAAAAATAAAATACATGTTGTCATGTTAGTGTGGCTCTAACTGCCGATATTTGGAATGGTAGAGCTAAACAGATTAATTTGGTGTACTGTCATATTTTGATAATGAATGTAATTAAATAAATCTTTATTATGATTTAGATTAATAGATGTGGATCATATTAGTCAACAAATTTACAATAAAACTATTGAAGTTTTAGAAGATTAGATGTTATTATAAAGTGATAAGTTTAACTTTAGATAATGCAAGTGCTAATAGTACAGCTATAGATTTTTTTTAAAATTAATTATCCTTTTTATAACAAATTGAGAGGGCCCAAACCCGAAGCACAGGCACAACCTCCTCTTCAGAAGCACCAACGGCAACACGAATATACTGTCTGCCATGCAGTCACAGAGTAAGAGCTTCAACAATATTGGGAACTCCCGAAATGTTACCAACAGATCCACAATAAAGAGCCAACTTGATGTCTTAGAATATTGGAAAACCAGAAAATGTATTTTTTCAGTATTATCAAGACTTGCCTTGGATGTTTTCCTATTCCTGTCTCAACCGTCTCAATCCGAACAAACATTTAGTGCAAGTGGAAGAATTTTAAATGAAATGAGGACTAAACTTCACCAAAAATGATTGAAGTCCTCACATGTCTTCGAGATTGGGAATGGTCGCGCCATCAAGATCAATACGAGGTTTCGACAATCTTTAATAGAACATTTCAATTTTTTAATATAGATGATATGGATAGAGAGGTCATAGTCAACCCAAAATTAGTTGTTTTGTAAATTGTAACTTGTAAATTAATTGTCAATTATTGCACTCTTTTTTCCTTACCAAGTTTTTGTCCCATTAGGTTTTCTTGGTGAGGTTTTTAACGAAACAATATTGTTGTAATTTCTTATTTTATTTTTGATAAATGAATAATTTAATTTTTTCTTATATTACAATTTTAATGTATTAAAATTAAATTAATATTTGAAACGTTAACAAAAAAAAAATTATTGAATTGAATTATTGATATTTGAAAAGAAGTTCTAAAAATAATTACACAAAGAAAAGAAAAAAAAAAAAAAGAGGTGGGCTAACCCGACCCTGCCTCTTGTTAGGGGTTGGTTGCCCAGCCTGGCCCGCACCATAACCCAACGGTTAGGGTTGGCGGGCCAGGCTGGGCCAACCAACCCCTAACAAGTGGCAGGCCTAACCCACCTGCCTTTGTTGGCGGTCCGGGTTAGGCTCGACCCGCCAAAAGGAGTAGCCCGCCGGGGGCCGGCCAGGCCGACTTCTTTCCAACTAGTATGATGTCCCACAAATATTAACATGTAAACAAAAGTCAACGATTAGATGATGAATTTACAAATCAAAAATTAAAGCTAATAATTAATCGTTACCTTTTGGTTTACGGGTTAAAATTTCTGGACATTGACATATAAAATTTTCAATTTATATATTATGTGATGGAATTTTACTAAATAGAGTAATTTAATGCATTGGTGACATGATACTGTTGTATCCTAAATATTTGTTTTGGCTTAAAAGCCATAAAATATATAATTAAAAATATTTAATTTCAATCATCACTAGGTGATTTAATGGTAAAAGCAAAGGAAGATATAAGTTTTATGATTTCTCGAGTTTGAGTCCCCATAATCTCTATAGTGATCTCCACTAGTGTTGTTATCCGATTAATAGTTAGGATACCACAAGATTAGTTGAGGTGTGTTAAGTTGTCATAACTATAAACTTAAGCTTATATATAGCTCAACAATATAGACCAATAGGCTTCTCACATCAAACTTGAATTTTTTTCCATTTTTCTTATCTAGTTTGAAGTGGGGATTTGAACTTGACATTTACCTCTGATACTATATTAAACATATATTAGATCAATGGCCTCTTACATGATTTCTAGATGAATGCTAACTATATATATTGGATCAATAAGATGCCGTAAACTGACATTATTTTTGTTGAATCACATGATTCACGTTATCTATTTTTAATTTTCGCTTAAAGAATGAATGAAATCTCATGTCACAGGCATTGTAAGATAAGACGAAGAAACCATATTTTCAGCATTTCATGCCAAAAGCCTCGTCAAAAGACTGAAATAAGAATTCAACAAAAAATGATTTGCAATCTAACTACTCTCCCCGACGATAGATGGTAATGCATATCCGACATTTCACATCAAATAATAAATGCTCACAATTAAATATTAATATTTAAGATCAATAAACGAAAATTAGGTGAATTGTGATGAAAAATTGACGAGGATAATATAAGTAATTACTAATTAAAGAACAGACGAAGATCACGAATACATTGCATATAGAATATAATTCGGCATGCTTATTTATGTTAAAAGCGATATAGGTTGAATTAAAAGTCCAGATCAACAGATTCAACCCATCCAATAACTTGTTAATTTAATTATCTGTATATTGCTAGGGCCAAAAATATCTTCCCCAGATAAGCCCAAAGATGAGGACACTTTCAACAAAGCTGAAAAGCTAAGGCCCAATTCCGATGGGGCCCAACTCAAGTTCTACAGATGAGGCCCTCTAGTGTTCCTTCCCAGATCCTCCCCATCTAGACCCAGGTCTCTGATCCTAGAACCACCTTCTGGACTTACGATCAACTTGGAGCCCTAGTCCCCTACGAACTATAGTATTGTTTGAACTCTACTAAGGAAGTCAATTATTATCCAATTCATCTAAAGTCCATATCCTAGGCACGCTAGGACTCCCTTTCCTACTGAGGTAAGGGAGCCAAAGGCTCACTCTTTGGGAGACCATTGCTGCAAGGACTCCCAGTCCCACCAGGATTGAGACCATGCAATCACTATTTAAACAAGGTCTTTTCCTCTCACAAGGGATAGAGAGATTACACCTTCAAACCCTAGAGTTCCCACTCTTGACTTCACATTACGCTATAGTCACAGTCTCTAACTAGACTTCCGTAACATTTCCTCTCTCAACCCTCACTAAACTAGCCTCACTCAGCCTGCTGACTGAGTGTCGGATGCCTATAGCCTTGTTCTAAAACCCAGACCGGAGGGCAACCCATTTTGTGTTCGGGTCATGGGCAACCGTCAACCGGTGGATCGATGATGTTGGATATTTTATTTTTAAAAAATTATATTATCCCCCAATTTTAATATATTACAAAAATTCCCAAAAAAGTAGCTCCTAAAATTTTTATTTATTTCAAAAGTGCCCAAAAATTACCAATTAATCCCTAAACTTTTGACATATCCCTAAAACCCCCATAAATTACCAATTAACACTTATAATTTTGAAATATTACGAAAACCCCCTAAGACCTGAACCGGACTGAGAAGCTGTCTTCCCGGTCAAATCGTCCACCACAGATCCGTCTAGTTTTTAAAACAGAGCCTACGCAAACACCACCTCGGTGTTTTGTCTGCTTCATGCTTGTTTTCTTATGTAGCAGTGCACAGATCGCTAGTGGCCTCAACCTACGGATCAATCCCTCTTCCGCAAAGGTAGATTTTTGCATCTAAAAGTTTGACGCCCATTGTGGCCTCTAACAATCATTCGTCTCACAAACCCCACGTGAAGAAACTCTCTATGGCTGACAATTCTAATAACACTAATCCTGGCCTCGTGGCCAAACTGGAGCTCTAACCGCCCCATACAACAACATTCAGACAAGGTGGCCGCATTGGAAGCTAAGAACACTGCCATCTGGACTGAAAAATCCTCCATCAAGGCCAAGAACCAATCTCTAAAGAGAAGTAGTTAGTTTTATGATCTTGAGCTTCTGCCTGTTAGGTACAACCCAATCAGTTTCGCGCCTCTGTTACGTCTATGCAACCTCTCCAAACTCTAGAGCACCGACCCACAATCTCAGATACGAGGTCGCACCAACTATGTTCGTCATTAGTTGACAATTCAGCTCTGACTAATAGTGAATGGGGGCTGCCAATAGAACCACTCTTGGCCGATCAGCTTCAGGCACGAGATCAAGGCATCCAAGTCACAGAAAGCCTGCTACAACAAGAACCACCCATCCTCGCCATCCCGTCTCACCTTCAGTCAATCATCCCTACTGAAACCCCACTTGGCTTAGCTCATCCTCGCGGGTCAAGCGGTCCTCCACTCCTTCAAACCATCTCGCTCGAGTCCATTCATCCCAATAGACCGAGCGAATCCCAAATAACCCCCTTTACAATCCATGTGCGGCGAAATACTCGATCAGTCACGAAGGGAGTCACCCAACCGAAGGGAATGAATGGGGATCCAAGCTACCAAGCAATACATAACGGAGTGATTCATCAGGCTACACCATGCAAATTGACCCACCAAAACGCACTAAGTATGAATCACATGGCCAATCGAATCAACCAGGACGACCTAGTGGTATCCGCATCTCCCATGGAGCAGGTATTGGCTAAGAGACTGACCGACATAGAGGCAGTGATGAGGCGCATACCCGGAATGCCAATCCCAATAAAAAAGGGCCAACCTCACTGCTATGTCGATTCACCCTTTGTAGACGTAATAGCACTAGCCGAGATACCACACAAATTCACCATCCCTAGTATGAAGCCCTACGACGGCACAATCGACCCAGATGACCACATAGCCTCCTACAAGCAGCGGATGTTATCCGTCTCAATATTTCGAACACTGAGGGAAGCTTACATGTGTAAGAGCTTTGGTTCAAGCCTCTCCGGCCTAGCTCTTTAGTGGTACACTAACCTCCTAAACTGTTCATTCGCCCAGCTCACCGACACCTTCGTTGAACAATTTGCCAACAGCAAGAAACTCAAGAAACTATCGGCTGACCTGTACAGAGTTTATTAGAAGAGGCAGGAGTCGTTGAGAGAATACGTCAGCATGTTTAACAAAGAAAAAATCTTCATCCCCTCATATAACCCAGAGACGGCAGTAGACGTCTTAAAAAGGGTCTCCTCCTGGATGAAAAACTATACAAAGACCTGACGAAGCTCAGCTGCACCACGATGGAAGATACCTTAGCCAAAGTTGTGATTCAAATAAGGTGGGATAGAAAATGAAATGAATCGGATATGACAACCGTCACCAAAGGCGGAATGATAGAAGGTTAGAGTCTAGATCAATTAAGCCCCGTTACCAACCCCCTTCATGCAATCTAAACAAAGCTAAAAAAACCATATGACCGCCCACTAATTAGAACCGACAATAGACCATCCGTGTCGAGCCAATACAAAGTTTCGGAGTACAACCTTAACATTGAACTAGCCTAGGTCTTGGCAATCATGAAAGGGATAGAACCTTCCATTAAGTGGCCGAACAAGCTCAATCCCGAAGCGAGGAGGGACACGACCAAGTGGTGTGAATTCCATGGTGACCATGGTCATAACACCACGGATTGTGTCACCCTACAGTTGGAAGTTGCAGCACTATTGAAGAGCGGACATCTCCAAGATCTCTTAACGGATAGAGGGAAAATATAGTCAGCCAAAGAAGCTCGAAGGAAACATCTCCACCTCTATAAGAACCAACACCAAAGAGGCTCTGCTCAATTATTTTTGGAGGGTCGGAGATCAATGGGGTCAGCTATTCCTTAGCCAAGCGCTATACTCGAGCCAACCATCACCATGAAATCTAATCCATCCATCCGCCCTCTCGATCGCACACTAACCAAGTAATTTAGTTTGAAGATGATGAGCCAGTCACCCTGGCCACCCTTCATCACAATGCTCTAGTCATTTCCCTCCAGATTGCCAAATCCTGGTCAATAGAGTATTCATAGACGGGGGATCCTCGGCAAACATTCTCTTCCTTGAAGTAGTGGAGGCCATGGGACTAGATGAAACAAACATTAGCAAACGACACCATACTAGTCGGTTCAGTTCCAAGCAGAAATACACCATCGAAGAAATCTCTCTGCTTGTTTACACTAGTGGAGTCAACAAGCAAACCATTTTTCTAGTGCTCGACTGTCCTTCACCATACAACGTCATCTCGGGCTGACCTTGGATCTACAACATGTGAGCTGTTCCATCCACAATCCACCAAACTATAAGGTTTCTAACAAAATGGGGAGTAAAGGAGATCAAGGGTGATCCTAAGGCATCCAGAGATTGCTACAAAAATGCCTTCAAAAGCAAAGGTCATGCTTCATAGCAACTATAGTATCACCCAACCTTTTCGACCGAGCCAGATCAACTGGCTATGGAAGAGTTGGATGAAGTGCAGATACACCTAAACGACCCTAAAAGGAAGACCTAGATAGGCACATGCTTCAAGCCCAAAACAAGAGAGAGACTCGTAGAATTCCTCAAACAAAACCAGGACTGCTTCACCTATTCCCACATAGATATGACAAGAGTCAACCCAAAGGCAATTGTCTACCACCTCAACGTAGATCCGGATCACCCCCCAGTGAAGCAGAGGCATAGGAAATTCGCACCAAAACTCTGTCAATGAGGAGATTGAGAAATTACTAAATAATGGCTTGATCAGAGAAGTCCACTATCCTAACTGGTTGGCAAACGTTGTGGTCGTAAAGAAAAAGAATGGAAAGTGGAGGGTCTGCATAGACTTCACGGATTTAAACAAAGCATGCCTAAAAGACTCCTTCCCACTCTCACATATCGACATGATAGTCGATGTGACAGTAGGCCACAAACTCCTAAGCTTCATGGATACCTTCTCAGGGTACAACCAGATTTTGATGCACCTAGGTGACCAGGAGAAAAACAGCCTTCATTACAGAGAGGGGGACCTACTACTACAAGGTGATGTCGTTTGGTCTCAAGAATGCCAGGGTTACCTATTAACGGCTAGTCAACAGAATATTCGTTGAACACCTTGGGGACACCATAGAAGTGTACATCGACGACATGCTCGTCAAGTCCCTCATGGCCGACAACACCTCGACCACCTCAGCTAGGCATTCACCATCTAAGGAAGTATAAAATGAAGCTGAATCTGGCCAAATGCTCGTTTGAGGTCTCATCGGGGAAATTCCTAGGATACATGGTAACTCAGCGTGGGATAGAAGCCAACCCTGACCAAATCCGAGCAATCCTTAACATACCATCACCAACTTGCATCAAAGACGTCCAGTGCCTGGCAGGACGAGTAGCCACCTTGAGCTGCTTCATCTCTAGATCCGCCAACAAGTGCCACCATTTCTTCCACACGCTCAAGAAATCTAAGAAGTTTGAATGGACCCTCTCTTGCGAGGAAGCCTTGCAACAATTGAAGAGATACCTAACCTCCCCCTTACTCTTTTCCAAGCTTGTGGATAGGGAAAAGCTTTACACCTATCTGGCGATTTTAGAGACAGTAATATCAGCAGTGTTAGTTTAAGAGGATAATACGAAGCAACTACTGGTTTACTATGTAAGCAAATCACTCCTCAACGTGGAGACATGATATAGTTAGCTAGAGAAACTAGCACTCACCCTCGTCCATGCATCCAGGAAGCTCAAGCCATACTTTCAATGTCATTCCATAGTTGTACTCACCTCCTTCCCACTCAAGAAGATACTACATAAGCTAGAGTTATCAGACCGACTCACATAATGGACAGTAGAGCTTAGTGAGTTCGACATATCCTTCCAACCATGCACTGTCGTCAAATCCCAGGCACTAGTAGACTTTATTGCGCCCAAAGAAGTAATGGACATCGAACTGGCCGACTCTTGCCCCGATAGTAAAACACTTGGAACACAGTGAGCTCCCAACTGACAAGAATGAAGCACGCCGCCTGAGAGCGAAAGCTGCCAAGTTCACCATATACGAGGGCTAGCTCCTTAAGAAGTCATTCTTTGGTCCCTACCTTAAAGGCATAAGCCTAGGAGAAGCCAAATGAGTTCTCGCCAAACTCCATGGAGGTGAATGTGGAAACCATGCAGGAGGACGCAACCTTGCCCACCAGGTGATCACTACTAGCTACTATTGGGCAACCATACGCATTGACAGTTGTGAAGAAATGTGACAGTTGTCAGTGGTTCGCCCACGTCTCACACCCCCACCTCCACCCCCACCCCCACCCGAGTGACTCCACTCCACTCTCACACCTTGGCCATTCATGAAGTGGAGAATGGATATAGTCGGAAAGCTCCTGATCACACTCGAGCAGCGGGTTTTCATGTTGACGGTCATTAACTACTTTACTAAGTGGATCGAAGCCGAAGCACTCACATAAGTCAGAGACCGAGAGGTAAAAGCTTTCATCTAGAAACACGTCATCTGCAGGTTTGGGATACCAAAGGAAATCGTCATCGATAATGGATCCCAACTGATCAGTTCAAGCTTTAGAGATTTCTACGACATGTAGGGGATCAAGCTTAGCTTCTCTACTCCTCGCAACCCCCAATCCAACGGCTAGACCAAATCGTCGAATAAAACTATCATACAGACTTTAAAAAAGCGCTTGTAGAAAGCCAAGGGCACATGGGCAGATGAACTACATGGAGTCCTCTAGTCCTACTAGCCCGCTCATCCAAGGGCGAAACCTCTTTCTCCCTCACATATGGATCTGAAGTAGTCATCCCTACTGAAGCATCAATCCCTTCCACCAGACTCCATTGGGCGGACGAAGAAACCAACAGCTAAAACCTTTGCCACAACCTGGACACCATCGACAAACTATACGAGCGGGCTTTTAGAGAAAATTGGCTATTCAAATCCTAAATTAACTGATGTATAAACTGAGTATGGCTGCCAGTAATCAAGATATCATCTACGTATATAAGGAGATAGATCATATGGCCATCATGATGCAAAGTGAACAAACTAGTGTTTGAAATGGAATTCTGAAAACCTCTACTTAAAAGAGCTTCTTTCAACTTGTCAAACCAAGCCCTAGGTGCTTGTTTGAGACCATAAAGAGCTTTATTTAATTTGCATACAAAATGAGGAAGATATGAGTCAACAAAGCCCTCTGGTTGCTTCATGAAAACAGCTTCACTAAGGGTGCCATTTAAAAGGAAATTATTGATGTCAATTTGTTGTATTTCCCACCCGTTAGAAACAGCAAGTGTGATGATAATTTTGATGGTGGATGGCTTTACAACAGGGCTGAATGTCTCAAAGTAGTCTAGACCAGGGGTTTGTTGGAATCTTTTGGCTACAAGCCTGGCTTTATACTTCTGAAGGGAGCCATCTGCATTGAAGTTCCTTCTAAATACCCATTTATTCCCCACTATGTTCATATCGGCAGTGGCTGGAACAAGGGTCCAAGTTTGGTTCCTTTCAAGGGCATCAAATTCAACCTTTATGGCTATTCTCCATTCATCACTAACTAAGGCATCTTTAACTAAAATAGGTTCAGGTTGAACAGGTGGTTCATTGGATGTAAGGAGGGCAGTTTTGGTTTGGCAGCTTTAGCTCTTGTTACCATAGGGTGAGTTTTTGTAGGGAAAGGAGAAGGTTATGAGGAAGAAGGAAATTGTGATGAAGATAAGTCAACTTCAAGATGGTAGGGTAGTGGAGTTTCAACATGTGGGGAGAAAGAAGAATTAACAAGCTAGGCATCTGTGAGGTCAATTTCCAGGTGGCAGGATGGATGTGTTAAAGGTGCAGGTTGTAAATCTGATGAGGATGGTGAGGAAGTAGGAATATCAGATGCTGTGGAAGAATTATACTTACTAACAGTTGTTGAAGGACTTATTATAGGACAAGTTGTTGCAGGAGAGACTTCAGCTAGAATTGAGTTGATGTGAGGAGATGTATATATGTGTTTAGCTTGAGAATAAGGTTTGGAGAATGTAAGATCAGAAGTATGGTTTAATACAGTATGATTCCGAGATGTTGGAGGTTTTGAATGATGTGAATGAGAGACAAAAGGAAAATTAGATAAGGTAGGGTCTATGACAGTGGTAGGTGAAGAAGAGGAAACTGTAAGGTGAAAGATACTTATATAAGGAACTTATTTTCATTGAATTTGACATTTGGTATAATGAAAATTTTTCCATTGGAAGACAAACACTTATAGCCCTTGTGAACTAGACTACAGCCTATAAAAACATATTTTGAGGAATGGAAACTAAATTTGTGATGATTAAAGTCACGTAAATAAGGAAAACATGCACAACCAAAAATTTTCAGGAGGAATAAAGATGGACTCGACCAAATAAGACTTGATAAGGTGAAACAAAGTTTAACACATATGAGGGCATTCTATTTATTAAGAAAACTGCTATGTCAAATGCACACCACCAAAGATGCATGGGCATGGTTGCATGAGCATGGATGCATGAGCTAATAAAGTCAAGCCTATCTCAACTACATGCCTATGTTTCCTCTCACTTCTACCATTTTGTTAGTGAACATAAGCACAAGAGTGTCTAAACTGAATTCCAACAATTGTTAAGTAGGAAATTAGGCCTCTATATTCACTCCCTTGGTCAGATTGGAGACACTTAAATTTTTTTATTAAATTGTCTTTCTACTAGGTGATGAAACTTGATGAAAACATAAGCTACTTTAGCTTTGGTTCTTAATGGAAAGAGCCAGGTAAATCGACTAAAGTCATCAATGAATTGTACGCAATATCTAAAACCCTCTAAGGATAACACTAGGGCAGGCCCCCAAATATCACTGTGAATAAGTTCTAGAGGAGCTGTAGCTCTTGAATGTGAGATAGGGAAATAGTTTTTATGAAGTTTTTCCTAACTGACAAGAATCACAAAAGGAAATAGAAGATTTATTTCTGGACACTGATGAGCTGGGTATTTGTAGGAGAATTTTCTGAAGAATTTCAGCATGTGGGTGACTTGGTCTATTATGCCAAGTCATAAGAGCAGCGTCATGAGAAGAATCAGTGTTAGTGACCAATGCTGAAGTAGAGCAGTAGTGCTATATTTAAAATTATCAGATGTTTGTGAGCAATCAGTAATGTTATGATGTAACATTGAAGAGCTGTCATTTAAACAAGTAGAAAAATCCAAGTTTTATTAAGAAAATCTGAAGTACAAATACTTGAGTTGTATTGACATTACAAGCTGATGCCTCTGATTTAATAGACACATCAGATGCAGAATTATTTGCAACAAAAGAACTACAAACATCACCAAAACAGTTAGATGCAACATTATTCGACTTGTCTAAAGTGATACAAGTTAACAGTGAACTGGATGTTGGACAATTTGGCTTAGTAGTACTAGCATAAGTCTTGGAAACAGAAGAGACTAGCAGTTGAGGAAAAACAGAAGGTGAGCAAACTTTTGGTGAGTTGGAGGGCAGGACAGAGGATAGATTCAACTGGTACAACCCAGCTTTAAGTTCTCCCTACAGTAACACTGTATTATTAATTTTATCCTTTACCACACAGCTATCAGCAGAAAACTCAACCACAACATTGTTATCCTTGGTAAATTTAGATATACTGAGTAAGTTTTTGTAATTCTAGGCACACACAACACATTTTTCAAGTAAAGGCATTTAGATTTAAGAGTACTAAGTAAGAGAGTAACTCCTACATGAGAGATATGAAGAAACTCACCACTACCTACTTGAAGTTGCTCAGCTCCATCATAGTTGTGGTTAATGTTGAGGTGGTTTAGGTCAGCTGTGACATGGTCAGTTACACCTGAGTCCATGTACCAATCAGGGTCTTGGCAAGTGGTTGGAGAGACAATTAGGGAGCATCCTTTGTTGGCAGGACCAAAAAAGGACTGATTTGCAACCATATATGCTTGACTGGAACCACTAGGTTGCTAACTATGAATTTTGAAGCCTTGTGAAACAGGAGCAGAGTATGAGGAACCAATTGAGTTTACTCCTGATGATGTGGCAAAATTCTATTGTGGTTGAAAGTTGTTAGTAAATTCTAGTGGTCGAATGTGCTTCTGATCAAGTACATAAGTAGTAAGGGCAGTGTATTGTGTTTGCTGAGAATGGTGGGCAAATTGAGGTTGCATATTATTGGCAGCATGAGAACCAAGGGATATATTATTTGGTTGAGTGTGATTATTCGGCTGATGGCCATATGGTGTACTGGATTGCTAAAAATGAGTGATAGGACCAGTTGGTTGTCCAATATGACCTCCTGTAGGTGGTGGCACACCATTATAGGTTAAGTTGTACTGGTGATAACATTGGACTGCAGTATGTCCAATTTTATTACATACTTGACAAACTGGTCTTCCCTTGCTATTAGTACCTCTTCCTCTGCCTCTTCCAAACTAATAAAAACTAGATGGATTATTTGGTGGAAAAGGTGCTCTGTATTGTCCTATGTGAGCTAAGTAAGTGTAGTGATCAGTGGGATTATTAAAGGAATACTGGGGACCGATTTCTAGATGAGAAATCTGAGGTTGTAAAGGATGTAGTTGATGGGATAGTGAATTGGTAAGAGGATGAGTACTAGTAAGATATGAGTGTGGTGCAGTAGATTGCAGTGTTAAGTTAGGAGAAAGTGCTAGATTATAAGCAACATTTGGATTGATTAGTTGTTGTCCCAGATTACTAATGGAAGCAAGATGAACAGAACTTTGAAAATCAATAGAATTAAACTTTTCAATTCTCATCTCAAACTTTTGAAGTAATTATTGCGCTTCCTAAAGAGTAACTAAATCAAACTTGGACTCAATCCTGGATGTCAAATTAACTACAACAGCATCGAACTCTGGTCCTAGACCATCAAGAATATATTGGAGCAAATCTTTATTAGGAATTAGTTGCCCACTGGCTGACAAATTTTCAGCTATCCCTTTCATTTTCTTAATGTATTCACTAACACTTAGGTTTCCTTTTTTGTGTATTTTGCAGTAAATTTTTCAGATGCAGAGCTCTTACTTTTGAATCATTTACGAATTCATTCTCAAGGGTTAACCAAATAGCAATTGAAGACTAACATTTTGATACATATGAAAACATACACTCAAATATTGAGGCTAACAGCCAAGTTACTAAAAATTTATCAGTCCTTTTCCATGCAACATAATCTGAATTTACTATTTCTTTAACCAAGGTATCTTTCAAACTAACTTCTCCTGATTCACTAACAACCTTATTTTCAACACTGATTAAAGGAGAAGGGCAAGAAATTAGACCTATGAGATTATCTTCTAATTCATGAGCTCCAACAGCTAAAAGTACTTGAAACTTTCAAAAGCAGTAGTTATCTCTGTAATTGTCGTGAATCAATTTGGGGCTTATGACTTGAAGACTCGAAGGAAAAGCTGAGGCGAAATTGTGACTGGAACTGTGAGACATCTGTTATGTATTAACAACAAATTGATTTGATTCAGACAATTTGGCCATTAACGTTCATCTAAGGCTCTGATACCATGTGAAACTTAGAAAGAAATGGAAGAATTTGAGAGAGAATGCTCTGTTATTGCTTGATCGTTATTGTACAAAATGACTTAACTCACTTTTATATGAAGAAGTGAGTGAACGAGAGAGAAGAACGGGAAAAAAGAAAGTAAAGAGAGAAACGACATTGTTTCTCTTTTTTACACTTTTGTCCTTAAATGTAAAAGTCAACCTTGGTCAACAGTAGCATGCAAAAACATAAAATAAAAGTTGACAAGAAGATTTTTATAGTGGTTCAGATGCTTAAAGCGAATCCTACATCTACTGTGATTGTTTATATAAAGGTTACTTTCTAATCACTAGACAAGCTTACAAGAGGTCGCAAGCTACGATTTGTGGTTTCAAGTATTTGTGTACTAAGAGAATGTTAAGCTAGTCTCTTTCTAGTAGTTTGTCTTTGCTACTTTCTTTGTTTAATTCGCGTGTGTCTAACTTCTATTTTATGAGGGGAAGGTATCTATTTATACCCGTTTACCTCAAGGTAATGNGGCAGTGCTTGTAAGGAAAATTACCAAGTAATAACAAGTCTGCACAATAGTCTTTTATATAATGTCACAGAGGAGTTGCAAAGCCAGTTACAAGGATTCGAGTATTTAATTTTCGATCTCTTCAACGCACTTGATAAATTAATAAATAATCCTGAAAAATATGGTACGTTTTATAGATAGTCAGTTGTTTTAACACCTGCTTGTGTAAATTCAATATGTAGCTTTAATTCTTGTCTTTGTGTGATTGTGATACGTAGGTTTCAATGAATCATGTGTTGCTTGTTGTGGCAAGGGGTCGCATCGTGGTATGGGTTGCGGAACAACAACAGATTATGAATTATGTGGTGACGTTGGCGAGTATGTGTTTTTTGATGGATCACATCCTACTGAACGTGCAAATATTATACTATCTGACTTCCTATGGAATGGAAGATTAAATTTTACATGGCCTGTTAACACGAAGCAACTTTATGAACTCAATTCCACCACCAACACCATGGAGATTTCCTCAGAAGATGAAGGATTGTATTTCATTGATGCATAATTTTTTGTTGTTCCTAAATTTGATGGAAATCTTTTGTAGTTAAAATAAGAGTAAACGACTTTTTCCCACCCAAGGTTTGCCTTAATACACTTTCCCACTATAAATGTTTCAAAATACCATTGTCCCACCCAAAGTTAATATTTTATTACCACCTAAAGCCGATTCTGGCAATTCTAGCGGCGAAAATTCTCTCTGTCATTACCATTTGAACCTCCGGTCTCTTTTCTGTAAAACCCCTCTCTCTCCGACACCTGATTTCTCGCTAATTGTTGACTACCACAAAGCTAAAGTTTTCTATTCTTAGATGATTTTTGGCTAATTCTGGCGACTTCAATCGGTCACCATCATTCGATCCACCGGCCTCCACTCCACAAAACCCTCTTATCTTGGCTCTTGATAACTCGCCGAACGCTGGTTGAGAAAGTGAAGTGTATTTTGAGTATTAACAGAATATAAACTTTGGCTGGGAAAATAGTATTTTGAAACTTTTTGAATAAGAAAGTGTCATTAAGGCAAACCTTGGTTGGGATAAAGTCGTTTACTCTTAAAATAATCTTGAAAGAAAATAATACAATACATGTAACTACAACTTTGTATTAGGTGAACAAATTTAATTTCGAGAATTATGTGCGCGATCGGTTGATCAATAAGCGAGCTTCACGTGGCTACTTACCTTTCAACTCATCAGTATTCTGCTTCTAGCCATGATTTGGCATAGCTTGGACTTACAATTAAGTGGAACTAAGACCTTCAATAAAATACACAATACTTTATCACAATGACTCCTGATTATAAAAATATGCAGCAACTTCTTCTTTCGTGAAGTCTTGTGAAATTATGGAACTTCAATATAATACAAACTGTTACATGAACCAATCTATCTCTTTTGTAGGTTTAATTCTTGTCTTGTGTGGCAGTGACAGTGGTGGCTTAAATTATAAGGGGCAAATTGTTTGTTATTTCTACCAACTATTGAGGTGTAATAGTTTAGTATAATAAACCCGAGTCAATTAATAAAGTCTGGTACAATCAAAGCTAGAATTGAGGAAAAATGGTCACCATAAAGTCAGCTTTAAGCATCCATCTCTCTATCTTGTTTGTCTTGTCTAGCCTTCTGGTTCCTACAAGCTCACAGGTTAGAGTCCTGGCAAGCTAATAACAAACATGTTGCCATATTTGTGTTTGGTGATTCACTCTAAGATGCTGGAAACAATGATTATCTCAAAATGAGCATCTATTACAAGGCAAATTTCCCACCCTATGGAGAGACTTTCAAATTTCCGGCATATTTCAGTGACTTTTTACTGAATATATGTATAGAATATATTAATTTTCATGGGGAGTCTTCCCCCTTATAGAAATATGCTGCAAACTCTTTTGTTGTGAAGTTTGGTAAAAAAAAAAAAAAAATTCTTTAACTTAGATACGGACCATTGACAATTCAAGAAAATTCTCATGGAGGTTAGAATTTTTCTAATTTTCAATATGAAAAAAGTCTGATGACTGTTTATATGGACTTTATCAGTTTATCTACATCTAATGCTGACCTCTACAAAAAATATAGATGTAGTCATACAACAATTTATACAAAATGTGGCACAGATTTAACTCATGGTCTATAATTGTACCTCGCTATCTCCTTTTCAATGTAGAAAATAGGTTATAGACTACCAAATTGACACATGTCCTACCAAACTAGTTAGCTAAGTCAAACTTTCAAGATTCTTAGTTGTGGGGAACTATACGCATACAAATTTTGTTAATTAAAACTTAGTTGCTAATTAGTTGTTAATTAAAACTAAGAATCTTTTGTGGAATAGAATTCTTCAAGGAAAATGGAATTGGCGGCAGCTTCATCTATACAGAGTCTTCTCTAAACAATGTTTATGTTGTAATCTATTGAATGTTGATGCATGGCTGGAAATGCAGTAGTTTTGTTAAAGTCTTTTGAAAGTAAGTTGGCGGCAAAACCTGAACTGAAGTCTGCCAGGGGTGTATTTGATATGCTGCAAGTTTAGTTCATTTTGTAAAAGTGTGATACGTATTCCAGATTGTAAGGGATGTTCTAATGATGTAGTTGTTAGTTGACATTAAGTGTGTGGCTTAGGATTAATTTAAGTTTTTATATGTCTGCAAAGTAGGTATAAGTCAGTGTAAAAACTTTGCTTTATCTGCTGTAATTAAAACTCATTTCAAAATGCAGAAAACGCAACTCTCTTCATCCTGTCTAGTACTTTTTCTTTTCTTTGTTAAACTCCAGCACAAGAACACTAACATGGTAGCAGAGCTTGGTTGATTCCAACAAAAAACTGAACATTTTCTTCTCCAAACAACTTATCCAGCCCACCGAGAAACTGCCTTGCATCAGACCTGTCTTCTCTTGAGCAAATGACTACCCTAACAGCTTCTCTTCTACCTCTTGTGTCAACGGTGAACACTACCATATTTGGCCAGTCAAAATGAAGGCTTACCTAAGGGGCCAAGGACTCTGGCAGTATGTAGAGGAAGAGAGACAACCCCCTCAGCTGGGACCAAATCCCACTCTCAACCAAATTCGAATGCATAAAGAGGAAGCATCAAAGGCTCCAAGAGCCCTGTCCCATATCCACTCAGCTGTCACAGACCTTGTTTTTACAAGGATCATGGCATGCGAAATAGCCAAGGAATCATGGGACAAGTTGAGAGAAGAGTTCATGGGAAGTAGCACTACAAGAAACATGCAGGTTTTGAATTTAAGAAGGGAGTTTGAATCTTTAAGAATGCAAGAGGCTGAGAAAGTGAAAGAATATGTTGACAGGCTGATGAGCATTGTCAACAAAATCAGATTACTTGGAGTGGAAATGTTGGACAGCAGAATAGTGGAGAAGGTAATGGTGAGTTTGCCGGAAAGGTTTGAAGCCAAGATTTCATCCTTAGAGGACTCAAAGGACCTAACTCAGATCACTTTGACTGAGCTGGTCCATGCTCTGCAGGCACAAAAGCAAAGAAGACTCCTAAGGCTTGAAGATGCAAATGAAGGGGCAATGCTGGCAACCTACAAGGGCAAACCTATCCAAGGAAATTATAAAAAGTCTGCTGGAGAAAAGAGAGGAAAAGAAAGGTCCAACAACCAATGGAACAAAGCTGGTGGGATGCAAAATTTTCCAGCTTGTTCTTATTGTAAAAAGAAGGGACATGCAGAGTATAAATGTTGGTTCAGACCTGGTATACAATGTAGGGCTTGCAAACAGTTTGGGCATATTGAAAAAGCATGCAGAAACAAGGGAGAGCAGCCCCAACAGTAAGCTCAAATAGCTGATGAACAACAACCTATGCAGGAGACAGAGCAGCTGTTTATGGCCTCATCTAGCTTGATCCAAACTTGTGATGATACATGGCTGATTGACAATGGGTGCACACATCACATGACACCTAATCTGAGTAGCTTTGTGAACATAGATTACTCTCATCGATCAAAGATCAAGGTTGGGAATGGAGAGTGTGTGGAAGCAAGAGGCAAGGGAGATGTTGCAATCCAAACTCCAAAAGGTACAAAGCTAATCTCAAATGTACTTTATGCACCTAATATAAATCAAAGTCTTTTGAGTGTGGGGCAAATGTTAGAAAGGAATTATGCACTGCATTTTCAAAAACAATCCTGCATTATTCAAGACAATGAGGGTAATGAGGTTTTGAGAGTGAAAATGATTGGGAAAAGCTTTCCAATAATCTGGAAAGCTACACCACATACAGCATGCAATGTTAGGGAGGATGAAACTGAAATGTGGCACAACAGACTAGGCCATGTACACTATAGAAACTTGATTGAAATGCAGTCCAAAAATCTAGTCCATAATCTGCCTATTATTGAGCAGCCGAGAGGTGTGTGCAAAGTGTGTCAACTAGGCAAGATGAGTAGGAAACCATTCCTAGTTAACCAAGCTTGGAGAGCCTCTGAAAAACTCCAGCTTGTTCACTCGGATGTATGTGGCCCCATGCAAACCTTATCACTCAATGGAAGCAAGTATTTTGTATTGTTCATAGATGATTGGTCTAGGATGGGGTGGATTTATTTCCTAAAATAGAAAAATGAGGTGGCTGTAACATTTAGGAAACTCAAACTAAAAGTAGAGAATTTGATAGAAAAATCCATCAAAACCTTGAGAAGTGATAATGGCACTGAATACACTTCTCAAGAGTTTGAAAAAATCTGCACTGAAGCTGGAATAAGACATGAATACAGCAGCCATACACTCCATAACAGAATGGAGTTTGTGAGAGGAGAAACAGGACAGTCATGGAAATGGCAAGATGCTTAATGGCTGAGAAAAATCTTCCCAAACCATTTTGGGCAGAAGCAGCAAACACAAGTGTCTACCTACGCAATAGGATTCCCACCAAAGCCTTAAAAAACCAAACACCTTTTGAAGCTTGGACTGGAGTCAAACCAGCAGTGGATGAACTGAAGATTTTTGGAAGCCTTTGCTATGTTCTAGTGCCACCTGCAAAGAGGACTAAGCTAGAAGATAAGGCTGTGACAGGAATTTTTATTGGCTATAGCAGCCAATCCAAGGCCTACAGAATTTATATTCTTGACTCTAGAAAAGTTGTGGTGTCCAAGGATGTTAAGGTTGATGAAAGAGGAATCTGGAACTGGGGAAAGGGAAGAGCTGATGCAGATACACAGCCTCAACTGAGTGAGGTTCAACCTGACCAAATTGAAGAAGATTCAGTAGAAGAATCAGAAGAAAAGTTGCTGTTAGGGGAACCAGAACACTTGCTGATGTGTATGACAGGTGCAACTTAGCTCAAATGGAACCTACAAGTTATTTAGAGGCTGCACAATTAGAATCCTGGAGGAGTGCCATGAAGGAGGAGTTGGCCATGATTGAAAAAAAACCGAACCTGGAAGTTGGTGGATAGACCAAAAAACAGAAAAGTTATCCAGGTGAAGTGGATTTTCAGAAAAAAGGTGAATCCAGATGGCTCAATTCTGAAGCATAAGGCCAGGCTTGTAGTTAGGGGATTTGCTCAGTAGTATGGAGTGGATTTCCTGGAGACATTTCTCCAGTTGCACGACATGACACCATTAGGCTGCTACTTGCAGTGGCTGCTCAATTCTCCTGGAAGGTGCACCAATTGGATGTAAAATCTGCCTTCTTGAATGGCTGGTTGAATGAAGAGGTCTACATTGAACAACCTGAAGGATATGTGATCCACGGACAAGAAGGAAAGGTGTATATGTTGAGGAAGGCCTTGTATGGCCTAAAACAGGCTCCAAGGGCCTGGTACAGCAGGATTAATGACCACTTGCTGAATTTGGATTTTGTTAGGAGTCCAAATGAATACACGCTCTACATTAGAGAAGCTAAAGATGACTTGATGATTATTTCTCTATATGTGGATGATCTTCTAGTTATTGGAAGCAATCAAACTCAAGTGGATGAATTCAAGAAATCCATGCAAAGTGAGTTTGAAATGACTGATTTGGGTGGAATCTCTTACTTCCTTGGAATGGAGATTGATCAACATGTGGATGGGATCTTTGTGAACCAAAGAAGATATGCAAGTGAAGTCTTAAAGAAGTTTTGCATGGAAAACTGCAAACCAGTAAATCTGCCTTTAGTTCCAAATTTGAAACTGTCAAAGAATGAGGATGGTGAGAAAGTTGATGAAGGTTTGTATAGGAGTTTAATAGGATGTCTGCTGTATTTGACAGCGACTAGGCCAGATTTAATGTATGCAACCAGTCTGCTGTCCAGATTTATGAGTAATCCAACTGAAACACACTTCAAAACAGCAAAAAGGGTACTGAGGTATGTGAGAGGAAGCACTGACTATGGGGTGTGGTTCAAGAGATCAGAGGACTTCAGTTTGATTGGTTATTCGGACAGTGATTGGGCTGGTTCAACAGATGATATGAGAAGCACTTCAGGTTTTGCATTCTTCCTGAATCATGGTGCTATCTGCTGGCTTTCTAAGAAACAGGAAACTGTGGCTCAATCCACAGCTGAAGCAGAGTACATATCAGCTACTACAGCTGTGAATCAAGCCATTTGGTTAAGGAAAATTCTTGATGACTTGAAGCTGAAACAGAACAAGGCTACTGCTATCATGTGTGACAACCAGTCTGCAGTAGCTATGGCCAAGAATCCTGTGCAACATGGATGCACAAAGCACATAAAAATAAAGTTTCATGCAGTGAGAGAGGCTGAGCAAAATGGTGAAGTGAAACTTGTGCATTGCAGGAGTGAATTGCAAGTAGCTGACATTATGACCAAAGCTGTCTCCAAAGCCAAGTTTGAAGAATTCAGATTCAGACTTGGTGTTTCCAGCCAACCATCAAGGAGGAGTGTTGAACGTTGATGCATGGCTAGAAATGCAGTAGTTTTGTTAAAGTCTTTTGAATGTAAGTTGGCGGCAAAACCTGAACTGAAGTCTGCCAGGGGTGTATTTGATATGCTGCAAGTTTAGTTCATTTTGTAAAAGCGTGATACCCATTCCAGATTGTAAGGGATGTTCTGATGATGTAGTTGTTAGTTGACATTAAGGGTGTGGCTTAGGATTAATTTAAGTTTTTATATGTCTACAAAGTAGGTATAAGTCAGTGTAAAAACTTTGCTTTATCTGCTATAATTAAAACTCATTTCAAAATGCAGAAAACGCAACTCTCTTCATCCTGTCCAGTACCTTTTCTTTTCTTTGTTAAACTCCAGCACAAGAACACTAACATAATCTAGCCTTCTTATTGCTCCAGCAAGATCTCAGGGTGATGAGTCCAGGCAAGCTAATAACAAACATGCTGTCGTCTTTGTGTTTGGAAATTCAGTCTACGATCCAGTAAACAATAACTATCTCTATGTTAACATTGAATACAGGGCGAATTTTATACCATATGGAGAGAGTTTTTTTCGAATATCTGACTGGAAGAGTCTGTGATGGCTGTACAGTCCCTGACTTTGCTGGTATGGTAGCTATCTAGTGAATTACGATTATGTCGACCCGTCTCAAAGTTAATTGTGTTTTTTAGTTAAATAATGCAGCAATGTACTCAAATTTACCACTCTGGGAACCATACTTACAACCTGGAAGTCATAATTTTAGCAATGGAGCTAATTTTGCAAGTGCTAGAGCTCGTGTTCTTGAAGAAACTGATCCAGATACGGTATGTAAAGCATTTTATTCAAATGAATTACTATTGTTGGAGCAAAATATATCTTGACAATGCTTTTAATTTTTATAGCTTTACAGCCAAAAACAGCTAAGCTATTTTAAGGAGGTGGCCAATTTATTGAGCAACAACTCAGAGATGCAAAGGCCAAAAAGATACTACCCGGTGCAATATATTTGTCTAGCTTTGGAGGCGTTGACTACTTGTCTTTCATCAACAATACTCCTAATCCTACCGAATTACAACAACGGGAATATGTGAACATGGTGATTGGCAATTTTACATATGTGATTACGGTAAAATTATGCTCAATAAACTTCTATTATTGAGGTTTTCCCATGTTACTCTTCTATATATANCTATCATGTGTGACAACCAGTCTGCAGTAGCTATGGCCAAGAATCCTGTGCAACATGGACGCACAAAGCACATAAAAATAAAGTTTCATGTAGGGAGAGAGGCTGAGCAAAATGGTGAAGTGAAACTTGTGCATTGCAGGAGTGAATTGCAAGTGGCTGACATTATGACCAAAGCTGTCTCCAAAGCCAAGTTTGAAGAATTCAGATTCAGACTTGGTGTTTCCAGCCAACCATCAAGGAGGAGTGTTGAACGTTGATGCATGGCTGGAAATGCAGTAGTTTTGTTGAAGTCTTTTGAAAGTAAGTTGGCAGCAAAACCTGAACTGAAGTCTGCCAGGGGTGTATTTGATATGCTGCAATTTTAGTTCATTTTGTAAAAGTGTGATACGCATTCCAGATTGTAAGGGATGTTCTGATGATGTAGTTGTTAGTTGACATTAGGTGTGTGGCTTAGGATTAATTTAAGTTTTTATATGTCTGCAAAGTAGGTATAAGTCAGTGTAAAAACTTTCCTTTATCTGCTGCAATTAAAAACTCATTTTAAATGCAGAAAAACGCAACTCTCTTTATCCTGTCCAGCACCTTTTCTTTTCTTTGCTAAACTCCAGCACAAGAACACTAACAAATACATTCCAACAAATACAAGTCCATACATGTGCATATTATGAATGACAATACATGGATTTTAACTTTGTAATTAAATTGAACCCATATAAGTCAATGATTGACTTAAACCACCTAGGAAGCATTGAATCCATAAAAAAGTTGTAAACGAGAAGGAAACACTAAAGTGAATACAGTTGCTAATGCTCTGGGAGGAGACAAATTTGAACAGAAATATGAAATAGTTGAAAGTCTACAGAGTTTAATTCCCAAATTTGGTAGCAACACTTTCATATATGTACTTGAAAAACCTATAATTAGAGCACTCCTCACCAGTGGTCAGTCTATTATATGCTTGTGGAAACTATAAAAGCATTTTCCTTTAAATATGCATGAAAAATGTGTTATGCCTTATTGTCATAGAACAAACTAAAAAACTATCACTGTCTTCAATATATCCAAACAAGCAGTTTTGAAGCACATACATGCATTCAGAGAATCAATAGCTGACAAATGTTGTTTTATCCACCAAAACAGAGGTGAAAAAAGTCACTAGCCAGATGCGACAACGTGTTCTGATTCCTATACAGTCATCACCTTCATGATTCAGTCATAAATGAGAAACGACAAAACAATAATTATTAGCAACTGTCTCGGTAAATCTAGACAATTAAACACTTATTGAACTACCATCCACCAAGCATACACAGATGGAAATCGATCACAACATAATATGCTATACGACAAAAGAATTCATTAACATTCTATGGTGAGATCATTATGCCAAATGAGCATCATATCATAAGCAGGGAAAAAAGAATCGAATCCAACAAAGACACAACTTAATCGAATCAGATAAATCGTAGGACTCCAAAATTCTTATCGTAATGGAGCCAAACATACAGATAGAATACGATCATAACATTACATAGCTAGATATACAAATCAGATAAATTATACATTTTTAAAGCGCAATGTGCCAAACAGACAAATAATATGAGAAAAAATGATATAGCCAAGAATCAAACAGCATTTAACAACAAATAGATGATAATAGAGTAAACAATTAAGCATATTATATAATGAACCAATATCTAAAAAGAGCTTATATAATACCATAAGGAGTGCTAGTGCCACTAATGGAACCATCCCTTTTGGACCTTGAAGACAAGCAGCTTCCCATAAACCTAAACTTAAACCAACACCCTGAACCAGTCTCCCCGGATTCATCACCTTTCTTCTTCTTTATCTTTGATTTACCAACACTCCAAGTCCCCACATGAATAGCATCAGGACCTAATCCCATCTTCCCTGAATCCTAAAACTCAATTCTTATGCCACAAAAACACCACATTGCACCAAACATCAACCCCAAACAACAGTGAGAATCAAAACCCAACTAGAATAAACAAAACCCAAATTGCATAAACAAACAAACAATCAATCAATCAATCAATAACCCCCCATATATAAAAGCACCACCTTGCCTCAAAACCAATCTTTTCAATTAAAAACCCACATACCCAGAAACCAAAACACACACACACACACAAAAGGAACAAAATTTCTAAAACACGGCCTTCTCAAAATTGAAAAGCCATCATTTTTAAACAAAAGAACTCAAATCCAGATCAGAGAAACAGCATGCAAATCAAAAGAACCAACATTGAGACTAAACAGAAAGCAATGGCACAGAGAGAAACACCCAACTGAGAGCCTAAAGACAAAGCCCCAGAAACTGATTAGTATACAGCAAAAAATGCAGTAAAAATTTGTCAGTAATATTTGAGCTGACAAACAAAAACAGACACACACACAAACACATTGTTATGCAACGGAAACATAAACTCTAACGCTAGCTATTGAATATAATAATAACAAGAAGTAAAGCATAAATAAATAGCCAAAATTAAATGCAAAAATAAAGAATACCAGGAATTAATGAGGTTCGGTATTGAAACGTACGTCCTCGGGCGCTGCAAAAGAAAACTCTACTATCTCCAAAACATTACAAATATTTAGGCAATACAACAAATACCCAAAACAAAAGGGAGATACAACAAAACTTACAAACTAAACGGTCCTTAAAGAAAGAACCCTAAACAAAAGAAGTATAATGGAATTACAAACTTGGGATACAATTAACATTGATTTAGGTCCTTATATATAGGCCCCCAAAAGTTTCCCACTTTTCAATCCTAATCAATGTGGGACAAACTAACCTTTTTTGGCCTATTATTAAAGTCCCAAAAACCTTTCTCCTTATCATTTTACCCCATATGATTTGCTAAAAGCCATTTTTCAACAAATCTCACCTTGGCGAATTAGCAAACCTTCAAAGTTTTGTATTCTTCTGTCAAATTTTGCAACACTTCAAATGTGCCAAAAAGCAAATCAAGCTCGCAGGATGTTGATCAAGTTCAAACAGTGATTGAACTTGATCATTGTCACTACTTTCGTTAAGACATCTACAGGATTCTCAGCAGTCCCAATCTTCTCAATGAGATTTTCCTTCAGAAATAATTTCCGCACAAAGTGGTAACGAACATCTATATGCTTGGTGCAAAAGTGGAATACGGATTCTGCTAAGTGAATAGCACTCTGACTTCAGAATAGATAGTGATCTTCTTCTGACTAATTTCAATTCATCCAATAGCCCTTGTAACCAAATAGCTTCCTTCACAGCCTCTGTAACTGCCATGTATTCTGCCTCTGTAGTAGACAAAGCAACTGTAGACTGCAAAGAAGATTTCCAAACTTACTGGAGCTCTAGCAAGAGTAAATACATATCCAGTAGTTGACCGACGCTTGTCCAAATCACCAGCATAATCAGAATCAACATAGCCAACAGCGAATTGACTAAGATTTTCATCCCGCTCAAAACCAAACCAATGTTACAGTACCTATAATATGTAAAATCCACTTCACAGCTTGCCAATGTCCTTTACCAGGATCATGCATAACCTGCTCACAATTCCAAATGCATGTGAAATGTCGGGCCTAGTACACACCATTGAATACATCAAGCTACCAACCGCATTTGATACGGAACTTTTGATAAACTCTCGTTCTTCATGCGTACTTGGAGATAATGACGCACTAAGCTTATATGAGGAGCAAGTGGAGTACTTATAGGTTTTGTACTTTCAGTTATGCTAAAAGTTGTAAGACCTTCTTAGATACTACTTTGTGTCAAACACACTTGCATTTCCTCTATCTCTAATTATCTCCATACCGAGAATCTTCTTAGCTTCCCTAAATCCTTCATCTCAAATCTTGATTTAGTTGAGCCTTTAACTTCCAATTTCTCCTAGTTCTTTGAAGCAGTCAACATATCATCAACATATAAGAGTAGATAAATGAGAGTATCACCTTGTAGCCTTTGAAAATACACACAGTTGTCAAATTTGCTTCTTGTGTATCCTGACCCATCATAAACCATCAAATCGTGTACCACTGCCTGTAGATGTTTCAAACATAAAGTGATCTTTTCAGTTTACAAACCCAATCTTCCTTCCCAATAATCCTAAATCCTTCTGGTTGAGTCATATAGATTTCCTCTTCCAAATCACCGTGTAGAAACGCGGTTTTCACATCAAGTTGAAAAGTTCAAAATTCATCTAAGCAACCAAGGCAACAAAATTCTAATGGAAGAATGCTTAACAACTGGAGAAATACCTCATTGAAATCTATTCCTTCCTTCTGAGCGTAGCTTCGCCACCAACCTTGCCTTGTATCGGATGTCTTTTAAATTCGGAAATCCTTCTTCTTTGCATATACCTATTTGGTTCCAATTGCCTTCTATTCTTTGGTAATTGAACAACCTCCCAAGTTTCATTCTTATGGAGAGACTGCATCTCTTCTTTCATGGCTTTCCTCAACCGTTTTCGGAACTGCTAACTACTTCATTATAAGTGGAAAGAACTTCACCATCTTCAATTGGGAGTGCATAGGCCACCGATTAGCAAAACGAGCAGGCTTGCGAATTTCTCGTCTTGGCCTATTAACGGAATAGATTCTTGTGACGTTCTTGGGAAGAATCCTCTTCTTCATCTCCAATGAACTCCTTTTGATAGGAGTCTCATTTCAGCGGGGCTAACTGATGTTGTTTCAAACTCCACCTGTGCTGAGTATGCCTCTATTGGGAGTACTGAAAACCTTCATCTGGCTTCCTGTTTTGTTCTAACATAAAAGACTCATCAAATGTCACATCCCTACTAAACAGTATTTTCTTTGAACTTGGACACCAAAGACGTATCCTTTCACACCTGAGGTAATCCCATAAACTGCTTTCTTTGCTCTAGGATCTAACTTAGACTCTTTACATGATAATAAGCAGTGGAACCAAAAACATGTAAAAGTCATAATCAGAAACAGGTTTTCCAGACCATACCTCAATCGGCGTCTTGCCTTTAATTGCAGTTGATGGTAGACGATTAATGAGATGACACGCATATATAAACTGCCTCAGCCCAAACTCTTTGCCCAACCCAGAATTGGACAACATACACTGACCTTTCTCCAGTATGTTCGATTCATGCGTCTGCCACCCCATTCGTGTGGTGATTTCTCACTGTAAAGTGACGTACTATCCTTCATCTTGACAAACTTTCAAAAACGGATCACTACGATACTCCTCACCATTATCTGTACGTAGCTGCTTGATCTTCTGCCAGTCTGAGTCTCTATCATCTTTTTCCATTTAAGGAAAACACCAAGTACGTATCTTTAGTTTTACTCACTACACCCAAACTCTTCTGGAAAAATCATCTACAAAAGTGACAAAATAGTGCATACCTCCCAAAGATGTTGTTTTGGTAAGTCCCCACACATCAGAATGAACATAATCCAAAATACTCTTAGTATTATGGATTGCGGTGCCGAATTAACTCTTGTCTGTTTTCCCAAAACACAATACTCACAAAAATCCAGCTACAGGTCTTGCACCTTTCAAAAGCCTTGATTCACCAAACTAAGTAAGGCTTTTCACCTGCATGCCCCCAAACGTATATGCCACAGCTTGAGCATTTCTGAATCTGCATCCTTCTGCACGATGCAGCTATCGTTTCAATAACTACTACCATTATAGTAATAAAGTGTGTTCTCCTCGTGCCTTTCATTACCACAAGAGGCCTGAAGAAACTTTTAGAATTCCATCTCGCTATTCACCGTGAAGCCTTAGATTCCAAGGCTCCCAAAGAGATGAGATTCTTTTTCAACCTCGGTACATACCGAACATCTGTCAGAGTTCTAGTTGAGCCATCATGATTCTCAACGAATTGAACCTATCCAGTTGTTTTACAAGCATCATCATTGCCCAATAAACAACTCACACAGTTCTTCAAATTAAAGAACCACTCCTTGTGGGGACTATGATAGGTACAACCTGAATCCATAATCCACTCATTTGTTCAGAGGTGGATGGTAAGCTAACTAGACAGAAATCGACTCATCCTCTTCACGCTTAACAACGTATGCATCAGAAGCAGCTTTGCCCTCTTTCTTTGCAACTTCAGACATCTTTCTTCCAATGCCCTTTCTCAGACAAAAGACACATTGATCCCTATTGAGTTTTCCCTTAGAACGAGTCTTCCTCTTCTCTCCTTCTTACGACTCTGATTTTGACTCCGCCTTCTTGCAACAAGAGCTTTTGTTGACTCATCTCTATTTCCTTCTGATCCTCTTTCCGAATTTCAGATTGGACAGAGCAGAACAAACTTCTTCAAAGGACAATTTTTCTTCCCATGAAGAAGTGTAATACTAAGATAGTCTAACTATCTGGAAGAGACCAATTAACAACATAGCCTTATGCTCATCTTTGAATGTTCATCCAAATTTAACAAATCAGCAATTATCTGTTAAATGTACAATGGCTACTGATATTCGTACTGGTCTCAACTGAAGACGAAACAGTATTTTCATCAAATAGAGCCGATTCTCATTACTTCTCTTCATTGATTGTTTTCCAGCGCTTTTCATAACTTATTGGGAGAGTCTCTTTCATGAATGGATATTTTTGCTCTTTACAAAGACATGAGCGAATCACCACACGCTTTTACATTCAACCTCACCTAGTCTTTCTCATAGACATCTTCTGGTTTTCCTCCTCCAGAACAAATCTAGATCCTGCTGTACAAGCTATCCATACCTCATTCTGCCACAAGCCAAAATTATTTTGGCCATCAAATTTTTCAACATCATTTTGCATTTGAAACCGTTATCATCTACTGGTGCGGATGGTGGTGCCACGGACGGTGTGCCTCGGAGGATGAATCCTCGGACAATGATGCCATTTATGCTTACTCAATTGGCTTGGTAAATAAAGTTCCCAATAACCAAGCTCCACAAATTATTATTTCAATAGCTAACCAACAAATCAACAATAGCCCTAGGTAGTAGTAAGTGCTGAAATGATTAAATACGCACCAGGAAAATTCCCATGAAACAATGGAGGGGTCACAAATGGTCCCACTTAAAATCCAGTCTCCTTAGACTTTTATCTTCTTTTTGACAGAATTTTCTAGACATCATATAACCATACAAATAGCTACTCACTGTCCTAAACCTAGGCTCTGATACCAATTGTTATGCAACGGAAACATAAACTCTAACGCAGCTATTGAATATAAATAACAAGAAGTAAAGCATAATAAATAGCCAAAATTAAATACAAAAATAAAGAATACCAGGAATTAACAAGGTTCGGTATTGAAACCTACGTCCTCGGGCGCTGCAAAAGAAAACTCCACATCCCCAAACATTACAATATTTGGGCAATACAACAAATACCCAAAACAAAAGGAGATACAACAAAACTTACAAACTAAAGGGTCCTAAAGAAAGAACCCTAAACAAAAGAAGTATAATGGAATTACAACTTGGGATACAATTAACATTGATTTAGGTCCTTATATATAGGCCCCAAAAGTTTCCCACTTTTCAATCCTAATCAATGTGGGACAAACTAACTTTTTTTTTGGCCTATTATAAGTCCCAAAACCTTTCTCCATTATCATTTCTACCCCATATGATTTTGCTAAAAGCCATTTTTCAACACACATTACATAAGCCAACCCACACGCAGTGCAAAGTTACAGAAACAAATGTACACACGAGGTTGGATTAAAGATTTGAAAGGGCAAGAAATGGAAGCAGAAAAATGAATACTAGTCTCTTGAAGGTGGAAAATGAGAAACACTAGTTCAATGAAATTGTACTGAGAAATATTTTTATTGCTCAGACGCTTTAATTGCGCTGAGAACCCATTTCCATGTTCACCAATTTTGCATAATCAAAATTTTTTTTCTTTTTTTTTAATTTATTTATTTATTTTTTTTTTTTTGGTCCTTTCCAAGATTTGTGATAACATGAATTAATGTTAATGCTTCATTTTTTAAAACTAGTGGCTTATACCATCATTGGTTTCTTGTTATGATATCATTGTATGCTTCTGGTGGTGCAGGGATCAGATAATCAAACTCATTACAGCATAATTCTACAGAATGCGGAAACAGTTGCCTTAATATCTCCCTGCCAAGGTCTTATTTAGATATTAATTTCATTAATGAAAGTTCTGGATAAATTATTTACTTTCCTTGTCTTACGGATTTGAAACTTGCCCTCCTATCTCCCCCAGGAAATGGAGGAAAGAAAACAGCTATACCTGTGACCTCATTGAAGGTTGGGGACGAAGTTTTGCTGAGAGTACAAGGTGGTGCACGACATACAGGAATAGAAATTCAAGAATTCATAATGGAGAATTGAAGAAGCAAGATGACATATTCCTGCTAAATTTGTTCATGACTGTTGCCGATATAATGCCAAAGTGTGATATCTGTCCTACTGAAAGCCCTGCATCTGCATCTAAAAGACAACAGATAATAAAATTATTATGCAATAGTATGGCTATTTCTCCATAAGGTCGGCCTACTTTAATTACCATTTTTTTTTTCTCCAATCATACAAGTATCTCTATCTAAATGAAGTGCCAATACCAGTATCAGAAAAGCATGAGACCAAGAATTAGTTTCTTATATAGTTGAGGCAGGAAATAGCAGGACCTCATGAATAAAAATTCTTTTTAAGAATTCAATTCGACAGAAAACAGAAAACAAATATTTCACAAGCTAGTTGAAGGAAAAATGATGCTACGTAAGAGAGTGATTTGGCCAGGTATTTTCCTGCTATAAAATGTATAAATGGAAAAAACCAATGCCTTGACTGCTGTTATTTAGGGAAATCTAAGGTGGTCATTATAATTCGTAGTGTTTATGGAATCCTCGAGAAGATTTGGTCGTCACCATTACATGGCCCTTCGAAAAGTCCATGTAGACTAGATGTGACTTGAAGAACAATTTTCCAGCAACTCAACAATAAGTTCATTGACAAAATGTCACGACGGATGAATTTTATTAATGCTTGTCATCGTCAACTTCTAAGCATTAATGTATTGAAAGTTTTGGTTTTAAGAGCTGGAGTATACTAAGGAAAGGGAGAGACCAAAACAGATGTGAGAGAGATGTAGGGAGGGAAAATTTAAACTGAAGTTTTTGCTCTGTTTTTCATTCATAAAACAGGGGTGATTTATACAAAATATTTCCACCTAATATTACGAGGATATTTTGCAAATACATTCTTAACCATTCATCTAAAACTAATGCTGGTACTAAAGCCTTACAACCGGCTGCTATCACCTAAAGCCATCACATTACAATTCAAAAATCTAACTGCTCCATCATTCAAATTCAGCCCTGCAACCTTCAAACTGGTGACAAAAACCTGCAAACCTGCTGCCTATCTTCATGTTTTCAGTAAAACATCACTGCTATCAACAGAAAGGAACATCCCCTGATTTGGTCAAACACATCATAGATTAAAGACTAAGTTAAGAACTGTTGGTTTTGCTAGAGAACAAAGAAGAAAAAACTGATGATAGAGAGAGAAACATAGGCTGGAATTCATGCTCTGTTTTTCATTCAAAAAACGGGGATAGCTTTATACAAGAACCTGCCACTGTTCCAACTAAAGTTGCAAATTTAAAATTTAAACTAAGCACTTCAACTAATGCACGTACAAACATATCAAATACGCCATTTTGTCAACCTAATTCACCTAAACACATCACTGAAATATTTCTAAAACAGTGACCAAAAACAACTTCTGCATGCACAGCGGAAGTTTAAACGGTGGCGGCAAAACATGCAATTTGATTTCTGTCAACTTTATCATTTCCAGCATGATATCACAATCTTCAACAAGAACATCAACCCATAAAATTCAAGGGTCAATTAGTTAGTTGGCGGGCGGGGATCTTGATCATGAAAAAAAGAAAATTAATATGAGAAAGTACAAATTTCTACCCCGAGCAAGACTATAAACTTGATTTATGGCCTGAACAATACTGCAATTATTTTTGAAAAATCAATCACCTGCTGCTGCAGTTTGATTCTTGACTTACACTTAAACATGGCAGCTCGCATATCAAGATTTATTGTGGCACTAATCTGGGCTACATCTACTTTTGCTTATACTTTTGTTTCTGGATTGTCACAGCAAAAATTAGAAGCAAAAGCTTTGCTTGAAAGTGGGTGGTGCAGTAAATATACAATTGATACCTCAAGTTGCTGCAAGTGGCATGGTGTATTTTGCAATAAGGCTGGAAGCATTACATCCGTTTCTATACCATACAGGTTCCAGGGGGGTTACAAGTTCACACTCAACCTTTCTGCCTTCCCGAATCTGGTGTGGTTGGATCTTAGCAGAAATAAACTCACCGGGAGCATCCCTCATCAGATAGGAGCTCTTCTGAAACTCAGGTAACTTAACCTGTCATCAAATTATCTAACCGGTGAGCTACCCCAATCACTTGCAAAACCGTTGTTGCTAATACCGGAGAATGCAAAGAAAAGAAAGAAAAGCAACTGATAAAGTGAAGGGCAATCTCATGTACTATAAAATGAGTTTTACATCAACTAATAAAGCAAAAGGTTCACTGTTGACAACCACTTTGCAGAGACATATTTTACCCAACATTAATCTAAGCCATACATTAATTCCAACTTACAACAAACAATATAGACACATACCATATAACCTGGCAGTACAAAATCTAAACAATTACAAAATGAATCAACCAAGGCTGCCTCACAGATCAGACGGCAGATTGCAACATTTTTGGCGCCAGAAAATGTTCAAAAACAAGTTGACAAATAGCTACATTTCCAGCTAATTATCAGAATTTAACACTCCTCCTTGATAGTTGGCTGGAAACACCAAGTCTGAATCTGAATTCTTCAAACTTGGCTTTGGAGACAGCTATAGTCGTAATGTCAGCCAGTTGTAATTCACCCCTTCAGTGCATCAATTCCACTTCACCATTTTTTTCAGCCTCTCTCACTGCATGAAACTTCATTTTGATATGCTTTGTACGTCTATGATGCATCAGATTTTTGGCCATTGCTACAGAAGATTGGTTGTCACACATGATGGCAGTAGGCTTGACCTGCTTCAGCTTCAAGTCTTCAAGAATCTTTCTCAGCCAAATGGCTTGATTCACAGCAGCAGCATCAGATATATACTCTGCTTTTGCTATGGATTGAGCCACGGTTTCTTGCTTCCTGGAAAGCCAACAAATAGCACCACAATTTAAGAAAAATGCATATCTTGAAGTGCTCCTCATATCATATGTTAAACCAGCCCAGTCACTGTCAGAAAGACCAACTAACTTCAAGTTTTCTGATCTCTTGAACCACACCCCAAAGTCAGTGCTGCCCTTCACATATCTCAGCACCCTTTTTGCAGTCTTGAAATGTGTCTTGGTTGGTTGACTCATAAATCTAGACAATAAACTAGTGGCATACATTAAGTCTAGTCTGGTTGCTGTCAAGTATAGCAGGCAACCAATCAAGCTCCTGTATAATCCTTCATCAACCTTCTTAGCTTCATCACTCTTTGACAACTTCAGATTTGGAACCAATGGCAAGTCCACTGGTTTACAATTCTCGATGCAGAACTTCTTAAGGACTTCACTTGCATACTTCCTTTGATTCACAAAAATACCATCTACACATTGATCAATCTTCATCCCAAAGTATGACATTTCACCCAAGTCTGTCATTTCAAACTCACTGTGCATGGATTTTTTGAATTCCAACACTTGAGCTTGATTGCTTCCAATCACTAGAAGATCATCCACATATAAGGAAATGATCATTACATCATCTTCGGCTTCTCTAATGTATAGAGTGTGCTCATTTGGACTCCTCACAAAGTCTAAACTAAGCAGGTGGTCATTAATCCTGCTGTACCAGGCCCTTGGTGCCTGTTTTAGGCCATATAAGGCCATCTTCAGCAAGTAGACTTTTCCTTCTTCTCCTTGAATCTGATACCCTTCAGGTTGTTCAATATAAATTTCCTCATTCAACAAGCCATTCAAGAAAGCAGATTTAACATCCAATTGGTGAACTTTCCATGAAAATTGAGATGCCACAAAAGCAACAGTCTGATGGTGTCATGCCGGGCAACTGGTGCAAATGTCTACAGGAAATCCACTCCATATTGCTGAGCAAATCCTTTAACAACAAACCTAGCCTTATGCTTCAGAACTGAACCATTCGGATTTAACTTTTTTCTAAAAATCCATTTTACTTGGATCACCTTCCTGTTTTCTGGTATGTCCACAAGCTTCCAGGTCTGATTTTTTTTCAATCATGGCTAGCTCCTCCTTCATGGCAATCCTCCAGGGTTCTGACTTCACTGCTTCTGAGTAGCTTGAAGGTTCCATTTGTGCCAAATTGCATCTGTCATAGACATTAGCTAGAAACCTTGTTCCTCTGACAGCAACCTTTTCATCTGATTCATCTCCGGAATTTTCTTCAACCTAATCAGCTGGAGCTTCACTCAATTGAGGTTTTGCTTCTACATCAGCCTTACATTTATCCCAATTCCAAACTCCACTCTCATCAACTGTAACATCCCTGGAAATGAATATTTTCTTTGAGTTAGGAATATATATTCTATAAGCTTTAGATTGGCTGCTATAGCCAATAAAAATTCCTGTCAAAGCCTTATCCTCCAATTTTGTTCTTTTTGCAGCTGGTACCAAAACATAGCATATGCTTCCAAAAATTTTTAGATCATTCACTGCTGGCTTGACTCTAGTCCAGGCTTCAAATGGTGTTTGATTGATCAAAGCTTTAGTGGGGAGTCTGTTGAGCAAGTACACCCCTGTATTGACAGCCTCTGCCCAGAAGAATTTCGGAAGTATTTTCTCAGCCATCATACAACTTGCCATTTCCATAACAGTCCTGTTTCTCCTTTCACTAACTCTATTCTGCTGTGGAGTATAAGGGCTGCTAAATTGATGTCTGATTCCAGCCTCCTTGTAGATCATTTCAAACTCTTGAGAAGTGTATTCAGTACCATTGTCACTTCTCAAGGTTTTGATGGTCTTCCTTATTTGGTTTTCCACCAACTGTTTGAACTTTTTGAATACACTAGCCACCTAATTTTTCTGCCTTAGAAAGTAAACCCAGCACATCCTAGACCAATCATCTATGAACAACACAAAATATCTACTTCCATTTAGGGATAAAATTTTCATGGGACCACACACATCCAAGTGAACAAGCTGAATTTTTTCAGAAGCCCTCCAAGCTTGATTCACTGGAAAAGGCTTTCTACTCATCTTGCCTAATTGACATGCTTGGCAGACTCCTTTTGGTTCTTCAACAATGGGCATATTTTGAACTAAGTTTTTAGACTGAATTTCCCTTAGACTTCTATAATGTACATGGCCTAATCTCTTATTCCATATCTCAGTTTCATCTTCTCTAGCATTACATGCTTTGTGTGGAGTATTTCTCCAGATGATTGGAAAACTCCTCCCCACCATTCTTACTCTCATAATTTCACTTCCCTCATTGTCCAGGATTATGCAAGATTGATTTTGAAAATGCAATGCATAATCCTTTTCCAGCATCTGTCCCACACTAAGGAGACTTTGACTTATATCAAGTGCATAAAGTACATTGGAGATTAATTTCATACCTTTCGGTGTCTGGACAGCAACATCTCCTTTCCCTTTTGCTTCCACAAACTCTTAATTTCCCACTTTGATCCTTAACAGACGTGAGTGATCTAGGTTCACAAAACTCTGCAAATCTGGTGTCATGTGATGCGTACATCCACTGTCAATTAACCAGGTTTCATCACATGCTTGGATCAAACTGGATGAGGCCACAAATAACTGCTCTAACTCCTGTCCCGGGTGCTGTTCATCAGCTATCTGAGCTTGTTGTTGGGGCTACTCTCCCTTGCTTTTGCAGACTCTTTCGATATGGCCAAATTGTTTACAGGTCCTACATTGTATTCCTGGCCTGAACCAACATCTATTCTCTACATGTCCTTTCTTTTTACAGTGAGAACAAGGTGGAAGATTCTTCATTCCACCAGCCTTGTTCCACTGAACATTAGATATTTATTTTCCTTCTTGTAATTTCCTTGTGCAGACTTGCCCTTGTGAGCTGCTAGCATTGCCCCTTCATTCGCATCCTCTAACCTTAGGAGCCTTCTCTGCTCTTGAGCCTGCAGAGCATGGACCAGTTTAGTCAAAGTCATCTGAGTCAGGTCTTTTGAGTCCTCCAAAAATGAGATCTTTGCTTCAAACCTTTCCAACAGGCTTATTATCACCTTATCCACTATTCTTTTATCTGTCATCTCTACTCCAAGCAACCTGATTTTATTGACTATATTCATCAACCTATCAACATATTCCTTCACTTTCTCAGTCTCCTGAATTCTCAATGTCTCAAATTCCCTTCTCAAATTCAGCACCTGCATGTTTCTTGAAGTGTCACTCCCCATGAACTCCTCTCTTAACTTGTCCCAAGCTTCTTTTGCTGTTTCGCATGCCATGATCCTTGTAAAAACAAGGTTTGTAATAGCTGAGTGGATGTGGGACAAGGCTCTTGGAGCCTTTGAAACTTCCTCTTCATGCAGCCAGATTTGGTTGAGTGTGGGATTTGGTCCCAACTGAGGGGGTTGTTTCTCCTCCTCCACATACTGCTAGAGTCCTTGACCCCTTAGATATGCCTTCATTTTGACTGTCATATATGGTAATGTTCATCATTGAAGACATGAGGCAGAAGAGAAGCTGTTTGAGTGGCCATTGATTCAAGAAAACAGGTCTGATGCAAGATAGGTTTCCACAGAGATAGATAGGTTGTTCAGAAGAGAAGAAAAGGTTCAGATCTTTTAGCTCAAGTAACCAATCTCTGATACCATTTTGTTGTTGCTAATGCCGGAGAATGCAAAGAAAAGAAAGAAAAGCAACTGATAAAATGAGGGGTAATCTCATCTGTATTATAAAATGAGTTTTACATCAACTAATAAAGGAAAAGGTTCACTGTTGACAACCACTTTGCAGACATATTTTACCCAACATTAATCTAAGCCATACATTAATACCAACTTACAATAACAATATAGACACATCCCATATAACTTGGCAATACAAAATGAATCAACCAAGGTTGCCTCTCAGAGCAGACGGCAGATTGCAATACATTTTTTGCGCCAGAACATGTTCAAAAACTAGGGGTGGGATAAAAAATCTGAAAACCGAACCGAACCGAAACCGAACCGAAAATTAGGTTTTTTTACAAACCGGTTCGGTTTTCGGTTAGTGAAATTCAAAAAACTGGAAAACCGGTTCGGTTTGAAAAAATTGCAAACCGGTTTTTAAACTGGTTTTACCCTACATATAAAAGCAAAATTTTTTTTTTTCACTCACGCAGTCACGCTACAAGCCTACAACAGCACCATCCACATTCGTCTTTCACTCTCTCAGCCTGCAATCACCAAATCTGAAAATTTCAAGATTAAATCTCTGCACTTCGTCTGCATCGATCGTCATTCGCCATCACCCATCCACACTGTGAGCTATTTCGTCGTTCGCTAGCACCCAGCACTCCAACAGAGTCACGCCATTGTCCCACCGTGAACAGAGTCTTCTCTCCAAGCTTCGATCTGCCGAGCTTCACGTTCACAGTCAACAGATCACTCTCCAGTCAAGCCACCGTGAGGCGTGAGCAGACTCCACCGTGAGGCTTGAGCAGACTCCACCGTGAGGCTTAAGCAGACCCACCCTGAAGAGACGCCACCGTGAGCACTGAGCCACTGAGCAGACCCACTGTGAGCATACTCTTGAATCTTGATTTGAACAAGTTATTAGTTATATGCCATGCTATTTGAACTGTGGATACTCTTGAATCTTGATTTGAACTGTGTCAAGCGATGGTCCATTTGCAATGGCTAAAGATAGAACTGTGGATAAATGGATGAGTGTAAGCCGTAATGTTTGGTGATGGAGTGCATATTTTGCGTTTGTTTGGTATCTTAGTAGATATTGAAGTGCAAATGTTGATAATGTGGATAAATGGATGAGTGTAAGCCGTAAGGGGGCTATGAGTGTTATGATTTTAGACTTTCGGTGGAAGCATTTTGGATGGTTAAATGTTCATATGTTTTATTATTTTCATTTATAGCTGTTAATTGCAGATGATGATCTTCTTCGTGTGCCATTAACAAATCCGGGGAGTGCGTAATCAAGAAACTTCATTAACACCAACATTGTGGGATGCAGATGATTTATGTTATATTAAGTTTTTTTACTTTGTAATTTTATGTTATGTATTTGAGTTTATTAATGAATATTGACTATTCAATGATGTGTAATTGAATTCTTTATGTTTTTATTTCATATTTTGGATTCAGTATCTGCAAATAAGTAATTTAATATGTTAATGTATTTTTCATACAAAGAATACAACTATAATACAAAATAAAAGAGAAACATAATATGAAATTATATAGAAAATAATAAATATTTAAATTTAGGGGCTTGAATAAAACATTGAAGAATTTTATGGATTAAAAGGTAATTTGAAAACCGGTTAACCGGTAACCGAACCGAAAATTCGGTTCGGTTTATATTCAGTTTTTAACCGAAACCGGTCCGGTTTTCTGTTTGGATTTTCTCCAAAACCGAAAACCGGTTCGGTTTTCGGTTTGGATAAACCGGTTCGGTTAACCGGTTTATCCCACCCCTATCAAAAACAAGTTGACAAATTGCTACATTTCCAGCAAATTATCAGAACTTAACAAAAACTCACTGAATTAGAGAAGCTTGATATTTTTAACAATAAAATAAACGGTTCCGTTCTTCCAGGATTGGGGAATCTCAAGAAGCTTGTTTTCTTAAACTTGGGAAATAACTGACTTATTGGCATGATCCCTCCAACTCTTGGTCTTTTAACTGAGCCTACTGATTTGCTTCTGTTTTACAATCAAATTAAAGGTTCCATACCGGTAGAGATAGAATTGAAAGCATTACACATAATAATTAAACTTAGAATTAATGCTCAATAAGAATTAACAACAATAAAGTTAACACATATTCATAAATTGGGGCACATCTTTAGCCCTAGAAAAGGGATTTAGTTCATAATTGCAGTAATAAAAACAACCATTATATTAACAACATGAGTTCAAGAAAGAAAAAATAGAAAAACTTCTCTAATTAGCGAACAAGAAATGCAGGAATTCTGATCTCCAAAATAGCTAGTAACCGCTCTTTCTCCTTCTCTCATCTCCTAAAAACTAATTAAAGACCCTTATTTATAGTGCTAGGGTTTGGAGGTTACTTAGGAAAGAATTAAATGCCTTAACCCATTCAGATTCGAACTAGGAGAATGCAATAACCCAAACAGGCCCGTGAGCCATCGCTGCGGCTATCAGAAACAGTCGCTGCGATGATCGTCCTTTCTATCTCACGAGTCCATGATCTTCAGAATTTGGTAAAGTAATCAATATGAACTTTGTATCTCTCTGAATAAGCTTTCCAATGCCACAAGAATCGTCGAATTCCAATTTCTACAGCTCAAGTTATGATCGAAACATCAAAGCATACTCATCTTGAAGGATTTCCAGATTTTACGTTGTATCTTCGACGCGTCACAACTTTCTCGTTTCAACTCTGATTCTTGCACCGTTTGTTCCTATTTGTCACGAATTCCATTGACATCATTATTTTTCCTTCAAATATCGGTTTGAACCTAAAAATACTCAAAATACTCCCATGATCCTGTAAAAGGTATTCATGAAATAATTAATTCAAATTCTACAAATTAAACACATTTTTCCACAAATAATCCAATTAAATCGCTAACAAAATATATACTTTCAAGCTCTTATCATAATACGTTCCTTTTTGGGTCAATTAATGAATCTCACAAAGCTGAATGTTGAATTTAACAAAATTGAAAACTTTCTTCTGGTTCCATCCAAGCAAAACAGGGTCAAAAGACCTTTGACTCCAATTTCTACCTCAAATCTGCAAGAAACAGGGCCAAACGACAGTATTATATAAAAAAATAAAAAATAGAGGTTTGGCTTGGTCGTTTTTCTTTTATTTGATTGCATTGAGTGGAAAGGTATCACCAAATGTCCTGTGGAAAATCAACGTCGACTAAGTCTTGTGGAAAATTCAAAGTTTAGGATTCCTTTTCTCTTTGTTTTATCATAAACACCAATAATTAAGAGTTAGCAGTAATGGACAAAATTGATTTGGCCTGGGGCCAGCCAACTTAAATGGATGTTCGGCTAGTTTCAAATTTAGTATAAACTTGCTTCAGGTAGAGAGTATCAAACCAAAGATTTGAAACATGGTGTTTACATCCTTCACTTATAGAGTGGTGGTCATCTGGGCTACCATTTTGACATGTCATGTTGCTATTAATAATTTTGAATTATCAGCCATACAATTAGAAAATGAAGCTCTACTTAACACTAGTTGGTGGAGTAACAGCAGAATGACCAACAACACTTCAGATCATTGCAACTGGGTTGGTATCATTTGCAGTTTAGCAGGAAGCATCATGGAGATTTTTTTGATCAATTTCGAAATACAAGGAAAGCTTGGAAAATTTAACTTCTCCTGCTTCCCAAACCTAGCAATTCTCGTTCTTACTGGTAATAAACTCTCTAGTAGAATCCCATTGCAAATTGGTGCTCGTTCACAGCTCAACATTCTTCGGTTGGACGAGAATTATCTTACAGGTGAGTTAATATTGTTTGATTGCACACCATCAATTGTTCACCGTGACATAATAAGCACATCATCTTCCTACTAAAATTGGAATTGTAGGCATTTGTTGGTGACTTTGGGTTGGTTAGACTTCTACATCCTGACTCCTCCACTCGAACCATAGTAGCCGACACTTATGGATATATTATATATAGCCCCAGGTGAAAATACTCGGTTACTCTTCTATATACACCTAACTTTTGACATCATTAATTGCTAAAGTTGAATCAAATAATAAGAATGTGACAAATCTTTTTATTTCTTTTAATTAACTTCTAATTTTCTATACTTGCCTACACAATGGTTGTGACATAAGAATGTGATGTTTATAGTTTTGGGGTCGTCGCAATTGAAACATTATTTCATCGTTATCATATTCTTCTAATCAAGATATAATGCTCATTGATGTATTACACCCACGCCTTTCACCTCCTGTGGACAAAATGGTTGTGCAGGATATTATTCTTATTTCAAGAATAACATTTGCTTGCTTATGTACCAAACCAAAGTCACAACCTACAATGCATATGACGTCTCATGAATTTCTTGGCCCCAAGACAGCATTGGCAAAACCTTTCCATGAGATCTCTATCTCAGAACCGAGAAACCAAGAAATGTATATAGTTGAGGAATTTGATGGTTAGGCAAGGAAGTGTTTCATTGTTCGGTAATAATCTTGCACTGTTAGCAAGATTGGTAATTTAGCCTCATTTTCAAGATTAATTACTTCTCTTAATATTGTCTTTTGCCTTTTCTATTAATTACTTCCCTTAATAATCATCATCATCTTCGATCAAAATATAATGTTAATTGACATATTATACTCACACCTCTCGCTCTAGTTGATCAAATTATTGTGTAGGATCTTGTTCTTGCTTGCGCAATAGCATTTGCATGCTTGCATCCCAATCGAGAGTCTCGAATAATTAAGAAAACAAAAAAGTGTATTTGTGTAAAACCCCTATTTTTAATTCTTATAGATTATGTGTATATTTTGTGGTTTTGTTTATCAGAAAGGGCATTTCTGTGAGTTTATAAAGTTGTGTCGGCGGTAAAAACAAATGAAAGGAAAACTTCTGGGTATGCGAACCAGTTGGAAATATCTGGATACTTTTGCAAGAAAAAGCTGATGTATCGGGGTTTTAGAAGAATTGAGTGAATTTTGGGGGAAAATAAAAATCTTAAAAAGTGTGTCCTATAAAAAGGGCAGCTTTCGCCCCAAATGAAAGAAGAAGAAGAAGAAGAAGCTGAGAGAGAAGAAGAAGACCCAGACAGGAGAGAGAAGGAGAAAGAAAAGAAGGAAGAAGAGCGGAAGAAGAAGAAGAGCACAAAAGAAAGAGGTGTTTCGGTCTAGAGATAGAGTGAGAGAGGAAGAGTGAAGCAAAGATGGAGGATGAGAATCATGAGATATTGAAGCAGATCCCACCATTTTTTATTTCGGGTAACCCTTGCATGTGTTTGGATTGATGGATCTCCTCCCCCTTTGCTTAATTTAGACTAGTACTTAGATTAATTGTTTGTCCTTTTTGGTGTTAGGTGTGGAGGAAGAGAGTGCTTGAGGTTTCCTTTCAAAGTTCGGTTGAGCTAAAAATTGTGAATAGGATTCAACCAGGATTCTTTTCAAACTTAAATTAAAGCCTTTGCATGTTAAATTTTATAATGCTATTTCAATGATTGAAGTAATTTTTGTGTTAAGTGTGATTATTTGGTGAATTTACCCTTCCATTTCGGCTGAGCCAATATGAGTGAATTAGCCGAAAAGTCTTTTAAAAACTTAATTCCTGTTTGCATGTCAAGTTACTGATTGCTATTATAACGTTTTGGTGCAATATTGGGTTAAGTGTGATATTTGCTAAATCTTGCTTTGCATGTTTCGGCTGAGCTAATTTTTTGGGTGAAAATGCATTAGACCTCGTTCCCAAGGGTTGAGTTTTCATGTTGCATGCTATTTAAATATATGTATAAACCATAAAGGTGTATTTGGTGGTTTGTTCTTTAAAGTGGTCTATTGGCTTAATTTGGAGGTAGTTTTGCTACTTAAAGAGTGAGTGGAAAAAATTTCAATTGAGATTTTAGCTTGCATTGTCTTTTCCTTAAGCTAATTGTTTTGTTTAAAATTTTAAATTATTTGGAAACTATGGTTGAAATGTTTTATTTTAAAAGGTGGGTTACTAGAGAGCTAAGTTAATATTATTGTTTGAAGAGTGGTTAAAGGAAGCGTTAGACCTGTTCAGAATAGTCAAAAATGTAAGTTTGCATGTTGCCATATTTGATTAATTTTGGTAATTACCCTCATAAAATTTCATGTGATTTTTCCTTAGTTTATTAATTTAAATCGCTTCTCCATCATGTTGATTTCGATGTGCCATTGGTGGATTTTCCTCAATTTTGGAAAATATATTAAAATTTGGAAATGTTGATTTCATGGGTGGTGACAGTTGTTGGTTGTTGAAATGGTATTGAAGGAAAAATGAAAATGAGTTTACATGTCACTTTTTGAAAATGTTTATTAGTTTGCATTTTCACCCCTGCGTTTTGCATATAATATGTTGTTAAACATGTATGTTTTGCTATTAAAGGAAGATATATATGTTTTCGAGATAATAGCATTGTTAGAATTTTTTAATTTTCAAAGCTTGCATGTCATCCTAAAGTTTACTGTTTTTCGATTACTTGGAAACTATGTTTTGAATTGAATAATTGAAAAGTTTTTTACATGGTAGAGATGGATTATTGTTGTTGTTTGAAGAGTAGTTTGGAGAAGGACTTAGAAATGTGCAGAAACGTTGTGTGTTTAAGCTTGCACGTTGCAATAATTAGTGTGGACACATGATTGCATGTCAATTCTAGTATCACTAATTTAAATTATATATATATTTCTTTTTACGATTATATTGAATTGAATGTGTTTGAATATTTATTAAGCATGCAATGGTTAGTTGCCTTGTTTGAAAGTTTGAGAAGTGATGAAATGCTTGAATAAAGGGAGTTTTGACGCTTTGGAAATTTGTTGAATTACACATTGAGTTGAGATTGTGATGTTTTGGTAAAGAGTTTGCCAGTAAAAGGGAAAATGGAGTGCATTTAGTTAGTTTCTGTTTGAAAACTTGTATTTTACCCCCATTCTGCATGAAATTTCATATGTTTGGCAAGATTTACTTTTATATGAGATATGGTCTATGTTTTATGAAAAATGATGGTTTTAGGTAGAGAAATGAGATAAGAGCGGTTTTCAAGCCACCCGGCGAAGTACCCATCCCCTAGAGTTACAGATTATCAGATCTAATTTATGGCTCTACGCATGCATATGATAGTTTTTCAGTGCTCTGCCTGAACGATGAGCTTTCCGCCAGGTATGACAGATTTGAGGCTCTACCCACACAATGAGATCTTGCCGGGCATGCAAAGTTCGTCCCTTGCTCTACCTATGAGTGCCCACCAGGTATGACAGATTTGCCCTGGATACTAGTTGTGGTGAGAGTTTTCAGTTATTAGTATCAGAATCAGTTTTTCAGTTTAAGAATCAGACAACAGTTTTCAGTATTCAGTGGTAAAACAGTATTCAGCTTAGAGTTTTAGTATAAGTAAGAGCTACAGTATTTAGTTTAAAGTTCAGTCATCAGTTATCAGATTTAGTATTGGAATTGGTTTTCGGTTTTAGAGTATCAGAATAAGATTCAGTTTTTCAGCATCAGAACCGCTTTAGTTTATTTACATAAGTTATATTAAATGTTTCTAGATATTTACAACATATTTATAGAAATGTAGTTTTTTAGAAAAGCTATAGCTTTTAGCATGAGTTTTGAGAATAATAGAATGACATTCATTTATCAGCATAAAGTTTTTGGTATTCAGAAATCAGTTTACAGTTTTTCAGAAATCAGTTATCAGTGCATAGTTTTCAGAAATCAGTTTTTCAGTTTCATATCATCAGAATAATTATCATTTATTAATGCTGGTTTTATGAGATCAATTCAGATATTTGAATTATGGTTTTAGTAATGTTGTTTTCAAAGGCTTGTGTAATTTGAGATGCATGAGTATCAATCTTCAAGCATGAACATTTATTGTATTTTTTAATTGTTGTTCCAGAAATGCTAGTAGCTTATGATTATCAGTTAATGAGAAATAGTTTAAATACTCTGAAATGATTATTAGAAAAGTGAATTTTAGCTTTCAGGTGTGATTCAGATTTTTATAATATAGTGTAGAGTTATTATTTTTCAGTATCATAAGCATTCATTGAATGAGGGTTTGGATGGTTGCAACATGACTTTTAGAAACATTGTTTTTAGAAACATGAGCATTTACGGTTATATACTTTACTTTCAGGAAAGAGTTTTAAGCACGTTATATTCAGTTCCCATGAAAGGTTTTAGAGAATTGCAACCATGTGCATTAAAAGTGTTCTTAGTAAGTGCGAAAAATAGTATTCACTAACCCACCCACCCCACCCCACCCCAAAAACCAGTTTTACAGGAAGATTGTGCCGAGGAGCGAGGAGTGAGTTTCACTCGAGGTTGGGCTATACATCATTGACTCATCATGTGTGTAAAATGTCATGTTTGTTCCGCTGCAGAATTATGTTTTATTTCATATGTTTATCTCATGTTTTGATTTTAAAAGATATGAAAATTTGATACCTCACTATTTGGGTTTTATAAAATGAACGTGATATGTTTTCAGATTTTTAAATATGCATATATTATGTGTCATGTTTTTCATGATGAAACCAAGAGAATGTTTTACGAAAGGTTTATTCAGTAAACAAGTTTTACAAGTTTTGTCGATTTTCACATGGCACGTCTCGGTCGCCCGAGTCTCATGGGTGCACGCGGAGCCTGTGGGATAGGGAGGGTCAGGTTGGGTGGTGTCAATTTGATTGATGAATGTGATTGTTAAGCATGGCAGTCTTGTCTATAATGAAGTAATTATGTAGTTCCTGCTTCACCATCTAAGTATAGATTTTCCTACTGTCAATTTGAGTACCGTACAGGTTTTAAGTTCTGTAAATAACGAGCAAATTGAACTTTTACTTGGGCCTTCTGTCCCTAGAGACATTATTGTCATTAAGCTAAAGTTGCCTGTCGAAAAAAGATTTGTCACCTTGAATTTCTTTTGTGAGAATGAATTCTTAAGATTGAGCTGCCAAGACACAACAAATATGAAAGTCAAAAGACAACAAGAAACTTGAGGAATACCCAGCACTAATCTCCATCTTCAAAAATGATAAGACCTTGACTCAATGCGCCTGTGTCAACGCCGAAACTTTGACTTGAAGATTCCATCCTAGAAAAAAAGCTCAAAAACCTTTGACGTCAAGAGTCAACCCCATATTTACAGGAGATACCATGTGCATTTGGTCTCGGGCACTGAAATTCTGGAGTTAGATAAGTTTATATTGGACTCTTATAATTTAAGTTCTACTTAAGGATATGTCGATTAGTTATATAGCTGTATAGAGCAACATTTATGGAGAAATGAGACTTTCTTGAGGCAGGACAAACCAGAATGGAGTTAATTAATAAACATTGTGTCCAACTGTCCATGTCCTCCAGTTACAGAGTGATAGTGACATGGGTTACTCTGTTTATATACCATGTTGCTATTGTTGCTTATATTTTTGTGGCAGCATCTGAAAAATCATCAATACAATTAGAAAAGGAAGGCCTGCTTAATGGCAAAACAGCGAGCCATCAATTCTTCTGATCATTGCACTTGGTATGGTGTTGCACTTGGTATGGTGTATCTTGCAACATAGCGGGAAGCATCAATGGAGTAAGCTTAAGCAGCACCAATATAACAGGGAAGCTTGCCCGTTTCAACTTCTCTTGCTTTCCAAACCTCATATTCCTTGACCTGTCTAACAACAATATAAAAGGTGAGAGCTATTTTTCTATCTAGTTTTACCTTTTAATAACAACTGGATATATATGCCCCTTTTCTTTTGTCACATTACAGGTTTTATCCCTTCAGAAATTGGGTGCTTGAAGAATCTGGAGAAGTTGGGTTTGAGTGGTCACAATCTCAATGGTCCAATCCCTTCTACTCTTGGTCAATTAACCCAGTTGAGCTTTTTGTACCTCTCTAGTAACAAGCTTGATGGTCAAATCCCTTCAAGTATAGGTATTCTAGCTAACCTGAACTATATGATCCTTTGTTCCAATAAACTCACTGGTTTGTTACCCAAGAAATTGGGAATCTAAAGAATCTGAAGTTGTTGGATTTGCATGATAACAACCTGATTGGATCTATTCCTTCAAAACTTGGTCATTTAACCAATCTGGTTGAGCTTTATCTAGGTCATAACCAATTCAATGGTTCAGTTCCACCAGAAATAGGGAGTATAAATGGTTTAACTTACTTAGACCTATCAAATAACCACATGCATGGTGTCACTCCTCAAAGAACTAACCTAGTTAACCCAACTTCGATATCTCCATCTTTCCTCAAACCTAATTTGTGGTCAAATACCATCAACAATTGGAGTACTTTACAACCTTGAATATCTTGATCTCTCTTATAACAAACTTAACGGTCCCATTCCAGCTAGTATTGGCTATTGCTCAGAGTTGCAGGTCTTGACATTGAGCCACAACAGATTTAATGGAAGCATTCCACTAAAGATTGGCAGTTTACAGTTCTTAGGATACTTAGATCTTTCCTACAATAACTTTTCCGGTATCATCCCTGAATTTATTATTACAATTTTCAACTTGTCATATAATAATTTGGAAGGCGAAATCCCTGTTTCCTTGCAACAAATAAATGCATGGCAGCAGCTTATTGGCAACAGAGGTTTATGTGGTCAAGTTACAGGTTTTAGTCCTTGCGATGGACCACCAGCATCTTCACCTTCACCTTCAAGTTCAATTTCAACTTCACCTTCAGCTTCACATTCAAGTTCAATTTTAACATTACCTTCACCATTAAGTTCAACTTCAACTTCACCATCTACAAGAAGTAACTTGGAAAAGAAAACCCAAAAGATTGTCATTCGCTTTATTACAATTTTTGTTCCAATCATCTCATTTCTCATCCTGATTTTTGGGTTTTGTTTTCTCTTCAAACATATGGATAAAAGATGTCAACTCCCTACCAAATCATCTAAGAGTGGAGATGTGTGCTCAGTATGGAATTTTGATGGTAGACTTGCATTTCAAGATATAATTGATGCAACAGAGGACTTTGACATCAAATATTCCATTGGATCTGGAGGTTATGGCAGTGTTTACAAAGCACAATTGCCTAGTGGCAAAGTAGTTGCTTTGAAGAAGCTTCATAATTCGGAAATTGAGGATTTAGCATCCATAAAGGTTTTCCGAAATGAGGCTAACCTGTTGTCCAAAATACGACATCGAAACATTTTGAAACTCTATGGATTTTGTTTGCACAAAAAATGCATGTTTTTAATTTATGAATACATGAAGAGTGGAAGCTTATATAATGTTCTACGCAACGTTAGTGAAGCTACTAGATTGGATTGGAATAAGAGAGTGAATATAGTCAAGGGTGTTGCACATGCTTTGTCATATTTACATCATGACTGCACTCCGTCAATTATTCACCGTGACATATCAAGCAGCAACATTCTATTAAACTCGGAAATGCAGGCATTTGTTGGTGACTTTGGGTTGGCTAGACTTCTACATCCTGACTCCTCCAATAGAACCATATTAGCGGGCACTTATGGATATATAGCCCCAGGTGAAAATACTTTGTTACTCTTCTCACAATTATCTGTCACTCTTCTATATATAGAAAAATTTCGCCCATCATTAATTGCTNACGGTGGCTTGACTGGAGAGTGATCTGTTCACGGTGGCTTGACTTGACTGAAGCTCGACAGATCGAAGCTTGGAGAGAAGACTCTGTTCACGGTGGGACAATGGCGTGACTCTGTTGGAGTGTTGGGTGCTGGCAAACGATGAAATAGCTCACTGATGGCGAACGACGATCGGCGAACGACGAAGTGCAGAGATTTGAATCTTGAAATTTTGCAGATTTGGTGACTGGAGGCTGAGAGATTGAAAGACGAATGTGGATGGTGTTGTTGAAGGCTTGTAGCGTGTGCGTGACTGCGTGAGTGAAAAAAAAAAAATTTTGCTTTTATATGTAGGGTAAAACCGGTTTAAAAACCGGTTTTCGGTTACCCGGTTTGCAATTTTTCAAACCGAACCGGTTTTTCGGTTTTTTGAATTTTACTAACCGAAAACCGAACCAGTTTGTAAAAAAACCTAATTTTCGGTTCGGTTTCAGTTCGGTTACCGGTTCGGTTCGGTTTTCGGATTTTTTATCCCACCCCTACTTGATTGTAAGAACCCTATGATCACATTGTAAATATTGAAGAACAAGGGATGAAAACGAAAAAGAGAGAGTATTTTGATGAATCACTGAACTCTATTAATTAATTCTTAATTGAATAAAAATGCTACAGTAACTACTTTTTCATTACATAGAAAACATTAGCGTCTTGCTGTTAGAGTAGGTGCCCTAGAGCCAATCAATTGTTGCCCTAGAGCCAATCAATTGTTGTAAAATTAACTTTTTGTAATAATGTTCATTAATCAATAAAAGACATTTTATTCTATATCGTGTAAATCATATTGATATGTCTTTAGGATGGTAGAACCATGACGAGGGTATCAAGTGTATCAAATTTTGATAGTGAAAACCCTACGATTACATATGTTGGCCATTCTAGAAATGTTTGTAGCCCCAGTATTATTTTGACCAAGGACACAGATAATACAGTAAGGCTATCATAGTGTTGAACGACCCTGTCAAAAGGCAGTGACTGATCTCACTTGTCAAGATTGTTTACCGACAACCTGGTGCAACAAATTGGTGTTTGCTATAGGCAAGTTCACTAGACTAACCCGCTAGAGGATTCCATATAGATGGCAAGCCTAGTGTCTAGGGAATAATTCATCTAACGAATGGTGGTGCATGTGATTTTTAAACTTGAGATCACTGGAGCGCCTTATGCATCGATTGGTGTAGTTTGACACTAGCACAACATAGTTCTATTCAAAGCTATCAATATGATAGTGATTGGCTGCATCGAGGAGTGTATCAAGACTATGGTGGATCGACAAAAGATTCATCACTCTCGGGTACGGGAGAAGTTATCTCACTGCGCAATTCAGTAAATGGCAATGACACTAAATCTGTGGCCATAATGGGATTGAGTTGTTGTTCAATCCAATTTATGTATCCAGTCATTGGTCTAGTAACTGAATACAAAGATACCAAGAGTAACTGAGGTTGACACTATTTATGTACCTCAGTCTCGATGAGATAACAGATGATGAAAGGATTTGATTGTACGGTAACCATATCATTGATAGGTAAGTATTTCGCTGAATCTGAATCTATCGGGTGGCCATGATGCCTTGCTATGGGTCAATCTTAGTCTGTGTAGTGAGACGATTAATTGGTGTTAATCGTGATACTACTCACTGGCGACATAATGAGGAGCCTACAGGTCACACACTTATAAGATAATTTAAGAATCGTTTTGTTCAAGGTGTATTTTTCGTCTTTTAGGATGAAAGAGTATTTTGGTAATCTCACAGTGCAATTAAATTTTCTGAGGTTATTGCTTGTATTTAATTTAATGTTAAAATTAAATTATTGAGATTATATTTAAATATATGTACGCATATATTTAAATGAATTATTGTTATTAATTAAATGTTAATATATTTTATAAATACATTAATTGATTTTAATTATAATAATAATTAATTAAATATAAAATACCATAACAAGGGTGTTTGGATACAAGGGTGGATTAGGGTTGGAGCTCATGTCTATTCCATATAGGAATAGGGTTTTAACTCTAGCACTATATAATTGCAAGTTGAGTTAAAAATATTCATTCATTATTCATTCAATCACTATTGAATAAAAAAAGGTTGCCACTCCTTTACTCTCACTCTCTCACGTTTCCTTTTGTGTGAATCAAAGTTTTTCTTTGATTCAACTTGATTCTTGAAGCCACCCCTTTGTTCTAGCAAAACAAGGGATAGTTCTTCGGATTGTCTTTGTGTGGATCACCATTCGTGCGGTTCTACGTTGAATCAGTAGCAAAGAAAAATTCAAAGACATTTTAAAGAGCCTTCAAACACGCGTAAGATCTCTAATCCTTGAATGAATTAATATTATTTTTGTGCAGAATTTTGATTAAACATGTAAACTATATAATCGATACCCGAATCTTGGCATAAAAGGAATCAATTCATCCTTTTGATCTTTGTTTTTCCATTGCATTGAGTAGATCGATTCCTAACACTTGTAGCTTCATTCTAGTCGACAATCTCCATTGACTCTGGCCAATATGCCTTCTCAAAAGGAACTACCTCTGATCACCATTCTCTGTTAACTCTGCAAGACTTCATAATACCAATATGCCTTCTCAAAAGGAACTACCTCTGATCACTATTTTTTGTTAACTCTACAAGACTTTCATCACACTAATAAACCTTTCAATACTACTATGAACTACACTAACTTTTCCATAATTAAAAAAACAATTCCCAGCAAATTGATCAATTTTCCTACAGAACCTAAAGAATTGAAAAACAGTTGAAGCATCAGTAGCTTAACACTATTTGTAGCTTATTCAATTGAGCTTTTCAACTTCAACAACATACTCCAAATCACAACAAAGCCATAACTAAGATTTTCAGCTTTAATAGCTCAAAACCAAGAAATTAACAAGCACCAGTAGCTTAACACTATTTGTAGCTCATTCAACTGAGCTTTTCAGCTTCAACAGCATACTCCAAATCACAACAAAGTCATAACTAAGATTTTCAGCTTCAATAGCTCTAAACCAAGAAATTAACTGAGCTTTTTCAACTCAATAATCAACAACACCCCAAGATTCTCAAAAGTTCAAAACTTTTCAACTCAACATCAATCAATAGCTACTTCCGATTCACAGCTATCAAAAGATATCATTTTTAATTTCTTTCTTAAATCAGCAATCTGAGTAATAGATAAAGCTTGAGTGGGCAGATCATCAATTTACAACTTGGAAGGGACATATTGAATTGCAATTCTTTTGGCTAACACTTGTTATCTGATGTAGTGAGCATCAATTTCAATGTATTTTGTTCGAGCACGAAACACTGGATTGGTTGCCTGAGCTCTTGCACTAACATTATCACACCAAATGATAGGTGTGGATGCAAATTTAAGCTCAAGTTCAGTGAAAATACTATACATCCAAGCAATCTCAGTAACTGCATGAACTAATGCCCTATATTCTGCTTCAGAGGAAAAAAGTGCAACAACTTCCTATTTCATGGAGCTCCACTAAATCAAATTATGTCCTAAATAAACACAAAAACCACTTGTTGATCTTCTATCTTGTAGACTACCTCCCCAATCTACATCAGCATAACATTCAACTTGCAAAGAGCTTGCTAGTTGAAATAACAATCCATGATTTAAGGTACCTTTAATATACCTAATCACCCTTTTATAGGCCTGCCACTATAGGCCTATTGGAGCTTGCAAAAACTGATTGAGTTTGTTCATAGTGAAGCAAATATCTGGTCTTGTAAGAGTCAAGTATTGGAGAGCTCCTATAGTATTCTTGTATAATGTAGGATTCTGACGTAATGATATTAGTAGAAGAACTTATTGTTCAATCTGCAATCTGATGTCTCTTTTTTTACTCTTTGTTGATTTCATTTCTTCTATTTCTCCTATTTCATTCAAAATTCCAATAACATTTGTATATCATTGATTAAATTTGGTATATCAAGCTATTTTTTATACATTTAGAATATGGATAAGTCAAACTAACTATAAATGACAATAAAGTTGTGTCATTTGATCTATTTTGAAGATCATGAAGACCAGCAAATTGAAATTGATACTTTGGAATGACAACTCTTGGTTGTTTCATCTCTTCCATAGATGTGACAATGAGAAATTAGAATCTCACAAAGTAAACACATAAATAAAAACCTCTTTATCATGATAAATTTATAATACAACATGATCAACAAAAAGGGAAACAACCAATACCATCAAAACTAATAAATATGAAAATTAATATAGCATGAAAAAACATATCTACTTCCTAGAAAAGAATAAGTGGCGACTAACTTTAGCACACTTTTGTTGCAGAACTGTTAACAGGTAAATATTTGTTTTCCTTTATCATAACTATGGTTAAAATCGGTTTTATGGTACCAATCCTCGCCATTCACCATTACCAAACCTCGCACAATAATATCTTTTGATCCTCGTTCTAACAACCATGGTTTTTGGGCTTTCATGTTGTACTTCGGCAGAAGTTCTTTGATCTATTCGGTGTGTGATAGAAACATCCTCACCTTCATTCCATTCCAATACATGAATATTTTCCCTGAAAACAACAGCAACAAAAATTAATTGATTTTGATATTAATATTGTAAAGAGATATGCTTACCATTTGGCAGAACAAAAACAATTAATCACTCAAATAACAAATGGTTTGGCAGACTCGATTCCTAATAGAAACATCATCAACTTGATTCCATTCCAATACATGATTCTTTTCCCTATAAACAACAATAACAAAAATTCATTGATTTTGATATTAACATTGTGAAGAGATATGCTTACCGTATTGTTGAGACCAACTATGTTTATCTCAATGATTATTAACTTATTTAAATGGCTATATCAGAACCATGTAATAACCAAACAGAATGTGGAATAGCACTTACATAAAAATCAATTGATTTTAGTGAAACAGATATAGAGAATCAATAATGAAGCTTACAGTAAAAACTGGAATCTTACAAAGTAAACACAAAAATAAAACCCTCTTTTTCATGATATATGTACAATACAACATTATCAACAAAAAGGGAAACAGCCAATACCATCAAAATTAATACAGTGTGAAAAAAACACATCTACTTCATGGAAAGCATAGGTGGCAGCTAACTTTAGCACACTTTTTTGCAACATTGTTAACAAGTGGAATATTTTCTTTGCTTTCTCATAGTTGCAGTTGAAATCAGTTTTAAGGTACCAATCCTTGCTGTTCATGTTAATGATTTAATTGATCAAAGAACGACATAGTGGAAAACAAAAATTTACTGATTAAACATTATTAAGGCCCAAACACAAATATGAGCATGACGATGTTCATATGCTATAAAAAAAAAAGACCCATGAAAGAATCAGAACCATACCCACATTTGGAGACTCCACCATTTTTTCAGGATCTGGATGAAAAACGCTCACAATCCAAGTATAGGATCGAACCACCAGTATCCACACAAAGGCAAGAATCAACACAAGAGATTTTACCAGATCTTGATTGTGAGGACTAAAAAAGATGTGAGATTTGGGTTGAGAGAAAATTCTCTCAATGAACCAAAAGCTCTCCACGGCCAAGAGAAAGAAATGAGAGAGTGTTATTTTATTTTAGGGGAAAGTGCCCTTTCATAGGGTTACCCTAAAATCCCTTGAAGGTGTATTTATATTTACAAAAATACCCTTCCACTAAATATTTTATTAGTGTCCATGATTCTAGACCAAAATCATATCTCGAGTATTTGTCGATTATTATTTTTATCCATTAATAACGTTCTTTCAATATTTAAAACATATATACACTTTTGTGTGTGTGTGTGTGTGTGTGTGTATAATATTGACAGTTTTGTTATTTACAATATATCTACGGCAATATACATATTTAAATAAATAACCAATCTTACATATTAAATCCAATAAGGGATTGGATCTAGGCAACAACCTTTCCAACAAATTTAATTGCTCCATAAGATTTACCAAAATACCCCTTCATCAATAAATGACGAAAATGCCCCTCACATAATTTCTTCTTTAGTTTGCTTTTTATGTGTGTGACTCAAAGGCTCTTTATCATGCCGGTAGTGTGTAATATCGCAATCAACACCCAATCAATCGTCTCATTACACACAGACCAAGATTGGCCTCTAGTAAGGCATCAGGGCCACTCGACAGATTTGGATTCAACATAATTCGCTATCTATCAATAATATAGTTACCATGTAATCAAATCCTTTTATTATCTATTATCTCATCAAAGTTTGAAGCATAGAAGTAATGTTAGCTTCAAATATAAACCATCTTAACTTATTCAGATTCTGTTATCAAACCAATCAACCAATCCAGCTCCAACTCGATTCCATTGTGGCGACAGATTCTAAGGTCGTTGTCCTTCACCAGAATCTCACTGAGATAATATCTCCTGTACACAAGAGAGATGAATCCTTTGTTGATCACCATAGTCGTGATGTACTTCTCGATATATCCAATCACTCTCATACTTATAACTTTATCAGGATTACTTTTGATAAATGTCAAACTACACCAATAGGTGCACATGACGCTCTGGTGATCTCAAGTCTAAGGACCACATGTACCACCATCTGTTAGAGGATGTATTCCATGGACACTAGTGTTACCATCTATATGAAATCCTTTAATGGGTCAGTCTGGTGAACTCGTGAATCACAAGCACCCATATGCCGCACCAAGTTGTCACTAAACAATCTTGACATGTGAGATCATTCACTACCTTTTGGTAGAGTCATTCAACACTATGATAGTCTTACCGTGCTATATGTGCCCTAGTTCAGGATAATACTCCGGCTATGAACATTTCTAGAATGGCCACCTGAAATGATCATAGGGATCTCATAATCAAGACTTATCACTGCTTGATTCTCTCGTCACGGTTCAACCACTCTAAGGGCATATATTAGTAAATACATATGAAATATGCTTTGCATAATATAATCTATGCATTTTATATATTGAATACCCATGATCCACACAATCAACATACAACAATATGATGGCTCAAGGGCACCTACTCTTCCAGTTCACCATTACCAAACCTCACACAATAAAATGTTTTGATCCTCGTTCTAGCAACCATGATTTTCCGACTTTCATGTTGTACTTCAGCAAAAGTTCTTTGATCTACTCGGTTTGTAATAGAAACATCCTCACTTTGATTCCATTCTAAAATATGAATCTTTTCCCTAGAAACAACAGCAACAAAAATTAATTGATTTTGATATTAAGATTGTGAATAGATGCTTACCATTCAACAAAATAAAAATAATTAATCATTCAAATAACAAATGATTCGGCAACCTCGATTTCTGATAGAAACATCCTCAGTTTGATTCCATTCTAATACATGAATCTTTTCCTTTGATTTTGATATTAACATTGTGAAAAGATATACTTACCGTATTGTTGAGACCAAGTAACATAATGTGGAAATTGGTGACCGAAAATGTCATGGTGGAATGGTATCATATCACATAAATAAAGATAGATATATTTAATGACAATGTGAAGCGTTTGAATTTAAGTGAATATACAGGGTCAAACATGAATCTATATATCTTCTTATTTAAATAAAGAAAGTTTTAAGTAGACCATTGAGATGCCACTATTTAATATCACATTGTTATTAAGATGTCCTTAATACTAACAAGTACCAAACATCAATTACATTAAGCCACATATAACCAAAAATCGTACGCATCAAAATATCTTACATTATCACCAATCACATATAGCCACATGTTTTGAACAATCATCCAACATGTCAAAATCCAATAATTTTATAGCTTTTAAACTCCTACATGTCAGTCAAACAGACCATGCTTAAGGAATGTGTGTATATATATATGGTTAATCACAATGAATCAGCAACTGCAACCAATAGAATTACAGTTATACCCTTGCATTACTCCTTTTATGGTACATGAGGTTTGATCCGGAAAGACCAAATCATTGCACCTGAACTAAACTTGACTGATTAATATTTTATTCGGTAATAAAGATTTTAACATATGATTAGATGGTTTGTAACTCTTTTGTCTTCTGATGGATAAAAAAACGAAACCTAAATTATATAATTGGAAGGAAAAATATGTTAAAAAGTACAATTTTATTCCAATACTTTCAACAAAGAAGACATAAACTAGCTATTGGAAAAATTGCTCTCGGAGGAGTTTCCAAGGAATATCTATATCCAATGTTAAAAAATGATATTATACCTATATTAATCATATAATAATATTGTGTATAGATATATAGTTTAAGTGCATTCGTACATACATCAAACAGAACTTCTTATTCAGATTAAAAGATGAGTTAGAATCTATTAACATAAAATTTAATATTATTTTCAACTTGCTGAAAGGAAAACATCCTACTATGTTCAAGCAACTTATCTCAGACTCAATCCAACGAAGTAAACACCAAATGAGTTAGTACACAGGGGCAACTTATATTCGCTTAATTGCATCCCAATCCTCTAAATCCCATGAAAACCAAATTTGGCCTCTAGGATAAACTTTGTAGGCTGAAATTTTGTTTCATAACCAAACTTGGAGTTATTATACTTTTGATAACACCAGTAAGTTTCCCCGTTCCTGACTTCTGATGAAAACCCAAGAAATTTTCATCATGATTAGTAGAAGTCAAGCTGCACACTATTAACATCAATGATTCTGCCATAATAAAAAAAATAAAAAAAATATGGAGATTTAATTTCATTGAAACAGCAGCCAAACACATGCAATAGACTAAACAGAAAAAACAAATATGACACTTGATTTACCTTGGTTGGTTCATCTAACATTCAAATCGAGACTTTGTATCAAGTTTTTAAAACATTGCAGCAATTACAATCAATAATAACGGCATCACACTCTATATTTTCCTGCAACGTTTCTCACTATTACATTAAATAATAGAAAAACCCTACCTCATTTGGGCCTACCCAAATCTAACTTAACCTAAGCCCAAATATTGATAAAACAATAACATGTTTAATTACTAATTGGATTTACCGTGAAGGGGGTCGTCTATGTAGGGGTCAAAACCATGCAAAGTATGAACCATATCCAACAAATTTCCCCTCCAAACCCACCACATTCCCTGAACTAATTTCCCTCATCCTCATCACGAATAGAGGTGGTTGTAAGAACTTTGATAGGGTTCACAGGAATAATGGCCAGAGAAGTAAATACAAAGGGACGGAGGAAGAGTTAGATGAGGTTTTGGACATCATTGATGCAGTTGGAGCTTATATTTTTCAGCACATCAGTTGGGAAGTTGCAGGATGGGTATGAATGAGGTCGATAATGCTGTAAGATTTGAATGGTGAAAGAAGGGTAGCTGAAGGCTTATTTGTGTGTGAGAATCCAATGATCACACTATTCAATGCACTGCCTACTGCATTTCCACGAAGATTGCATAGTTATTGCACAAGCATAAACCATTGGCACAAAAATGCTCTTGAAAATCGTTCACCTCTTTACATTGATATTTAAAGTTATTTATCATTACATAATCCTTTTTTTCCCAAGCCTTCTATCTCTACTGATGGAAATAGATGGCAAACAACTCAACAGTCTCGTGTAGAAAAATTTTCTAAATTGGTGTTTATTGCATACTCCATTTCTGAAATAAGTGAACTTCAGTACCAAAAACAAAAGAGAAATCAGTGGACGGAGAAGATAACAGCAAAATTAATTGGAAGAATTTTGTTAGCGGTATAAAATATCTAAAAGAAACACCCCAATTCTCTTAACCACAAAACAGTCAATTTTGAAAGGCAATAGAAGAAAGTTTTACCTGTCTTGCTTTATCATCAGGAAAGATTCAATCGATTCATTTCACCAAAATTCGTAAGAATTCTAAAAAAGTATGAAGAATAAGAACAGGCTTGTATCATCGATTTTCTCATTTGACAGTTGGTTTAACTGCTTTCTCAGCATCATCATCCAGATCTTCTGCTGTTATTAGTGTCAAGCAACTTTCCTGCAAAACCATTAGTGAAATGAAGTTTCATAACGGAACCTTTAGTTCATGAAGTTTTATATCGGATCAAAATTCTCGTTCAAAATTAAGAGGTTTCATATTAGATTATGTTGTAACATGAGATCAAGAACAAGTATATATATGCAGTATTCAAGCCAAGCAACCACAAAATCTACAGCAATAATCAATAAGCAAATATGACAAGAAAATAAAGAACACAAAATTTATAGTGGTTCGGTAATCTGAAAGATTACCTACATCCACTCTTCAGGGCAAAGAAAAGAATCCACTATGAGAAAATGAGAAAACTTTACAGAGATTACGCTCACCCTTTTTACACAAGGCACAACCCGAGAAAACCCCTCTAATTTACACCCGTACACCCCGATGCTCTCACCACTCATACATAATCAAATAGATAGAATTAGGGGCAGATTTATACAACAAACAAAAGGTAAAACAGATAGGACAGCTAAGACCTACCATCACCGTTTGATTCTATCAATGTCCTTTGGATTTCCAACGCAGCAGATTCTAACAGTTTTCTCTCTCTGTTAACCAAGAGAGAATGATCGAGAATGAGCTACGCAAAACCTAAATGAAATTAGGTTTATTGAAGATACCAGAAAAGGCTGAAGTGCCCCTTAAGTCTTTAACATTGACCACCCAAAGTAAAAGTTGACTTCCACGTGTGTACATATAAAGTGCCACATCACAACAAATCTCCACCTTGGCATTTGATCTTCTCCCTTTCTTATTGCCCTGAAAAATTCTTTTAGTCTTCTTCAATATGCAGAAGGCTCTTAATCCAAAGTTACTGATTTTGTGAACATATCTGCTAGGTTCTCATTTCCAGGAATTTTCTCTACCTTAATGACTTTGTCTTCAATCAGATTTCTAATGAAATGCAGCCTAACATCTATGTGTTTCAACCTCTCATGAAAGACTTGATTTTTGCACACAAAAATTGCACTTTGACTATCACTCTTGATTGGAACTTGTTGCTGAACCAGTCCCATCTCATCAAGCATTCCCTTGAGCCACATTGCCTCCTTGACTGCCTCTGTAATTGCAACATACTCTGCTTCCGTGGTGGACAGAGTTACAATAGCCTGCAAATTAGCTTTCCAGCAAACCAGATTATTCCAAATGGTAAAACAGAAACTAGTCATGGATTTCCTATTGTCTACATTTCTAGCATAATCAGCATCCACACATCCCATGATGGGATTCTCCTGAATTTGCCCACTGCTGTAAACAATGCCAGTGGACAGTGTACCCCTCACATATCTAAGTACCCATTTTACAGCTTCCCAATGAATCTTTCCAGGGTTACTCATGAACCTACTTACCGAACTAACTGCAAAGGCCAAATCTGGTTTGGTACAAACCATTAAATACACCAAACTCCCTATTGCATTTGCATATGGTATACAAGCCATTTCCCTCTTTTCTTCTTCAGTTTCTGGACACTGGGTTACACTAAGTTTAAAATGCTGACCTAATGGTGTTTTGACAGGTTTAGAGTCAAGCATGTTAAACTTCTTGATTAATTTTTCATCATACTCTTTATGTGACAACACAAGACTCCCAGTTTTCCTATCCCTTTCAATGTTCATACCCAAAATCTTTCTAGCTTGTCATAAATCTTTCATCTCAAATTGTTTACTCATTTCCTTTTTGAATCTATCAATTTCAGAAAAATCCTTGCAAGCTAGCAACATATCATCCACATATAAAGACAAGTATATGTAGCATTCACCATATAAACATTTGAAATAGAAACACCCATCAAAACTACTTCGGATGAAACCAGCATTCAACATAAAATAATCAAACTTCCTATACCACTGCATAGGTGACTGCTTCAAACCATACAAAGATTTTTTCAGAAAACAGACTTGGTTCTTAGGCCCCTTCTCAAACAGTTCAGGTTGCTCCATTAGAATTTTTTCTTCCAAATCACCATTTAAGAAGGCTGTTTTGATGTCTAACTACTCTAGTTCTAAACTAAACTGAGCTACCAAAGATAACTGTATTCTAATGGTGGTATGTCTCACTACAGGTGAGAAAATCTCATTGTAGTCTACCCCTTCAACCTGTGTAAACCCTTTTGCCACTGATCTTGCTTTAAACCTAGGAGATCTACCCTTGTTATGCCCTCTTTCCTTTTAAAAACCCATTTGCATTTAATCACCCTACTGCTTTCAGGTTTGTCAATCAAAATCCAGGTTTGGTTTTTGATTAAGGAATCAAATTCTTCTTGCATAGCCAGTTTCCACTGCCTAGATTCTCTACAACTCATGGCTTCCTTAACAGTTCTAGGTTCCTCATCAATTTCTTCAACAACTTGAAGAGCAAAGGCTACCAAATCAGCATGTGAATACTTGCTAGGTAATCTGATTTCCCTTCTTTCTCTATCTCTAGTTAGTTGATAATTCTGCAATTCATTTTCAACTCTATCATTATCACCACTATCCTCTAAGCTAGGTTCATCCTCTTGGGTTTGAACATCTACATTAGGGTCTGGACCAGGATTGTCCAGGTTTGAAATGTCTCCACCTAAATTCAGGTTAATCATCTCTGTCCTAACTGTATTATCACTTTCATTCTCACTCAAACCATTTTGATTTAGACCATTCACCTCATCCTCATTAAACCTAACTTCTTTACTAATTATGCATCTTTTTCCTGCAATATCCTAACACCTATAACCTTTTATGCCATCAGGATACCCTAAGAAAATACATCTAATGGCCCTTGGTTTTAGCTTATCAGTTTTCTCATGAACAAAAACAGTGCATCCAAAAACCCTAAGACTGCTATAATTAGCAAGATACCTAGACCATTTTTCCTTGGGTGTTCGAAACTAAGATCTGAGGAAGGGATTATGTTAATTAGGTAAACAGCTGTGTGAGCAACCTCTGCCCAAAACTTGGTGGGTAACTTAGAACAGGATAATAGGCTTCTAACCTTTTCAAGAATGGTCCTATTCATCCTCTCTGCTAAACCATTCTGCTGGGGTGTGTGTCTAACTGTTCTACGCCTCAAAATTCCACTCTCCTTACACAGGTTATCAAACTCTTCACTGATAAATTATAACCCTTCACTGATAAATTCTAACCCATTATCTGTCCTAAGTTTCCTGATTTTCTTCCTAGATTGATTTTCTATCATAATCTTCTAATCCTTGAACTTCCTAAAGGCCTCTCCCTTAGTTTTCAAAAAATAAATCCACACCCTCCTAGAAAAATCATCTATGATGCTAATAAAGTACCTACATCCTCCCAAAGATGGATGTTTGGTTAGCCCCCACACATCAGAATGAATGTAGTCCAAAATGCCCTTAGAACAGTGGTTTCCCACACTAAACCTGATTCTGCTCATCTTCCCATAAATACAGTGGTCACAGAAATCTAGCTTCTCTATTTTATCCCCTCCTAAAGCATTCTTCTTGCTTAACTCTAACAATCCTCTCTCACTAATGTGTCCCAACCTTTTATGCCAAATAGAAGTCTTGTTAGGTTTTTGTGAGGTTATTGCTGTTGTTCCAGCAACAGTAGATCCATTTAAAACATATAAACCATTCTTTTTCTCTCCTTTCATAACCACTAAAAACCCTTTAGTAACTTTAAGCACTCCACCTTGAGCTTTGTAACTAAACCCATTTGAGACTAAGCTTCCTAAGGAGATTAGGTTCCTTTTCAACTCAGGTATGTACCTAACTTCTGAAAGGACTCTTGAACTGCCATCATGAAGACTTAACCTGACATCCCCAATGCCTAAGACACTACACTGCATTATTCCCCATTAGAACCTTGGCAGATTCTAATTTCTTAAAATTCATCAGTGAACTCCTATTTGGAGTCATGTGGAAAGTGCATCCAGAATCCAAAATCCACTCAGACTCAGATCCTTTATCAGAAGCTACTAGGACATTAGAGCTTTCATATCCATCTGAAGCTATATCAACACTGCCACTAGCCTCTTTCTCACCTAATCTTTTCTTCCTATCTGGACAGTCTCTTTTAAAGTGTCCTTCCTTATGACAATGAAAACACTTCCTCACAAACTTGGATTTAGACTTAGATCTACCCCTAAAGTGACCTTTCGTTGACAATTTTTTCTCAGATCTACCTCTGATATTCAGTCCTTCCCCATTTAGCTTACCCTCCTTTTTAAACTCAGCATCCTTAGTAGTAACGGCTACTACTACTTCATCTAGTTTAAGAGTTTGTCTACCATACTTAAAAGTATCCATAAAATTTGAGAAAAATTTAGGAAGAGAATTAATAAGGATCACAGCTTGATCTGCATCCTTAACTTTAACACTAAGACCTTCTAAATCCTGTACAAGTTTCATAAAGTCATTCATATTGTCACCTAATATTTTGTTTTCATCCATTTTAAAACTGAAAAATTTCTGTTTTAAAACTAACTTATTAGGAGAAGACTTTGACAGGTATATGGAGTCTAACTTTTCCTAAATTTCTGCTAGTGTTTTCATCTTCTTAACCTCTCTTAGGACTTTATCTCCTAACCTTAGAATTAAAGTACTGTAAGCTTTATCTAACAGATCTTTCTTCTCCTTCTCAGACAACGACACTGGTAAGCTATCCTCACCCTCTAAGGTATCAGACAGTTCATCCTTAACTAAGACATCCCTCATCTTCATTTCCATAACCCATAATCATCGTCTCCTGTAAATTTTTCTACATCAAACTTAGTCATTTCTAGGTTTCTAACCTTCACAGATATTTAGAGTATAAAAGCCCCAATTCCAGAGACAAATTGAAAACCCTAAGTTAAAGGAATAAACAACTACAAAAAACAGTCAAACCCTAGGCTACTGCAAATTCGTAAACTGGATCTCACAACCTAGAATAAGACCTAGGTGTCTGAAAACAGAGCTCTGATACCACTTGTTGTAACATGATATCAAGAACAAGTATATATATGCAGTATTCAAACCAAGCAACCACAAAATCTACAACAATAATGAATAAGCAAATATGACAAGAAAATAAAGAACACAAGATTTATAGTGGTTCGGTAATCTGAAAGATTAGCTACATCCACTCTTCAGGGCAAAGAAAAGAATCCACTATGAGAAAATAAGAGAACTGTACAGAGATTAGGCTCACCCCTTTTACACAAGGCACAACCTGAGAAAACCCCTCTGATTTGCACCCGTACACCCAAATGCTCTCACCACTCATACATAATCCAATAGATAGAATTAGGGGCAGATTTATACAACAAACAAAAGGTAAAACAGATAGGACCGCTAAGACCTATCATCACCGTTTGATTCCATCAACATCCTTTGGATTTCCAGCACTACAGATTCTAACAGTGTTCTCTCTCTATTAACCAAGAGAGAATGATCGAGAATAAGCTGCGCAAAACCTAATTGAAATTAGGTTTATTGAAGATACCAGGAAAGACTGAAATGCCCCTTAAGTCTTTAACATTGACCACCCAAAGTAAAAATTGACTTCCATGTGTGTACATATCAAGTGCCATATCACAAAAGATTAAATTCCTCATTAATTACCTCAAAGTGTCTCTTTCCCTGGTCAACATTGGTGCCTTCAAGTCGAACCCCCACTGGTATTTTTTAGGGCAACCTTGTGTACAAGACCAAACAAAAATAATACTATTAGTATAACTCCCGGAGACAACTGAAATATTCAATGCTGGCCATCACCAACAATTTTCCGTAGTTCTTTCCATTTTCACATTACAGGAAAAAATAGGCCATCCTTCTACTTATTCCAAAGTTAGCTGAAAATTGTAAGCACTATTTCAGAAGATCGTAAATGACAGAAAGTACAAATTTAGGTGCTGAAAAGGGGAGATAGTAATGCTTGGGGAGTTTTTTTCCGGTTTTGAAGAGTTTTTAATTAGACTGGTTTTGAGGTATTCTAAAACCATTACTTGCATGATTTTTTAGGTACTGGTTTTGACTGGTTCAAAAACCCCTCAGAATCAATGTAATATATTTTTTAGGAGTTCATAAAACCTCTCAAATCGGGGTGTTTTGGTTGGTTTTAAAATTTTATTCCAAAAATACCTTCTCCATTACAAAACTATCCCAATTATATCCAAAAAAAAAAAAAAAAATTGACCATACTATGCGCGTTCCAACCATATTAAATATAAAATAATTTTAAGCAATCACAAAAAAAAAAAAAAAAAAATTAAAATCTCATTGGTAGATGCTTTCTTGGAGAAGTGGACTATAATTTTTCAATCATTCCAAATGCTGCAAAGATGGCGAAGAAGAATAAGAAGATTTAATCACATTTGAAGTTATAAAATACTAACAAGTAGAAAACAAATAAAAAACTCTTACCTTGTAATTAAAAAAACAAAACTCCCAAGCACTAGTTGAAGTTGGGGTATTTTATGGGCATATATGTAAATTTATCATTTTAAAAAACTATCAAAACCGTTGAAAAATAAACTCCCAAGCAGAGGTATGATGTTTTAAAAACCGCTATTAAAAACTCCTTAAAACCGCTATGGTGGTTTACTCTCATAATCACTATTATGAAACTCTCAAGTAGACCAAGGGTAGAACCTGAAATCAGTCCATTACAATTTCATGCATTGATGCGGGAGCATAAAAGAAAAAGAAAAAGAAAAAGAAATTATTGGGGTTTCTCACTACGTCCCGACGTCATGCATTTAAAATGGTAAGAATTGATTTACATAAAATCCAAAACAATTTAATGCACTGCTCACCTGTTCAGCAGTATTGACAATTCCGCTTCCAATTACATCAGACTTCATTATTCTTCCAAATATGATTACCAAAATTTGTTAGTGTTCGTTTGTTTAGATTTTCTCAATGGAAGTTAATATTAAATGCCTCAATTTGTGAAAAAAAAAAAATGAATCCCACTACCCAAAGAAATAAAAAAAAAAAAAACACATTACTACTGGATGGTCAAACGAGCCCACTTATTCAAAATAATACCAGTAAAAACAGATATTAACTGCCTACGTCTAGAAAATCGTACCATTGCTAATCCAGCACTATTCACCATACAATGAAGTTTATGCTCACTTTCATTAATGTGCCCTCACAAAAGAGGTAACACAATTTCTTTCACTTGTTCAATAGCATCATTTCTATCAGCGGCCTTGGGGGCTGCACCATCTTCATTAGTGGTTCTTTTGAAAACATCAGTAGGCACCTATCAGAAACAAAGATGTGTCAACTACATAACAATATTGCATCCCAATGGTCATGCTCACTAAAGATGAAGACGACAATTTACACCAAAGATGAAGATGAAACTTAGGTATATCAATTCTTACCATTTTAAATGCATGACGCTGAGTATCATTACTCTAACCTAATCTCATATCAAAATTAATTACGTTCAGAAGTTAATTCACTACTTTGGTGTTCAGGGCTACTATGAAACATTTTAATCCAACAAGAAGAACTACATACACTCAACAAAACAATTACCTAAAGGCTTCAAGAATTCTGATATTATCAAAATAAATAAAAGAGACTTCCACCAACATCAGCAGACTAGCATACTGGTGAATTGAAAATTGAACATATTTTTTGGTATACCACCCTAGCATGGTTTTTGGGATTGAGGAGAACACTAGATTGGACACAGATACAAATGCAAAATTCCCTATGGGCCATTCATCTCGCAAATTTACTCTGATTAAGAGGATTGAAATGTGGATTGCAGTCAATAAGAAAACACGATTTAATTTATCCCATCAGGCTTTTAGTAAGATCTATCTCCAAAATAACTCACATATTTGACTTCTTCATTAAAGGAATCATATAAATACAATTACCACTATGATGAAGGCAAACACCTTTACATGGAAACTTTGACATCTAACGAGGCTCTCGTCATAAGTTGTACTCCCTTGGAAATACATTAACTCGACTAGCAATATCCTGTTGGTTCTTGGGTAGAGAATGATGGAAGCAACTTTAAGTGTTCGTGATAATTTTCATCCTTTCCCAGTTGATCTACAATTATTGAAGCTATGCATGCATCTATCTAGCTTCACATTTCTCTCATTCATTTTGTGAAGAAGTTCAACCACTTTTGAAGTCTCATTATTCTGCACAAAACCAGACATAAGTGTACCAAATATGACTACATTTGGAGCACAACCATTTTGCTCCATATCTGATAACAAATTACTTGCCATTTCTAAGTTCCCTTCTTTACAAAGTCAATGCATCAAAATGTTATATGTCACAACATCTGGAACAAAGCCTTTATTTCACAATCTGTGAAACAGTTCCCAAGCAATTTTGAGTCTCCCTATTTTACACAACCCATCAATGGGACAACTGAAAGTTTTGGTGTTAGGTTGAATGTTTCCATTTTTTAAAGTATGGAACAGTTCAACAGCCTCCAAAATACAACTATTTTTGCAAAATCTATCAATGAGAATATTATACGTAATTAAATCTGGAGGAACATTATTGCGTTGCATCTCACCAAATAGTTTTCTTGCATGTCTGACTTTACTAATCATAAAAAGGCCATTCAGCAAGGTGCTATAAGTAACAATTGTCGCCTCACTCCCTTTGAAGTCATTCCCATATAAAAACTCATAGCTTCATCAACTTTACGATTTTTGCAATACCAAATGATTAGAGTATTCTAAGTAACTACATTAGGCATGCATCCCTTATTCAACATTGAAGCAAACAACTCTTTAGCATCATCAATTTTATTTGCCAAGCACAAACCGTCCATAAAAATATTGTAGCTAACAACATTAGGTTCACACCCCTTACTTGCCATAGAATCAAATAGCTTTCTTGCATCGTCAATTATACTTGCCAAGAAATAACTAGCCAAAATTGTGCTATAAGTAATTGTGTTAGGATGAACACCTCTATTAATCATCAGTTGGAGCAATCCATTAGTTTCGTTCATCTTTGTATTCTTACAAAGATCATCTATTATCATATTAAATGTCAATACATCAAGTTGTACACCTTCATCCAACATCTCCATAAACAAAGTTTTAGCCTCCTCCCAATTAGATGTATTACACAAACCATAAATTAGAGTGTTGTAAGCAACCACATTTGGTTTAATGCCCCTAGTCTTCATTTTTTAAAACAGTTTATTTGCCTTGTCTATTAACCCATTCTTGGAAAGACCATCAATAATTCGAGCATAACAAAACAATATTAGGCTTACAAGTGATACCAAATCCACATTCCCATTAACCATTTCTTCAAAAAACTGAAGGGCAATAGTGATATTGCCTGTTCGACGCAACCCAGTAATCAAAGTCCCAAAAGTAATTACGTTAGGTGTACAACCAAAAGAACCCATTTTCCTAAGCAATTCAATCGCCTTCTTAATCTTATGCTCCATACAAAAACCATTAATGAGACAAGTAAAAGTCGCAGCATCTGGGTAAAAAGCTCTCCTAAAAATACTCTCAAAAACAACAAAACCATCATAAACCCTACCTCTTTTGCATATGCAATAAATGGTAATGTTCAAAATAAGCTCTCTTCCTCGCACGATCGCAACAAAATTAGTATATGCCCTTTGAATGCGTCTGTTCAGCTAGTCTGACAAGTGCGAAGCAAACGATCAGTCAGAAGAAGCCAGTCCTGCTCGGAGAGCCCGGAGAACCACTGAAAATTCCTCATCAAGCCAGGAAGCAATAGTTAAGACAAATGCTATCCTTTCATCGCGGATAATAGGAATCATACATCGTAGTGCCGATTCACAAACAGGCAACGTAAGGACCTCACGCCAGGGCATTTCAAGGAATATATTAGATGATTCCACTCCCCCCGTCGCAAGAGGAAAAATCAATACGGGGAACCAGTGAAGAAGTAGACTGATCTCTAGGTATATGTACGCCAATGTTTGATCTTTGGGGGGCCTCCCTCACGAGGAACTCGCGAGGGTGCCTAGGAGAGATAGCTCGCGCCGCCCTTACAACCCTAGTCAGTGTGATGAGCACCGACGCAGCGACAACAAAGTTTCACAGGGAGGAGAAATTACTTCTACGAAAGATGCAGCGTTATTGCATCACCCCACATGACGCTCTTGTAAGTCACTTCCTAATAGGCAACCCTAACGTCCACAGAATGTTGTGGATATGGAAGCTTGTGAAAAAGTTGTTCCAACAGCTTTCGAGATGGACAAGCTAACATGAAGCCCACCTCGATTCCCTATATGGTTTATAGGTGACCACTTGACCCACAAAGGAAGCAATGTTTGCTTCCAATCACTTACTAGTGCTTTGACAATGACTAATGTAAACTGAATATCTTGTAGTGGATTGTCCACCATTTTTATGGAATCGCGGGGCTACCTCTAATGACTGGAAACTTCAGGCGTCACCTTCGACATACATACTGAAGGAGGTTTCACCACACCACAAGGAAAGGGAAGCGCGGATCTTCAGGGCTCAGCCGTCGCGACTGTTTATTTGAAAAGCATGAAATAGCCGGTGGCAATGGGACCATGGCATCTTCGTTGGCCATTTTCCTGACAAGCAATGGCGATGGCAGTCGCGATGTGGCCCAGCTGGCCCAGGCAAAGGCTATACTGGGGTCCGTTAGTTCAGGATCTCCCTCCAGTGGACACAGTTGGGACGTCTGAGAGTATCGTTAGACCACGTACAGCCAAGTAGAGTTTTTAAGGATTAGGACAATCTCACCCCGAGCTCGCCACCGAACTGACCAGCTTTCCTCAGAGGAATTAGCTGATGTTTTCCGCTTAGGTCGCATGCGGACATAGTCGTTATCAGCCCGATATATTTGCCATGCAGTTAAACATCGATAGGTGAAGCCAAGTTGGTTCGCCAAAAGAGATAGCGAGGATCCGGAAAACGATTGTCACACCTTGAAACTTCAGGTAGATAATCCCTTCGAATAGATCCATCCGCGAGCAGCTCTTCCGCCCTGGGTTGCCAACCCGATTCTAGTAAGAGTCCACACTGCAATGCGAAACCTGCGTTGACTTCACCGACCTCAATAACGACATGCCCAAAGATAGCATTTCCCTACCCAGAATCGACCACTCGTGATGCCACCTTTGGGCACGAGCTGTTGAGTTTTATTGGACGTGTAATCGGATACAATCAAATCCAGTTTAAGGTCGGACGAAGACATACGTCCTTTGTTACAAATTGGGGTTGTCCGAGCTAACATAGTTATGCCCTTGTGCCTCAAACGTTGGCGAACCTACCAGCGTTGGTTAACCCGAAGTATTTCCCGAACAGATAGGAAAGTCAATGGAGGTCTATGTATGACTGCTGGTCAAATCCCATGTCGCTTCAAATCACATAGTGCATCTCCTAAGATGTTCGATATCCTTCGCATACAGATAAAGCTATCACCCCCTCAAAGCTCATTCGGAGTATCCTTGGAAGTTCCTGAGGATACATGGTTACCACGGGAATAGAGATACAACCCCGAGAACATCAAGCTCTCCTTGACATGAAACCCCTGACCCAAAAACATGTCATGAGCCTAACGACGAATAGCGGTGCTAAGTCGCTTCATATCGAGTGGCAACAGATCGTTGCTTTCCATTCTTCAATGTTCTAAGGCCAATAAAAAGTTTGAATGGACCCCCACGTGCGAACAGGCATGCAGAGTATTAAAGAACACCTGCGGGAAAGCCCACATCTTCTGTCCAAGCCTCTCTCGCAAGAGCTCCTCTCTTGTACCTGTCCATCTCTCAGTTTGCGGTTAGTGGCAGCCTTAGTTTTGGGAAAAGACAGGTCCAATGGGCCATGTTTACACGAGCAAGCGTCTGTTGATGCCGAGATATGGATCCGAAGAATGGATAGTTAACCCTAGTCCTTGTTGATCGCTTCAGAACGTTACGACCTTACTTCCACGCCCATAAGATCCTGTAATGACTAACTACCACTCAGGCAAGTCCCTCTAAACCCAAAGGCGTCGAGTAATTGCTTACATGGTCTATGGAATTAAGTCAATTCGACTGATGTACAGACCAAATCAATTATCAAAGGGAAGTTGTTGTCCGCCTTCATATTATATTCTCATAGTCTTCCAACAATGAGGGTCAAGGCACAATCCAGCGAAGGTACTGCTCAAAATCTATCGACATAGGGCCTTACGTCGATGGATCATCAACAAGAAAGAGGGCCGTGCAGGTTCTTCTCCTTTTGAGTCTCGAAGGGCTCACATTCAGGCATTCTTCGTTTGGTTTAAGCAACCATGATGAGGCCAAGTATGAACTCTGCTCGCTGGACTACGTTTGACCAGAAATAGGGTGCAACCGCGCTATCGGTGTCCACACGACTCCTGCTGGTCGTTAACCATGTTTTGTGAGAGTACCAACCAAGGAAGAAATAGGATCTCTATTTGAAGGAAGCTTAAGGCCCTACTTCGAGCCGTTCAAGCACTTCACATCCTCGATCCTAGATATAGTCAACCTCTGTGGCAGATGCCTTGGCGGTAGCCTCGTCTTTGGACTCAGATACCCCGATAGCAATTCCTATTCGATTCATCGAGACCAGTATCAGCCCGATCGAACAGGCCGTGTGTAACAGACTTAAGATCCTGGATGACCTTATACATCAGTACCTTAGGACGGACCGAAAGCTCGCTGACGACACGGTCCGAGGCAAGGATTCTGCCACAAGATCAGATCGTTAAACGCCTCATCGGAGACCAGTTGTGCAGACGAGGTTTAGTGGCCCCTTTTTCCAAGGTGTAACCGTGAGAAACAAATTACATCATGAGAGAGATACATGAGGGATCTACGGTAATACACCGCCGAACGATCTTGACACCACAGTTGTTTGTCAAGGGTACTAGGCCTCTCACTACCAAGAAACACCTAAAACTTGTCAAATGTTTGACAAGTACAGCTGTTCGCGACATACCTCGACTCCTTCCCACTGACTGATAACCATCATATCCCTTGGCCATTCTCCATTGGGGAATGATCTCATAGTCTCATGCCCAGTCGGTAAAAGGGAAGTCAATTATTTCATGGTGCGAGTAGATTACTTCACCAACTGGTAGAAACCGAGTTATTAGACCACGAATACCAAACAAGCTCAAGGACTTTCGTGTTTAGAACATTAGTGCCGCTATGGTGTTCCTCATACCCTCACTCGATCAATAGGTAAACAGTTCGACAACGAAGAGTTCAAGCAGTTTTTTGCGACGAGTTGGGTATTCATAAAAAATTCTCCTCAATCGCGAGACCCAGCAAATGGTCAAGTTGAAGCTGTCACAAAACTATCAAGCACACATCTAAAGGCCAAACTTGGCGTAGCCAAGGGGATGTGGGCCGACACCTTCCCGAGCCTATGAGCATACAGGACAACTCCCGAAACCTCTACCTCAGAGACCCCTTTTTTCGCTAGCATATAGTTGCGAAGCGATGATCCTTGTGGAGTAGGAACCGTGTCACTACGTAGAGTTTGGTACAATGAAGCGCTTATGCGCGCAAGTCTGGATCTCTTGTGAAAACATCATAGTAGGGCTCTACTAAGAATACCGGCCTATCAACAACGCGCAAAAAGTTTCTTCGACTCTAAGTCAGATGAAAGATTCCCAGTCACGACCTGTATTGAAGGAAGTTCTTCTCGGTAGTTCATGAGAGCACTCAAGTGCGAGAGTTGTTTGGGACCCGAACTAGAAAGGCCCATACCGCATCGCCAAAGTGTAAGACCGGGGACTACCACCTAAAAGGCTAAATGGTTCTATAGTACACGAGCTTGGAATGCTGAACACTTCTAACTTACTATCATGATGTCGGAACTCATTTTTTCCTTGTAAGCTTCATTTTTATAACCTCAGTAAATAACGGATGTATTCAGTTCGTTATGAACTGCTTTCAATGTTGCAATTCTGTTCGCAAGAATGTATCATTTGTTACGCATAGACTTATTCTAGTGTAGTTTATAAACAGTTACTATGCGATCTCAATATGAGCGAGGGTACCAAAAATTATAAGTACTCATAAAGAAGATCAAAAGCGATCTTTATTCATTGTAATAAAAGGCACATATTGAGCAGAGACGAAGCTCCACGGCGATCACTGATCGTCGTCCCCAGCCCGAAAGGGCGACCTCTACATCCCCAGACTGGTTGCCGACTGTCCTTTTACAGGTACAACCTCTGATGTACCTCCCGTGCTCTTCCAGGTCACCCCACCGAGCAGTCTCCTCAACCTTGATCTGCGCCATTAGCAAGCTCGTCCCGGTAGCTGCGCTAGGGAGATCGACAGATCCATACAGGGGTCTGGCCTGAAGAGCAAGATGGACCTGATCGTCCAATCCCAACCCTGTTCTCCATCTCTGCTTCCCGCGTTTGCATTTTCGCATTGCAAGGCAATGCGACCCTGTGCAATGGGACGTGCAACCTCAAGCTCGGTTCGCGTCTTCTCAATACCTCCCACAAATTGGCCCTTTCCAGCTCATCTGCAGGCTCGTCGGCATGTATTCTACAACTCTTGTATCCTTCTCACTAGCTCCCTAAAGAGTCTGGCATGGTCCGCCGGAGCTCTTTCATCTACCTCCACGCGTTTGCTAGCTCGATCTTCTGAAAGGCCCTATGCGGTATGGCACCGTCCCTTTCCGACATGTGCGGTGCTGCCTGAGCGATGAAGAGTCTCTTCTCGGTCGGCCTCCATCTCCTCGCATAGTCTCGCATTCGCCTCTCGCACTTACAATTGCTCGGCACAAACCCAGCTGGTCTTTCGCTTGGGCATATGCAGGGACAAGCAAGCCTGCACTTGAGAGAAGAGTCAAGTCTACTTCCCTTAAAAAACGAACAACAGGTCCTCATCCGGGATAACTCGTTTACCTGGCTAAAGAGTTGGAACGATTTGGACAACAGTCTACTGAATTGGATGTCAGTGAACTGCTCGAACGACTCTGCAAGCCCACATTCCAACAATGTTAGAACACCACGCTCACATGGTCCGGGCAGGTGGTGCGATGAGTCTACACAGGATACTGACACCCCCTTGACGAAGAGCCTGTCCCGCAGGCTCTTGCCAGGCCTCCTAACAGGACTACGTTTCTTCGCGTCGATTGACCTGGAAATGTCAGTCGTGCCTCTGAGTGGCCCTCCGAGCTGCACGCATTGTAAGGCTGCAAACCTCGCGATCTAAATGTCCCAAGCCTTCCTCTTCTTCGAACTCTGACTCCTCAGCCAGAATTTTGCCGCCTCTTCTTAGACCTCTAAGCCGTAGTTTTCCTGCTTCGGGCGAGCAGCCGAAGGTGAAGAACCTCTGTAGGTGCGGGTCGTCCGGCCCGCTGTGTCCCTGGGTAGGGGGATCGTTGGGCGCGACTCCAATGGCCCGATGGTATGCCTCTGGTGGAAAACGAAATTATTTTGGTCGTGACGACTTGGACCACCCGGGGAGGCATGGTCCTGCATGTTACCCTATTGTAAAACAGTTTGCTACGAATTAGAAAAGGACAATTCAGGAAACTTACTCGTGGGTCCTAGCTACGCCCCATTGAAAACCGTACCTTCGCAAGTCTCGGTTGTCATAAGTAACTCGCGTACTCGACTTTTCGCGAGCAAAAATCGAATGTTGCGATTCTGTCCGGTCCGTGGCAAGTCAAGCTGGTCGTTATTATATCTATCAGGAAAAAAACCCTCGTTAGCGAAGAACAAAAACGAGATTTTAGAAGGAAAAAGAACCTACTTGGATTGTGAAAGCGGCAGATGCGGTCTGAACATAAAAAGAAAAATTTGTGTCATATGCTCCCTCGTTACTCAAATAGCTTATGTACCCCGCTTGTATTGTTTTTCTCCCGATACAGTACCAGAATCCTGTCCTTTCTCTTTTTCAGATTTATGAGCAACCGGCTCAACCGCGGTTAGCTCGCCTAGTCGATTCTCCCGACAGCGATGTACATGGCAATGGCATCGTGTATGCATTCGGGTAGCTGCTTAGTGTGATCCCGAAGTGATCAAGACGTTACCTGTATGAAAGGTGAAATGGATCAACCACCCCCACCCTTGAAGATATCTCCGAGATCCGCGCCATCCTCTGGCGTATCCCGATAGAATCCACCTTATCATGGAAAACCTTTACGCTCACAGCGAACTGGTTAACAACCCTTTGCAGCTCGTCAACGGTAGCGCTGAGTAATTTCTCGAGGGGCCCGCAGGGGCATCCTTTACAGGGCGAGCCTGCTCCTTCCTCGCTCTAGTGTTGTGGATCCATTTTGCAATTTTGCAAAAGCAAACAACTGGTACCCATTCAATCTTCGTACATTTTCATTATGATGATGTTGGAGAAAGTTTTCATCCCGAGACACCGAAAAAACCCAACAGAATACTTAAAGAGCCACCACCAATGGCTCCAAACCCAACGGAGGTATTCCGTCTCCGATGAGCTATCGAGGACAGTCCATCGCATGTACTGTTGAAACAAAAACATTGAGTAAAAGAGCGAACTCCTCTTTACCTCTAAATGAGAAAAGTTGGTCATGTTCCGAATATGAGCGAACACCACTCTGAAGACAAAGAATCATGACTGGCAAATTTCTGCTCTCTGAGAATGAAAATACTCGACTTGCCTAAAGAAACGCTGTGTCTTTAATAGTGAAGGAAAGGCACTTTGGTTCCCTGAAATCAACAACGTTTGGGCAGAAAATGCATCTGACCGTTTATCGCGACCACGTGTCAGATCAATGGGAAAGTGACCGTCACGCCTCAAGAAACAGATGCATCCCTTCTGTTTTAATCGCTCAAGAGATGGCACTTTTCCCTCAATCCAATTTAATGCGCCCACACCGCCATTTAGTGCTCTGATAAGGAATGTCGTTTCAAGCATGGCTTGCATTTAATGCACATAGCTGGCACTATTGCCCATAGACATGTCTATTAGAGCAAAGGCATTTCATTTAATACACCATCGTAAAGTTGCAACGGATAACATCTGAAAGATCGTTACCAAAATCTCCCCCGTTGGTTTTGGTGAAGCGACGGTGTTTGTCGACCCCCCTCACATCAACGCGAAGCGATATGACACCGGCTGCGAATTAGCGTGACCATTTGTCCTAAAAATGCCAAGTGAGAACAGGTCGAGAATTCTTCCTTAGGTCAGATCACACTAGCACTGGCAAACCATGACCAGGTCACAATCCTGGGGTTGCGAATCATCCTAGGTCGCTTATAAGAATGTCCTCTCGATCTCATTTGCATTCAGGTTGGCCCGACCACATCTCTTCAAAACGCACAGATCAATGCATTTATAGTTTCCAAGGTTCGATTCTCAACCTTAAAAACTAGGGGACTTCTGTTATGTCTAAAATGTAGGGACTGACGCAAGATCATCAGTATAAAAGCAAGAGCTTAGGTAGGCCCGCAGCAGTCATAAAAATCCAGCTTCATGTGGTGACATGAGCAGCACACTCCTGTCAGTGAGGTTGGATGCGCGTCATACCAGCCAAGAGCTATATGGATCCCATGTGTCCAATCCTGCACCAAATCCGTAAATCACTCTAGAAGGTGGGCAATGGGATATAAGAAGGATTTGCACGGATATCCCCACCAACCACAGATTTAGTAATGATAACATTATCTCCATCCCATTATAAATTGAGAGCTCTTCTCTCATTTAAGGATTAGCTACACCTCTAAAAAAAAAGATAGTATTCTCTCACTCTCTCTTGTATATCATCTTGTAAGTCAGTTCCGTTGAATTGTGAACAAACTAACCTCTATCATTAATAAAAAGTGACGTAGGATTTGCTTCCTTAGCATCCGACACCACTTTAACACGCTGTTCTCCATTGCATTTACTCTCATTCTCACCTTCCCATGTGTCTTTGGGGCCCGCTCCAGCTTTCACACAGTGCGTTTGGTTGATGTCACAATCACGTATCAACAGAATTAATTATATTCAAAGTTAATACACACTTTGGTGTTCACAACTACGTGTGAAACATTTTAATCAACAACAAAAAACTCCATACACTCAAAGAACAGGTACCTAAGCTTCAAAATTCTGATATCCAAAAGAAATAAAAGGACTTCACACCAACATCAACAGACTGAATACAAGTGAATTGAATATTGAACATATTATTTAGTATACCACCCTCTCATGGTTTTTTGAATTGAGGAGCAACACTAGATGGACACAAATACGATGAAAAATTCACCTCAGCCATTCATCATTTGTAGTAACAAATAGGGTTATTTAACTAGCTGATTTCATCAAAACAATCAATGAGCAAACTCACAATCAACTTATACATCTAATATGTGATCAATTTAGAGATTAATAAAACAGAAAGAGCTGAATAGAAATTGACACAGGGCATTTATAGTGGTTCGGACTAAGGCAGCCTACATCAACTCTTCAAGCCACTTTAGGGCATTCATTCATCATAACGAACAATATTACAGAGAGTATTAAACAACAGATACAGGAAAGACACAACCCGATTAACGCCTCACTCTCTCTCCCTCATTCTCCCACATTTGGTCTGATTTTATATCCATACAGACTCCGTTATCAATCAACCATTGTGACAACAAGATCTGAAAACCGTGAGAAAGGGATGCACGTAGAATCTTCTACCATAATCGAGACCTAAGGTTAAACAGGACCAGAGAGAGATAGCTGTGAAGGAGAGTTTGTTACATTGAAATGAGGATCAAGTGCCACGATAGGGCACTTAAGCTTAACAACCAATGACACCTATAGGCAAAAAATATACACTGCTTATTTGACACTATTGACTCCACGTGTCAATTTCAAGCCATGTCATCACACATCTTATGATTAACTTTGATTAAAGGATGGAAAGTGGATCAGTCAATAAGAACACATTTAATTTATCCCTCAGGTTTTTAGTAAGACTATCTCAAAAATAACTCACTATTTGACTTCTTCATTAAAGGATTCATATAATACAATTACCACTATAGAGCAAACACCTTTCATGGAAACTTTGACATCTAACGAGGCTCTCGTCATAAGTTGTACTCCCGGAAATCATTACTCGACTAGAATAGTCTTTTGGTTCTTGGGTAGAGAATGAGGAAGCAACTTTAAGTTTTGCGATAATTTTCATCCTTTCCCAGTATCATAATTATAAGCTATGCATGCATCATCTAGCTTCAATTTCCTCATTCATTTTGTGAAGAAGTTCAACCACTTTTGAGTCTCATTATTCTGCAAACCCAGACATAAGTGTACCAAATATGACTACATTGGAGCACAACCATTTGCTCCATCTGTAACAAATTACTTGCCATTTCTAAGTTCCCTTCTTTACAAAGCATCCTCAAATGTTATATGTCACAACATCTGGAACAAAGCCTTTATTTCCAATCTTGACAACTTCCAACCATTTTGAGTCTCCCATTTTACAACCCATCAATGACAACTGAAGTTTTGTGTAAGGTTTGAATGTTCCATTTTTTAAAGTATGAAGCATTCAAAGCCTCCAAAACACAACATTTTGCAAAATCTCATAGAATATTACTAATAAATCGGAGACATTATTGCGTTGCTCTCACCAAATAGTTCTTGCATGTCTGACTTACATAAATAAAAGGCCATTCACAAGGTGCTATAAGTAACAATTGTGCCTCATCCTTTAAGTCATTCCTAAAACTCATATTCTAACTTTACGATTTCTTGAATATCTACCATGATAGAGTACTGTATAATTACAATAGCATGATATAAACATCCCTATTCAACGTCGAAAAACCGTCCATAAATATTGTAGCTAAAAACATAGTTACACCCTTACTTGCCATGAATCAAATAGCTTCTTGATCGTCAATTTACTTGCCAAGAATAACATCCAAAATTGTGTATAAGTAGGTGTTAGGGAACACCTCTATTAATCTCAGCATTGGAGCAATCCATTAGTTCGTCTATCTTTTCTTACAATCATCTTACAATTAAATGTCATCACAGTTGTACACCTTCATCCAACATCTCCATAAACAATGTTTAGCCTCCTCCCCATTAGATTTATTACACAAACCATAAATTAGAGGTGTAAGTAACAACTTGGTTTAATGCCCCTAGTCTTCATTTAAAACAGTTTTTTGCCTTGTCTATTAACCATTGGAAAGACCATCAATAATACTAGCAAACAAAACAATATTAGGCTTACAATGACACAAATCACATTCCCATTAACCATTTCTTCAAAAACTGAAGGGCAATAGTGATATTGCCTGTTCGACACAACCCAGTAATCAAAGTCCCAAAGTAATTACGTAGGGTACAACCAAAAGAACCCATTTCCTAAGCAATCAATCGCCTTCTTATCTTACTCCATACAAACCCTTAATGAGCGTAAAAGTCGCAGCATCTGGTAAACTCCTCCTAAAAATACTCTCAAAAAAACAAACCATCATAACCTACCTCTTTTGCATAGCATATGATGAATGTTCAAAATAAAAATCAGACAATAGCCCACTGAAAGACCTCGTACAAGCAAAGGAGTTCATCATAATGTTTTTTCTTAAGTAGCAGTAAGAAAACACGGAATGATGAGATAGGAGAGTGGTGCTATGAATCATGTAATCGAAGAAATAAAGACTTCATCAAGAGATCAGTTTACCAAATCTGCAGTCCATGGTGCCGAATCAACCGAATTTTTAGCTTTGTCCAGAATCTCCTGTGAGGGTTTTGAGAGAAATTTGAGATACTATAGTTATTTTGAGAGAAATTATAGTGTTAATTTGAAGGTGAGAATCTGAAATTTATGAAACTATGGGTGGGAACGATAGATTCGCTAAACCCTTGGGTGGGAAATGTCGTTTACCACCGCTTGGAAGCTTAAGAGAAACTGATTGGCAGCATCAATCCAACGACCCACTTTTAAGCTCGTAATTCAATGTTTCAAAATTGAATTTATGTAGTGATCAAATTGACCACAAATGACAAAATTAACATCCTTTCCCAACTGTGGCCCTGGTTCATGAATATACATTGCGCTTCTATTTTAAAAGTGATGTCCTCACTCACTCAATCACCTTTCTTGCCAAAAGTAACTGTTCAGTATAATTTACAATTTCTTTATAACAGGGCCATGTTCGACCTTTCAAGCATTAATTCACTGTAACCTGTAATTATATATTTGACCTATAATAGTGGAATGGAGAATATTCCAAGACAGAGTACTAAACAGTAAACACGCTCCGCCCATTTCAATTTTGGGGGGGGGGAATTTTTTAATTTGCCTCCAACCACCATCTGAGTAGGGGTAGCGTTTTTTTTTGGTATTCTCTATTTTCTGGGGGACCAAACTCAGAATCGAAACGAAACCACCAGTACAGGTTTCCCAAAAAAGAAATCGAAACCTGACCGCACATGCAGTGTTCTTCAATTCAAGAGAACCAAACCTAAACTATATCCCGTTCTTTCCGGGCAGCCCCTAAAAACAATTACACTCTACCCCCCCTCTTAGTTTAAAAATGAGCGAATATCTTAAAAGGTTTTTTACAATACCCCCTAACACATATACTAATAATGTGTTTATGGTTTAATTATAATGTACTATTATACTTAATTAATTGGTTAATCATTCTTAGTATTTGTAAATTGTTATAATAAGAATGTTATAATTATTAAGTCTCATACCATAATTTATAATGTAATGTTAATTAAAAATTCTAATCATTTAATTAAGTATTGTGTAAATTTTAAAAATTAATTACTAATGTTTATAATATCATGTCATAATCAATTAAGTAATCATTTAATTATGTAATGTTATATTAATTATATGAATCCTACTTAAATAGTATAATGTAATGTATAATACTTGAAGTAATCACTACTAAAATCTATAATTTATATTATAATTTTAAATTCAAATCATTAATTAATATACTATGTTTATAATGACATGTTATAATGATTAAGTAATCATATTAAATTATAATTGTTATAATTAATTAAAGTTTTATATGTTATTAAATAATGTAATAATATAGTAAATTACTAATTTTATAATAATGTTATAAATTCCTAACTAATTATGTCATCATTAACTATGTAATGCTATAATTAGTAAGTGATCTAATATAATGTAATATAATATGTTTAATTTAATTGAGTAATTATTTAACTAGAATGTAATGCTAATTAATGTTTAGATGACTGTTATTAAGTATATTATAATTATAATTTCTAATCACTTAATTAAGTCTATTGTGCTAATGTTATGTAGTAAATTAGTCATTACTAATGTTTCAAACAATCATATCAAACTAGTAATTAATTAATCATCATTTAAAATTATGTAATGTTATAATTAATTATGGATCATACTATAATATACTGTGAATCAATGAATTAAATAATCAGATTATAGATCTTTTTAATTTTAATTATAATTAATTAATTTTAATCATATTATTAAGTAATGTTCATAAACTAATAATGTAGTAAATTACTAATGTTATAATGTATGTTATCATTTACAACTAATTAAGATCATTTAACTATTAAATATATAATTAATTAGTGATCATAATATAATGTAATGTAATATGTTATAATTTTAATTAAGTATTATTTATATAATGTATTTAATTAATTAAATTTCTACCCATTTAATTCAGTAATCTGTTTGTTTATAATGTAATGTCATAATTATGTTTATAAATATAATGTCATAATTATTAAGTAAATCATCTATTATGTAATGTTATAATAATATATATCAACTAATCATACTATATTGAATGTGTAAATTACAGGAATTAAGTAATATAACTATATCTTTATAAATATTATATTCATTTGTTTATATAGAATTATAATTAAATAAGTAATCATTTAAAATTTTTTTAATAATTAAATATAATGGTTATATTAATTGCATAATCGTACTAACAAATTTATAATTAATGTTTTAATTAAATTAAATTTCTAATCATTAATTAAGGATTATACTAATGTTATGTAGTAAATAGTAATTACTAATATTATATAATATAATGTCATAATCAACTTAAGTACATCATATTACTTATGTAGAGGTTTATAATTAATTTTATATAATCATAAAGAATGTAATGTTATAGTGATTACTACTTAAGTAATCATAAAAACTATAATTTTTAATAATATTATCAATTAATTCAATTTTTAATCGTTTTTTTTAATTAAATTGTATTAATGTTATAATAAAATGTTAATAATTGACTACGTATCTATACTATAAACTTATAATGTAAGCTATCTTTAATTAAATTCTAATTATTAATTGTAATATACTAAGTGTTATAACTTTATAATGTCAATTATTACGTAATATCAATTAATGTAATGCTATAATAATTATACTATAATCAATTAGTAATGTTTAAAATTATAATTAATAATAAACATTTAACTATAATGTAATGTTAATTGCTAAGTTATGATATTTAATTAGTAATTAACTTTTAATGTTTATCATTTATAATTATAATATATTAATTATTACTAATTTTAATTATAGATTACTTAGAACTTGATCAATGAAGTAAATAACTAACATAATTATTACTCAATAATATCCTATGTTTATTCAAAAATAATTCTTTTAATAACATTAAAAATGTAAAACACTTTATTAGATCTTCATTAACACTTTATGGATCATAATTCAACTTAATGTCACTTAATTGATCACAACTTATATAGTAAATGTATTATAATATATAAAGCTTGTTAATTGTTAAGTTTATATGTAAAATGTATAATTGTATTGTATGATTTATTTAATTAGTTTATCTACAAATTAACTTTTCTATATAAATTTTTTTATTGTAATAAACATAGAACTACCCTCATGTTACACTTTCACAATATTTAGTTAGTCATTAGTTAAACAGGTCAACAAGAAGGTTCCAAAACCAACAGGTTCCATATGTTCCAAAACAGTTCCTAACAGGTTCCGAAAACGGTTTAAACCGGTACCCTACGGTTCAACAGGGTACCCTAGTTACAGTTTTCTTCCGGTAATACGTTTCCTTTCAACCAGAACCGAAACCAACACAGTATCGTTCAAAAAAATTGACCAGAACCTAGGCTATCACCCGATAGTATCCATTCCTCGGTAAGGTTTCGTTCTAGTTACCATTTCTAACCCCGATTCCAGTTCTAACCCCCTACCCGTGCTCACCGCCTACCATCTAGAGATGGTCAATTCTGACTCTTAATTTGGGTTCACTCCTTCCCTACTCCCATAGGGGGTGGGATTCGTCTCACAATAACAAAAGATGCGGATAAACAAAATTCTCCAAAAACAGGGAGGGACATGACCAGGTACATAAACCACACCACAACTTATGGGATTCAATTTAACCCCTTCCTTTTAGAAAAATAAAAATAAAAAAGATCTTATAATATAGGTATAGAATTTACATTTTAACAACTCCATTAAATCCATTAACCCACAAAATTTTAATTACATTTTTAAAAAACCTTTTCTCTCTCATTTCTCTCTATCTTTCATTCCTCTCATCCTCTATATACTTTTCTCTTTCTTTGTTGGATTAGGCTCACAAGAGTTATTTCCTTTGAGATTACAGAGTAAGATGTTGCTCATATTTTCTTTTTTTTTCCCTTAAAAAATGCTTCTCTATCCCTCTTTCCTTCACAAGTTTTTTAATTGGAAAATCAGGAGATATAAGTTTTTCGTGAGTTTACTAAATTGGTTTGAAATTGGAACGATTAAATTCCCTATTTTGATAAGGGTTTTTGGATTTTTCTTGTTTAGGTTGGGTTGCGTGTAATAATTATTGTTATTTTAAGTTGGGGTTTGATAAAATTTGGTTTATTATTGAGTTAATTTGAAGAGTTTAAAGCATTGAATGAAACCCTATGATGTAGATATCTGGATTTGGTTTACAATTTCGTCTAGATTGGTTTTACTTTTATTTTAAAGTGATTTGATAGTTGTTATGGGTTTTAAGGTTAGATTTTATTGGGTTATTAGTAGAACTTGTTTGAAACGATAGTTTTAAGAATTGTTTTTTTGCTGCTTCTTTTTTAAAAGCGTTCTTAACTGTAAAGATCATGAGCTATCGGTTTTTGTTGTTGAGTTTATAAATTGGTGTGAAATTGAAAGATAAATTCCTATATTTTTGAATCCACTTCCAAAAAATCCTTGCTACGTCCCTTGGTAATGGACTGGAATAGAATATCTCCTTTTGCTCCTTGCTCCAACGACCTTGCCACCTTCGTAAACCTCCATATCAACCTATAGTGAACCTTTAACATATTTATATAATGTACCAAAAACCCTTCATATACAGTATAAATACACCTCTATCAAATTACTAACTTTGGGACCCATATAATTTTACTATTAAAAGTATTAATTTCGATAAATTAATAATTATATTATTTATAGAGTGTATTTACAATATCGCCAAACCATAAACATTTCAAACCAACTATTTATTGTCTTTTCACCAATCTAATCACTTGAATATGATTAATCAAATAAGTTGAATCACGATTTTGGGGTTATAATCGTGATAGCATGTCTTTTAAAATACCCTCGTGATAACCTTGTGAAATGCTACAAGTCTTTAGAGTTTCCAGTTAGAAGATTTGGTTTCTGACCTCACTAAAATCCTGCACTCCGGCGAAGCTATGTATACTACTTTAAAGTCTGGTTACGTGCCAGACCACTCACAGTATCAATAACACTTTGTTTCCTTTCCCTATTCTTATCCTTTATTTTCAAAATACTTTTGTTTCAGCTATTCGCAAAAAAATCCAATCATATTTTATTTCCCTCAAAATATTTAGATTTTTTAAACACACCTAGGTTTAATTAATATACTAACATCCTCACATAAAATTTTATCAAATTGATAAAACACACATACTTCAGGGACGCCCCACATATTCACCATGCAGTCGGGGTCCACCACCAACGACTTGGTAATGGATACGTGAGGGTGTTTTTATTATTTTAAAACTTTTTTAGAAGTTTTAAAACTAATTTAACAAGTGGGAAGTAACAAACGAATCTTATTCAATACATTTTCAAATTCAAATCCACTTGCTCCTAATAATAATCCACTTCAACTATTTTCAATCAAAATACGATTTCAAATAAAAGACAAACAAAACACACTTGCATTCCAGAATTTCCCCCAGAAGTACTAGAAGATTCCATGGCAGACAAATTAGAGAATGATTATCCTGCAATGAGAAACTTCCAGATTAGAGTCCACCGCAGATTTCAATTTCAAAGAAAAAAAAAGTACCATAAAGTTATATTTTAATAAATATCAGAGTCATTAGGCAAATTTTTATTATGGTATGAATTGAACTACCTAGTTTATGGCACGGTTTTTTTAGAAATATGATTATTAATGGTTAAATCAAAATTATTAATTTAATCTAGCCTTAGTCCAAGTTGTGCACAGTGAAAAACATTATTATATATATATGTTTATTAAATTTATTGAATTGTCTTGTATTTAGCCAAGCTCCCCTAACTCCCTAAACCTGATTTCTAAATCAGAGTAATACTATCTTATCAATTTCTTCTCATAAACTTGTCTCTCACAGTGCCTGAGGGGACCATTAGCAATTAGCCAACATCGTATTGGGTTGCATCTGGGTCTCGACTGATAAATTATAATTGAAGCAATTGTGAGCTAATACTTTGAGATTAGTGAGAGAATTTTCGTGAAAGAGTTTGTTGGTATGTATTACTCCTAAATCAAATCCAACAACTAACCTGTAGCTATCGCTGAGTATTTGGAATGTTTCAGTATGATTTCCTCCGAACGCAGATTCCAAAAACACTCTTATAAGAAGAAAATATTTAAGATTCCCATCTGATCCGACTCACTGAACAATGTTATCAGAGATCTTTGACCAATCCTTTCTCTGATTCAGTTAGTAGCATCTGCTGCTTACCTTACGGTAGGCCAATTTAACTCCCCTTAATTGCTTGGCGGATGCCTAAAGTTTCTATCTTTATGATGTGTTGAGTGTTCTTATATTGTTGAGTTCCTGGGGCCTTTTATAGATTTTGGGTTGAAAGTTTGTGAATTTTTGCGTCTTTTAGGATTTATGATTCTAGTTGCCTCATCTGTGTTTTTTGAAGCCTTTATTTATATTGCATTTGATGACTTCAAGGGTTATATCCTTAATACGACTAGTTTTTTGTTTTCTTCATTCGATCTCTAGTTTGCTTGAATGGAATGTCAGTTTTTAATATGATGTTTCTTTGAGATCAAGTGTTACCGGTCCTTGTTCACACTTTTTTACTCAATAAGCTAATCCTAAAAAACTTTTAATTAATGCATTTATTTTATATCTTAAAAATCCAATCAGATGATGTTCAACTCAAACATTAAACAATTACCACTCTCACTAAAAGTTTAAATTAAAAAACACCCCACCGCTGGCCTAGCACTCTCCACCGCCAGTAGCCACCAACAACCGTAACGCTTCACGATCGCCAATCTGGCCAGTCGTGCGCCGAGTTGTCTCCGTTTTCCAACCAAATCCATATGGATCATTGTAAATGTTAAATCTATGACCAGATCTGGCCATTGACGACGCCATCTCTTTCGCTGGTCGTTTGGGCTATCGTTGTTTTACTGTCAACGATGACCAGATCTAGCTATGCTAATGGCCAAATCTGTGCCGTAGATCTAGTCGTTTCCAACCAGATGCGTGGTGTATCTGGGCTGAAAAGTCCAGATCAGCGCCACTACCATTTCCAACTAGTCTGTGCCATTCTGGGTAGATTCTAGCCACCCTTTGACATGGTGGCTGACTAGCCAGCAATATGGGGTGGATGGGGGTTGTTTTTGTCAATTTATAACTTTGGGATTGTGGGGGTTTTTTTTTAGTTAATTACAAATCTAGAGGTTAATAATACTCTAAAGATTTTCCTTAAAAAGTCCCCAAAACTTCTCAGAATCCTATCCTCTTTTCCAAAATGTTTATTTTAAAAACTAACCAATCGGAGCCCTATATATGTTTTTTAATTTAGTTTATTATTAACTTTTCTAGTTACAATGTGTTATGTAATTATTGACCATAGTTATATTTTTTTATAATTATTAATCTTAACAGATATGCTACAAACACTGAAAATTTACCCCAAATTTTTTTGTCATTTACCGTCGTGTCTCTAGTTAGACCGCCAACCACAAGCACACTACACTATTCCACCAAATGAACGACGCCATCAAATGGACGAGCTATAATACCCAAGATGTCAAAGATATGTTCTAACTCCACATAGTTATTTACGATGTTACTTTTATTTAAAAGCATAAATCTAACAAAGGCAAAATAGTCGAATCATTTGGAACGTATGATCCATTAATGCCATATAAAGACATTAGGCTGTCCAAATAGTCATTGGCCTATGGATACGCATTGAAAGAGACAGGATTAGTACTTAATTTCCTTTAATGACATTAATTAAGGTAATAATTATGTCTAGTCAAAATGACAAAATGCCCTTATTGGTGAAGAATTAGGACTTTATGAGTTTACAATAAAGATACCTTGGGCTCCATATAATAATTTTGAAAAATTAATGAAATATTTCCTAGAAATGAGATGAATCCGTTCACCAAGGCGATAGCATTCTTTGTCATGTTCAACATTTCCTTCCATTTCTCTCTCTCAATCTTCGATGAACAATCTTTCTGTTCTTCTAAGTTTTAAAGGAGTTCTGCATAATTTTTCAAGAGAACAAGGATAGAGCTTGGATCTTCATTTGACGGTTTAGTTAAGGATTAAAACCTTAGTTTTTGATGTGATTTGAAGATTTGAGTAGATAATGAGTTATAATGTTATAATATTAGAATAAGGTGCAAAAAGGAAAAACAAAGCCAAGGATTTGTTGGAGGATTCTTTAAAAAAGTAAGAAGAAACCTCCTGACTTTAAGGGATTATGCGAGGGGGTTCGTAATTTTTTATGAACACCCTAAATTAAGGTTGTTAATGCATAGAATTAGTTGATGCGACGTGTATTTGAACTCCTTTATTCCTACTTATTGCCTTGAATTCATGATACATTACGTTATTGCTATTTATGTTTTGAATGAGTTGTTATGTTTGATTGAAGAAAATGAAGTGTGGATTCTGATTGTGGTAAACTGTGTATTGAGGTCATATGGTGTTAGATGGTTTACTATTCAGAAGTGTTTAGGTTGTTTGCATTATCTTATAATGTTTATAACAATAGGGATTATGGAACAAATGAATTTTCACACTTCCTTTAAGATGTTAAGACTATTAGGGAGGTTTATTTGATCCATAAAGTGCCTATTGGTTAATTGTCATAGGAATTGATGTGGCATAGTTATATGAAAAAATATCGGTTTAGTAAGCTTAGGGGTGTATTTTTTAACATGCTTTCAAGGTATTTCAACCATAACTTGAGTTATAAAAATCGAAATGAAGTTCATTCTACAGCTATTAGAAGTTAAGACAACGCCCTATAATTTTTCATAGTTTATGCCAGACGCCATTCGTTTGCGAAATTGCCTAAAGTATATTGCTGGTTATTAAAGTTTAGAGATTTAACATACTATTCTTAGATTCCTTAATTTGTATTATTAATGTATTATTGTACTTATGTCATAAGCAATGTTTTACCCATTAGTTAGATTATCTTTGACGATATACATGGTCCATGATGTCATGCCTGATAATGTTTTGAAATGGCATGAAGATTCAATGTAATACATTTTTTAAGATGCTGCTGTGAGCCGAGGTATTAATGGATTGATAAGCCATAGATGAATAAAGTATTAACTCACCCAAAATATGTATTACATGCCATAATATGCTTAGAGATCAATATAGACATGATTAGATGCCCTATAGACCCATGATGGGAAACGCGTAAGCATATCCTTGTAAACCGATTGAGGATAGATGAATATTGCTTTTAGATGCTTAAAAACGTCTAAGCCGCCTCTTGAAATGAATTAAAGCTCTAGATGATTGAAGTGCTTAAGACGCTCAAGGAAAAGTCTGAATCGGCTCACCGGTAAAATGCGTTCATATGCATTTGTTGCACTATAGGATTCTGATATTATTTTACTCATGAATGATTTATACTCATGTTAATGATATTTAGATGTTTGGTCATGACTGTAAATGTGTGTGGTACTAGTTTACATACTTATTTGTAATGTTTATAGCATTAATGTTTACATGGCATGGGATAAAATGATAAAAGGACCATATGAACTAGAAAAGAAAAAAAGGAAAGTATCTCTAATGTAAAAAATAAGTGGTGTGGTTTAACAATATTTTAACTGAGGGTCAATGCACATTTAAGAATGCATGCGCTTAGCGCTCAACCCTTTCATTGTTGATTGCTTTGCAGGTAGACCAAAGCGAATGTGCTAGAGACAGCGGGCTACACATGGAGGGATGATTTATGTCATCCTTATGTTTTTATCTTAATGTAAATACTTTATGATAATGTTTGTGACACACTTTGGAGCTTCACCACTAATAAATATGTTTTTGATTGTGTATTTCCGATAAATTCTTAACAAGTTTCTGATTAATACGTTTGGATCCTGCGTGCCATTTATATGCATGTTTTGGATATTATTTATTATAATCTTACAGATTTTTTTTTCTAACTACACTTGGTTCTCCAACCTGTATCTCTGAGATTTTCAATTGAGGGAAAATTCAGAGGAGCCTGACTGTAGGGGGGTTTTTACATGATCGTCATTGATTATTGGGCCTTCATTTTTAAAAGGACTTCCTCCAATAACAATAACTCCTCGTCCTATTAAATGGACAGAGTCGCTTAACTATGACGTCCGTCATAATAGGTATAAGATTCTATTTATTCATGGATCTGTGTCCACCTATAATGACGCATTATCTATAGTTTAAAATAGAAAGTTTATAAAACAAAAATCATGGATGCCCCTACATATAGTATGGACGGACATCCATTCACTGGATAAGCATTTTTGAACAAAGATTTAGATACAGTCAAAGCTACTGCGATATTCTTTTGTGACTATTTTTCTTAATCTATGGTCCATATGTAAATATGTACCTGATATATTTTTATTCATAAAAATGCAATGTAAGCTAGCTGCTGCAGAAGAAGCTATGCACTCTCATTATGGAAAACCGCAACCATGTCGAGGTAATTCTCAATTGAAGTGTAGGACCTATCTAATCACAAGTGTTTGGCTTTAGTTGCTCTTTTTCTTTATATTTTGAACTGAGTGTTGCAATCTTATTAAGAAGAAATGGGAAACTTTTCATCTTTAAAATGAATATGGATGCCGTCTAATATATGGATAGTGTCTATGATTTTATTATTCCATTTTTATATTTTAAAATCTGGAGGATTCTAAGTGATGTCCGTCATAGTAAATTGACTCTCGTCCATATAATATGGACAAGAGTCCATTAATTTTTCGTATGGACTCTTTCCATATTATATTACGAGAGTCCATTTATTGAACGATCATCCAAAATCAGGATGCTCTATATTTGGTGACGACCGTTTATTCTTCTCGGAATATTGTTAGCTGTTATTTGGCTGTATTTGACTTAGGTGAATGTCGATCGATGTCACAATTCCGTGTCTTTGCCTGTAGCGTTTAGTGTAGTATTAAGCATGGTTTGATGATTTTTAGTTAGAATTTTAGATATTTATTATATACTTAATTTGTTGATTTAAATATACCATGTGTGAGTTATAATGGGAAGGAGATTTTTTGTACGTACAATGTCTAGGGTGGGCAAGGCCTGGAAAGGGGGTCAATATTTTTCCCACAAGCAGGACGAGGGTTCGTCATCACCCTGTATTGTGGGGACAGGTAAAAGTCACTAACTGTGATGGGGACGTTAAAAATTCATCTAACGGTGATGGGGACAAGAAGTCGAAATCACCCAGCCCCGTTGCCCTCCCTTGAACCCACCCACATCCCTAAATTAAAATCCCCACATTCCTCAGCCTAAATAAGCGTCGGCAGCCTACAGGTACCGCCGAACCGAGTGGTACCTTCTGTCATCCTAAAGCAATCTACATTATAAACAAAACTATTTTTAAAATCCGAACGGGAGGGCAACCCTTTCGTTTGCCCGTTCACAAGGTCAACCGGACAGTGCTCCAACCTCTTGACAGTGACATTATCATGCTAATGGTTAGCACTGCAAAAAAAAACAACAAACTCGTTCTTTTTTATATTTTAAGATTTTCATTTTTTAAGAAATTATAACACTTAATATACTGTCATACCTGATTCAAAGTTCCAATTGCAATAACAATCCCAATAAATTTAATATTTAACAACAATCCCAAATCCAACTCTAAACATGATGTTGTGTTTATCCATTTACATGTTATGACAAAATACATAACAATTAATAACAAAACATTTGGTGCAAGTGTTTTTTCTTTGATCCGTCTCCATGCTGATTAAGGCTTCAACAACACATAGCATCAAATTTCATCCTCATCATCCCATCATAACCATCACCATCATCTATATAAATTTCAGTAAAAAATAGAAATAATCAGTTAAAACTTTGTAATTTAATTTAAAATAGTACTACTTTGCTTACATATTTGAAACCACAGCAACCTTTAAACCGTTAAATACATAAAAAGAAAACCCAGAGCCACTGTACATGTCTGTTTTAATCTTTATCTACTCACCTGTCACCAATAACTAACAACAATTAGTATATATTGACACTATTAAAAACCAGCGCATATTCTGACGCATTCAGGATTGCACAATTAATGCAAATTGCATGAAAGAAAGGACAACATGATAAAAGCTACAGTTCATAAACTTATTCCAAATAAAAGAGCTGTAAAATTATCAACATGAAGCATTACTATAAAAAATTTCTTAAGATTGAACTTTTACATCTCAGTTTAATTGAAGCTTATTACGGACTTTCAAAAATATTTCTATGATTTATTCTGTTATTAATTTTAGATAAGGAATCAGTAATTTAAATGTGTTGAGTAACATCTCCATGAGTAATATGGTCTTTACTTGGTTGAAATTGATTTAAAAACTAAAATAAAAGTTAGCCTTAGCATTTGACACTATATGTTTTTACCTTCCTTATAGGTTTTGTGTTTAAAAAAGCTGATTCTGGTTAAAGAAAATGATTGAACCTAGTGTCATCGTCAATGGAAGGCACTCGGAGATCTATCAAGTGAAATGGAAATTGTTTAAGATTGGCCATCTGTAAGCTCTTCCAATTGTTTAGATAATGTATTCCTCAATGGTGAGTAACAGCATTGCATCGTGTTTTATAAAACCCTAACTGGAGGGCAATCCCTTCATTGCCCAGGTCACGGTGAACCGTTTCTCAATCGTGGGACCGTCGTTTAGAAGCCGATGATGTCACGACATTTTATTATTTTAAAAAAATTACATATTAATCCTTTAAACTTTAATATACACAAAATTTTCCCAAAATTTTTAATTAGTCCCTCAAATTTTTAGTTATTTCAAAATACCCAAAAACTTACCAATAATCCCTAAACTTGTGACATATCTTTTCAAAACAGGGCTAATAAAATATAATAAACCCTTATAATTTGAAATATGCTTGCAAAATCCCCCCTAGACTGAACCGGACCTAGAGAAGTTGCCGGGCCGCGTCCACCGGCCGGTTACGGTCTCTGTTTTAAAACAGAGATTGGCATCAGTCAAATTGCCTATTCTCATCCAGCATAATTAATTCAATAGGCGGCTAGTGAAAACAATCTAGCTAAGCTATAATTATTTCCTAACTCCATCAATCATATCAACAAAAACTTGATACATCAACTAGATCTTACCAAATTGGAAAGGGTCGTGACTCATGAAAACGTACAACTTTCTGAAAGGGCTGTGGTGTTGTCGTTTCTAGCGGGATTGAGGTTGTCATCGGTCATTGTCATCGATTTCCAGGAGGAATAAGCTGTCACATCGTCCGTTTCTGATGAGGGATGAAGGCGCCTTCGTCGATTTCAGAGAGTAGAGAGCTGCGATTGACACATGGTGTGTTTCAAACTTCAGAGAGTTGGGAGTTTCTTGGATTGAGTTGCGATTTGAGTGGATAGCTTGATTTCAAGATTTTTAGAGGATTTGCATAGATTAACTGTCGAAAGAGAGAAAACTGAACGTAGTAGGGATTTTTTCACCCCTCCTTTTCAACCATTGGTAAAGCGGTCCTTTTGGCCCGGCCGGCATTCGCACAGTGTTTTCCCGATTCCATGCGGTTCTAGCGGGTTATTGATATACCGTGTTTTATCTTGACCTGGAACCAGACATTGACTGGGTCCCATCCACCGGTTGTGATTCGGTCGGCTGCCCAGTCAGTTTTAAAACGCATGCATCTAAATATAAAAACACAAGGTATATATAAATTTCAGTTTTCCACAAAAACCCCTTCCTCCTCCTTACCTTCCCACCAACACACTAAAGTTTAAAAGAAGATCAAATTTTTTCATTCTTGTGGAATATCTTTTAAATGAGAATAGCAGTGAGAGTTTCCACACCATCTTAAGGATGGCTTTGTCTACAAAAATTTTAAGTTCTATAATTACACTTTGTAGCCATAAGATCTCTACACTTACATTAGTTTAGGCTTTGATACTCCGTTTGGATGTGACGATCTAAAATGTTATGGTTCTTTTTCAAACTCCAAAATCCAGTTTTCCTCTCAAATATACACAATATCCAGAAGTTGGCCTTTTATCACATCAAGGTCAATTTGCCTACTTACTCTGACTAAAACGAAAAGACCATGATAAGTATTATCGGTTAGGATATATAATTTCTTTAATTGTGCCTCAATTTATATACAATGGTTTTGTGCATTAATAGGCAAACTTTTTGATACAATGAGATATATCTAAGTCTATCTAAGTATCTAAGCCTGGTTAATAATAACATAATCACCATCTTATATCAAGACAAGCTTTTTTCATAGGCTAACCTACAACAAGATGCCATTTCAAGCGCAAGCCGATGAAATCACATTGATCGTCAGAGGCGTTTTTGATAGGGTTCCCACAGAAATTGCCCGAGAAGCAATCAAATGATCGAAGCCGGATGGGTCGAGGATTTTTGGACACCATTGATGCAAGTGCGCTTATATTTTTCAGCCAAAATCCGTTGGAAGTTCCAGTATGGGTGTGAATAGGATAGAAGTCTGTCAAGATTTGAATGTGACAGATAGGTAGCTGAGGGCTTATTTTTGTGTGAGAATCCATGATCACCTATTCAATGCACTGCTATTACATTTCCCAACGAATCTGTCATAGTTTTTTGCATTCCATGGGCAACATAAATTCTCTTTTACAATCATTCAACTCTTACATTGATAGTTAAGTACCAATAAGAATACAACTCCCGACTCCTGTATCTCTTCACCTTTTTTTCATTCATAATCCCTTTTAAAATCTAAGCCTGTCGTCTCCAGCCGGTGGATTGAAATATCGGCAATCAAACCAAAAGTATCAGTTTAGGAAATTACATGCCCTGTCCCCAAAAGTATGAAGAATAGGAACACAGGCCGTGTATCAATCGTTTTACCATTATGACCAGTTGGTTTACTGCTTTCCTCAGCAGCCATCCAGATCTTCTGCTGTTATTAGTGTAGAACAACTTTCCTGCAGAACCATTAGGGAAAATCAAGCTTTCATAACAGAACCTTTAGTTCATGCAGTTTATATCAATCAAATTCTCATCAAAAGAGTTTTCATATCATCTCAACATTCCAATTTAACGCTCAATATCTCTTATGCCTGGTCCACATTGGTGCCGTGGGGCAAGTTTGGGGTGTGAACTCGTGTCCACTGGTATTTTTTTAGGGCGAGTCTTGTGTACCGACCAACAAAAATAATGCTATTATTGTAACTCTCCTGGAGACAATTGAAATATTCAACGCGGACATCACCAAACATTTTCTGTTGTTTCTTCTATCATTTTCACACTTAATGGAGAAAATAGGCCATCCTTCCAACTTATTCCAAAGTTAGCATTCATTGAAAAAGTTGGAACAAAAGGTGAAATTGTGACAATTATTCTAGAAGATGATGTAAAGGACTGATGATACAATTCAGGTGTCTGAAAATGGGGAATAGTTAAAAGGGTTAGAACCTATAACAAGTCCATGTACAATGGGCCATTCATTAAAATGGTACAATTGGATTTACATAAAATCCAAAAGAATTTAATGCAACTGCTCACCTGTTTAGCAGTATTGACAATTCCGCTCACACGTACATCACCCTTCATTAATTCCTCCAAATATGTTGTACCAAAATTGCTTATATTTTCTCCATGGAAGTTTTAATAACAAATGCCCCTCAGCTCCTTTCCCATATTTTGAATAAAAAAATGAAACCCAGGATGAAAAAAAATAAATAACAACACATTCTATTGATGGTCATACAACCTGCTTGTTCAAATCATTGACAAAGCGGAATAGTAACACAATACAGCAGTCAAAACAGAGTCTTGATCATTACCTGCCAGCGTCCAAGAATGTACCTTGCTAATCCAGAACTATTTCACCATACAAAACATATAGTTTCCATTAATGTACCCTCACAAAAGAGTTAACACAATTTCTTTCACTAGTTCAATAGCATCATTTCTATCAGCAGCCTTGGGTGCTACAAAATCTACAACCTTTAGCACCATCTTCATCAGTGGTTCTTTTGAATACATCAATAGGCACCTATCGGAACAAAGATGTCTCAGCTACATAACAATATAACAACTCATCAGTCATGCTAATTCACTAAAGATGAAGATGACAATTTACACCAAAGATTAAGATGAAACTTAGGTATATCTTCGGTTGAGTATCATTTCTCTAACCTAATATCATATCAGAATTTGTTATGCCTGAAAATATAGGGCTGACGCAAGACTCAGTCAGCATAAAAAGTCAGAGCTTAGGTAGGCCCGTAGCCAGTTAGAAAAAGCCACGTCGCGTGGTGACATGAGCAGCACACTCCTGACAATGAAGTGGGTGCTCGTCAGACTAGCCAAGAGCTATAGTGATCCCACGTGTCCAATCCCTACACTAAATCGCATAAATCACTCTAAAAGGTGGGTAATGGGACATAAAGAAGGATTTGCACGGATAATCTCACCAACTCACAGATTTAGTAATGATAACCTTAATCCATCTCACTATAAATTGAGAGCTCTTCTCTCATTTAAGGGATTAGCTACTCTCTCTAAAAAAAGATAGTATTCTCTCTCTCTTGTATAATCATCTGTAAGTCAGTCCGCTGAACGCGACCTGACCTCTATCATTAATAAAAAGTCAGTGGACGTAGGATTTGCTTCCTTAGCATCTGAACCACTTTAAACGTCGTTCTCCATTGTGTTTACTCTCATTCTCACCTTCATGTGTGTCTTCTGGGCCCGCTCAGCATTTCACACGTGCATTTGATTGGTGTCAAAATCACGCATCAACAGTTTGGCGCTAGAAAGAGGGCACTGATTTAGTATTTGTCCTTCATTAGGAGAATCTCTAACTTACTGGTCCTACAATAGCAAATGGCTCGCCGACTTGAACCTGAGCGCACCAACCAGGGTGCTGAGGAGATCCCCCAAGTCTAGGAGGACACTTCTACCGAGGTACCTTCGGTTTCGCAAAATGTCGTGGGGGATATCCCGTTAAGTTCACAACTCGAACCTACCATCATGAGCTACCTGGAAAGGTTCAACAACACCCTCCAAACGGTCAACCGTTTGGACCAGGGCGTGCCACCCGAATCAGTTGGGTTGGTGCTACCGCCAAAAACGCATGCAGGTCGCACGAAAGCACGGCAAAGGGTGATAGCCCGTACCACGAGCACTACAGCGCGTCGAAGAAAAGGTAAACAAGTGGCGAAAAACGAGCCTAAGGGCTCCAAAGGGCCAGCGAACACCGATCACGTCCCGAGTAGAATACCCGTGGCGTTAAGACTCGGTGAAAAGTCACAAGCCGAGCCGTCCCATGCCACGTCACATGGAAACCCCCATAAAAGTTCTAGGCAAGGCGATTCTCCTCACCGCCAGAGAAGCAATCCTGATCATAGTCATGCAGGATGTTCCCACACTCTGCGGGGCAGTTCTTATCACCACGGAGGTCGTGAAAGTTCCCTGCATCGTTCATCGTCATCACACAGCTCTAGCCAGCGTGTGTCAAGAGCGGCCGGAATTGTCGACCGAGGCGAAATGGAATCCGACCTTTAGACTTTCCTCAACCGAAACCACAAGGGTCGGACTCGTATGGGAGAAAGCAATCCCCAGATAGCTCCGCTGCCTCAGATTGAGGAGCTGCAGCGAGCTCTAGACCAGTTAAGAGCTCAACAAAACGAGCAGGGGCAGGTCGTGTCAGCGTCTCCCTTCTCTCTGGCAGTGTTAACCGCCCCACTCCCATCAAGATTTAGAATGCCCGACATGCGGGCGTTCAACGATAACTTTGATCAGCAGAATCACTTGTATGAATTCAACAACCTGATGAAGCTTCACCAGGTTTCAGATTTAGCGAAGTGCCGTTGTTTGGCAGTAACTCTAACCTCTCATGCCAAACGATGGTTCAGGTCACTCCCAGCGGGATCGATCAGCTTGTGGCCTCAGATGAGCACGACGTTCCTAAGGCACTTCCAAGCAAACCGAAAGTTCTCAATGCCATTGAGCTACCTCAGCAATATAAGGCAGGAGAGGGATGAATCCCTTCAGTCCTACATCGACCGATTCCATGGAGAACTAAATAAAGTAGCTCACACTCCCGAGGAATCTGTTCGGACTCTCATCATAGCAGGAGTTCACCTACAGACCGACCTATGGAAAGAGTTACAAGCTGAGGATGATGTTTTCCTCACCCGCTTCTATAACCTTGCGAAGAAGTACCTCCGTATTGAAAATTCTGTGACGGCGCTCAACCGCAGCGACCCCGGTGCTTCAGGTAGTGCGCTTGGCTGAGGGGAGAATAGGAGAGATGATCTCAGGTGGGCTACTGACGATCAGCGAAAAGGAAAGAAACCGCGCTATGAGCCCAAAAAGTCTTATGCTCTCGTTCCTCGTCACGATCGCAACAAAAATTAGTATATGCCTTTGAATGCGTCTGTATCAGCTATTCTTGACAAGTCAGAAGAAGCCAGCCTTCTCGGAGAGCCCGAGCCCATGAAAAATTCCTCATCAGCCAGAAATAGTAAGAAATGCTATCGCTTTCATCGGGATAATAGGCATCATACCGATGAGTGCCGAGCTCTCAAACAGGCAATCGAAGACCTCATCAAGCAGGGGCATTTCAAGGAATATATTGATGATTCCACTCCCGCGCAAGAGAAAAATCAAGGGGAACCAGGAAAGAAGAGACGTGATCTCTAAGGTATATGTAGCGTCAATTTGATCTTTGGGGGGCCGCACCTCACGAGGAACTCGCGAGGTGCCTAGGAGAGATATGCTCGCGCAGCCCATTACAACCCTATCAGTGTGATGAGCACGACGCAGCGACCACAAAAGGTTCACAGGGAGGAGGAAATTACCTTCTACGAAAAAGATGCAGCTTATTTGCATCATCCCCACGATGACGCTCTTGTAATCACGTCTCTAATAGGGCACCATAACGTCCACAGAATGTTGGTGGATAATGGAAGCGTTGTGAACATGTTGTTCCAAACAGCTTTCGAATTGGACAAGGCTAACCTGAAGCCCACCTCGATCCCCTTATATGGTTTTATAGGGGACCACCTGATCCCCAAAGGAACAATTTTGCTTCCAATCACACTAGGTGACTTTGACGAAGTGACTAAGGTAACTGAATTCTTGGTAGTGGATTGTCCATCCATTTTTAATGGAATCCTGGGGCGACCTCTACTGAGAAACTTCAAGGCAGTCACTTCGATATACCATCTGAAGATGAAGTTCCCCACCCCAACAAGGATAAGGGAAGTCAGCGGATCTCAGGGCTCATCTCGCGACTGTTATGTGAAAGCAATGTAAATAGCGTGCAATGGGAAAGGCATCTCTCGTGGCATTCCCTGACAAGCAATGGCGATCAGTCGGATTGAGCCACAGCCTGGCCCAGCAAAGGATAATATGGATCCTCGTATTCAGGAATTCCCCTCCAGTGGACCAGTTGAGGATCTGTCTGAAGTATCGGTCGACCAGAGCGAGCCAAGTAGAGTGTTAAGGATTAGGAGCAATCTCAACCCCGAGCTCGCCACCGAACTGACCAGCTTCCTCAGAGAGAATATCGATGTTTTCGCTTAGTCGCATGCAGACATAGTCGGGATCAGCCCGGATATTATTTGCCATGCATTAAACATCGATAGTGAAGCCAAGTTGGTTCGCCAAAAGAGAATAGCGATGGATCCGGAACGATATGTCACCTTGAAACTTCAGGTAGATAATCTCCTTCGGAATAGATCCATCCGAGAAGCACTCTATCCGACCTGGGTTGCCAACCCGATTCTAGTAAAGAAGTCCAACGGCAAATGGCGAACCTGCGTTGACTTCACCGACCTCAATACGACATGCCCAAAAGATAGCATTTCCCTACCCAGAATCGACCAGCTCGTGGATGCCACCTTTGGGCACGAGCTGTTGAGTTTTATGGACGTGTAATCGGGATACAATCAAATTCCGATGTAAGGGTCGGACGAAGAGCATACGTCCTTTGTTACAAATTGGGGGTTGTACTGCTACATAGTTATGCCCTTTGGCCTCAAGAACGTTGGCGCAACCTACCAGCGGTTGGTTAACCGAATGTTCTCCGAACAGATAGGAAAGTCAATGGAGGTCTATGTAAATGACATGCTGGTCAAATCCCATGTCGCTTCAAATCACATAGTGCATCTCGCTAAGATGTTCGATATCCTTCGGCAATACAGAATAAAGCTAAACCCCCTCAAATGCTCATTCGGAGTATCCTTGGGAAAGTTCCTAGGATACATGGTTAACCAACGGGGAATAGAGATCAACCCCGAGAAAATCCAAGCTCTCCTTGACATGAAAAGCCTGACCAACAAAAAGCATGTCATGAGCCTTAACGGACGAATAGCGGTGCTAAGTCGCTTCATATCGAGGGCAACAGATCGTTGCTTGCCATTCTTCAATGTTCTAAAGGCCAATAAAAAGTTTGAATGGACCCCCAAGTGCGAACAGGCATTCCAGAGTATTAAAGAACACCTCGGGAAGCCACCTCTTCTGTCCAAGCCTCTCTCGCAAGAGATCCTCCTCTTGTACCTGTCCATCTCTCAGTTTGCGGTTAGTGCAGCCTTAGTTTGGGAAAAGCACAGGGTCCAATGGCCAGTGTATTACACGAGCAAGCGTCTGTTGGATGCCGAGATATGGTATCCGAAAATGGAATAGTTAACCTATGCCTTGTTGATCGCTTCCAGAACGTTACGACCTTACTTCCACGCCCATAAGATCCATGTAATGACTAACTACCCACTCAGGCAAGTCCTCTAGAAACCAAAGGCGTCGAGTAAATTGCTTAAATGGGCTATGGAATTAAGTCAATTCGATCTGATGTACAGACCAAAATCAATTATCAAAGGGTAAGTTGTTGCCGACTTCATATTATAATTCTCATATCTTCCAACAAGTGAGTCAGAGCAACAATCCAGCGAAGGAAACTGCTCAAAATCTATCGACCTAGAGCCTCTACGTCGATGGATCATCAAACAGAAAGAGGGCCGGTGCAGGTCTTCTCCTTTTGAGTCTCGAAGGGGCTCACATTCATGGCATTCTTCGTTTGGGGTTTAAGGCAACCAATGATGAGGCCAAGTATGAAGCTCTGCTCGCTGGACTACGGTTGACCAGAGAAATGGGTGCAACCGCGATCAGTGTCCACAACGACTCCATGCTGGTCGTTAACCAGGTTTTGGGAGAGTACCAAGCCAAGGAAGAAAATATGATCTGCTATTTGAAGGAAGCTAAGGCCGTACTCGAGCCGTTCAAGCACTTCACGATCACTCAGATTCCTAGATATAGCAACTCTGTGGCAGATGCCTTGGCAAGGATAGCCTCGTCATTGGACTCAGATACACCGGATAGCATTCCTATTCGATTCATCGAGACCCCTAGTATCAGCCCGATCGAACAGGCCGTGAATGTAACAGACTTAGATTCCTGGATGACCCTTATCATTCAGTACCTTAGGGACGGGACCTCGCCTGACGACAAGGTCGAGGCAAGGATTCTGCGAACAAGATCTACTCGTTAAACCCTCATCGGAGACCAGTTTTATAGATGAGGGTTTAGTGCCCCTCTTTTCCAATGTGTAACCGGTGAAGAAGCAAATTACATCATGAGAGAGATACATGAAGGGATCTACGGTAATCACACCGCCGCACGATCCCTTGCCAACAAAGTTGTTTGTCAAGGGTACTACTGGCCTCTCATCCAAGAAGACACCTAAAACTTTGTCAAAAGGTGTGACAAGTACCAGCGGTTCGCGAACATACCTCGAGCTCCTTCCCACTGACTGATAACCATAACTATCCCTTGGCCATTCTCCATGTGGGGAATTGATCTCATTGGTCTCATGCCAGTCGGTAAAAGGGAAGTCAAGTATGTCATGGTCGCAGTAGATTACTTCACCAAATGGGTAGAAACCGAGTTATTAGACACGATCAAGACCAAAAAGCTCAAGGACTTCGTTTTTAAGAACATTATGTGCCGCTATGGGATTCCTCATACCCTCATCTCAGATAATGGTAAACAGTTCGACAACGAAGAGTTCAAGCAGTTTTGCGACGAGTTGGGTATTCATAAAAAATTCTCCTCAATCGCGAGACCGCAAGCAAATGGTCAAGTTGAAGCTGTCAACAAAACTATCAAGCACACTCTAAAGGCCAAACTTGGCGTAGCCAAGGGGAATTGGGCCGACGACCTTCCCGAAGTCCTATGAGCATACAGGACAACTCCGAAAACCTCTACCTCAGAGACCCCTTTTTTCGCTAGCATATAGTTGCGAAGCGATGATCCTTGTGGAGGTAGGAACCGGTTCACTACGGAGAGATTTGTACAATGAAGCGCTTATGCGCGCAAGTCTGGATCTTGTTGAAAAACATCATAGTAGGGCTCTACTAAGAATAGCAGCCTATCAACAACGCGCAAAAAGGTTCTTCGACTCTAAGGTCAGATGAAAAGATTTCCAAGTCAACGACCTTGTATTGAAGGAAGTTCTTCTCGGTGCTAGAGAACCAAGTGCGAGAGTTTTGGGACCGAACTAGGAAGGCCCATACCGCATCGCCAAAGTGATAAGACCGGGGACTTACCACCTAAAAAGGCTAAATGGTTCTATAGTACCACGAGCTTGGAATGCTGAACACCTCTAACCTTACTATCAGTGATTCTGAACTCATTTTTTCCTTGTAAAGCTTTCATTTTTATAACCTCAGTAAATAACGGATGTAATTCAGTTCTTTTGAAATCGCTTTACATGTGCAATTCTGTTCGCATAGAATGTATAATTATGTTCGCATAGACTTATTCTAGTGTAGTTATAAACAGTTACTATGCGATCTCATATGTAATGGAGGGTACCAAAAATTATAAGTACTCATAAAGAATTATCAAAAGCGATCTTTATTCATTTGTAATAAAAAGAGCACATAATTGAGCAGGACGAAAGCTACAAAGGCGGATCACTGATCGTCGTCCCCAGGCCCCGAAAGGGCGACCTCTACATCCCCAGACTGGTTGCCGACTTCCTTTTCTGGTTTAACCTCTGGGATGTACTCCGGATGCTCTTCCAGGTCAGCCCCCCGAGCAGTCTCCTCAGCCTTGATCTGCGCCAGGGTAGCAAGCTCGTCCCGGTACTCGCTAGGGAGATCAGACAGATCCATATCAGGGTTCTTTGCCTGAAGAGCAAAGATGGACCTGATCGTCCAATCCCCAACCCTGTTCTCCATCTCTGCTTCCCGCGGTTGCATTTTCGCAGTTAGCAAGGCAATGCGACCCTGTGCAAAATGGAGTGCAACCTCAAGCTCTGTTCGCTGCTTCTCAATAGCCTCCCACAAATTGGCCCTTTCCAGCTCAGCTTGCAAGGCTCGTTCGGAGGTATTCTACAACGCTTGATCCTTCTCACTAGCCTCCCTAAAGAGTCTGGCCATGGTCCGCCGGAGCTCTTTCATCTCCTCCCCGCGTTTGTCTAGCTCGATCTTCTGAAAGTCCACTATGCGGTGGGCAGCGTCCCTTTCAGACATGTGCTGGTCTGCCTGAGCGATGGAAGAGTCTTTGTCTGCTCGTGCGGCCTCCAGCTCCTGCATAAGTCGCGCATTCTCCTCTCGCAGCTTGACCAATTGCTCGGCAAAACCCAGCTGAGTCTTCTGCTGGGACATATGCAGGGAAAGCAAGGCCTGCACTATGAGTAAAGAGTCAAGTCTACTTCCCTTAAAAAAGCGAACAAAGGTCCTCATCCGGGATAACTCGTTTACCTGGCTAAAGAGTTGGAACGATTTGGACAACAAGTCGACTGAATTGGATGTCAGGAACTGCTCGAACGACTCTGCAAGCCCACATTCCAACAATGTTAGAACCACCAGCTACAAATGGTCCGGGCAGGTGGGCGATTGAGTCTAGCACAGGCATACTGACACCCTTGACAGGAAGAGCCTGTCCCGCAGGCTCTTTGCCAGGCCTCCTACCAGGGACTACAGTTGCTGGTCGCGTCGATTGACCGATGGAAATGTCAGTCGTGCCTCTGAGTGGCCCTCCCGAGCTGCACGCTTGGTAAGGCTGCAACCTCTCGATCTAAATGCCCAAGCCTTCCTCTTCGAACTCTGACTCCTCAGCCAGAATTTGCCGCCTCTTCTTAGACCTCTAAGCCGTAGTTTTCTGCTTCGGGCGAGCAGCCGAAGGTGAGAGAACCTCTGTAGGTCGGGTCGGAGCACCCGCCTGTGTCCCTCTGATAGGGGGATCGTTGGGCGCGACTCCAATTGGCCCGATGGTATGCCTCTGGGGAAAAGAGAATTATTTTGGTCGTGACGACTTGGACACCCGGGGAGGCATGGTCGCTGCATGTGAACACTATTAGTAAAACAGTTTGCTACAAGAATTAGAAAGGACAAGTCAGGAAACTTACTCGGTGGGGTCTCTAAGGCTACGCCCGCATTGAAGAAGCCGTACCTTCGCAAGTTCTCGGTTGTCATAAGTAACCTCGCGTCTCGACTTTTCGCGAGCAGAAAATCGAATGTTGCGATTCTGTCCGGGTCCGTGAGCAGGTTCAAGCTGGTCGTTCTATTAACTATCAGGAAAAACAAACAACTCGTTAGCGAAGAACAAAAATCGAGAATTTAGAAGGAAAAAGAACCTACTTGGATCCTGAAAGCGGCAGATGCTGTCATGACATAAAAAAGAAAAATTTTGTGTCATATGCTCCCTCGTTACTCAAATAGCTATGTATCCCCGCTTGTATTGTGTTTCTCCTAGACAAGTACCAGGAATCCTTGTCCTTGCTCTTTTTCAAGATGTATGAGCAACCGAGCTCAACCGCGGTTAGCTCGCCTAGTCGATTCTCCCGACATGCGATGTACATGGCAATGGCGATCGTGTATGCATTCGGGGTGAGCTGCATTAGTGTGATCCCGAAGTGATCAAGGACTGACCTGGTGAAAGGGTGGAAATGGATCAACCCCCCACCCTTGAAGATATCTTCCGAGATCGCGGCCATCCCTCGTGGCGGATCCCGAATAGAATGCACCTTATCATGGAAAACCTTTACGCTAACAGCGAACTGGTTAACAACCCTTTGCAGCTCGTCAACGGTAAGCGCTGAGTAAATTTCTCGAGGGGGGCCCGCAGGGGCATCCTTTACGGGCGAGCCTGCTCCTTCCTCGGCTCTAGTCGTTGGGGGATCCATTTTGCAATTTGCAAAAGCAACAAACTGGTACCATTCAATCTTCGTACATTTTCATATGATGATGTGGAGGAAAGTTTTTCCTCCCTAGACCCAGAAAAAACCCTAACAGAATACTTAAAGAGCCACCACCAATGGCTCCAACCCAACGGAGAGTATTCCGTCTCCGATGAGCTATCGACGGACAGTCATCGCATGGTGACTGTTGAAAGCAAAAAACATTGAAGGTAAAAGAAAGGACTCATCTTTACCTCTAGGAATGAGAAAGATTGGCTCATGTTCCGAATATTGAGCGAACACCACTCTGAAAGACAAAGAATCATGACTGGCAAAAGTTTCTTGCTCTCTGAGAATGAAAATACTACGACTTTGCCTAAAGAAAGCTTGGGGTCTTTATAGTGAAGGAAATGGCACTTTGGTTCCCTGAAATCAAACAACGTTTGGGCAGAAAATGCATCTGACCGTTGATCGCGACCACGTGTCATGAATCAATGGGAAGAGTGACCGTCACGCCTCAAGAAACTAGATTGTCATCCCTTTCTGTTTAAACGCTCAAGAGATGGCACATTTTCCCTCATCCACATTTAATGCGCCCACACCCGCATTTAGTGCTCTGATAAGGAATGTCGTTTCAAGCATGGCTTGCATTTAATGCACATAGCTGGCACTTATTGCCCATAAGACATGTCTATTAGAGCAAAGGGCATTTCATTTAATACACCCACTGTAAAAGGTGCAACGGATAACATCTGAAGAGATCGTTACCAAAAAATCCTCCCCCGTTAGTTGTGAAGCGACGTGTTTGTTCGACCCCATCTCACATCAATCGCGAAGCGATATGACACCGGCTGCGAAGTAGCGTGACCATTTGTCCTAAAAAATTGCCAAGTGAGAACAGGTCGAGAATTCCCTTAGGTCAGGATCATCACTAGCACTGGGCAACCATGACCAGGTCACTAATCCTGGGGTTGCGAATCATCCTAGGTCGCTTATAAGAATGTCCTCTCGATCTCATTTGCAGTCAGGTTGGACCGACCAGCATCTCTTCAAACGCATCAGATCAATGCATTTATAGTTTCCAAGGTTCGATTCTCAAACCTTAAAAACTAGGGGACTTCTGTTATGTCTAAAAATGTAGGGCTGACGCAAGACTCAGTCAGTATAAAAAGTCAGAGCTTAGGTAGGCCCGCAGGCAGTCAGAAAAATCCACGTCATGTGGTGACATGAGCAGCACACTCCTGTCAGTGAGGTGGATGCGCGTCATACCAGCCAAGAGCTATATTGATCCCATGTGTCCAATCCCTGCACCAAATCGCGTAAATCACTCTAGAAGGTGGGCAATGGGATATAAAGAAGGATTTGCACGGATAATCCCACCAACTCACAGATTTAGTAATGATAACCTTAATCCATCCCATTATAAATTGAGAGCTCTTCTCTCATTTAAGGGATTAGCTACACTCTCTAAAGAAAAGATAGTATTCTCTCACTCTCTCTTGTATAATCATCTGTAAGTCAGTCCGTTGAATGTGACCTAACCTCTATCATTAATAAAAAGTCAGTGGACGTAGGATTTGCTTCCTTAGCATCCGAACCACTTTAAACGCTGTTCTCCATTGCATTTACTCTCATTCTCACCTTCACATGTGTCTTTTGGGCCCGCTCAGCATTTCACACGTGCGTTTGGTTGATGTCAAAATCACGTATCAACAGAATTAATTATATTCAAAAGTTAATACACACTTTGGTGTTCACAACTACTGTGAAACATTTTAATCCAACAAGAAAAACTCCATACACTCAAAGAACAGGTACCTAAAGGCTTCAAGAATTCTGATATTACCAAAATAAATAAAAGAGACTTCCACCAACATCAACAGACTAGAATACAAGTGAATTGAATATTGAACATATTATTTAGTATACCACCCTCTCATGGCTTTTGGAATTGAGGAGCACACTAGAGTGGACACAAATACGAATGAAAAATTCACCATCAGCCATTCATCATTTGTAGTAACAAATAGGGTTATTTAACTAAGCTGATTTCAATCAAAACAATCAATGAGCAAACTCAACAATCAACTTATACAGTCTAATATGTGATCAATTTAGAGATTAAATAAAACAGGAAAGAGCTGAATAGAAATTGACACAGAGGGATTTATAGTGGTTCGGCTAAGGCAGCCTACATCCACTCTTCAAGGCACACTTTAGGGCATTTCATTCATCATAAGAACAATATTACAGAGAGTATTTAAACAAGCAGATACAGGAAAGAACACACCCGATTAAGCCTCACTCTCTCCCTCATTCTCCCACATATTGGTCTGATTTTATATACATACAGACTCCGTTGATCAATCACCAGTTGTACAACAAGATCTGAAAACCGTTGGAGAAGAGATGCACTAGAATCTTCTACCATAATCGAGACCTAAGGTTGAAACAGGACCAGAGAGAGATGAGCTGTGAAGGGAGAGTTTGTTACATTGAAATGAGGATCAAGTGCCACGATAGGGCACTTAAGCTTAACAACCAAAATGACACCGTATAGGCAAAAAATATAACACTGCTTATTTTGACTAATATTGACTCCAACGTGTCAATTGCAAGCCATGTCATCACACATCTTATAGATTAACTTTGATTAAAAGGATTGGAATGTGGATTACAGTCAATAAAACAACACGATTTAATTTATCCCATCAGGTTTTTAGTAAGACCTATCTCCAAAATAACTTCACATATTTGACTTCTTCATTAAAGGATTCATATCAATACAATTACCACTATGATGATGGCACACACCTTTGCATGGAAACTTTGACATTTGACAAGGCTCTCGTCATAAGTTGTACTCCCCGGGAGATGCATTCACTCGACAATCAACGTCTTGTTGGTTCTTGGGTAGAGAATGACGGAAGCAACTTTAAGAATTTGCGATAATTTTCTCCTTTCCCAGTAAATCTATAATTATCAAAGCTATGGATGCATCTAGCTTCAGATTTCTCTGATTCATTTTGTGAAGAAGTTCAACCACTTTTGAAGTCTCATTATTCTGCAAGAAACCAGACATAAGTGTACCAAATATGACTACATCTGGAGCACAACCATTTTGCTCCACATCTGATAACAAATTACTTGCCATTTCTAAGTTCCCTTCTTTACAAAGCCCATCCATCAGAATGTTATATGTCACAACATCTGGAACAAAGCCTTTATTTCGCAATCTATGAAACAATTCCTAAGCCATTTTGAGTCTCCTTGTTTTACACAACCCATCAATGAGACAACTGAAAGTTTTGATGTCAAGTTGAATGTTTCCATTTTTTAAAGTATGAAGCAGTTCAATAGCCTCCAAAACACAACCATTTTTGCAAAATCCATCAATGAGAATATTATACGTAATTAAATCGGGATGATCATTATTGCATTGCATCTCACCAAATAGTTTCCTTGCATGTCCGACATTACCAATCATAAAAAGGCCAGTCAGGAAGGTGCTATAAGTAACAATTGTTGGCCTAACTGCCTTTGAAGTCACTTCTCTATAAAGACTCATAGCTTCATCAACTTTACGATTCTTACTATACCAATTGATTAGAGTACTGTAGGTAACTACATTAGGTATGCATCCCTTATTCAACGTCGAAAAACCGTCCATCAAAATATTGTAGCTAAAAAATCAGGCTTATGCCCCTTACTTGCCATAGAATCAAATAGCTTTCTTGCATCGTCAATTCTACCTTCCAAGCAATAACCATTCAAAATTGTATTATAAGTAATTGTGTTGGGATGAACACCTCTATTAATCATCAGTTGGAGCAATCCATTGGCTTCGTCTATCTTTTCATTCTTACAAATTTCATCCATTACCACATTAAATGTCACTACATTAGGTTGTACACCTTCATCCAACATCTCCATAAACAATGTTTTCGCCTCCTCCCCATTAGATGTATTATACAAACCATAAATTAGAGAGCTGTAAGTAACAACGTCTGGGTTAATGCCCCTAGTCTTCATTTATGAACACAGTTCTTTTGCCTTGTCTATTAAACCATATTTGCAAAGACCATCAATAATACTAGCACAACAAACAAGATTAGGCTTACAAATGACACCAAATTCACCATTCCCATTAACCATTTCTTCAAATAACTGAAGGGCATCAGTGATATTGCCTGTTCGACACAACCCAGTAATCAAAGTCCCAAATGTAATTACGTCAGGCGTACAACCAAAAGAACCCATTTTCCTAAGCAACTCAATCGCCTTCTTAATCTTACCCTCCATACAAAGACCATTAATGAGACAAGTAAAAGTCACAGCATTTGGGTGAAAACCCCTCCTAAAAATACTCCCAAAAATAACAAAACCATCATAAATCCTACCTCTTTTGCATAAGATATTGATGACAATGTTCAAAATAATAAAATCAAACAATAGCCCAGCTGAAATGAACCTCGAGTAAAGTGAAAGGAGTTGATCATAGTGTTGTTTCTTAGTGAGTGTAGTAAAGAAAACACGAAATGATGAGATAGGAGGAGTGGGATGCATATGAATCATGTAATCGAAGAAATAAAGAGCTTCATCAAGAGATAAGTTACCAAATCTGCAGTCCAATGGTGCCAGAATCAAGCCGAATTTTTAGCTTTGTCCAGATCTCCTGTGAGGGTTATTTGAGAGAAATTTGAGATACGAGAGTTATTTTGAGAGAAAATTAATAGTGTTAATTTGAAGGTGAGAATCTGAAATTTATGAAACTATGGGTGGGAACGATAGATTCGCTAAACCTTGGGTGGGAAAATGTCGTTTACGCTTGAAGCTTAAGAAGAAACTGATGGGGCATAAATAACACCACCCACTTTAAATGCTTAATCAAATTGTCATTTTGAGTTTTTGGTGAGTCAAAATTAGCCACAAAATTACGTGCACTTTCCCGAAGTTGGCCTGGTTCATGAATATAATTGAGCTTATATTTAAAAGTGAGGTCCTCAATCAAATCATCACCTTCATTTGCCAAAAAGTAATGTCAGTATTATAATTTAACAAATTTTCTTTTAATAACAGGGCCATGTTCGACCTTTCAATTATCACTGTACATGTAATTATATATTTTACCTTATAATGTGGAATGGAGAAGATTCCAAGACGAGAGTACTAAACAGTAAACACGCTCCTCCCCATTTCAATTTGGGGATTTAATTTGCCCTCCAAACCCATCTAAGTAGGGGTGAGCGTTTTTGGGTATTCTCTATTTTCTGGGGGAACCAGAACCAGAATCGAAACAGAAACCACACAGTACAGGTTCCCAAAAAAAGAAATCGAAACCTGAACCGCACAGTGCAGGTTCTTCAATTCAAGGAACCAGAACCTAAAATATAGGTCCCGGTTCCTTTCCGGGGCACCCTATAAAAAATCAATTACCCCCCCGTTAGTTTAAAAAATGACAGAAATATCTTAAAAGTTTACAAATACACCCCTAACAAATATACTATATGGGTTTAGGGTTTAATTATAATGTAATATTATAATTAATTAAATTNGAAATTTTCAGATTTGGAGAATGGAGGCAGAGAAAGACGAATGTTGATGGAGTAGCGTGACTGCGTGAGGAGTAAAAATTTTTTTTTTGCTTTCATATGTAGGGTAAAACCGGTTTAAAAACAGGTTTGTAATTTTTTCCAAATCGAAAACCGAACCGGTTTTTCGGTTTTTAGAATTTCACAAACCGAAAACCGAACTGGTTTGTAAAAAAACCTAATTTTCGGTTCGGTTTCGGTTCGATTACCGGCTCGGTTAGGTTTTTGGATTATTTATCCCACCCCTAAATCGTATATGATATTTAAGATCATTTGAATATTATTAAGATAAACTATTTAAACTTAAAATTTATACTGACCTTCCGCAATTTCTGTAACTTATATTCATTTTCAAGTTGCATTGCGCATGTATGTTTATTATAAATATATTTTAAAATTATTATTGTTTTTTTTGTCTTTTAAATATACATTTTCTATATTGAAGTTCATTTTATATTGAATTGATAATTCAAAAAATCAATAAATAAAATATCCACAAATTGAACTCAGAGTCTATATCATCATAGTTCTTCTAAAATATGTTACCATTTGAAATCTGTAACCAAAGGTTAAAACTTTGTCAAGAAAAGCAAAAAAATTGCAGGATAACCCATCGGGTATCATTAATAAGTCTACAAATCAATCAGAGAAAGAAAAGTTGAAAAATGTGAACTTTTAAGCAAGAGACTTGCAGAGCCAAAGGAAAAACTAATTTTGATTTTTGAGAAGAGAAAATGAATTATTTTATTATTATTATTTTAGAAATTAAAAAAAAATTAAGAATGTTGAGAAGAGAAATCACATAGAAAGCAACAATAACTCCAACAGTATAATCTGAAGGCAACTTAATTGAAGCATTGAAGAAGCCATTAAGATAAAGGTCTTGTGATACAAATCTATTTGCTGTAATTAGAATTGACCACCACCTATAGCAAAAAAAGCATTTGATGATAACATCCTAAAGAAAGACGATAATTGTAAAACCCACGAAACCCATAAATCAAACAACAAAATCAATCCAAAAATCAATAAAAAGATATAGAACAAATACAATTAAAACTATATATCAGTATTTGTTTTCCTTTGTCATCACTAAAATTGAATTTGTTTTATGTGTGTAATGATAAAATGAATGGTTCGGTAGTAGGTCAATAGTTATCCTAATTCATCATATAATATATCAAATTAAAGCCATATCTTTCTAGTTTTCAAAGATTCAAACCGCTCATCAATTGGATTTTTATTGAGCAAGTTACAGCTAATTTACTATTGACTGTTCAATGGAAATCGAAAAACAAGAGAAACCAAAATGTGTGTGATAATAAAAGGAATGACTCGATAGTGAGGCTACAATCATCCAAATTAAGCATATAATATATCAAATTAAAGTCTTGTCTGTCTAGTTTCTAAAGATTCAAACCTCTCATCAATTGAATTTTTATTGAGTGAGTTATGGCCATCAATTGGATTTTTATTTAGTAATAGCGACAAAAATATTTTTGTCAAAAACATGAAAAGTGTAGTGACAAAAATTTAAGTCATTAAATTTTGAGACCTTATATAATTTTTTTTGTTAATATTAAAATTGACAAAAATATCTTGTCAACAATTTAAAAGAGTAACAAAAGTTATTTTATATCAATTTGATCTGACAATTTTATATATACATTTTACATTTAATAAATAAAATTATAAATAATTACCCTTTTTTTCCCACANTCTGGTGGGATAGGGATACTCGGGAGGGGGCGTGACAGTTGGATTATTGGAAAGTTAGATTACCTTGAAGATTAATGGGAATCTTTAAAAAAATGTTGGGCGATAGTTGCCAGCGGCAGGTGAGTGGGGGTGATGGGCTGGTGGCGTGAGTGGGCTATAATTTGTTTTGAATTCAAGGGTAATTTTATCAAAAAAATTAATTAATTGGGGTGAAATAATAAAAGTCATATTCATATAAATAAATTTAAAAATAAGGACATTATTATCCTAAAAATAACCTTCGGAATCATGATGTAGTAAGGTGACTAGCCTTTTTATCTTCCGTTTGTGTCGATTTGTGTTTGTGTAATTACAACTACACTACTGCGCGCACACACACACACACACACACACACACACACATATATATATATATATATTAAGTGCATTTTCAAAAGATTTTTTATATGATTCAAATTCTTTATTATAAATGTTTATCCATAAAACAAGAGTCTACATACTCTTTAATTTTTAAATATAAATTAAAAAGTGAGTTTGATATTTCACATCTAGAGAGTAAAATTTTATTCTCTATTCTAATTTTAATTAATAAATTACAAGTTTCTTTACATTTTATTTATTAATTTTCTCTTTTATTAAGTATCTTTCTTTAAAAAAAAAAAAAAAAAAAAAACCTTTTTCCTTCCTACAATGGTCTTTAAAATAAAGAGGACCATTTGATTTGAATAAAAAAATTATTTTTTATATTTAGAAATTAATGAAATGTTCTTCATTTATACATAGATGTTCTTTAAAATAAAAAAACACTATTGAATATATTATGATGTGTTTCCTTTTAAAAGTTTTAGTTTTGAACTTTAAATTTTTACTAGTTAATCGTTGTCCCATTTTGAGGGTGTGGTTCAGGAAATGTTGGATTACTGGAAAGTTAGATTACCTTGAAGATTATTGGAAATCTTTAGGAAAATGTATTTGATTAATTGGTGGGTCTATTATATTAATATGTTTGGTTGAGATGAATAAATTGATAGGTATGTTATTTAAATTACTGAATTGTCTTTTAATTAAATATTATTATTATATTTTTTTAATATTTATTATTATTTGGATTACCATAACCCCCCTGTATTTAAAAACTTAGCAAAAACAACCCCATAATAAAAGTTTGGAAAATCAACAAAGCACCCCCACCAACCCAGCCACTACCAGCCGCCGACAACCACTGCAGACAGCCGACAACCGACATCCTAACGGCGCACGGAAGGCAGGAAATGGATCTAACCAGAAATGGCCAGACGTGACAAATCTAGCTATCGACGGCCATAGACGTGGCCGTTAACGGCCATCGATCTAGCCATTTTCGGCCTGATATCTGGTCAGAAATGGCCATATCAGTGCACGATGACCATTTTCGGCCTTCCATGCATCGTTTTGGCTGCGGCGACGGCTGGCCACGGTGGTGGTTGTCGGCGGTAGGTGGGTGGGGGTGGCGGCGGCTTGGGATGAGCTGCAATTTGTTTTGAATTCAAGGGTAATTTTATCCAAAAAGTTAATTAATTGGGATGAAATAGTAAAAGTTATATTCATGTAAATAAATTTAAAAATAAGGGCATTATTGTTCTAAAATTTTATTAATAAAAGATAGAATTGTAACAAAAAAAAAAAAAAAAAGATTGCCCTCGTAATCTTAGAATACCTAAGAAAATTGAGGTAATTAGATTACCACCAATATTACCAACAGTAACTACTATTGGTATTTGAAGATTACCGGAATTTTATATTAATTGACAACCAAACGTGATAATAAAGTAATATAAGATGACATAACTCCAGTAATCCCATATTACCCTCAACCAAACGCCCCCTTGATACATTAATTGATAGATAGATTTCTCAGTATTAATTCTGATTAATTATGTACTTTCTTTTAGAGGTTGTTCACAGGGCTGCAAATAAAGGTGCAGCTGAGCCGAGTCGGCGAGAGAAGCTTGAGACTTGAGAGGTTTGGGTGCCGATTCAAGCACAGCTTGAGCCACCTATTACTCGGCTCGAGAGGCTCGTGAGCCTCCACAAGCTCCAAAGGGTATAGGTGCAATTTTTTCAAGTATGAGGGGTATAATTTTTACCATTTCGCATATAGATTTGTTTTTTTATTTTCGAAAACCTTTAACTTCTTCTTCATCCAACACTTCTCCTTCTCTTTTCTTCTTCTCTTTCCTTCTCCTTCCCTTTAGCTCTTCTGCCTTGGATTTGTCTTCTCCAATGCCTCTAGCTAACTCATCACAAACCTGCTCCAATGTTTCTTTCACCTTCTTCTCAATCTCCAGTTCTTTTGTTGTTGTTGACAATGATGATTTCGTCCCCGCCAATTCTTTTCCAAGCTTCTTGTTTAATCTCTCTGTTTGTCGCCTAAGCTTCTTCTCCACCCCAAGCTCTTCTGCTATGCATGTTATGGCATGGCGAATCCTGTCTGGTGAGCTTGCAAGCTGTGGCGAGTGAGCTCGCGTAATTAAACCAAATTAGTGAGCCCCACTAACAATAATTTCTTCTTCTTTTCTTTTTTTCTTCTTTTATTTTTTGGTAAAATCTAAATCCTGCATTCGTGTTCATAGTCTATTTCCCCTTCAGTTTTGTTCATAGTCAACTTCTCTTCCAATTTCTTACACACAATATTTTTATTCCATTCAACTTCAACTTCTATGATTATTAGAAACATAATAGAGGTAAACTGAATTTTTTAAAATAACCCTAAGACCAGGACAGTGGATGGGAGTATCCATTGTTGTTTTATTATATTATTTGATTCTGTTTGTTTTAATATTTTTCCATATCTTATTCTTACTATTTTCAAAAGACACGTTTGTTTCCTTGTTCTGAAAATATTATTATATTTTATTCAACTATCTTTAAACCTCTAAATTTATTAATTTAACTAAATATCTAAAAAAAATTTAGAAATTGACAAAAACACCTCCACTCACTCACATTTGTCATATTCTAATTACCATCGTCGAAAGGTGGCCGAAATTTGGTATAATGGCGCACTACTGGCTGGATCTGGCCAATAATGTATCGATATAACCTTTTCCGGCCAGATCCACCGTGGATCTGACTGAAAAAAGCCAGATCTACGACCAATGATAGTCGTCAATGATGGCTAAGATATGACCGTTGTTGACAACTAAACGTAGCCAGATCTGGCCATCAATGACTAGATCTAGCCGTAAATCTGACTTTTTTCGACCAGATCCACGGTGGATCTGGCCGTTAATGACTAGATTTAGTTGCACATCTAACCTTTTTCGGCCAGATTCACAGTGGATCTGGTTGGAAAAGACCACTTCAGTATACGATCGACTAGATCCAGTCAGTCGTATATCGATACAATGACTCTGATCATCCTCCAATGGCGGTGGATGATTGCTGGTATTCAATGGGTGATGGGGGTGTTTTTTAAAATTTTAATATTTTTATTGCAGAGCTATTTAATAAATTCATAAACCTAAAGGTGTTTTTATTGATTTTCATAAATCATAACCACCTTGTTATTTCCTCATGGGCATTATTGGTGGGTTTATTTTAAAAACTAACCAAACGAGCCATATATATTTTTTATATTTAGTTATTATACTTTTCTAGTTAACAATGTGTTATGTAATATTATTGACCATAGTTATTTTTTATATTATTATATTAACAATAATGCACAAACACTGAAAGTTTACACCAAATTTTTGCATTGACCGACGTGTCATCTGAGTTAGACGCAACCACATAGCACACTAACAACTATTCCGCAAATGAACGACCGCCCATCAAATATGGCCGAGCTATAATACCCAGATGTCAAAGATATGTTCCTAACTCAAAATAGTTTTTAGATGTTATTTTATTTTAAAAAGCATAAATAACTAAAGGCAAAATAGTCGATTCATTTGGAACGGTATGAATCAATTATCCATAGAAAGACATTAGGGGCAAAATAGTCATTTTGCCTATGGATAAGCATTGAGAGACAAGGATGAGTAGGCTTATTTCATTTAATGACATTAATTAAGTAATAATTATTGTCTAGTGCAAAATGACCAAAATGCCCTTATGTGAAGATTAAGGACTTATGAGTTATACAATTAAATAATTGGGCCATATTAATTTTTGAAAAATAATGAAATATTTTCCTATAATGAGTAGAATTCGTTCAAGCCAAGGCAGAGAGCATTTTTTTCAACATTTCTTTCATTTCTCTCAAATCTTCGATGAAACAAGCTTTCTTTCTCTAAGTTTTAAAGGAGTTTGCATAATTTTTCAAGGAGAACAAGATAGGAGCCTTGGATCTCAATTTGAAGGGTTTAAGTTAAGGATTAAACCTTAGTTTTGATGTGATTTGAAGATTTGAAGTAGATATTGAGTTATAATGTTATATATTGAATTAAGGTGCAAAAGAAGACAAAGCAAAGGATTGTTGGAGGAATTCTTTAAAAAGGAAGGAAGAACCTCCCGACTTTAGGGATTATGCTAGGGTTCGTAATTTTTATGAAACCTAAATTAAGGTTTTAAGGCATAGAATTAGTTGATGGCAAGTGTAGTTAACTATATTTATTCTACTTATTGCCTTGAATTCTTATACATGAAGTTATTGCTATTTATGTTTTATGAGTTGTTATGTTTGATTGAGAAAATGAAGTGTGGATGCTGATTGTGGTAAAACTTGTAGTATGGAGGTCATATGTGTGGAATGGTTACTATTAGAAGTGTTGAGTGTGTGTTGCATAGCTTTAATGTTATAACAATAATGGATGATTATGGAAATGAGATTTACACTTCCTTTAAGATGTTAAAGACTATTAAGGGGAGGATTATTTGATCCAAAATGACCTATTGGTTAATTGTCAATAGGAATTGATGTGGCATAGTTAATATGAAAAATCGGATTTATAAGTAGGTGTTTGTTAAACATGCTTCAGTATTTCACCATAACTTGAGTTATAAAATCGAAATGAGATCATTCTTAAAGCTTTAGAAAGTTAAGACACAGCCCTATAGTTTTATGTTTATGCCAAGAGCCATTCGTTTGAGAAATTGCCTAAAGTATATGCTGGTTATTAAGTTTAAGATTAACATAATCAATTCTTATGATTATGAATTGATTATTATGTTATTGTAATTATGTCATATACTAATGTTTACCCATTAGTTAGATGATCTTTGACAGATATACATGGTCATGATGTCAATGCATATTAATGTTTTGAAATGGCATGAAGATGCATGTAATACATGTTTTAAGATGATGTATGTGAGCAAGAGGTAATGTAATGGATTGATAATCCATAATGAATTAAAAGTATTAAGCTCACCAATATGTATTTACATGCCATAAATTGTTAGAGATGCATATAGACATGATAGAGATCATATAACATGATGGGAACGCTAAGCATATCCTTGTATACCGATTGAGGATAGATGAATATATGCTTTAGATGTTATAACGTCTAAGCCGCCTCTTATGAATGAGCTCTAGATGATATGAAGTGCTTAAGACCTAAGAAAAGTCTGATCGGCTACCGTTAAATGCTTCATATGCATTTAGTTGCACTATATGAGTTAGTATATTATTTACTCTGAGATGATTTATACTCATGTTAGATGATTTAGATGTTATGTCATGACATGTATGTGTGTGTACTAGTTTACATACTTATTTGTATGTGTATGCATTAATGTTACATGGCCATGGGATAAAATATAAAAGACATATGAAATAGAAAGGAAAAAAAGGAAAGTACTCTAGATGTAAAGATAAGTGGTGTGTTAACAAATATGTTTAAATGAGGGTCAATAGCACATTTAGAATGCAATGCGATTAGCGCTCACCCTTTCATTGTTGATTGCTTTGCAGTAGACCAGAAGCGAAGGATGCTAGAGACAGCGGGCTCACATGAGAGAGATGATTTTTGTCATCTTGATGTTTTTATCTTATGTAATAATGTAAATGATAAATGTTTGTGAACCACCTTTGGAAGCTTCCACCCTATAAATATGTTTTGTTGTGTAATTTCCAGATAAATTCTTAAAGTTTCTGAATTATAAGTTTGGATCCTGCGTGACATTTATATGCATGTTTTGATAAATTATTATAATCCTTACACAGTTTTTTTCTATACAACTTGTTCTCCACCAGGTATCTCGAGATTTTCATTGAGGGAATTCAGAGGATACCTGACTGGAGGGGGGTTTTTACATGAGCTTTCATGATTATTGGGCCGTTCATTTTAAATGAACTTCCATCCATATGAAATAACAATAGACTCTCGTCCTATTAAATGGACAAGAGTCCATTTACATGGACGTCCGTCCATAATATGTATAGATTCTATTTTATGATAGGTGTCCACCTATATGACGCTTATCTATAGTTTAAAATATAAATTTTATAAAACAAAAATCAGGGATGCCCATCCATATATTATGGACGACACCATATTCAATGGATAAGACTTTTGGAAAAAGATTTAGATACAGTCAAAGCTACTGAGAATTTTTGGTGAATGTTTTTCTTAATCTATGGTCCATATGTAATTTTACCTGATATTATTTTTATTCATAAAAAGGCCAATGGAAAGCTAGCGGCTGCAGAAGAAGCTATTGCACTCTCATTATGGAAAACCGCAACCATTTGTCGAGTATTCTCAATTGAAGTGTAAAGACCTATCTAATCACAATTATTTTGGCTTTAGTTGCTCTTTTTCTTTATATTTTGAGACTGATGTTTTGCATCTTTATTAAGAAATGGGAAACGTTTTTCATATTGAAAATTGAATATGGATCCCGTCTATAATATATGATAGGTGTCTATGATTTTTATTATTAAAATTATATTTTAAAATATGGATGGATTCTAAGGAATGTCCGTCCATAGTAAATGGACTCTCGTCCATATAATATGGACAAGAGTCCATTAAATTTTCGTATGGTCTTGTCCTATTATATGGACGAGAGTCCATTTAAATTGAACTCATCCAATAATCTTGGATGTTCGTCTATATTTGGTGAGACCGTTTATTCGCGGAATAGTTGTTAGCATGTTTGGGCTGTTTGACTTAGGTACATTGTCGATCGATGTAAAAATTCGGTGTAGTTGTCTAGCGTTATTGTAGTATTAAGAATGGTTTGATGATTTTAGTTTAGAATTTTAGATATTTATTATATAATTATTTGATTAGATTTAAATATTACCATGTGTGAGTATATGGGAAGGATTTGTACGTACAATTTGAGGGTGGGGCAAGGCTAGGAAGGGGTCTATTCCCACAAGGCAGGGACAGGGTTCGTCATCACCCTGTAGTGGGGACAGGTAAAAATTCATCTAACGTGTGGGGACAGGTAAAATTCTCTAACGGTGATGGGACAGAGAATTCGAAATCCACCCAGCCCCGTTGCCCTCCCTGAACCCACCACAACCCTAAATTAAATCCCCACATCCTCAGCACGAATAGCCAGCCTACAGGTACCCGAAAGTGGGACCTTTTGTCATCCTTAGCAAATCTATATAAACACTATTTTAAAATCCGAACGGAGGGCAACCCGTTCTGTTCCGGGTCACAAGTCACCGTTCCAACCGATTGGACCAGTGACATATCATGCTAATTTAGCACTGCAAAAAAAAAAAACCTGTTCTTTTTTAATTTTAAGATTTTCATTTTTTTAATAATAATAACAACTTAATTACTGTCTAACATGATTCAAAGTTCAAATTCAATAACAATCCCAATATAATTTAAGTATTAACAACAATCCAAAGTCCAAATCTAAACATGATGTTGTGTTTATCCATTACATATTAAATGACAAAATACATAACATTAATAACAAAACTTTGGTGCAAGTGTTTTTTCTTTGATCCGTCTCCATGCTGATTAGCTTCACACACTAGCATCAAATTTCATCATCATCATCACCATCATAACCATCACCATCATCTATATAATTTCAGTAAAAAATAGAAATAATAAGTTAAAACTTGTAATTTATTTAAAAAGATACTAAGTTGCTTAAATATTGAAACCAACCTTTTAAACCATCGGTTAAATCATAAAAAGACCCGAGCCATGTTGACAGTGTCTGTTTTTAATCTTTATCTACCTGTCACACAAGAAATAACAACAATTTAGTATATATTGACATATTAAAACAGCAGCATATTATGGACGCATTCAAGGATTGAACTAATTAATGCAAATTGCATTGAAAGAAGGACAAACATGATAAAAGCTACAAGGTCATAAATTATGCCAAATAAAAGACTGTAAAATTATCACAAACATTCTAAAAAATTTCTTAATATTGACTTTTAATCTCAGTTTAATTGAGCTTTAAGGAATTTCAAAATTATTCTATGATTTATTCTGTTATTAATTTTAATAATGAATCATTAATTTAACATGTGTTTGAGTAAAATCTACCATGAGTAATATGGTCTTTAACTTGTGATTGATTTAAAAAATAAAATAAAAGTTTAGCCTTTAGCATTTGACAATATGATGTGTTTTACATTCATATAGGTTGTTGTGTTCAAAAAATCGATTCTGGTTAAAGAGATTGAACCAGGTTGTCATCGTCAATGGAGCAATCGGATCTATCAAGTGAATGAAATTGTTTAGAATTGCCATCTGTAAGCTCTTCCAATTGTTTAAGATAATGTATTCCTCAATGGTGAGTAACAGCATGGCATCATTGTTTTAAACCCGAACTGGAGGGCAATCCCTTTCATTGCCCAGGTCACGGTGAACCGGTCTAATCGATGGGACCGTCGGTTAAACCGATGATGTCAGCGACAATTTATTTTTTAAAAAATTACATATTAATCCTTAACTTATATACTACAAAAATTTTCCCAAAAAGTTTAATTAGTCCCTCAAATTTTTATTTTTCAAAATACCCAAAAAAATTACCATTAAATCCCTAAACTTGTGACATATCTTCAAAACATGCCTAAATTATATAACCCTTATAATTTTGAAATATTGCAAAAATCCCCCTAAGACTTGAACCGGACCAGAGAAGTTGCCGTCTCGGTCCAACCGGCCGTTCGGTCCGTTTTTTAAAACAAGATTGGCATCAGTCAAATGCCTATTCTCATCCGCATATTAATTCAAGATAGGCATGCTAGTGAAACAATCTAGATAAGCTATAAATTATTTCCTAACCATCATCATATAACAAAAACTTAGATACATCAACAGATCTACAAAATTGGAAAGGGTCGTGACTCATGAAAACTTACACTTTCTGAAATGGAGCTGTGTTGTTGTCGATTTCTAGCGAGGAATTGAGTTGTCATCGTCTTGTCATCGATTTCCAGTAGGAATAAAGCTTCATCGTCGTTTCTGATAGGGAGGAACGCCTTCGTCGATTTCAGAGAGTAGATTGCGATTGACACAAGGTTGTGATTTCAAACTCAGAGAGTGGAGTTCATTGAATTGAGTGGCATTTGAGTGGATAGCTTAGATTTCAGATTTTGAGAGATTTGCATAGAGTAACTGAGAAAGTGAGAAACTGGAAAGAGTTAGGGATTTTTTCTCCTTTTGAAACATTGGTAAGGTCTGTTGGACCGGCGATTCGCACTGTTTCCTCCGATTCAATGGCGTTCATAGCGGGTTATTGAATATGACCGGTTTTATATTGACTCGAACCAGACATGTACTGGGTCCCAGTCAACCGTTGGATCGCGGTTCCGGTCCGTTTTTAAAACCATGCATATAAATATAAAACACAAAGGTATATAAATTTTCAGTTTCCAAACAAAACCCACTTCCTCCTGTACCTTCCCACCAACAAACTAAAGTTTAAAGAAAGATCAAATTTTTCATGCTTGGGGAATATCTTTAATGAGATAGCATTGAGATTTCACACTATTAAGGATGGCTTTGTCTACAAAATTTAGTTCTATAATTAAACTTTGTAGCCATATATCTCTACACTTACATGAGTTAGGCTTTGATACTCAGTTTGAGTTGACGATCTTAAAATGTTATTGGTTGCTTTTCAAACTCCAAAATCTCAAGTTTCCTCTCAAATATACACATATCCAAAGTTGGCCTTTTATCATCAAGGTCAATTGCCTACTTAGCATCTGCCTAAAAGCCCATGATCATATCGGTTAGATATCTAAATATTCTTTTAATTGCCTTCCAATTTATATCAATGGTTTTGCATTAATAGGCAAACTTTATTGATACAATGAGATATATCTAAGTCCTGTTATAATAACATAATCAACATCTTATATCAGAAAAGCTTTTTTCAATAGCAACCTACACAGATGCCAGTTTCAAGCGAAAGCAGATTGAAATCAATTGATCGTAGAGGCGTTTTGATAGGGTTCACAGGAATATGGCCAGAGAATAAATACAGGGACGAACAGGAGGAGTCAGAGGATTTTTTGGACACCATTGATGCTGGCGCTTATATTTTTCAGCAATCCGTTGGAGAGTCCGATGGGTGTGATGAGAAGAGAATTCTGTATGATTTGAATGGTGAAAGTAGGTAGCTGAAGGCTTATTTTTGTGTGAGAATCCGATGATCACACTATTCAATGCACTGCCTATTACATTTCCACGAAGATTGCATAGTTATTTGCATTTCCATGGGCACAGAAATGCTCTTTAAAATCATTCAACTCTTTACATTGATGTTAAGTTACACATAAGAAACAAAATCCGACTCTGTATCTTCACTTTTTCATTTCATAATCCCTTTTATCCGAAGCCTTCTATCTCCACCGTGGATGGAATAACGGCAAACAAAACAGTATCGTGTAGGAATTCCATGCACTGTCCCAAAATGAAGATAGGAACAACAGGCTTGTATCATCGATTTACTCATTTGACAGTTGTTTAACGGCTTTCTCAGCAGCATCCGATCTTCTGCTGTTATTAGTGTATAAAACTTTCCTGCAGAACCATTAGGGAAAATAAGCTTTCATAACAGAACCTTTAGTTCATGAAGTGTTTATCAGATCAAAATTCTCATTCAAAGAGGTTTCATATCAGCTCAAATTCCACATTTACCTCAATATCTCTTTGCCTGGTCAACATTGGTGCCTTCAAGTGAACTCCCACTGGTATTTTTTGGGCGATCTGTGTACAAGACCAACAAAAATAATGCTATTATTGTAACTCCTGGAGACAATTGAAATATTCAACGCTGGACATCACCAACAATTTTCTGTTGTTCTTTCCATTTTCACATTAGTGGAGAAATAGGCCATCCTTCCACTTATTCCAAGTTAGCATTCATAGAAAAAGTTTGGAATAAAAAGGTGAAAATTGTAAGCATTATTCTAGAAGATGAGTAAAGACTGAGAATACAAATTCAGTGCTGAAAAGGGGAGATAGTTTAAAGGGTTAGAACCTAAAAAGTCCAGTACAATTTCATGCATTTAAAATGGTACAATTGGTTTCTAAAATCCAAAATAATTTAATGCACTGCTCACCTGTTTAGCAGTATTGACAATTCCGCTCACAATTACATCACCCTTCATTATTCCTCCAAATATGTTTACCAAAATTGCTTAGATTTTCTCCATGGAAGTTAATAACAAGCCTCAGTACCTGTTCCACATATTTGTGAATAAAAATGAAACCCAGATGACAAAAAAAATAAAATAAAAACACATTACTAGTGGATGGTCAGACAAGCCTGCTTGTTCAAAATCATTGACAAAGCGGAATAGTAACACAATACAAGCAGTCAAAACAGAGTATTGAATCATTACCTGCCGCGTCAAGAGAATTGTACCATTGCTAATCCAGCACTATTCACCATACAATTAAGTTTATGCTCACTTCCATTAATGCGCCCTCACAAAAGAGTTAACAATTTCTTTCACTAGTTCAATAGCATCATTTCTATCAGCAGCCTTGGGTGCTACACGTGCTACACCATCTACAGCTTTAGCATTATCTTCATCAGTGGTTCTTCTGAAGACATCAATAGGCACCTATCAGAAACAAGATGTGTCAGCTACATAACAATATAGTACCTCAGGGTTATGCTAAGTCACTAAAGATGAAGACACACCCAAGAGAAGATGAAACTGATATCATTACTCTAACCTAATATCATATCAGAATTAATTACATTCAGAAGTTAATACACTACTTTGGTGTTCACGGCTACTGTGAAACATGTTAATCCAACAAGAAAAACTACATACACTCACAGAAAAGTACCTAAATGCTTCAAGAATTCTGATATTATCAAAAAATAAAAGAGACTGCCACCAGCATCAACAGACAAGCATACTGGTGAAATGAATACTGAACATATTATTAATATACCACCCCTCTCATGGTTTATGGGATTGAGAGAACACAGTGGATACAAAAACGAAGAAAATTCACCATCGGCCATTCTCTGCAAATTTACTCTGATTAAAAGGATTGATATGTGGATTGCAGTCGATAAAACAGCACGATTTATTTATCCCATCAGGTTTTTAGTAAGACCTATCTCTAAATAACTTCACATATTGGACTTCTTCATTAAGATTCATATAATTACAATTACCAATATGATGATGACACACACCTTTACATGGAACACTTGAAACTGACAAGGCTCCGTCATAAGTTGTACCCCCTGGAAATACATTTACTGACAATCAACATCCGTTGTTCTTGGATAGAGAATGACGGAGCAAATTTAAGAATTCCTGATAATCTCATACTTTCCCAGTTGATCTACAATTATTGAAGCTATGGATGCATCTGGCTTCAGATTTCTCTCATTCATTTTGTGAAGAAGTTCAACCACTTTTGAATTCTCTATTCTGCAAGAAACCAGACATAAGCGTACCAAATATGACTACATTTGGAGCACAACCATTTGCTCCTATTTGACAACAAATTACTTGCCATTTCTATGTTCCCCTCTTTACAAAGCCCATCATCGAATGTTATATGTCCAACATCTGGACAAGCCTTTATTTCGCAATCTGTGAAACAGTTCCCACAATTTTGAGTCTCCCTGTTTTACACAACCATCAATGACAGTTAAAGTTGTGATGTTAGTTGAATGTTTCCATTTTTTAAAGTATCAACAGTTCAACACGCCTCCAAACACCAACCATTTTTGCAAAATCCATCAATGAGAATATTATACGTAATTAAATCGGGATGAACATTACTGCGTCGCATCTCCCAAATAGTTTCCTTGCTGTCTGACGTTACCAATCAAAAAAGGCCAGTCAGCAAGGTGATAAGTAACAACTGTTGGCCAAACTGCCTTTGAAGTCATTTCCCTATAAAGACTCATAGCTTCACAATCTTTTTTATTCTTGCAATACCAATTGATCAAGTATTGTAGCAACTACTCACATCATCACCCTTATTCAACATCAAAGCAACACACTCTTTAGCATCATCATTTTATTTTGCCAAGCAAAAACCATCCATCAAAATATTGTAGCTAAAAAAGCCACTCAAAAGGGGCAGTAAAGAATTAAAAGCAACGCACAAAACCGTGTCACGCTGGGGGGGGGATACTTGCCGATAGAACGGGAAAGAGTGAGCTTGTCTTGTCATAATGCAGATTCTGACCTTCGCAGCAATCAAAACCAACAAAGAAGGAGCACTGAACGATGTAGTGTGGAAGGGCAGACGTGGAAGATGGAAGTGTGAGAAGCCAAATAGGGCGCAATAATTGTGTGTTATAAGATGCATATGTTCTTTTCTGGCAAATCGTAAGATGACATTCCTCGTAGTGATCATCAGCCAGATAATAGTGAGCTCTCATAACACAATTTCGTTGAGTATTGGCGGGGAGGAGAATTTCGATGACCGATGTCCATGATAAGCTATCCATTCTTCGAGTGCAAACGAGACGGAAGAATGTCGAATGCCCCACTATCGCACATATCGAAATGTCCTGTCTATCGAGTATGTATGATGAGAAATCCGTTTTGGATCTGCGTCAGACATACTACATATGCATCGACCTAAAGCTCAAGATGTTTTGTCGGCCGCCTCACATGCCACTGTTGTAGTGTATTTACACAAAAACCATAAATTAGAGAGCTTTAGTACCCCGTCTTCAGGTGAGTGCTAGAGCCTGAGGTAGTCCACAGTTTTCAGTTTCTGCAAAACGAGTCCGTAGGGGGCACACAGTGTCCATAGGAAGGCCACATATATGTATAGGGGTCAAAAAGACCAGCAAGAATACGACATAGAAGCGCGAGATCAAGATTAAGGTCATGTACCAAATGATACTGACACCTAAATTTGCATCCATGCCCATATGATGCCACATGTTTGCGTCAAATAGACCGAAGGCAGCATCATGATAGGGGCCAGGAGTGCTGTGAACCAAACACACAAGTCAGATCAAAGTCCCAAATCGTACGTAGTGTGTCCTGTGGGGATGCGAGAACGAGAGACGGTGTCCAACCCACGAAGACAACGACCCATTGTTGCCTAAGCAACTCAAGTCGCCGTTACTGGAAAGTCTGCACGCTCCAGTATGACAAAGAACGCATGGACATAGGAGCAAGGCAATCACAGCATCTGGGGTAAAACCCCTCCTAAAATACTCCACAAGGATACAATCAAAACAGACCCTCCTAAACCTGCTACACGAGTGCGCCATCTTTGGGGTGACTCTGGCTCGAGCTGATATTAATGTGCACAAAAGGTTGGCAATAGCTGCGACGCAGGCTTCAAAGAGACAACCTAGGCGGTGAAACGAACCTTCGAGTCACAAACCAAAAGAGTTGATTCATTAGATAGATTTTATAATCTTAGACGAGTGCACTGTAAACACATACACCGGATGATGAAACGCGGAGTATTCGTATCGGACGAATCGCACTGGCAGGCGTAAGGTCATCTCATGAGGATGTGCCTAGGGGGAAACAGGGATAAATAAAAGCACTTCATGTCTACTGGGGAGACAATATTTCAGCCGGATCTCAGCGTTTACATGGAGCGAATAAATGTATGGCGTTTGAGCAAGTTGAGGAGGGTTTGTGGACACACAGTAGAGGTGTGTTTGGAGTGATTTTGTAGAGTTCAGGAATTTTGGGGAAAGCGGAAAGCTCTTAAAATTAAGACTGAAAATCGTCAACGGTTTGAAAAGCTGAGGGAATGTATGGTGGTGTGAGAGGACACAAGTGAAGTTTGTAAGATCCAAACAATATTCGACGGGAATTTGTGATGTTAGTTGATTAGGAAAAAATCAGCAAATCCTGTGGGTGCTACGGGATTTGTGGTCACCCGTTTTGTGAATCCATTAATAATAGTTTTCCATTATTGAACGTATAGATAATTTACAGCGTGGAACTAGGGCTTCGAGAATCGGAAAGTGCAAAGTCACATGAGGAAAATTGGTTAAACTTATGGGGTTACTAAAAAATCTTTCATGTAGAGAATATATAAAAAATAACGTAAGGAAGGGAGAGATGTGTGAACAACAAAAAAAGATAAAATACAGTGATGATCATTGGAACAATAGTTTTTGGTAATACAATATCATATGATCTTATTCTTGAATTAGCCTCCTTACGTTTATTTCGTTAATCATCTCACATACCCGAGAAAGAAAAAATTTAAATATAACAATTACAAACAGTCGGCCCAGGAAACTACGCGGCAGGGCGCGTGAAGCGGTGCAAATATTACCAACGCGAAGCCTCGGTAAATAAAGATGCGGTTTCGGTGATCATGTGTACTGACATAACGGAATGCACAGTAATTGTAAAAAGGAATTAGGTCGGGCGGGGGGATTAAGGGTTGTGCACCGTGATGCTAAAGGAGAACCTTGTGGATTGCTGGGTCAACATAATTACCGGTGCGGCTGACGAGATGGGGCGGCCAAGTGGAAGGAAATGTATGAGTTGGTTAGCGGGCCATAAAGGGGGCAACTGATGGTCAGGAATAGGGTTTTAGGGGTTTAGAAAGCGATCTAAACGGGAATCAATAGTAACATATGAGATAGTACTGTAAGTGGATGTTGTTAGGGTGGGATATCCGGACTGCCAGTGTTCTGACTAATATTAAATACAGCTGAGTTGTGGGCGCAGCCCTATGCCAGTTATCTCATTTCCTTTTTTTACTTATTTTATTGAGGGACAAAAAAACTTAGAAGAATACTTATTCTGTACTTCGAAATAAAATTTTCCACATAGGAAAACTTACGTTAATGTGTGTGTAAACAGTGTAATACCTCAACAACTATTACGTAAATTAGGGGCGTGGACCCTCGGGGGGGTATATATTGCATAGATACAGGGGTTGGTCACTAAGTCAACAAACGACTGGACTGTTTACTTGAACGTTGGAAATAAAGTGCCCTCCGGGGAAACGATGATAAAGTACAGAAACAAGACAAAGATGAGGGGAAGATGGTTGCTTGCATGTGCACTAAGACTGTGAAACAATCACGCATAACCTTGGTTCAGTGCGTCATAGTTATAGGAAAGATTAGTGGGGGCCAAAGTTTATCACTCATTATTATCATAATGGCAAATTTGTACCGGTAAAAAAGGTGGGGGTAATGCGGGACAGGTGCCAAGGATAGCCTAGACGTTTTGAACCATATGGGTGTGGGTGGGGTGACAGAAATATTATATAATTATAACTTTGGTACATAAAGAAAGAGAAAGGAAGACTACACCAAAGTAAAAAAATCAGAATTGGGAATTGGATCAAATACAATTGATATAAACAAGTTAAATGTAAAGCCAAGGGATGCCTTAATTGTCAACATGATGGGGTAGGATGGCTTGGCCTATGCTGTAATATAAAGTAAACATAATTAGGTCTTTTATGACTGGAATGGTATTGTAAGTGTTATAAGAAGAAAAGTGTGTCATTAACAAAAGTAGAACCAACATAAGAATTGAAAGTGAAAAGCTAGGAGAATGAGGCGAGACTGATGCTATGAGTTCTAAGCATGACCTGTCGCAATATACTATTTGTACACAATGAACTCAAATAGTTGAGGTCTGTGGTAGATTATAAATTTTAAACGTGTTTGGTGGCATGGGGTCTGGTAAACGACAGTAAGTGCTTTGTGTAACTTCGTCATAACTAACTCCATTATGATTTTGTGCACAGGGTGACAGAATGAATGGGTATCTAGTTATTAGGGGGGGGGGGGGTGAAACTCTCATATACCGTTCCGAAGAGGAGTGGGGAGATTCTCTTACTTGGGGGGAACTGGTGTGGTGGTTGTGTTATTATGTTTGGTGTGTTGCTGAGGGGGACGTAAGTGTTCTGAGGTCTTATGTCTGTTATAGGAATTTGTAATGCTGTGGTCATGAAAGATTCGCGGTCTGCGTCAATGAAAGGGTCTGGCGGGTGTAGACCGGGATGAAAAATATTCGCCCTGTGCAGTTCGCAGTTCATTGCATTCCACTGTCCGGGTTGCGGTAATCTCGGGACGAGTATCTTGGGTATAGTCTAAGTGAACCAACTTATAACTGGTCCAAAATGAGCACGGTAAAAAAAAAAATAAAAAAGAGTAAACGGGAAAGTATTAATAAATGACTTTAAAAATGCACCTGACTAGCAGAGGGGGGGGGATGCTGGAGTCGGACAAGGTGGGGGTCGTAACAGTAGGTAGAGTAAATAGTTTGGGAAAGGAGAGAGAGGGGGGGGAGGAGAGAAAGGGGGGGGAAAAGGGAGGGGAGGGGGAGGAAGGAAAACGGGGGGGGAAATAAGAGAAAGGGGGAAGGAGGAAAAAGGTGGGGACGCGGGGGGTGAGGAAAAAAGGAAAGGGAGAGGAGGGGGGAAGGGAAGGGGGGAGGAGGGGGGAAAAACCAGGGAAAAAAAATAGAAAAAGGGGAGCAAAGGGGGGGGATAAAGAAAGTAAGAAAAAAGAGGAAGGGGGAAAAAAGGAAAGGGAAAAAAAAAAAGGGGGGAAGGGGGGGAGGAAAAAGGGGAGAGAAAAAGGAACGGGGAAGAAAGGGGAAAGGGAAGGGGAATAGGGGAAGGAAAAGAGGGGGAAAGGGACAAGAAAAGAAAAGGGGGAGGGAGCAAGGAAAAATAATGGAAAAAGGGGTACAGAGGAAAGAAAAAATGAGTTGGGGGGGGGGGGGGGGGGAGCTGTAAAGATCGACGAAAAAGAACCAGGGGGAGGAAAGCTGGGAAGAACAAAGGGTAACAAAAGGGGAAAGAAGGGAGAAGGGGGAAGGGGAAAGAGAGAAGGACCGCGGGGGGGGGGGAGAGGGGAGGGGAAAGGAAAAAGGGGAAAAGGAGCGGGGGAAGAAAGAAGGGGACAAGAGCCGGCGAAAGAGGGGGGGCACAGGGGGATAGAGGGACTAAAACGATAAACATGTTGGTGTGCCCGGCAAGGTCAACCCCAGGGGGGAGGAAGGCTTCGATAAAAGGGATAAATGAAATAATAAAGTGAAAACAGGCGATTTCGTAGTCTTATTGTGTACTTAACTAGCAAATATGCACAACAAATTAAAGATTGGAATGATTTTAAAGCGCATTTCTGTGCCCATGACTCAAAAACTATGCAATCTTCGTGGAAATGGAATAGCAGTGCATCTTGCGTCATATGCTTTTGTATGCATTCCATTTGGTCGCTCTTATACACATTAAACAAATCTCTCCATATGTCATACAAATAATAGACAGGGAATCACAGCTGATCCTTATCTCAATGAGACGACGGTATACATTAGAGACAAGAGGAGTTAACTGCTACAGAAGATCAATAAATGGATTTGATAAGTCTTAGATATGTATAAGCACCGTTTTAGTAATATCATAGTTAGTTTCCACTTCATTAGGTTTTACCGGTGCACGCGTATGCTACAATATAGGACAATAAGGTGGGAGACTGAGTAATCATATGATGTTAGAATGTCACGGGCTGAAGATAAGATCGTGCGCTTTTTGTGGCCAATCAAACACCTCTAAATCAGCAGGGGTCAAGAAGTCTAACAATATGGGACCAACGCATTTCCTTCTCTGTACAATCATCAACGGAGCAATATTAAAAAATTATACGATGCTTAAAGGTAAATGTTATTCATTGTCAGTCTAATACTATTCCGCCGAGTTTAGATTATGAATCTTGTGTCTCAATACTGGCAGTAAGATACTATGTAGAAGACCTTAATGTCGTGTTAGAAATGAGTAATAACAATAGCAACAAACTCTACTGTCATCACATCCATTAACTGAGCATATCTAATCGTAAGTTGTACATTTACAGCTGGAGCTATGCAAATTAGGAGTCAAACTTGGTTTGATAGCATACAGTTGGCAAGGTAACGCGCGGAAGAAAAGAGTGAAAAAAAGCGCTGCCACGGGCCAAGGAATAAACGACATTTGAGCGGAGTAGGGGTGCCTAGGTGGTCAACTCCATTGTGGTGTGTATTAGATAGGAATAACTAGGCATCTTAGCGTGGCGCAACGGACGCGATTAAAACAAGAATTACATAACATATACATTGTTATCAACATACAATATGAAGGTTGCAACAGACTAGTATGAATATAATGGTGGAGATAGAAAAGGCTAAGATGACAGAAAACTGAATGATAGTGGTTAAGAAAAAAAGAAGAAGCATTAACGTGAATTGGAACGTGATATCTGAAAAGAACTGTAAGTATAACCACTTAAAAATTAGAGAGAGAGAGGTATAGAAGCTTAAGATGAAAAAACTTGGGTGGACATACGATCAAACATCGCAACCCAATAGTAGCATGTACTCAACGGTTGCCAGGGGAAGGATGTCAGAGAGGGTCAAAAGGCTGGACTATTAGTGAGTGGCGTGAATGTAACAGTGGTAATTGGACGGACTGGCAGGGTATCAATACATTTAATTTGTCAAGTAATAAACGAATGTCTGCTCGAATCGGTATCAGAACGCCGAATAAGAAGACGTATGTAATTGTGATCAATCCGAGGCATGTCAAGCTGAATACCAGACCATTAGATCGGAGGATTGAACGAGAGCGAGTAGCTAACTTGGGTAATGGATTAATTTTCTAACATATAGATAAACACGGGGGGAGGAGCACAGGGCCGAACTCATGAACGAATAGTACAGGCTGGTAAGTTTATGTGAGACATGATAATGCTATCCAATGGGTGTGCTGAACAGTACAATTGGTTGTGCAAAGAGACAATCACTTTCCTGAAAGAACGTGTATTTGTAGGGTCGCTTATAGAAGCACCAAGTTTTTAGAACAACCCTAAAAGGACCCTTGAACTAAATCATTACCAAGAAAGATGAGCCTTGAAGATATGGCGCGACCAGTGTTTGGGCCCCGAACCGCACAGCACGCGCAGCAACATGTGCTACCCTGGTCATTCCTGCTTTGAAACCAATGATATTCCAAAAGCAACATACATATACACGTGAACTACAATGGTCGATTGGTAAACAGTAACCTCGACCCTGCACCATATGTCGGAAACAGGTGTTAGTGGTGGTTTTTTGTGTGGCTGGAAGGGGATCGGAGGGGCATGCCGCTATACGAAGCCTTGGGTCTCCTTTCCTTGATCTGAAGAGGACTGTCTGTGGAATGCCTATAATATCCTTTGATACCGCTATGCCTTACTATGCCTTAACTAATGAAACACCGCCTGCCTGGAAACAAGATTGTGCTGGTGTACTTGCAACAATGCGGGTGACTCAGGTTCCAAAGCCCCGCCACCTTATAGGCAAATCCCGGATTGAACCCTCTTTATTTTATACAAAAATGTACACCGCTCAGCCATGTTCACGGTGGGTCGGGTTCCCCAGCGCACACTCTACGTCCCCAACGGCACTGCCTAACCCTGTGGCTAGATCTGGTCGGCGAGTAATAGATTTATGCCCAACTCTGAGTCGTCTATCTGGCTAGATCCAGATAGGGCTTACAAGGGAACACCCCGAGTCGCGACAATCTGTATTCCTAGCTGGAAGAGCCGAGTGTATAAAACGGGCACGAACCATTAGTTTGCGCCGACGGGTCCCCGTTACTGGGTTCCACACTAGTGACTCTAACCGTGCGACCTGAGAATTGGATCTCGTATATGTTCCAATTTTGGTCCAATCACAGCTCATAGGGACACATACCTATTGTAATATATTCTCTGCCTAGTAAATCCCTACCTCCAAGACCATTAAGTGATACACTATGTCTGACTATCGACCTAGCCAGAAACAAGCCATCAACGGCTATGGCCCGACCATATCCAGTCGCCATCATAGTCTCAGCCACGGCAACCGCGCCATAGTGACTTGGTGGTGGTGTGTTTTTGTTAACAATTTACAACTTTTATGTGTGGGGTTGTATTTAGACAAAATCTCAAACATCAGGGAGTTAAAAAAATATTTTAGTCATTTAATATATATTAAACAACAAGGGTATTCATATCCTATAACACGACCCATCAATTTATCCTCCCACAATTTATTCCAAAACTAACCAAACCACATTTAAATTAACTTCTCAATAATTCCTAACAGGTAATTTTTCATCTTCTCATTAATTTGAACTGTTTCATTAAGACAATATTCCCTAAATTCAAACGCACTCCAAATGCGTAATCAAATTGTCATTTGTGAGTTTTGGTGATGTCAAATTTGGCCCACAAACATTACAGTGGCACTTTCCCGAAGTTGGCCTGGTTGCATGATAAAATTGAGCCCCTTGTTATATTAAAAGTACGGTCGGCAATTCATCATATTTATTATACCAAAAAAGTATGTCAATGTTATATTACAAAACAACTCTATGATATAGATTTTATGTTTATGTCCAACCTATACTGTTGGAATAACTTTTTTTTTTTTTTTTTTTTTTTTTTTTTTTTTTGTTTATACAAGTAAATTTAATTTTTTGTTTTATAACAATGTAAATATTAATATTAATTCCCCACATCGTCATCACAATAAAGGTGGTTTCCTCATGTACCCAACACGTGTGGGGACATTTTTGTCATCCTTACCCAAATCTACAGATAATTGAAAAATAAAAATAAAAAAAAACAAGGGTATATACAGTTTCAGTTTCCTCAAAACAAAAACCCACTTTCTCCCAAACACCTTCCCACAGAAAACAAAAAAAAAAAAGGACCCATCCAAACCCTCGTGTTAAAAGAGAAGATAAATTTGTTCTGCTTGTGGAGATCTTTCTCGAAATAGCATTGAGTATATTACCATATTTAAGGGAGCTTGTCACAAAATTTAAGTTCTGTGATTAACTTTGTAGCCAGAATATGGTCACAATTACAGGAGTTAAGATCTGATATTGGGTCTGTTGGTTTAACTATGTTTTCCCTATTCTATTGATACTATTTCCAATGTACATTTGTTTCTTTTATGCTGAAAATAACTATTATATTTTTTTCAACTATTTTCAACTCTCTAAGATTATTAATTTTAACTAAACACACCCCTCGAAAAAAAGTTTAAAATGTACCAAAAAACCCTCCCCTCCCCCCACATTTACCAGACTTTTGGCCACCGACCGCCGGCAGGTGGTCGGAAATCTGGTATATGTGCAATAGCACCTGATTTGGCCCAATAGTGCACCGATCTTCGTTACAGCCAATCCATAGTGGATCTGCCGAAAAATTCTAGATCTTTTGGCTGTAGCTTAGTACTTCAAACAACAACAAAATCTTGCATCAACGAGAACCAGATTTGGTCGTGAGATCTAGCCTTTTGCCTTCAACCAGCTCCATTGTGGATCTGGCGGAAAAGTCATCTTGGCAACCGACTTGCAGATCCAAACCGTTGGTTCTTTTTTTTGTGTTGCTGGGCCAAACGATACGGCGACTTCGACAAAGCCTACCTTCGATGGAGGTGTGGTTGGCTATCGTATTTAATGGATGTAGTGGGGGGGATTTTTGGAATTTTTAATTGTTTTTATTACAGGGGTGTTAGTAGATCACTCAACCTAGGGGTGTTTTTGTCATTTTTAAATCTACCTCTTATTCTCACCAAATTCTAGAAAAATTCACAAAAATACTATCGCCAATATGATAAACAAACGCACCCTAATTATAGTTGCTTTTTCAAACTCCAAGATCTCAAGTTTTTCTCGTCAAATATAACACAATATCTAGAAGTTGACTTTTATCATCAGATCAATTGCCTACTTGCTTTTAAACGATAGACCGATATCAATTTGGAAATCTATTAGATACTAAATTTCTGTAATTGCCTTCCAATGTATAAAATACAATGTTTTTTTGAGTAATGGCAGACTTATTAATACAATGAGATATACTCTCAAATCCTAGTTAATATTAGTTTTAAAACCGAATAGATCGATTGGTCCAACCGGTTGACCGAGAGAACCAACTCTTTAAATCCAGTCTGGTTGTGCCCCTAAGCCTGGTCATATGTAATGTCAACCTGGATGACCGTTATGATTGGTGGAATAGTACCAAACCGTGTTCCACCTGCCTCGTAGCTAAACCAAAATTAAAAGTGAAATAATCCCCTAAAACAAAACAATTTCTCAACATTACTTCCACATTATGCCTTGCATCCTTCATCCTCCAAATTCTTCTGCGCATCTTCTCAATCTTTAATGTTCCACTCTAACCGAAGATCGAATCAAATCACAAATCTTCTTCCACAAAAAAAGCCAACAACCGAAGAAATGGAATAAAGCTTGAAATTTTTGTCACATACTTTTAATGCTCACCTTCATCATCTCAAACTAAGCCAATCTCACATTCTCTCTTGCAATACAAAATCAATTACAACTCTCGGCAAATCTCTTTGTCTCTATAAACCTTCCGGCATACAACAACTTAAAAATAGAATACAAGCCTGAAATTCCTGTCAGCCACAGAAAATAGACTTACAGCTTGGATCTCATAACCAACTTTTTTCGAGAAAGATTTTTTCATGCCAAACCATTGTTTTCACTTTCTATTAAAAAAAAAAAATTTCGAACTCCGTCTGTTTCTATTGTATAACTTTAATATATTCTAAAAGTGTTTAAAATTTTAAATAAACCCTATCAACCAAATCTTCATATATGACATGGTCATATCCGCTCACTGAGCCATTATGAATTTTTCTATCATAAATTTTCGTGAAAACATCTCCGTTTTTTTACTTATGACCTTGGTGACTTGTCTATTTCTTTGAAACATCATCTTTTTAACCTTATTACCTTGGTTTATGGACGTCTCTGACCAATCAGCCTGTCCAACCAACTAGTCGAACCAAGATCAGACAATTGACCGGGTCTTTTAAAACTGATTATAATCAACAGAATGCAAAGCTCCACTATGTTATGTAAAGAAAAACATTTTTTTCAATAGGCTAACCGCTAAACTACACAAGATGCCTGTTTTCAAGCAAAGCATATGAAATCTATTGTTCGTAGGCAGGTTGGTAAGAGTTTTGATAGGTTCACAGAAAAACTCCCAAGAGGAAATACAAGGACAAGGACAGAGTTAGATGAGTTTTTTGACACACCATTGATGCAGTTGGAGCTGTATATTTTCAACACACAGTTGGGAAGATTCGCAGGATGGGTGTGATGAGAAGAGAATGCTGTAAGATTGAATGGCTAAGAATGGGTATCTGAAGGCTTATTTTGCGTGAGAATCAATGATCACACTATTCAATCCACTGCCTATTGCATTTTCACAAGATTGCACCAAACACAAAACCATTGCACAAAAATGCTCTTGAAAAATCAGTTCACGCTCTTACATGATATTAAAGTTGAACATACATAATCAACCAACAATCCGACTCTGTATCTTCCACTTTTTTCATTTCATAATCCTTTTGTTTCCGAAGCTTCTATCTCCACGTGGAAATATAGGCAACAAAACATCCTCGTGTAGGAAATTGCAGCAACTTTCCCAAAAGTATGAGAAGGCAACAACAGGCTTGTATCATCGGATTTACCTCATTTGACAATTGTTTAAAAACTGCTTTCCTCACAGCAGCGAACCAGATCTTCTGCGGTGTTATTTCCCTGCAGACATTGGAATATTCAATGCTGGCCATCACCACACAATTTTCTGTTGTTTTGTCCATTTTCACATTAATGGAGAAATAGTCCATCCTCCACTTATTTCCAACAGTTAGCATTCCAAAAAAAGTTTGGAATAAAAAGGCGAGAAAATTGTAAAGCATTCATTATAGAATGATGTAATGACTGAAAGTACAATTCAGGTGCTGAAAAGGGAATAGTTTTAAAGGGTAAACCTAAAACAACCCAGTACAATTTCAGCATTTAAAATGGTAGAATGGTTTACATAAAATCCAAAACAATTAAAATGCACGCTCAACTGTTTACAGTATTGACAATTCCGCTCGCAATTACATCACCTTCATTATTCCTCCAAATATGTTACCAAAATGGTTTAAATTTTCTCCATGGAAGTTAATATTAAATTCCTCAGCCTGTTCACATAATTTTGAATAAAAAAGAATCCCAAGGCAAAAGAAAAATAAATAATACTGTCACTGGATGGTCGCAGCCCTTACAACTCATGGAAAATTAACCAATCAAGCAAAGTATTGATCTTACTGCTACGTCTAGAGAATGTACCCATATGCTACCAGCCACTATAACCATACATTAAGTTTATGCTCACTTCCATAATGTGGACCCTTGTACAAAAGATTACCACAATTTTTTTACTAGTTCAATATATCATTTCTATATCGTGGCCTTTGGGTGCCTAACCATTCTACAACTTAGCACCATCTTCATTCATGGTTTTTTGAAAACACTCAATACGCACCTATCAGCAAACAAAGATGTGTCAGCTATATAAAATTTTGCAACTCAATGGTCATGTCAAACAAAAAGATGAAGACGAACAATTTACACCAAAGATGAAGATGAATTGAGTATCATTACTCTAACCTAATATCATATCAGAATAATTACATTCAGCGTTAATACACTGCTTGGTGTCACGGCTACTGTGAACATGTTAATCCAACAAGAAACAACTACACAACACTCAACATAAAAGGTACCTAAAGCGCTTCAAGATTCTATATTATCAAAATAAATTAAAAGAGATTTCCCACCATCAACAGCTAGCATCCTGGTGAATTAATACTAACATATTATTTAGTATACCACCTCTCATGTTTTTGGGATTGAGAAGCACACTAGAGTGGACACAAATTACGAATGAAAAATTTCACCATCGCCCATCTCATCTCACAGATTAACTCTAATATAAGATATTGAAATGTGAATTGCAGTCATAAAAACAACATGATTTAATTTATCCCATCAGGTTTTTAGTAAGACCTATCTCCAAAAATAACTTCACATATTTACTTCTTCATTAAAGGATTCACATAAAATAACAATTACCACTACTGATGAGGCACAAACCTTTACATGGAAACTTTGACTCTGACAAGGCTCTCGTCATAAGTTGTACTCCCTGGAGATAAATTACTCGACATCAACGTCCTGTTGGTCTTGGCTAGAGAATGAACGAAGCAACTAAGAATTTGGAGTAATTTTCATCCTTTCCCAGTAACTCTACAATTATTGAAGCTATGGATGCATCTGCTCCAGATTTCTCTCTTCTTTGTGAAGAATTCAACCACTTTTGAAGTCTCTTATTCTGCAAAAACCAGACATAAGTGTACACAAATGATACAACATCTGAGCACAACCGTTTTGCTCCATATCTGATAACAATTACTTGCCATTTTCTAGTTCCCTTCTTTACAAAGATCCACATCAATCATGTTTATTGTCACAACATCTGAACACAAGCCTTTATTTCGCAATCGGTGAAACAGTTCCCAAGCAATTTTGAGTCTCCGTGTTTTACACAACCCATCAATGAGACAGACATGAAAGTTTTTATGTCAGTTGAATGTTCCATTTTTTTAAAGTATAAACAGTTCACGCCCACCACCACACACAACCATTTTGCAAAATCCATCAATGAGAATATTATACGTAATTAATCGGGATGATCATTTTGCGTTGCATCTCCCCAATAGTTTCCTTGCATGTCGACATTACCATCATAAAAAGCCAGTCCAGCTAGGTGCTATAAGTAACAACTGTTTGGCCTAACTGCCTTTGAATCATTTCCCTATAAAGACTCATAGCTTCATATCACTTTACGATTCTACTATACCAATTGATCAGAGTATTTGTAGGTAACTACATTAGGTAAGCATCCCTTATTCACATCGACAAACAACTCTTTAGCATCATCAATTTTATTTGCCAAGCAAAAACCGTCCATACAAATATTGTAGCTAAAAACATCAGGCTTACGCCCCTTACTCCCCATAGAATCAAATAGCTTTCTTGCATCATCATTCTACCTTCCAAGCAATAACCATTCAAAATTGGTTCCAAGTTATTGTGTTATGAACCCTCTATTAATCAGCAGTTGGAGCAATCCATGGCTTCATCCATCTTTCCATTCTTACAAAGATACATCCCATTACCACACTAAATGTCACTACATTAGTTGTACACCTTCATCCACCATCTCCAAAACAAGTTTCGCCTCCTCCCCATTAGATGTTATTACACAGAACCATAAATTAGAGACTTATAGTAACAACTTTTGGTTAATGCCCCTAGTCCCTCATTTCTGAAAACATTCTTTTGCCTTGTCTATTACCCATATTTGCAAGACCATCAATGATCCTATTATAAACAAACAAGATTAGGCTTACAAATGACACACACATTACACCATTCCCTTAACCATTTCTCTCAAACTAGCTAGAGGGCTACAGTGCTATTGCCTGTGTTCGACAAACAACCAGTAACACAAAGTCCCAAATGAATTACTTTTAGGCGTACAACCAAAAGAACCCATTTTCCTAAGCAACTCAATCACCTTCTTAATCTTACACTTCCAACAAAGACCATTAATGAGACAATTAAAGTCACAGCATCTGGGTAAAAGCCCTCCTAAAAATCACTCACCAAAACAAAACAAAACCATCAAACCCTACCTCTTTTGCATAGATATTGATGACAATGTTCAAACATCATAAAACTCAGACAATAGCCCGCGCGATACGAACCCGAGTACAGCGAAAGGAGTTGATCTAGTGTTGTTTCTTAGCGAGTGCAGTAAAGAAAACACGGAATGAGGATAGGAGTGGGGTGCATATGAATCATGTAATCGACAAATAAAGAGCTTCATCAAGGGAGAAGTTACCAAATTTGCAGTTTACATGGAGGAAATTATGAAGTTTGAGGATGGTGTTTTAAAAGTAGAGGTGTGTTTTGGTGATTTTGTGAGTTGATTTTGGGAACTGAAAATGAAGATGAAAATCTACTGTTTAAGGCTGATTTGAAGAAACAAGGGAAGTTTTACACATTTTTCGACTGAATTTGAGGGGATTTGAGAATTGTGAAGGGGAGGAGTTTGTTGATTGTTAAGCAAATCCTTGATTGCCAATTGGTAGGCGGTTTGTTATTAAAAACGTTTTTATTAAATATATATAATTCTTTTTCATATAAAATTATACAGATTTTACTTTTCGAAGGAAAAGAAAACAATAACCCATAAGATATAATTATAAACATATAATATTTCATAAAATACTTTTAAATCCCAACCGAATCTCTTTCCAATCATTTATCATCCGCAAAAGTAGTGTTATGCCAAAATTGAAGATGCAATAACCTTGGGAATCTCAATGTTGCAAGGTGAGTTTAGTGACGCCTTTTTATCTTCGATTTGTTTTTTGTGTACTACTAACTGCACTATGCTTCAATAATATGCAGGACTCTTTATATGATCCATATTTTTTATTATAAATAATTTATCTATAAAAAAAATTCTATACTCTTTATTGTTTTAAATATACATTAAGAAATAGTAACTTTCATATTTAGAGAGTAAAATTTTACTTTATCGCCAAATTTTTAATATATTATAAGTTTTTAGGATATTTATGTATTATATTTTTTTTCCTCATAATTAATATCTTCCTTGAAAAACAAAAACTTTTTCTCCCACAATGGTCTTAAAATAAAGAGAGCAATCTGATTTGCATAAAAAAATTATTCTTATAGAAATTTTGGATATTTGAAAGTTAGATTACCGGAAAATACTGGAATCTTTAAAGAAATGTTGGGCGATATTGCCAGCGGCAGGTGATGTAGGGTGGTGGGCTTGGCGTGATGGGCTACAATTTGTTTTGAATTCAAGGGTAATTTTGTCAAAAAAATTAATTTAGGGTGAAATAATAAAAGTCATATCATTATAAATAATTTAAAAATAGGGCATTTTATCCTAAAAAATAACCTTCGGAATCATGTGTAGTAAGGTGACTAGCCTTTTTTATCTCCGTTTGTGTCGATTTGTGTTTTTGTTTTGTGTACTTGCTATAACTACAAACATACTACACACACTACACATATATATAATTTTAAGTGCATTTTCAAAAGATTTTTTATATGATTCAGCATTTCTTTATATAATGTTTATCCATAAAACAAGAGTCTAACTACTCTTTAATTTTTAAAATATAAATTAAAAGTGAGTTTGATTTCACATCTAGAGAGTAAAATTATTCTCTATTCTAATTTTAATTAATAAATTACAAGTTTCTTTAATTTTTTTATTAATTTTCTCTTTTATAAGTACTTTCTTAAAAAAAAAAAAAAAAAAAATTTATCACTCTAAACCAATGTTTTTTTTCTTTAAAATAAAGAGGACCATTTGATTTGAATAAAAAAATTTTTTTATATTTAGAATTAATGAAATGTTTTTCATTTATACATAGATGTCTTTAAAATAAAAAACACTATCGAATAATATTATGATGTGTTTCCTTTTAAAAGTTTTAGTTTTGAACTTAAATTTTTACTGGTTAATCGTTTTCCCATTTTGAGGGGTGGTTCAGAAATTTGGATTACTGAAAAGTTAGATTACCTTGAAGATTATTGGAAATCTTTAGGAAATGTTTTGATTAATTGGTGGGTATTTATATTAATATGTGTGGTTAGATGAATAAATTGGTAGGTATTTTTTTAATTACTGAATTGTCTTTTAATTAAATATATTATTATATTTTTTTTAAATTATTATTATTGGATTACCATAACCCCTCTGATTTAAAAACTTAGCAAAAACAACCCCATAATAAAAGTTTGAAAATAACAAAGCACACCCCACCAACCAGCCACTACTAAGCCCGGGGGGGGAAGGGGGGGGGGGGGGGGGGGGGGGAGGGGGGGGGGGACGGGGGGGGGGGGGGGGGGGGAGAACAACCCACCGCAGGCCCCCCCCTTTTGTTATTTTTTGTTGCCCCCCGAAAAAACAGCTGGAAAAAACAACCTGAATATGAATTAATCAAATAATTTGAATCAAAGATTTGGGTTATCGTGATAGAATGGATTTAAATTACCCCTTGGATTACCTTGGTGAAAATGATACAAGTTTAGAGGTTTCAAGTTTAGAAGAATTTGTTTCTGACATCACTAAAAATCCTGCTACTGGCGAAGCTAAGGATGATACAATAGCTTTAAAGTCTGTTACGTGCAAGGAAGCACTCAAAGTATCAATAACACTTTGTTTCCCTATTCTTATCCTATTATTTTCAAAATACATGTTTGTTTCACTATTCTCAAAATCCAATCATATTTTATTTTACTCAAAATATTTAGATTTTTTAACACCCTAGGTTTATTAATATAACTAAACATCCCTAACAATAAAATTTTATAAATTGATAAAAACACACATACTCACCCACATATTCACTGCAGTCGGCCACCACCACCGACATTTAATGGATAAGTGAGGGTGTTTTTATTAATTTTAAAACTTTTATTGTAGAGAGTGTTTAACTAAATTAACAAATGTGGGAAATTAAAAAATAATCTTATTCAATACATTTTCAAATTCAAATCCTATGCTCCTAATAATAACTCAACTCAACTATTTCAAAAATACTATTTAAAATAACAAAACAAACACACTTGCAATTCAAGAATTTAACCCCAGAAGTACTAGATGCAATGAGAAAAATTAGAGATGAGATCCTGCAATGAGAAAAATTAGAGATGAGATCCACCGAGATTTAAATTTCAAGAAAAAAAAGTAACAATAAAGTTATATTTTAATAAAATATCAGAGTCAATTAGCAAATTATTTATTTATGGTATGAATTGAACTACATAGTTATGCACGGTTTTTTAGAAAAATATTATTTTATTAATTTATCAAAATTATTAATTTAATCTAGCCTTAGTCCAAGTTGGGACAGTAAAAAATTATTATATAATATATGTTATTAATTTATTGAAATTGTCTTGTATTTAGCCAAGCTCACCTAAATCCTAAACCTGATTTCTAAATCAAGAGTAATACTATACTTATAATTTCTTCTCATAAACTTTCTCTCACAGTCCTGATGTGACAATTAGCAATTAGCCAACTCGTATTGGGTTTCATCTGGGTCTCACTTGATAAATTATAATTGATCAATTGTGAGCTAATACGTTGAGATTGTGAGAGAATTTTCGTGAAAAGAGTTTGTTGGTATAGTATTACTCCTAAATCAAATCTCACCCTACCTTGTCGGCTATCGCTGAGTATTTGGAAGTGGTTTCAGTATGATTTCCATCCGAACCAGAGTCCAAAACCACTAACTTATTAAGAGAAAAATGTGAAGATTCCATCTGGAGCCGAATCACTGAACAATTGTTTCAGAGATCTTTGACCAATCCTTTCCTCTGGATTCAGTTAGAGCATCTGCTGCTTACCTTACGGGTAGCCCAATCTGTACTCGCCTTAATTGCTTGGCGGGTATGCCTTAAAGTTTATATCTTTATGATTTGTTGAGTTGTTCTTTATATTGTTGAGTTCATGGCCTGTTTATGAGATTTGGGTTTGAAAGTTGTGAATTTTTGCTTCTTTTAGATTTAATGATTCTAGGTTGCTCATCTGTGTTTTGTTGAAGCCTTTATTTATATTGCATTTGATGACTTCAAGGGTTTGATATCCCTTATACGACTAGTTTTTTCTTCAATTCAATCTTCTAGTTTGCTTTGAATGTGTTTTTAATATGAATGTTTCTTTGAGATCAAGTGGTTACCGGGTCCATTTGGCACACTTTTTTACCAATATCCTATCCTAAAAAACTTTTAATGCATTTATTTTAATATTCTTAAAAATCCAATCATATTATGTTCAACTCAAAACATTAACAATTACCACTCTCAATAAAAGTTTTAAAATTAATAAAAACACCCCACCCACCTAAGCCACTATCACCTGCCAGTAGCCACCAACACCGTAACGATGCACGATCGGCCAGATCTGGCCAGTCGTGCGCCGATTTGTCCGTTTCCAACCAAATCCATGATGGATCTAGTCGTAAATGGTTAAATCTATGACCAAAGATCTGGCCATTGACGACGGCCATATCTTCGCTGTCGTTTGGCTATCGTTGTTTGACTGTCAACGATGACCAGATCTAGCTATCAATGGCCAAATCTGTGGCCGTAGATCTAGTCGTTTCCAACCAGATGCGTGGTGGATCTGGCTGGAAAAGGCCAGATCAGCGCACGACTAGCCAGATCCAACTAGTCGTGTGCCATTCTGGTAGATTCTAGCCACCCTTTGACATTGGTGGCTGACTGCCAGCAATATGCGGGTGGATGGGGTTGTTTTTGTCAATTTATAAACTTTTATTGTGGGGGTGTATTTAGTTAAATTAACAAATCTAGAGGGTTAATAATAATCTAAATATTTTCTTAAAAAGTACCAAAAACTTCTCAGAATCCTATCCTCTTTTCCAAAAATGTTATTTTAAAAAACTAACCAAACGGAGCCATATATATGTTTTTAATTTAGTTTATTTATACTTTTCTAGTTAACAATGTGTTATGTAATATTATTGACCAATAGTTATATTTTTTATATTATTAATATTAACAATAATGCTACAAACACTGAAAGTTTACACCAAATTTTTGCATTGACCGACGTGTCATCTGAGTTAGACGCAACCACATAGCACACTAACAACTATTCCGCAAATGAACGACCGCCCATCAAATATGGACGAGCTATAATACCCAAGATGTCAAAGATATGTTCCTAACTCAAAATAGTTATTTAGATGTTAATTTTATTTTAAAAAGCATAAAATATAACTAAAGGCAAAATAGTCGATTCATTTGGAACGGTATGAATCAATTATCCATAGAAAGACATTAGGGGCAAAATAGTCATTTTGCCTATGGATAAGCATTGAAAGAGACAATGATGAGTAGGCTTAATTTCATTTAATGACATTAATTAAGTAATAATTATGTCTAGTGCAAAATGACCAAAATGCCCTTATGTGAAGAATTAAGGACTTATGAGTTATACAATTAAAATAATTGGGCCAATAGTATAATTTTGAAAAATTAATGAAATATTTTCCTATAAATGAGATGAAATTCGTTCAAGCCAAGGCAGAGAGCATTTTTTCAACATTTCTTCCATTTTCTCTCAAATCTTCGATGAAACAAGCTTTCTTTCTCTAAGTTTTAAAGGAGTTCTGCATAATTTTTCAAGGAGAACAAGATAGGAGCCTTGGATCTTCAATTTGAAGGGTTTAAGTTAAGGATTAAAAACCTTAGTTTTGATGTGATTTGAAGATTTGAAGTAGATATTGAGTTATAATGTTATATATGTAGAATTAAGGTGCAAAAGAAGACAAAAGCAAAGGATTTGTTGGAGGAATTCTTTAAAAAGGTAAGGAAGAACCTCCCATGACTTTAGGGTTTATGCTAGGGTTCGTAGATTTTTATGAAACCCTAAATTAAGGTTTTAAGGCATAGAATTAGTTGATGGCAAGTGTAGTTGAACTCATTTATTCTACTTATTGCCTTGAATTCATTATACATGAAGTTATTGCTATTTATGTTTTATGAGTTGTCATGTTTGATTGAAGAAAATGAAGTAGGCAAGTGTAGTTGAACTCATTTATTCTACTTATTGCCTTGAATTCATTATACATGAAGTTATTGCTATTTATGTTTTATGAGTTGTTATGTTTGATTGAAGAAAATGAAGTGTGGATGCTGATTGTGGTAAAACTTGTAGTATTGGAGGTCATATGGTGTTGAATGGTTACTATTAGAAGTGTTGAGGTGTTGTTTGCATTAGCTTATAATGTTATAACAATAATGGATGATTATGGAAATGAGATTTTACACTTCCTTTAAGATGTTAAAGACTATTAAGGGGAGGATTATTTGATCCATAAATTGACCTATTGGTTAATTGTCAATAGGAATTGATGTGGCATAGTTAATATGAAAAAATCGGATTTAGTAAGCTTAGGGGTTATGTTAAACATGCTTCAGTATTTCAACCATAACTTGAGTTATAAAAATCGAAATGAGATCATTCTTAAAGCTTTAGAAAGTTAAGACACAGCCCTATAAGTTTTATGTTTATGCCAAGAGCCAATTCGTTTGAGAAATTGCCTAAAGTATATGCTGGTTATTAAAGTTTAAGATTTAACATAATCAATTCTTATGATTATGAATTGATTATTAATGTATTATTGTAATTATGCCATATACTAATGTTTACCCATTAGTTAGATGATCTTTGACAGATATACATGGTCATGATGTCAATGCATGATTAATGTTATGAAATGGCATGAAGATGCAATGTAATACATGTTTTAAGATGATGTATGTGAGCAAGAGGTAATGTAAATGGATTGATAATCCATAGATGAATTAAAAGTATTAAGCTCACCAAAATATGTATTTACATGCCATAAGATGTTAGAGATGCATATAGACATGATAGAGATGCATATAGACATGATGGGAAACGCGTAAGCATATCCTTGTATACCGATTGAGGATAGATGAATATATGCTTTAGATGTTAAATAACGTCTAAGCACGCCTCTTGATGATATGAGCTCTAGATGATATGAAGTGCTTAAGACGCTAAGAAAAGTCTGATCGGCTACACGTTAAATGCTTCATATGCATTTAGTTGCACTATATGAGTTATGATATTATTTACATCATGAGATGATTTATACTCATGTTAGATGATATTTAGATGTTATGTCATGACATGTAATGTGTGTGTACTATGTTTACATACTTATTTGTATGTGTATGCATTAATGTTTACATGGCCATGGGATAAAATGATAAAAGACATATGAAATAGAAAGGAAAAAAAAGGAAAGTATCTCTAGATGTAAAAGATAAGTGGTGTGTTAACAAATATGTTTAAATGAGGGTCAAATAGCACATTTAGAATGCAATGCGATTAGCGCTCACCCTTTCATTGTTGATTGCTTTGCAGGTAGACCAGAAGCGAAGGATGCTAGAGACAGCGGGCTACACATGAGAGGAGATGATTTATTGTCATCTTGATGTTTTTATCTTAATGTAAATAATGTAAATGATAAATGTTTGTGAAACACCTTTGGAAGCTTCCACCCTATAAATATGTTTTGATTGTGTAATTTCCAGATAAATTCTTAAAGTTTCTGAATTATAAGTTTGGATCCTGCGTGACATTTATATGCATGTTTTGGATATTATTATTATAATCCTTACACAGTTTTTTTCTAAATACAACTTGTTCTCCAGACATGTATCTCTGAGATTTTCATTGAGGGAAATTCAGAGGATACCTGACTGGAGGGGGGTTTTTACATGAGCGTTCATGATTATTGGGCCGTTCATTTTAAATGGACTTCCATCCATATGAAAATAACAATAGACTCTCGTCCTATTAAATGGACAAGAGTCCATTTACTATGGACGTCCGTCCATAATATGTATGAGATTCTATTTATTATGGATAGGTGTCCACCTATAATGAACGCTTATCTATAGTTTAAAATATAAATTTTATAAAACAAAAATCATGGATGCCCATCCATATATTATGGACGGACATCCATATTCAATGGATAAGCATTTTGGAAAAAGATTTAGATACAGTCAAAGCTACTGAGATATTTCTTTGGTGAATGATTTTTCTTAATCTATGGTCCATATGTATATGTACCTGATATTATTTTTATTCATAAAAAGGCCAATGGAAAGCTAGCTGCTGCAGAAGAAGCTATTGCACTCTCATTATGGAAAACCGCAACCATTTGTCGAGTATTCTCAATTGAAAGTGTAAAGACCTATCTAATCACAATTATTTTGGCTTTAGTTGCTCTTTTTCTTTATATTTTGAGACTGATGTGTTGCATCTTTATTAAGAAGAAATGGGAAACGTTTTCATATTGAAAATTGAATATGGATGCCCGTCTATAATATATGGATAGGTGTCTATGATTTTTATTATATAAAATTTATATTTTAAAATATGGATGGATTCTAAGTGAATGTCCGTCCATAGTAAATGGACTCTCGTCCATATAATATGGACAAGAGTCCATTATAATTTTCGTATGGACTCTTGTCCATATTATATGGACGAGAGTCCATTTAAATTGAACGATCATCCAATAATCTTGGATGTTCGTCTATATTTGATGGATGACCGTTTACTCGCGGAATAGTTGTTAGCATGTTATGTGGCTGTATTTGACTTAGGTGACATGTCGATCGATGTAAAAATTCGGTGTAGTTGTCTGTAGCGTTATTGTAGTATTAAAGAATGGTTTGATGATTTTAGTTTAGAATTTTAGATATTTATTATATAATTATTTGATTAGATTTAAATATTACCATGTGTGAGTATAACGGGACGGAGATTTTGTAGGTACAATGTGAGGGTGGGGCACGGCTAGGAAGGGGGTCAATATTTCCTGCAAGGCAGGGATGAGTGTTCATCATCACCCCTGTAGTGGGGACAGGTAAAAATTCATCTAACGGTGATGGGGACAGAGAATTCGAAATCCAGCCCAGCCCCGTTGCCCTCTCTGAACCCACCACAATCCCTAAATTAAATCCCCACATCCTCAGCACGAATAGAGGCAGCCTACAGGTACCCGAACGAGTAGGACCTTTTGTCATCCTTAGCAAATCTACATATAAACACTATTTTAAAATCTGGACGGGAGGACAACCCGCTCTGCTGTCCGGGTCACAAGTCAACGGGTTCAACTGGTTGGACCGGTGACATCATCATGCTAATGTCAGCACTACAAAAAAAAAAAAAAAAAACCTGTTTTTTTTTAGATTTTAAGATTTCCATTTTTTTTAATAAAATAATAACAACTTAATTATTGCCCAACATGATTCAAAGTTCAAATTCAATAACAATCCCAATATAATTTAAGTATTTAACAACAATCCAAAGTCCAAATCCAAACATGATGTTGTGTTCATCCATTACATATTAAATGACAAAATACATAATAATTAATAACAAAATATTTGGTGCAAGTGTTTTTACTTTGATCCGTCTCCATGCTGATTGAGCTTCACACACTAGCATCAAAATTCATCATCATCATCACCATCATAACCATCACCATCATCTACATAAATTTCAGTAAAAAAATAGAAATAATAAGTTAAAACTTGTAATTTAATTTAAAATAGATACTAAGTTGCTTAAATATTTGAAACCAACCTTTTAAACCATCGGTTAAATCATAAAAAGAAAACCCAGAGCCAAATGTTGACAGTGTCTGTTTTTAATCTTTATCTACCTGTCACACAAGAAATAACAACAATTTAGTATATATTTGACATATTAAAACACCAACATATTATGGATGCATTCAAGGATTGAATCTAATTAATGCAAATTGCATTGAAAAGAAAGGACAAACATGATAAAAGCTACAAGGTCATAAAATTATGCCAAATAAAAAGAGCTGTAAAATTATCAACATAACATTCTAGAAAAAATTTCTTAATATGACTCTTAATCTCAGTTTAATTGAGCTTTAAGGAATTTCAAAAATTATTCTATGATTTATTCTGTTATTAATTTTAATAATGAATCATAAACTTAACATGTGTTTGAGTAAAATCTACCATGAGTAATATGGTCTTTAACTTGGTTGATTGATTTAAAAAATAAAATAAAAGTTTAGCCTTTAGGCATTTGACAATATGATGTGTTTTACATTCATTATAGGTTGTTGTGTTCAAAAAATCTGATTCTGGTTAAAGGAATGATTGAACCTAGGTTGTCATCGTCAATGGAGCAATCGGATCTATCAAGTGAATGAAATTGTTTTAAGATTGCCATCTGTAAGCTCTTCCAATTGTTTAAGATAATGTATTCCTCAAATTGTGAGTAACAGCATTGGCATCATTGTTTTAAAACCCGAACCGAAGAGTAACCTCTTTCATTGCCCAGGTCACAGGTGAACCGGTCCAATCGATGGGACCGGCCGGTTAGACCGATGATGTCAGCGACAATTTTATTTTTAAAAAATTACATATTAATCCCTTAAACTTTAATATACTACAAAAATATCCCTAAAAAGTTATTAGTCCCTCAAATTTTTATTTATTTCAAAAATACCCAATAAAATTACCAATAAATCCCTAAACTTTTGACATATCTTCAAAACATGCCTATAACCCTTATAATTTTGAAATATTGCAAAAATCCCCCTAAGACTTGAACCGGACTAGAGAAGTTGTCGGGTCCTGGTCCAACCGACCGGTTCGGTCCGGTTTTTAAAACAGAGATTGGCATTAGTCAAATGCCTATTCTCATCCGCATATTTAATTCAAGATAGGCATGACTGGTGAAACAATCTAGATAAGCTATAAATTATTTCCTAACTCCTCATCATATAACAAAAACTTAGATACATCAACTAGATCTACAAAAATGGAAAGGGTCGTGACTCATGAAAAACTTACACTTTCTGAAATGGAGTTGTGTTGTTGTCGATTTCTAGCGAGGAATTGAGTTGTCATCGTCGTCGTCGTCGATTTCCAGTGAGGAATGGAGCTGTCATCGTCGATTTCTGATGAGGGAGGAAGGCGCCGTCGTCGATTTCAGAGAGTAGAGTTGCGATTGACACAATGGTTGTGATTTCAAACTTCAGAGAGTGGAGTTCATTGAGATTGAGTGGCGATTTGAGTGGGTAGCTTAGATTTCAGATTTTGAGAGGATTTTGCATAGAGTAACTGAGAAAGTAGAGAAACTGGAAAGAGTTAGGGATTTTTTCTCCTTTTGAAACATTGGTAAAGTTGTCCGGTTGGACTGGCGGTTCGCACTATTTTCCCGATTCAATGGTGGTTCATAGCGGGTTATTGAATATGACCGGGTTTTATATTGACTCGAATCGGACATGTGACTGGGTCCCAGTCCAACCGGTTGGATCGGCCGGTCCAGTCCAGTTTTTAAAACCATGCATATAAATATAAAAACACAAAGGTATATACAAATTTCAGTTTCCAAACAAAAACCCACTTCCTCCTGTACCTTCCCACCAACAAACTAAAGTTTAAAAGAAAAGATCAAATTTTTCATGCTTGTGGAATATCTTTAATGAGATAGCATTGAGATTTTCACACCATATTAAGGATGGCTTTGTCTACAAAATTTTAAGTTCTATAATTAAACTTTGTAGCCATAATATCTCTACACTTACATGAGTTAGGCTTTGATACTCAGTTTGAGTTGACGATCTTAAAATGTTATTGGTTGCTTTTCCAAACTCCAAAATCTCAAGTTTCCTCTCAAATATACACAATATCCAGAAGTTGACCTTTTATCATCAAGGTCAATTGCCTACTTAGCATCTGACTAAAAGACCATGATCAATAGTATCGGTTAGATATCTAAATATTCTTTTAATTGCCTTCCAATTTATATACAATGGTTTTGCATTAATAGGCAAACTTTATTGATACAATGAGATATATCTAAGTCCTGGTTATAATAACATAATCAACAATCTTATATCAAGAAAAGCTTTTTTCAATAGGCTAACCTACACAAGATGCCAGTTTCAAGCGAAAGCAGATTGAAATCACATTGATCGTAGAGGCGTTTTGATAGGGTTCACAGGAATAATGGCCAGAGAAGTAAATACAAAGGGACGAAGCAGGAGGAGTCAGAGGAGTTTTTGGACACCATTGATGCAGTTGGCGCTTATATTTTTCAGCACATCCGTTGGAAGTTCCAGGATGGGTGTGAATGAGGAAGAGAATTCTGTATGATTTGAATGGTGAAAGGTAGCTGAAGGCTTATTTTTGTGTGAAAATCCGATGATCACACTATTCAATGCACTGCCTATTACATTTCCACGAAGATTGCATAGTTATTTGCATTTCCATGGGCACAGAAATGCTCTTTAAAATCATTCAACTCTTTACATTGATAGTTAAGTTACACAATAAGAATACAAAATCCGACTCTGTATCTTCACTTTTTCATTTCATAATCCCTTTTATCCGAAGCCTTCTATCTCCACCGGTGGATGGAAATAGACGGCAAACAAAACAGTATCGTGTAGGAAATTACATGCACTGTCCCAAAAGTATGAAGAATAGGAACAACAGGCTTGTATCATCGATTTACTCATTTGACAGTTGGTTTAACTGCTTTCTCAGCAGCATCCAGATCTTCTGCTGTTATTAGTGTATAACAACTTTCCTGCAGAACCATTAGGGAAAATCAAGCTTTCATAACAGAACCTTTAGTTCATGAAGTGTTATATCAGATCAAAATTCTCATTCAAAAGAGGTTTCATATCAGCTCAAATTCCACATTTACCTCAAGTATCTCTTTGCCTGGTCAACATTGGTGCCTTCAAGTNACCAAATAGAATGATAATTGGAATTAGGGTTTATTTATGCACAATTAATGTTTGATGATATGCTTAAGTGAAAACTGCCCTGTCCCAGCCGTGACTTTCTGAGTGACTTTTGGGCATCTTACAGATTGAACTGGGTTAAGACCAAAACGTAAAAATTGTAGCCCTGTCTCTAAGCTTTAAAACGAGACCAAAACTGTAGCAATCCAAAGTGTAAAACTCAAGTTATGCCTCCTTGAGTGTGACCTGCACAGAATGACTGTTTTGATGCAATATTACATTTGTGCATTTCATAAGTGCATTAAGTAAGAAACTTAAAGCATGAACCATCCTTGTGCATTAATTGTGCATTGAGAAGTAGTTTGAGAAAGAGTAGAGAACTTTGTGAATTGGCTACTCTAAAAGTAAAGAGAATGAGAAAAATCTAAGAATTGGTTGATGCTTTGTAAACTCCACCCAGAAGTTATGAAGAATGGGTTGGTGCTTAGTGAACTCCACCCAGAAGTCACGAAGAGTGGGTTGGTGCTTTGGAAACTCCACCCGGCCGTACCTCCGGTAAGATGAGGCTGTGACATTACATTGAGAAAGAATGAGAAAACATAAGAAAAAATAGAGGAAGAGAATGAGTATAAGTCACGAAGAGTGAGTGAGTGCTTTGTGATCTCCACTCAGCCGTGTCTCCGGTAAGATGAGGCCGTAACATACAATAAAAAGTTGATAGAAAAGAGCTATGTGAAAGAGAAACAGAAAGAGAAAATAAATAATATGAGAAGAGTGTAAGGAAAAAATTAAGAGAAAGAGTTACGGGGATAGACGAGTAGAGGATTTACTTACTGGGCATTATTTTGTGCTCACCCCATTGTTTTTCTTTGTGTTTACAGGATCTAGGTGAGGATGCGGTCGAATGGGCATCGACAAGCGAGGAGTAATAGCTACACTGTCCACTGTTTTTTATAACTTTTACTAATGATGCCTTACTTTGTATAAAGAATGATTAGATGTATTAAAAGAAAATTTTGGGCCCTAAACCCTAATATAAATATATGTACTTGATGGATTTCTATGAGTATCCTAGTATAAAACAGTTATTACAATGTCTTAGTTTCTTCTAACATTTTATTCTAATGTATATAATAATTTCAAGCGTGGGTTAAGAAGAAAGATGATGTTAAACAAGATTTCAAAGGAACTAATACCAAAGACAGTTGTATGTATATTCAGATGGAGCTTTGCTCTAGGTATTCTTCTCAATTCTTATTACGTTTTTCTTTGCAATCTATTATGGTAACTTATTATTTTTTGCTATTACATAGAACATTGGAAGATCATCTTTTGCAGAACATTGGTGAGGACAGAGCTTGGACTATTTTTTGACAAATAGTAGAAGGAATACGCCATATGCATGAGACTTCTATGGTTCATTGGGATTTATCAACTAATATCTTATTGGACGATTCTGACAATGTCAAAATTAGTGATTTTGGACTTGGTATGTTCTTGACTCAACGTCTAATATCATTTAAAAATTCAGTGTTTATGTTATATTAACTCTTTTTATTGGCTTTCTTTTGTTGAATTTACCATTGCAGCAAGGATTTTTTATAGGTGTATACCTCATGGCACTAGTTCTGACATGTCGGGAGTGTCCAGGCCACCTGAAGACTTTGACAATGCTGTAAAAGTTGACATTTACAGCTTGGGTTCGAGCTACTGAGTAATTTCAAAACAAGCTCAGAAAGGAGGGAGGTCCTACAAGCACTTGAAAGAGGTATCTTCTCTGATAATTGGAAAGAAGATAGCAAAAACTTCTCTGATAAATACTATTGCAAATACGAAGTTTTTGCTATCTTCTTTCCAATTATCAGAGAAGATCCCTCTTTCAAGTGATTGTAGGACCTCCCTCCTTTCTAAACTTGTTCTAAAATTACTTAGTAGCTCGAACCCAAGCCGTAAATGTCAACTTTTACAGCATTGTCAAAGTCTTCAGGTGGCCTGGACACTTCCGACATGTCAGAACTAGTGCCATGAGGTATACCCCTATAGAAAATCCTTGCTGCAATGGTAAATTCAACAAAAGAAAGCCAATAAAAAGAGTTAATATAACATAAACACTGAATTTTTAAATGATATTAGACATTGAGTCAAGAACATACCAAGTCCAAAAGCACTAATTTTGACATTGTCAGAATCGTCCAATAAGATATTGGTTGTTGATAAATCCCAATGAACTACAGAAGTCTCATGCATATGGCGTATTCCTTCCACTATTTATCGAAAAATAGTCCAAGCTCTGTCCTCACCAATGTTCTGCAAAAAATGATCTTCCAATGTTCTGTGTAAAAGCAAGAAATAATAAGTTACTATAATAGATTACAAAGAAAAACGGAATAAGAATTGAGAAGAATACCTAGAGCAAAGCACCATCTAAATGTACATACAACTGTCTTTGATATTAGTTCCTTTGAAATCTTGTTTAACATCATCTTTCTTCTCAACCCACGCCTGAAATTATTATATACATTAGAATAAAAGTTTAGAAGAAACTAAGACATACAATGAACAAAAATCTCAAAAGGGAACCAAATTAAATATCATGAACATATTTGAATAGAGATGAGTAATATAGTATATCAACAAATCAATTATAACAAACAGAAATCTGAAAAGATTGTAACCTGGTAGTACCGAACAATATTCTTATGCTGTAAACGAGCAAAAACACATACCTCCCTACCATCACATCATAATGGAACCAGATCAGTAAATCCAATTAGGAGAAGTCCTTCATACAAAAGATGACATGTTGTAAAAGATAAAGCTCGTATCAAAGTAAAAAGTTATACCTCAAAACCTTTTCACTGTTGTCATCATTAAATTCTATAGTTTTGATGGCATAAATTTTTTTGTACAACATGTTCATAGCCTTTACAACTCGTCCATAACCATCCATACCTGTGACATCGTAAGTTTCAAGTAGAACTCCAAATTTGAAACTGATTTTATAGCATGATACACTTTTGACAGATAAATAATATATTGAAGGAGACATAAATTTCCACAACTAAAATTACCAAAAGTAATCAAATTAAAAGAATTATTAGAAAGGATAAAAAATTAAAAAAAAACAAAAAAAAAAAAAAAAACTGTGAAGTTATATATAAACAATATAATATTTAGTAACAAAAGACAATAGCACATATGACCTATGTGGTCTTATATCCAATTTAGATCAAAGATTTAGGTTTACTTTATAGGCTTTAGCTTACCAAGTTGAGTTTTGGTGCTGAACTCAGTCTCATATCGAGAGTCAGAAGTTAATTGCTTTCCAAAGTTTTTATCTGTCTTGTCTGCAGAAATATTCATCTTAATATGTTAAAGTGCAATCATGGTTATCATACACACCATGCCCAAAACCATAGTGTGTGTGTATATATATATATGCACACATAACAGTATCAGGGAAGACAAAATAATGCCAAGAGAATTAGTTTTTATAACTTTATATAAAATGCAATAACAAATTAATAAAATTAAGAATGAGAAAAAGAAAACACTATGAACCCTAACATGCATTTAACTAAAAATTGATGATATTATTAAGCAAAAATTTAAGCACATACAGTTAATGAATATTAATTTATGAAAAGAAACTAAGATTCTACTACTCCAATTTTTTAATCTCTGCCTAAAATGAAATAAACAATTATTGATTTTCATTCCAAGCATAACTACATTATTGTAGTGCGGTTTTCTTTGACTGAAATTTTCAGTAAAAATATAACGAAACTAGCTATTTAATGAATTGCTCTTCAGAGTTCAAAACAAAAAGAAACTATTAATGCTAAGGAAATTATATACCATTTTCTCAATAACCAAACAGAAACGTAACATTGGAGCTTTTTAAACAAAGACGATAAAATAATGATTCATTCCAGCAAACAGATGGTTATGAAACAATTATACATACCAGCAGCCACCTTAGCTGGGCCCTTAGCAAGCTTTACGCAGTACTCACTTATATCCCTATAAAGAAACTTGCAAATTAGTTAATAATAATATATATATATATATACCTGTTCAATAAACCACCTCTCAGCACAGTGTGTAAGTGATCTGCTTCATTGATAATGTTTCTTTTTGCTTATTGCAACCCAAACAAACAAGTTAATTCGGTTTCTTCATTGCAGCAAGTTTTTCTCATTAAACAAACAGAGACAATGAATTATTTCATTGTCTCAACAAACAAACAGAGAAACATACATGCAACTAACACCGAAGCTAAATAAACAATATTGCAACTCAATGGTCATGCTCACTAAAGATGAAGACAACAATTTACACTAAAGATGAAGAAGAAACATAGGTATATCTTGGGCTAAGTATCATTACTCTAACCTAATATTATATCAGAATTAATTACATTCAGAAGTTAATTCACTACGTTGGTATTCACGGCTACTGTGAAACATGCTAATCCAACAAGAAAAACTACATACACTCTACAAAACAAGTACCTAAAGGCTTCAAGAATTATGATATTATCAAAATCAATAAAAGAGACTTCCACCAACATCAACAGATTAGCATACTAGTGAATTGAAAACTGAACATATTATTTCGGATATAAGCTTTCAGTATTGCTTGAGACAAGCCTATACAATCTCCACATTTGATGTTATTACACAAAACATAAATTAGAGAGTTGTAAGTAACCACGCTTGGGTTAATGCCCCTATTCTTCATTTCTGAAAACAGTTTATCATATTTGCAAAGACCATCAATAATTCTATCATAACAACAATATTAGGCTCACAAGTGACACCAAATTCACCATTCCCATTAACCATTTCTTCTAAATACTGAAGGGCAAACGTGACATTGGCTGTTCGACACAACCCAGTAATCAAAGTCCCAAAAGTAATTACGTTAGGCGTACCAACCAAAAGAACCCATTTTCCTAAGCAATCAATCGCCTTCTTAATCTTATGCTCCATACAAAGACCACTAATTAGACAAGTAAGTCACAGTACGTGGGTAAAAACCCCTCCTAAAAATACTCCCAAAAACAACAAAACCATCATAAACCCTGCCTTTTGCATAAGCAATTAGACAATGTTCAAAATAACCAAATCAGACACACCAGCTGAAACGAACCTCTTGTACAACAAAGGAGTTTATCATAATGTTTTTTCTTAGCGAGTGCAGAAAAGAAAACACGAATGATGAGACAGGAGGATTGGGTGCATATGAATCTGTAATCGAAGAAACAAAGAGCTTCATCAAGAGAGAATTTACCAGATCTGCAGTTTACATCGAGGAAATTTTAAAGTTGAGCATGGTGTTTAGAAGTAGAGGTGTGTTTGGGTGATTCTGTGAGTTGATTTTGGAAACTGAAAATGAAGATAAAATCTAAGTTTTAAAGTTGATTTTGAAGAAACGAGTGAAGTTTTAAGAAACATTTTCGACTGAATTTGAGAGGGGATCTGTGAATTGTAAGGGGGAGCCTGGGAGGCGTTGAAAATTCTTAATAAATAAAAAAGCGAATTTTTTTATATATATTAGAAGCTGCCCTTTTTAAATTTTAATAGACTATTGAAATATCTGATTTGCCCCTGAAACATTGAACTTAACGACGCCGTAACCATTATCACTATAAATAGGGTTTCAATTCTCAACCCCCCTGAAGATACGAAAATTTTCGCCCCCAGGGGTTTGGTAAGTATTAAAAACCCCCCTGCATCACCTTTCCTTCACTCTTTTATTTTTTATTTTTTTATTTTTTTGGGCAATGCTAAAAGTACATAAATTTTACAAAGATTTATTGTACTAAGTGATCTGATAGAAGATGATGGAAGAGTAAATATGATAAGTTTAACTTTTAGTTATATTAATCTTCTATTCATCTCTTATCACATCATTTATACAAGAAATCTTTGTAAATTCTTTGTAGCTTAAGCATTATTGTTTTTTTTTCTCCTTTTCTGCTCTTTTCTCTTTCCTTCTAATTCTAGTAAAATATGCTAACCTATAACCTCTTTCATAAACTTTCTCTCACAATCCTAATGTAATGTTGGTAATTAGTCAGCCGCAATTTATCATGTAACACCTATTACGAGCTGACCAATTACGAGCTATTATGTCCATTTTATGAGAGAGAGTTTGTGAAAAGAGATTGTGAGTATAGTATTTTCTTTCTAGTAATAGTAAGAGAGTGAGTTACTGGTTATAACAGGAAGTGGGACTAGGGGGTTTTTTAAAACTTTTCTAAATCCTGGGGGCAAAATTTCCTTGTCTCTCAGGGGATGACAATACAAACCATCTATAAATATCTACACCACTAAGTACTGACTTCAAGACAAACCAACTCTCAATATATACACTACTGAGTACTGACTTCAAGATTTTAATTTCAAAATCTCCCTCACCTCTTCGGGACTCGAAGGCGCATTCTCTCTTTCGCCATTTTCTTCCGTGGCTGTGGCGGTAGGTCTCCTCTGTGACTTATTAACGATTGATTGCTAGAATAAGGACATCTAGAATTTCGACATATTTATCAATTGTTCTTGCTGAAAGCATCCTGATTACTCTCATTAAAAGTATTTGGCTGCTGTTCTTTTTTTTTTTTTTTAAAGAAAGCGAAATAAGCGAGCTAAACGAAACAAGCGAAGCAAGCAGCAAGAGAAGATCGGTAGTAGAAGGTAACGAAATAGAGACTTAGAGAGACATCAGAAGCGAAATTCGGCGATAATAAGATCAGGTTATAATAAATGTCGTATTTTTAATTCGATAATAAGATTTTTTTTTTTTTCATATTGAGAAATGTTTTTTTTTTCTCTTAACCAATTTTATGAGTCTACACTTTATGAATCTATTCTATTATCATAGATTGTATATACAGAATTGAATAAGAATATTCTATATATTTCGAATTCTATATTGAAAATTATACTTTCTTCTATTACAGTATTAATCACCCACAGTTGGAAGTCTGTTTCTTATTATAGTGATAATCATATGTCTCGTTGTGAAGGAGATTTGAGATTTTTTGCTTATATGACTTTTTTTTAATACTTAGTTAGAAGTTCTAATTTATACACACTATATTTTTGGGAATGGTTGAAATGTGTTCTTTAAAAGCATTTGGAACTAATCGTGTCCAGGATTTTGGTTTATTATTAGGAATTTTGGGACTTGATCGAAATTTTCAATATCGTGGTATAGTTCTGAAAGGTAGTCTTCTGGTGTTAGGTTCCCGTGAGGCTGTCTGAGAGTATAGTAACAATTGCTTAAGAGTTATGGATTGGAGAGGCTTGATTGATTAAGCTCATACAGGGTTTGTCTTTTCAATAGATTATTGCTATGTTGTATCATTTATCAATTGCTTGGTATTGTATATTTTATCCTTTACAGAGTTTTTTATTTTTTTATATATATTTATTAAGAGAATGTTGTGATTCAGATGGCTGACAATTAAAGGATTTAGCCCAAACTTTTCCAGCACTGAGACTGACACTGATGACTTGTGGCAGTCCTGGACGAGTTGTTGGACGGTAAGCAAAGAAAAGGGCAAAAAAGTTCCACTCATGGGAACCAATGAATGTGTTAAGAGGCATGTATGTAGAGATGAAGTCTTTCGAAGGCACGTGTTGTGTTTGTGGGCAGAGTTGGAAAAGGATTTGGGTGTGCTTGGGGTATGTCACAAGGTTGTTATACTTATCTATTTCTTTTTCTTCTTTTTTTTTTTTTTTTTTGGTTTGTTAATACTATACTAGCAGTAATTTGTAATTTGCTCTTAGTGATAATGTGGGGAAACAATTGTAATTGTAGGTCTAAGCTTGGAAACAATTGTAATTGTAGGGTCTAAGGCTTGGAAACAATGATGTCGTTAGATTGCGAACCCAGGACATGAAAAATTTATCACGAAATGAAAAAGCTTTACTTGGTACTCGACCTTGATCATACACTGTCAATTCAACTGAGATAATTCGTTTGACTCCACAGGAGAATATCTGAAGATTCAAACACATCCTCTGCAGGTATGTGATTGTTGCCTATCTCTGTGTTGGCTTGCTTGAAATTGTTTTCTTGCTTTTATGTCATTGTTTTGTCGATATTTGGCTGAGTGCTAGTTATTTTTATTTTCTTTTGTAGTTCATACTTGAATGCCAAACTACGAACTTTGATTTTGGTTTCCTATAATAGAACAACAAGTAACAGGCTGAAAGGACAGAAATGGTAAGCTTATGGATTGATTATAGTAAAAATGGTCCCCTTGGGCATACATTTAGTTGGTGAGTGCAGCAAGTTTGGAACATAACCAAAATACTGTTGATTCAATCACATAAAAAGCATTATTATACTCAGCATAATCAACTGAACTAGATTATTGATTATCTCTTTACTCTAGTATACCTTGCACCGAATTTAAGTTATGTACTTTATTCTTATTTAGTCACATGTAGTTCATATCAAGGAAGATAAGTTTTTCAGTTATTGCTTGAGACAAGCCGATACAGTCTCCACATTTGATGTTGTATAAACAATTTTATTGAATTTTTTCTAATATTTGAATGGATAGATGTTTCGGAGGCAGCCTCTTCATGTTGGATTCTATACTATGATGACCAAGTTGAGGCCCTTTGTTCAAACATTTTTGAAAGAAGCAAGTAATATGTTCAAAATGTAACATACACTGGGTGATAGACCGTATGCGTTACAAATGGCTGAGCTGCTTGATCCTAGTGGGTGTACTTTGGCACATAGTGATTTCACGAGATGATGGTACTCAAAGACATGAAAAAGTCTGAGTTTGTGCTGGGTCATGAAAACGCTATTGTGATCCTTGATGACACAGAAAATGTAAATGTATTTATATCAGCAATATAATTAATTGTCATATCTTATTTAAAAAATGATCATCCTATGTGTTGCTGTCTTTATTTTAGGCATGGAAGAAACATAAGGATAATTGATTCTCATGGAAAGATATCATTTCTTCTCTTCAAGTTGCCACCAATTCAACAACAAATTTAAAGCAGATCCATCATAGTTCTTTCAGTATGATCCTGACCCTGATCCTTTCCTTTGAAATTGATGTTTGTTTTATGTGCTTGACTCTATTGATTTGGATACCTAATTTTAGGAACTTGAGGATGATATTGCTAGCAGAGATGTGAGGCAAGTAAGATGTTACATATTGAATTCGGGTTCATAATGTTCTTGTAAAATTGCTCATGATGATAATGATTAGTAAAGTTTCATGCTAATAACATTATGGTGTCTTGCTTTACAGGCGCTGAAAACAGTTCGGAAATCAGTCTTAAAGGGGTGTAAAGTTGTCTTCAGCCATGTTTTCCCCAACGACTTCCAGCACCCTCTTTGGCAAATGGCTGAGCAATTAGGAGCAACTTATTCTACAAACTCGATTCGTCTCTGACACACATTGTTTCTCCATTTTCCTGAACTGAAAATTTTTGGTTCACCCAGGATGGATAGATCATAGAAGCAGCAAATTTCTATGGGGAGACAGCCGAATAGCTTCCCTATAATACTTCTTCAAAACATCATTAGAAGATGATTTTTTCGAGAATCTATTTTTCCAAACAATCCATATAGGCTCAATCCGAATGAGGACTCTCCCAATTGTATAGCTACACTTCTTATCTCACCTCACTATTTTACAGGTAATACTACATTTACAAATTATTGTATATACGGTTTGGTATATTGGTTATTAATTTTGAAATCGAAATTGAAAATCTTTTGGCATTTGAATGTTACAAGATTGCTTTCCTAGTAACCATCAATTGTGCTTTCGTCGTTACAAGTTTGATCCCATTCAGAAAATCTTCTTGATTAATGAATACCCAAGCAAGAAACCAAAAAGTGAGAACATCATTGATGAAACAAATATAAATTATTTGAAAAGAGAGTTTGGAGGGATATTCAGCGGGGTGGAAGGCAACAGCAGCATAATGCACTTCCTCCAGAAACAGGAGGAAATGCATTATGCTGCTCTTGCCTTCAACCCCGCTGAATCATTCGTTTCATCTTTTTCAAATAATTTATATTTAGATGCCTCCATGCAACTTGAATTATTTAAATTAACTAACGTGTTGAACGAAAAGAGATGTCCTTATCAATCATATTTAATACCCTTTTAAATGGAAGTTTCTTACGTATCCCTGCAAAAAAAACAAGAATATTCCTTTAGAAATTAAGATGGATGTATTACTACCCACAACAGCGACTTTGGTTTTCTGATGTTGGGTACTTATCTGATGCTATACAGAGTATTCAAATGACATTTATCAAAATTTTCATATGACGAGCAATCTATAATAACATTCAAATGCCAAGAGATTTTCAATTTCGGTTTAAATCATCTATCATTGTCCAAAGCTCATGTCCTTTCCGGGCTGTGACAATCCAGGATGGAATGAAGAAAAACAGAAAGTGTACAACTTTCCAGAGAAACAAACAGAAAATTTGAGAGAAGATGAAATTTTCCAAACTGAAACTTTGTTAATATTCAGCTTAATTACAAACTGATCTGATTTTTTATATTCAAAATGAGTCCACGTTCAGCAAAACACAACCGATTCAAAAGAAACACAAACTGATTGTTTCTTAACCGTTGATCGCATCCCCAGATTTGATAAGCTTCGGTTAAAATGAAAGCAAAACTCTGTAGCTCATTGAGCTGAAGTTGTTGAATCTTTATTCTTCAACTGACAACTGACGTATAATAAAACGGCACCGTAGACCTAAGGAGAACTAACAGAACAAAAACTTGTGCCGTTAATATGACCGTTGAACAGTGAGGATTAAAAAAAAAAAAGCACGTATCATACTGTATCTACGTTGTAACCATTGAACTGAATATTTTGAAACAAATACTGTAGATCCTCTTCTTTACTTAGTAGCTGCTGAGTTTGATTTTCTGTTCTCAACTCTGTAACATGGGTTACCTTCCTCACTTTTGCAACTGGAGATCTTCATGTCTGATGCTAAACAAAGGTGCGTGATATCATAGATCATTGTCTATGATATCATCATCCCTCGCATGAAATAGATAGCTACGATGCCCACAGAATATTTATGGCCAAAAAGACAACATCGAGGCTCTTTTCAAATTTGTCTATATTTTTTTCCTTAGTATTTCCATTGTCTAAAAACAGATTAAAAATTAAACTGGGTGACCCCAAATTATTAGTATTATAAGAAGAACTTTAGTATTTACATTGTAATAGAATTACAGGGTAAAATAGAATTTGTAGCGCCAAATGTTTACATAACTTGGCGCGCAACGCATTGCTACCTCTCAAACAAATCATCGGGTATTGATCACGTGCTTCACTCTCTTCAGTAGCCTATATAATCCTTTGCTTCTTCATTTTCTGGAAGAATCAAGTGAAATAGTTGAGATATGGAGAATACAGAGTAAAGGGAAGACGAGTCGAGACCTTATGGAGCCTTCCATGGATCAACCGCCGTCTTCGCCACGCTTATTGTAAGTATTCTTTAACAATGGAAGAAAAACTAATCAGTTCTCTGTTTGTGTAATGAGAAATGCAAAGTAATAATAAATGATTAACTAGAGAAATTTTAACTTGATCTTGTTTCCATTAAAACTGAAATAATTTTCTTTGCTTCAATTTACTTCGGTGTTAGTCACATGTATGTTTCTTGTTTGTTTAGTGAGACAATGAAAGAAGTTTGTTTAGTGCGAAATTCAAAGGAACAATAAGTATTAACTAGAGAAATTTTGATTTGATCTGTTTTCCATTACCTAAATAATTTTCCTTTGCTTCAATTTTAGCTTTGGTGTTAGTCACATGTATTTTCTCTGTTTGTTTGTTGAGATAATGAAAGAATTCATTGTCTCTGTTTGTTTAGTGAGAAATTCAAGGAAAACAATGATTAACTAGAGAAATTTTGATTTGATCTTGTTCCATTAAAACTGAAATAATTTTCCTTTGCTTCAATTTTAGCTTGGGTGTTAGTCCATGTATGTTCTCTGTTTGTTTTTGTTTGTCTCTGTTTGTTTAGTGAGAAATTCAAAGGAAACAATAAGTGATTAACTAAGAAATTTGATTTGATCTTGTTCTGTTAAAACTGAAATAATTTTCCTTTGCTTCAATTTTAGCTTTAGTGTTAGTCGCATGTATGTTTCTCTGTTTGTTTGTTGAGACAACGAAAAATTCATTGTCTCTATTTGTTTAGTGAGAAAAACTTTTTGCAATGAAGAAACTAAATTAACTTGTTTGTTTGGGTTGCAATAAGCAAAAAGAAACATTATCAATGAAGCAGATCACTTACACACTACACTGAAGGTGATTTTATGAACAAGTATATATATATTTATTCCTATTTGCAAGTTTCTTTATGGAGATATAGTGAGTACTGCTTAAACCTGCTAGGCCCAGCTAAGGTGGCTGCTGTATGTATAATATGTTTCATAACCATCTATTCGCTGGAATGAAACATTGTTTTATTGTCTTTGTTTAAAAAGCTCCAATGATATGTTTCTGTTTGGTTATTGTAAAATGTTATGTATTCCTTAGCATTAATATTCTTTTTGTTTTGAACTCTAAAGAGCAATTCATTAAATAGCTAGTTTTGTTATTTTTTACTGAAAATTTCAGTCAAAGAAATTGCACTACAATCTTGAAATGAAAATCAATAATTGGTTATTTCATTTTAGGCAGAGATTAAAAAATTGGAGTAGTAGAATCTTATTTCTTTTCATAAATTAAAATTCATTATTGTATGTGCTTAAATTTTTGCTTAATATATCCAATTTTAGTTAATGCATGTTAGGGTTCATAGTGCTTTCTTTTCCTCATTCTTAATTTGTTCTGGCATTTTATATAAGTTATAAAAACTAATTCTCTTGGCATTATTTTGTCAAAAGTGTATCATGCTATAAAATCAGTTTCAAAGTTGGAGTTCTACTTGAAACTTAGGAGGGCACAGGTATGGGTGGTTGGGACAAGTTGTAAAGGCTATGAACATGTTGGAAAAAAAATTTTATGCCATCAAAATTATAAATTTAATGATAACACAGTGAAAAGGTTTTGAGGTATAACTTTTACTTTGATACTAGCTTTATCTTTTCCACATGTCATCTTTTGTACGAAAGACTTCTCCTAATTGGATTTACTGATCTGGTTCCATTATGATGTGATGGTAGGAAGGTATATGTTTTCGCTCGTTTACAGCATAAGAATATTGTTCGGTATACCAGGTTACAACTTTTTCAGATTTCTTTTTGTTTAAATTGATTTGTTGATATACTATATTACTCTCTCTATACAATTTGTTCGTGATTTTAATTCGATTCCCTTTTGAGATTTTTGTTCACTGCATGTCTGTAACGCCCCACTTGAGATACGTAGCTAAGTTATGGTGTATTCCTTAAATATTTATTGTTTTGCTTTTATTTGGGTGATATATTATTTTAATTTGTTGGCCCGGATCCGTAGTACCCTTAACTCTTATGTTGATGTTACTGGGAAGACCATAAATTGGTTCGATTCTATTCTGTATTGGGGGAGGTACTGGTTGTTCTTTTCTACATTAGTGGTTGGTGGTACCTGTACGCGGTCCCAACCTCTCCTTGGCTTTCTGCCTAACTTACTGTACAATGCCTGACTCTAGCTTCATCCAAGGAGGAGGCGTAGCTTCTGGTGGGTTAGAAGGTTCTCCTTCATTCTCACACCCTTACCACGCCGTCGAGTACTACTCCTCATCTACAAAATAACCACATTTAATCAATTCAAGAAACACTTATAATAAGAAAGAATTAACTCACACAGTTGGTTATCAGACGTCGGGCGATGAGAATAATACACTGTCAAATCCCAATCTCTGCTCTGATACCAAAAATGTAATAACTGCTTCATACTATGATACTCATAGAAATACATCAAGTACATATTTTATTAGCAAAAGTAAATGGGCCCAAATTCTTTTAATACATTTAATCATTCTTATACAAAGTAAGGCATCATGTAAAAGTTATAAAAAACAGTGACAGTAAGCTATTACTCCTCGCTTGCCGATGCCCATCCGATCGCGTCCTCACCTAGATCCTGCAAACACAAGAAAAATATGGGGTGAGCACAAAATAATGTTCAGTAAGTAAATCTTCTACCTTTCTATCCCGTAACTTTTCTCTAGTTCTTTCCTTACACTCTTCTCATATCATTTATTTTCTCTTCTGTTTCTCTTTCACATAGCTCTTTTCTATCAACTTTCTATTGTATGTCACGGCCTCATCTTACTGGAGACACGGCTGAGTGGAGATCACAAAACACTCACCCACTCTCGTGACTTCTACTCATTCTCTTCCTCTATTCTTTCTTATATTTTCTCATTCTTCTCAATGGAATGTCACGACCTCATCTTACCGGAGGCACGACTGGTGGAGTTCACAAAGCACCAACCCACTCTCTTGACTTCTGGGTGGAGTTCACTAAGCACCAACCCATTTTTCATAACTTCCAGTAGATTCACAAAGCACCAACTCATTCTTAGATTTTTCTCATTCTCTTACTTTTAAGGTAGCCCATTCACAAAGTTCTCTACTCTTTCTCAAACTACTTTCAATGCACAATTAATGCATAAGGATGGTTCACGCTTAAAGTTTCTTACTTATGCACTTATGAAATGCACAAAGCAATATTGCATCAAAACAGTCATTCTGCGCAGGTCACACCAAGGAGGCATAACTTGAGTTATACACCTCGAATTGCTACAGTTTTGGTCCCGTTTTAAAACTTGAGACAGACTACAACTTTTACGTTTTGGTCTCAACCAATTCAATCTGTAAGATGCCCAAAGTCACTCAGAAAGTCACGGCTGTGACAGGCAGTTTTCACTTAGGCATATCATCAAACATTAATTGTGCATAAACAAACTCTAATTCCAATTTCATTCTATTTTCTCAACCATCCAAAATGAGAGAAAACTCTCTTGTAGCATCACATACCTCATGGCAAAAACACCTCCAAAAATTCTCCAATTCTTCCAATTTCAACCATCATCAAATCATCACATATACTTCTCATATGCAAATATATCCAACACAAGCATAATTCACATCATCTTCTCACTCAATTTCTCAATATCACAACATATGCATATTTAAAAGAAATCTCTACTCACTTGAATCTTAAATTTAGCTGAGTTGGATTTGAGTAGAATTTGTTTACCTTGTGCTTGAGTAGTCTCTCCTAAGCTCTCTATTTTTGTTGGATTCCAATCTTCTCTTAACCTAAGCATAAACTTCATAAGAACTCAACCTTTACACAAATAAATCTAGATAAAGAGCTTGAATCCTCCTTTTAATGCCTAGAATCAAAACCCTATGAAAAACCACTTAAAGCCCTCAAATCCTTGGAGGATTGAATAACAATTGAGAGAAATTGGGGAGGAGTGTGGCGGTGGAGAAGAAGAAGGAAGGGTTTCAAACCCTTAACACTTAATTTATAACACACTTTCTCATTTTGCCCTTGCTCTTTCTTGAAAATCCATCTATGTCTAGTCAATTTACAATAATGCCCTCATTTTTAATGCTTCTCTTGAAATTCTATCTCTTTTCACTCCCAACAATTTCAACTAATTTTGAGTGAAAAGACCATTTTACCCCTAATGAAAGTTTAAGGGATTTTCTTACATTTTTCTCAAAATAACTTTAACAAAAATAATGGTTTAAGTCCTGAACATATAACAGCCTTGTTTCCCATGACGGACCGATAGAAGATCCAGTATCGAGTTTCTATTTTCTGGGTGATGCCCGATTTTGGTGGGAATTAATAGAAGATACCCATGATGTGGCAGTGATGACTTAGGAAATTCAGACAATAGTTTGAGGCCGAGTACAGGACCGAGTTCATGAGAACGTCCAAGAATTTATCAGCCTGCAGCAGGGGTCTAATACCGTGAAGGATACTCAGTGAAATTCAATTCCCTTGCAAGATTTGCACTCGGAATAGTTAGTACCCCTGTATTAAAGAGACAAGTTTGTACATGGGTTGAAGCCAGAGATAGCCAGGATATAATGATGAGTCCGACCCCTCAACGTGAGGCCTTGAGGCGGGCAATGAGGGCAGAAATTTTGAGAATAAAATCCCCCGATAGGTTCCTCGACAGAGAACCAAGTGAACCATCTCCGCGCCCACAGAGAGAGAAATTTGAGGGTGCAAAAACAAGGAAATAAAGATAATAAGAAGTTTCAGTCTAGACAGAACAGAAGAGAGTGGAGGAGTAAGCGGCCTCGGACGGAAGGGTTTCCTCTTTGCCCCAAATGTGGGAGGAACCACCCAAGAGAGTGTCTGAAACTAGAGGGTGTGTTAGGGCCGACAGCCAAGGCATTTGATAGAGATTGTAAAGCTCCTCTCCCACCACCAGCACAGAGTTCTAAAGATACTACTATGCCAGAGTGTTTACAGTGGCACAGGGTGAAGCAAGGCTAGTCCATCAGCAGTTACTAGTCAGTTATTATTCCACGCTATTCCTTTATAGCCTTAATTGATTCAAGGCCACTCATTCTTTATATCTTATGGGATGATAGAGAGGTTAGGCTTGAAACCTATTAGTGACTCAACCCATTAAGATAAAGTTACCCGATGGGTTAGTGTTCTGACGCAATAGATGTTGTCAGGAGAGTTCATGGTGATCCAGGGTAGAGAGTTAACAATTGATCTAATAATTTTTTATATGCGGACTTTGATGTATTGGCATGAATTGCCTAGGGAGGTATGGAGTAGAAATTGATTGTCGGAAAAAGAAGCGAGATTCAATCTCGATAGTGGAGACAAGTTTAATTTTGGAGAGGGCCATCAGTTGAGTATGTTGATTAGCAGTATGAAGGCTAGAAAGATGTTGAGAAAGGGGTGTTCGGGATATATGCTCATGTAATGCAAAGTGTGATGTTCCATAGTCAAGATTCGAGAGTGCATTAGTTCGAGATTTTCTAGATTGTTTTCCGAAAAGTTACCGGGTTTGCTTCCAGAAATAGAGGTTGAGTTTAGTATTGAATTAGCACCAGAATAGCACACAATATCTAAAGCCCCTTATCGAATGGCCCCAGCAGAGCTTCAGAATTAAAAGGCAACCTCCAAGAGCTTTTGGATAAAGGCTTTATCCGACCGAGTCATTCTCCTTGGAGCTCCAATTTTGTTTGTGAAAAAGAAAGATGGGTCGCTACGGTGTATATTGATTATAGAGAGTTAAATAAAGTGACAGTGAAGAATAATACCCGTACCTCGTATTGATGATTTGTTTAATCAATTGAAAGGAGTCGCTGTGTTCTCTAAAATTGATTGAGGTCAGGGTATCATCGTAAGAGTGGCCGAGCAAGATATAGACAGACTGCTTTCCGTACAAGGTATGGGCTATGAGTTTGTAGTGATGCCGTTTGGCTTGACTAAGCCCCAACAGTTTATGGACTTGATGAACAGGTATTCCATGATTATTTGGATCAGTTTATAGTGGTTTTCATTGACAGATCCTAATTTATTCTAAGTCAGAAAGAACATGAGAAACACTTGAGAATAGTGTTGCAATGGTTGAGGGAAAGAAGTTGTATGCTAAATTTTTAAGTGTGAGTTTTGGCTTGATCAAGTGATTTTTCTGCCATACTGTGTCAAAGGAAGAGATTTCAGTGGATCCGAGTAAAGTGAAGGCAATCCTTGAATGGCGAGGCCAAAACATAAAAGAGGTCAGAAGTTTCTTGGGCCTAGCAGGTTACACCAGCGATTTGTACAGGGTTCGCCCAGTTGGCTAAACCGTGACAGCTCTTACCAAACAGAAACTCCTTTTGTATGGTCAAAAGCATGTGAAGAGAGCTTCCAAGATTGAAGAAGAGGTTAACGACACTCCCGTGTTTAGTGCTACCACAAGAGGGTTAGATTACGACGTTATACAGATGCCTCACTGCAAAGACTTGGTGCCGTATTAATGCATTAGGTAGGTGATAGCATAGCCTCTCGGCAATTGAAAGAGTATGAGACGAGATACTCTACGCATGATTTAGAGTTGGCAGCCTGAGTCTTCGATTAAGATTTGGAGGCATTACCTTTATAGTGCCAAGAGTAATATCTACACCGATCATAAAAGTTTAAAAGTATCTTTACTCAGAAGGAGCTAATAGAGGCAGAGAAGTGGTTAGAGCTGGTTAAGATTATGAGTGTGAGATTAAGTATCAACCGGGGAAAGCCAATGTAGTAGCCATGCCTTGAGTAGAAAGCTTATCTGTCCCGGCTTACTAAGCAAAAAGAGTTGATAGAAGAATTGTGGCTAACTAGCAAAAGAGTTGATAGAAGAATTGTGTAGAACAAATTGAAGTGATTCAGGAAAGATTGCCAGGTTAGGTTCAGTCTACTTTACTGGGAAGTCCAAGATAAGCAAGTTGCCGATGATAGTGTCAGATAGTTCAGTAGTACATGAGGGCAAGGTAACAGAGTTCCACTTAATAGATGGTGTCCTCTATTTCGAGAATCAGTTGTGTATCCCTCAAAATGATGAGTTAAGGAAAGAATACTTACAGAGCTCATGAACACCGTACACTGCTATTCTAGAGCAACCAAGATATATCAAGACATAAAGAAAGGCTACTGGTGGCTAGGATGAAGAAGGATATTGCGAATTTGTAGCTAAGTACCTGGTTTGTCAGCAGGTGAAAGCAGAACACCAACGGCCGTCAAGGTTACTTCAGCCACTAGTATTCTAAGTGGAAATGGGAGCATTTCGATGGATTTTATTACAGGTCTCCCTACAGTACAGCGAGGGTAAATGTCTATATGGGTGATTAGGATAGGTTAACAAGTCAGCCCATTTTCATCCAGTAAAGAGAGCAGCACACGGATCAGTTAGCTCAGATTAACATTAAAGAGATAGTCAGGTTACATGGTGTGCCCAAAGACAATAGTATCAGATAGAGATTCAGATTTGTTTCAGCTTTTTGGATGATTTACAAAGAATTTGGTACCCTTTAGCATTTAGTACTGTCTATCACCTCAGACGGATGGCCAAACAGAGAAACGAATCAGTGTTGAGGATATGTTGAGGGCCTTTGTATGATTATAAAGTATCTTGGCATGAGAGTTACCCTTAGTAGAGTTTGCCTACAATAATAGTACCAGTCTACATTAAGATAGCGCCTTACAGGCCTTGTATGGTAGACGATGTAGGTCTCCACTACATTGGGATGAGATAGCAAAAGATGAGTTGAGTACCGCTTTTGGGCCAAAGATGACTCAGAAAATGATAGAAGATATAGGTTAATCAGAAACAAAATGAAGCAAGCCCAAGATCGTCAGAAGAGTTATGGCTGACTTGAAAAGAAAATAAGTTGAATTCCAGTGGGTGATAAGTTTCTGAAAGTTTCCCCTTACAAGCAATAATGCGCTTTAGAAGCAAAGGAAGTTAGCACGAGATATGTAGTCCATTGAGGTATTGCAACGAGTGGGAAAGGTGGCCTACAGATTGGCACTACCACCTCATGGACAAGGTACATGATGTTTTCCATGTCTCGATGCTACGGATACGTAAGTGATCCCTCCCATATGCTTGAGAATAGAAGATGTTGACCTGAGGAGAACCTTGTGTATGAAGAGCGTCCAGTACAATTTTAACCGAAGGATTAAAAAGCTCTGGAATAAGAGCATTCCTTAGTAAAAGTCCTTGAAGAAATCACAAGATAAAAGGCCACATGGAGGTAGAGCAAGACATGCAGAATCGTTACCTAGAGTTGTTTGTGTGAATTTCAGGGACAAAATTCTTTTAAGGGGGGAGAATTGTAATGCCCCACTTGAGGTACGTAGCTAATTATGGTGTATTCCTTTAATGTATTTTTTGCTTTTATTTGGATTATATATTGTTAATATTGGTTGGCCCTTAGTTGAATTTTTGTTAAAGTTATTTTGAGAAAAATGTAGAAAATCCCTTAAACTTTCATTAGGTAAATTGTCTTTTCACTCAAAATTAGTTGAAATTGTAGGAAGTGAAAAGAGATAAATTTCATAGATAATGCATTAAAAATGAGGCATTATTGTAAATTGACTAAAGGATATAGATGGAAATTTCTAAGAAAAGACAAGGGCAAATGGGAAAGTGTGGTTATAAATTAAAGTGTTAAGGGTTTGAAACCCTCATTCTTCTTCTCCACCGCCACACTCCTCCCCCATTTCTCTCAAATTGTTATTCAATCCTCCAAGGATTTTGAGGGCTTTTACTGGTTTTTCATAGGTTGTTGATTCTAGGCATTAAAAGGTAAGATTCAAAGCTCTTATCTATGATTTATTTGTGTAAAGTTGAGTTCTTATGAAGTTTATGCTTAGGGTTAGAGAAGATTGGAATCCAACAAAATAAAGAGCTTAAGAGACTACTCAAGCACAAGGTAAGTAAATTCCACTCAAAATCCAACTCAGCTAAAATTTAGAATTCAAGATTAGAGTTTTCTTTTAAATATGCTATGTTGTTGATTATTGAGAAATTGAGATGAGATTGATGATGAATTATGCTTGTTTTGGATATATTTGAATATGGAAGTATATGTGATGATTTGATGATGTTGAAATTGGAAGAATTTAAGAATTTTTTATGGAGTGTGTTTGCCATATAGTATGTGATGCTAACAGAGAGTTTTTCTCTCATTTTGATGATTTGAGAACCAAATAGAATGATAATTGGAATTAGGGTTTTTATGCACAATTAATGTTTGATGATTCCTAAGTAAACTGCCCTGTCACAGCCTGACTTTCTGAGTGACTTTTGGGCATCTTACAGATTGAACTGGGTTAAGACCAAAACATAAAATTGTAGCCCTGTCTCTAAGCTTTAAAACAAGACCAAAACTGTAGCAATCCAGGTGTAAACTCAAGTTATGCCTCCTTGAGTGTGACCTGCGCAGAATGACTGTTTTAATGCAATTCATTTGTGCATTTCATAAGTGCATTAAGTAAGAAACTTAAGCTTAACCATCCTTGTGCATTAATTGTCATTGAAAGTAGTTTGAGAAAGATAGAGAACTTTGTGAATGGCTACTCTAAAAGTAAAGAGATGAGAAAAATCTAAGAATGAGTTGATGCTTTGAAACTCCACCCAGAAGTTATGAAGAATGGTTGGTGCTTAGTGAACTCCCCCCCAAAGTCACGAAGAGTGGGTTGGTGCTTTGGAACTCCACCGCCGTCTCCCGGAAGATGAGCTGTGACATTCATTGAGAAAGAATAGAAAAACATAAAAAAAATAGAAGAGAGAATGAGTAAAGTCACGAAGAGTGGGTGAGTGCTTTGTGATCTCCACTCAGCCGTGTCTCGGTAAAGATAAGCCGTGATATACATAAAGTTGATAAAAGAGCTATGTGAAAGAGAAACAGAAAGAGAAAATAAATATATGAGAAGAGTGTAAGGAAAAATTAAGAGAAAATTTACGGGATAGACGAGTAGGATTTACTTACTGACATTATTTTGTGCTCACCCCGTTTTTTTTCTTTGTGTGTTTCAGGATCTAGGGAGGACGCGTTCGGATGGGTGTCAGCAAGCGAAGAGTAACTACACTGTCCACTGTTTTTGATAACTTTACTAATGATGCCTTACTTTGTATAAGAATGATAGATGTAAAAAGAAAATTTTGGCCTAACCTAATATAATATATTTACTTGATGATTTCTATGAGTATCCTAGTAATAAACATTTATTACAATGTCTTATTTTCTCTAAACTTTTATTCTAATGTATATAATAATTTCAGCGTGGGTTGAGAAGAAAGATGATGTTAAACAATTTCAAAGGAACTAATACCAAAGACATGTTGTATGTATTTCAGATGAGCTTTGCTCTAGGTATTCTTCCAATCTTATATCCGTTTTTTCTTGCAATCTATTATGGTAACTTATTATTTTTTGCTTTTACACAGAACATGGAGATCATCTTTTGCAGAACATTGGTGAGGACAGAGCTTGGACTATTTTTTGACAAATAGTAGAAGGAATACGCCATATGCTTAGACTTCTGTGTTCATTGGGATTTACAACTAATATCTTATGGACGATTCTGACAATGTCAAAATTAGTGATTTTGGACTTGGTATGTTCTTGACTCAACGTCTAAGATCATTTAAAAATTCATTGTTTTGTTTATATTACTCTTTTATTGCTTCTTTTTGTTGAATTTACCATTGCAGCAAGGATTTTAATAGGGGTATACCTCATGGCACTAGTTCTGACATGCGGGGTGTCCAGGCCACCTGAAGACTTTGACAATGCTGTAAATTAACATTTACAGCTTGGGTTCGAGCTACTGAGTATTTCAGAACAAGCCAGAAAGGAGGAGGTCCTGCAAGCACTTAAAGAGGTATCTTCTCTGATAATTGGAAAGAAGATAGCAAAAACTTCTTTATAAAACTATTGCAAATACGTTTTGCTATCTTCTTTCCAATTATCAGAGAAGATCCCTCTTTCAAGTGATGTAGGACCTCCCTCCTTTCTAAGCTTGTTCTGAAATTACTCAGTAGCTCGAACCCAAGTCGTAAATGTCAACTTTTACGCATTGTCAAAGTCTCAGGTGGCCTGGACACTCCGACATGTCAACTAGTGCCTGAGGTATACCCCTATAAAAATCCTTGCTAATGGTAAATTCAACAAAAGAAAGCCAATAAAAAGAGTTTTAAACATAAACACTGAATTTTTAAATGATTAGACATTGAGTCAAACTACCCGCTATTTAAAGGAGGAATAGGAATAACATTCTTTATTATGATGGTCAACTTGAATGGACCCAATGGCTGAAGAGCAAATAGATTATGAAGATGAGGAGTATGGAGGAGGTCAGAAAATGATGTATCAGGGAGGTGGAGCCATACCTGCTCTTGCAGATAAAGAACTGATGGGAGAAGATGATGAATTTGACGAGCTCTATAATGATGTTAATGTTGGAGAGGGTATATTTGACTTTCAGCAGCCTGAAGCACCACCTCCGAAGAGTGCCAGTGGTGTAGGACTGTGGGTAATGGAGGTCTTCAAACTCAGAAACCTGAGGTTCCTAAACCTCGGCTGCAATCTGGGGGTTCACAAGGCCGAAACATCCCTGGTGTTTCTGTTGAAGTAAAGTTTTTAATTCTGGGACCTAATTTCCTGCTCAAAATGAGGTATAGGTGGCTGTTAATGGACCAGACATGGGATCTGCGAGTTGTGCAGATGGGGCTTCTGTTTCACAAAAAAGGAATGTTGTGGAGATAAATCAAGATGCCCCGATCAGAAATACTTGGTTTCAAGGGTCTACGTCAGTGCCTCCAAAAGCTGCGCTTGATCCCTCTAATATGCCTGGAAGAGTAGCCAATGAGCCTCCACCTTTGCTAAATCCTGTCACTAGTGGCCCTCAAGGTGTTATACAGATTCCAGGTAATCAGATGGATGTACATGCTAATGTCAATCGTCCTATGGTCAATGATAATCAGATCCGGCAACCTATGGAGAATGGTGGGACTATGCTGTTTGTAGGAGAATTACACTGGTGGACAACTGATGCAGAGCTTGAAAGTGTTTTATCTCAGTATTTAATTTATGATTGCATTTTCAAATACCTCAATGTAATTCTAACTTCATTTAGTTTTAAAAAACCTGCAGATGGTATATTTGTGCATATAGCCCCATAAAGAGTTTTGTGCTCATTCCTGTTGAGTTATTTCCTACCACGCGGAGCTTATGCAATTACGCCACGCCACGTCTGTTTAATCCGTCCCGTCAGTATAAAATGAAATGAAACTTCAGATTTCAACATTCTAACTCAATTTCAACTTCAATAGAAATATTTGTCAAGTGTCAACACAAGTTATAGGCATAATCAAGCAAGTTTCTACAATTACCAATTGCCTCCATCTGCATCACGAGACTGGTAGAAATCGTTTGGCTGAACAATGTTGACATCTTCAAACTCGTTGTCATGTTAATGAACAAAAGAACAAAGTTTAGAAATAACATGAACAAAAGAACAAAGTTTAGAAATAATTATCTCAATAGCACAAACTAGAAGTAAGAAAAAAGTTTAAAACTATTGATCGCCTATTTGCCGCCTTCTTCAACTTTTGATAGTTGGCGTAAATGTATCATGGCTTTAAATGAAGCGTCCAGAAACTTTTCCCAACTATGCTTTCATACTTATATATGTATGTGCTATTTGTGGAGAAGACATATAATATGCTGCACTTAAAGGCAAGCTTAACTCTGTCAAGAATTTAAAATTTTCAAATTGGCAAGCATGATGATTCTAGCGCATTTTATTTAACCAAATTCAGATGCAGGTGCAGCTTTTGACCAATTTCAGCAACATGATGTCTAGCTTTTTCTTGTGTCCCCAGAATACTAATAGCCTAATTGTAAACATGCATATAAATTACATGCTGATCATAAGCAAAGATCATAAGACACAGTGTATACAAGAATCCATACAACTCAATACAAGCAGTAAAAACAGAGTATTGAATTCCTAGTATGAGAGTGAAAAAGAGAAAGAGAGTGGAAAAGAAATGCGGCTCAATGTGGGGAAAACTGAGTCAGCAAAACACTGATCTAGAGGAAGATGAAGGATAAACAGTAGAGTCAAAATACATATATCATTTCATGCACGCTAAAAAAAAAATTAGTTCCAAACATCCCTACAACATAGTCCAACCAAAAATTGATAGCCTTAAAAGTTCCCTATAATGACTAAAACAGAACAAAATAGAAAACAAAGGATATGAAAGAAATTGTTTTCTTGCTTTTATGTCATTGTTTTGTTGCCTATCTCTTTGGTTCGCTTGCTTGGAAATTGTTTTCTTGCTTTTATGTCATTGTTTTGTTGATATTTGGCTGAGTGCTAGTGTACTTTTATTTTTCGTTTGTAGTTCATAGCTTGCATGCCAAACTACAAACTTTGATTCTGGTTTACTATAATAGAACAGGACAGAAGATGGTAAGCTTATGTATTGATTATAGTAAAAATGGTCCCCTTGGGCATACATTTAGTTGGTGGGTGCAGCAAGTTTGGAAAATAACCAAAATACTGTTGATTCAATCACATAAAATGCATTATTATACTCAGCATAATCAACTGAACTAGATTATTGATTATCTCTTTACTCTAGTATACCTTGCACCTGAATTTATGTACTTTGATTCTTATTTAGTCACATGTAGTTTATATCAAGGAAGATAAGCTTTTCAGTTATTGCTTGAGACAAGCCTATACAATCTCCACATTTGATGTATTACACAAAACATAAATTAGAGAGTTGTAAGTAACCACGCTTGGGTTAATGCCCCTATTCTTCATTTCTGAAAACAGTTTATCATATTTGCAAAGACCATCAATAATTCTATCATAACAAACAATATTAGGCTCACAAGTGACACCAAATTCACCATTCCCATTAACCATTTCTTCAAATAACTGAAGGGCAACAGTGACATTGGCTGTTCGACACAACCCAGTAATCAAAGTCCCAAAAGTAATTACGTTAGGCGTACAACCAAAAGAACCCATTTTCCTAAGCAATTCAATCGCCTTCTTAATCTTATGCTCCATACAAAGACCACTAATTAGACAAGTAAAAGTCACAGTATGTGGGTAAAAACCCCTCCTAAAAATACTCCCAAAAACAACAAAACCATCATAAACCCTGCCTCTTTTGCATAAGCAATTAATGACAATGTTCAAAATAACCAAATCAGACAACAGCCCAGCTGAAACGAACCTCTTGTACAGCAAAAGGAGTTTATCATAATGTTTTTTCTTAGCGAGTGCAGAAAAGAAAACACGGAATGATGAGATAGGAGGAGTGGGGTGCATATGAATCATGTAATCGAAGAAACAAAGAGCTTCATCAAGAGAGAATTTACCAGATCTGCAGTTTACATCGAGGAAATTTTAAAGTTGAGCATGGTGTTTAGAAGTAGAGGTGTGTTTGGGTGATTCTGTGAGTTGATTTTGGGAAACTGAAAATGAAGATAAAAATCTAAGTTTTAAAGTTGATTTTGAAGAAACGAGTGAAGTTTTAAGAAACATTTTCGACTGAATTTGAGAGGGGATTTGTGAATTGTGAAGGGGAGGAGTTGAAAATTATTAATAAAATAAAAAAACCGAATTTTTTGATATATATTAGAAGCTGCCCTTTTTAAATTTTTAATAGACTATTGAAATATCTGATTTGCCCCTGAAACATTGAACTTAACGACGCCGTAACCATTATCACTTATAAATAGGGTTTCAATTCTCAACCCCCCTGATAGATACGAAAATTTTCGCCCCCAGGGGTTTTGGTAAGTATTAAAAACCCCCCTGCATCACCTTTCCTTCACTCTTTTATTTTTTTATTTTTTTATTTTTTTTGGGCAATGCTAAAAGTACATAGAATTTTACAAAGATTTATTGTACTAAGTGATCTGATAGAAGATGAATGGAAGAGTAAATATGATAAGTTTAACTTTTAGTTATATTAACTCTTCTATTCATCTCTTATCACATCATTTTATACAAGAAATCTTTGTAAATTTCTTTGTAGCTTAAGCATTATTGTTTTTTTTTCTCCTTTTCTGCTCTTTTCTCTTTCCTTCTAATTCTAGTAAGAATAATGCTACACCTATAACCTCTTTCATAAACTTTCTCTCACAATCCTAATGTAATAGTTGGTAATTAGTCAGCCGCAATTTATCATGTAACACCTATTACGAGCTGACCAATTACGAGCTATTATGTCCATTTTATGAGAGAGAGTTTGTGAAAAGAGATTGTGAGTATAGTATTTTCTTTCTAGTAATAGTAAGAGAGTGAGTTACTGAGTTATAACAGGAAGTGGGACTAGGGGGTTTTTTAAAACTTTTCTAAAATCCTGGGGGCAAAATTTCCTTGTCTCTCAGGGGATTGACAATACAAACCATCTATAAATATCTACACCACTAAGTACTGACTTCAAGACAAACCAACTCTCAATATATACACTACTGAGTACTGACTTCAAGATTTTAATTTCAAAATCTCCCTCGAACTCTCTCGGGACTCGGGAGCGCATTCTCTCTTTCGCCATTTTCTTCCGTGGGCTGTGGCGGTAGGCTCTCTCTGTGACTTATTTAACGATTGATTGCTAGAATATAGCGACATCTAGAATTTCGACATATTTATCAATTGTTCTTGCTGAAAGCATCCCTGATTACTCTCATTTAAAAGTATTTGGCTACTGTTCTTTTTTTTTTTTTTTTAAAGAAAGCGAAATAAGGCGAGCTAAACGAAACAAGCGAAGCAAGCAGCAAGAGAAGATCGGTAGTAGAAGGTAACGAAATAGAGACTTAGAGAGACATCAGAAGCGAAATTCGGCGATAATAAGATCAGGTTATAATAAATGTCGTATTTTTAATTCGATAATAAGATTTTTTTTTTCATATTTGAGAAATGTTTTTTTTTTTCTCTTAACCAAT